>NW_027507790.1:184174981-185374981 GCF_037356315.1 Lithobates pipiens | reverse complement strand
CATCATACATATCTGTCCCCTCTGCTCTCCTCTCTCCCATTCTCACCCCCTCCTTCCTGCCTGTTATCCCCCTCTGTGTCTGTCTCTTGGCCTGGCCTATTCTTTGTAAAATAAAATCACCAAATTTTTTACGCCAGCCTTTATTAGAGGCTGGCATAGCACACTATGTCAGTAGTTTAAAAAAAAAAAAAAAAAGTGTTCTAAATATCAAATTTTAGCGGTTTTCAGGCCGGTTACGTGACTCGCAGGCATTTTACAGATGCATGGTTTCTGCAGCGGAGACTAACAGCCACGTGATCTCCCGGCTGATGTCAGAGGGAGATCATGGCCCCTCCCGCAGAAGCCATCCATCTGAGCTGTAAAGCAGCCGTGTGTTATGTGACCGGCCTGCAGACAGCTCAGATTAGGTATTTAGAACACTCGTGTGTTTTAAAAAAAAAAAAAAAAAAAAACTACTAACCTAGCTATGCCAGCCTCTAATAGAGGGGTTGGCATTGTTTTATATAGATAGGTTAACAAACCCTTTAAGGACTGGTAAGCTGCTCTAAACATACTCTGATATTGACTGCAGTCACCATAAAAACCTGAGTAAGTAGAAAAGTGCATCTTTTCTTTGTGGATTTAAACAATTAAAATTTTTTTTTATTTGCAGCTTTTGGATGCTTTTGGTCATAAATCCAACATAAGTCTGGTATTTGATTTCATGGAAACAGATTTAGAGGTAAGGTTTCTGGCAAATAAAAATTTAATAGCTGTTCCAAACAAGAAAATATATGAAGCCATCCTTCCTTCCTTTTTTTTTTTTTTTTTTTTTTTTTTTTTTTTATGCTTTCACAAAAGGTGTGAATAACTGTTTTCTCAGTAGTTTTTACTCTCAACCAGACTATCAAGTCAATAAATGGCTGGGGTCATAACTGATCTTCAGTTGCCATGGTGCTGCACGTGTGATCAAACCTAGATTAAAGCGGTTGTAAACCGTGACTGCTAACTTAAAAATGAAAGCACCTATAAGGCAATTGAATAATGTGCTAGTATGCATCGCATACTAGCACATTCTGGAATACGTGCCTTAGAACGTACCCCTCCCATGGCGCCTGTCAACGCTGAGGGCAGACATCTTCCCCCGGTATTTCTACTGCGTTCACACGCCGGAGCCACTATGACGTCCTTCCCACACATGCGTGCAGGAGCCCTTGGTTCTGTCAAGAAGTCTGATGTTCTGACAAAGTATGCCGGACCTTCAGCGCGCATGTGCCAGTGATGTCACTGTGGCTTCATGCAGGGTGAATATCTCCCAAACAGTGCAAGATTTAGGAGATCTTCATTTTTACTTGCAGGTAAGCCTTATTATAGGCTTACCTATAGGTAAAAATAACAAAGTGGGCTTTACTACTGCTTTAAGATGACCACTTGCTTGACTGTAAAGAATTGGAGGGTTTTAGTTCCACTTTAAGTGGAGATATAGAGATGGAGATAGAATCTCGTTTAAACGGGCACAACATGCCAGCAGGTGCTGCATGCAGGCAGCCCATTCAAGTCTATGTGGACCCATCCATACTAGTTTCAGCATACTTGCTAAATATTTATTTTTTATAAATATATATATTGTCTTTACAGGCTATTATAAGGGATACCAGTCTAGTCTTGACTCCAGCGCACATAAAGTCTTATATGTTGATGACGCTTCAGGGCTTGGAGTATTTGCATCATCTCTGGATCCTGCATAGGGTGAGATTTTTACACATGCATTCAAGCTTGCTTAACTTGCTAAATTCAACCCAGATTCATGACTTCAAGGCATTGCATAGTTTCAAATGTTGTTTGATTAGATATTAGTGTTTTGTCTTCCTTACCTTGTAATGATGGTCTTGCATGTTACATCCGCAATTTGGTAGTGTTGTGGCTAAATGATTCCCATATGTCTATGTATTCATACACCTAGCTTGTAACTATTTCTAAGGGGACCGGCAACTTATTTTGTTCCGGTTTCTGGAAGTTGAGCAGGCAGTTCACACGGAGGTGGTGGTGACTTTCTGTCTGCACTTTCCCAATTAGATTTTTATTTTTTTTTCCCAATAGCGCAGCATATGGATTTTTGATACAGAATTTACTTACCAAAGTTTTTTTTTTTTTTTTTTTTTTTTTTTTTCAGCAATCATGTTTATGGACAATTTATTATATGTGGCTGTTTTATTTTGCACTGTGGATTAGTATTATAGGTTCTAGCGCACTATTAACTAGTTTCATTGAATTATAAGTGGTGTTAGAGCACATTAGAATAGCTGTAGCTGAACTTTATTTATCTAATGTTGTTATTTTATATTCATATTAGCGCTTCAGTTTCCTTGTTTTTTATTTAATTTTTTTTTAATATATTTCCAGCTGCTGCACTTAATGGTACAAAACCCTTTTGAAACGTAAAGTAAAATTTATAGATGCAGGGCTCTCATACAATTATACAAACAAAATTCCCATCACTAAAAAAATGTGACTGTGTGTGGCTAACTATCCTTGTTTTATATTCATATATTACATTGCATCAAAGTGAAACTCCTGCTGTCAGTTACAATGTTCATTGTGCTTGGTGTTTATTTCAGTTACAGAAATTGCATAAAAAAAATTCAGTGCTTCTGGGTTTCAATTTTAAACCAAGTCTGTTTGTTTTTGTTTTTTTTAGATATGTTTTGCTTGTATATTGTGCAATAGAGCTGCATTTATAAGTTGTGTTGGTGCCACCCCCCCCCCCCCCCCCACCAAAGTTGTGATTTATTTTTGTGAATACAATTTTTTTGTTTTGCAGGATTTAAAGCCAAACAACTTGTTATTGGATGAGAATGGAGTCCTTAAACTGGCTGATTTTGGTTTGGCCAAATCATTTGGAAGTCCAAACAGAGTATACACCCACCAAGTGGTAACAAGGTATATCGTCTGTTCATTTTAGTTTAAAAATAAATAAATTAAATGGCATAACTATGGTGCCCACAATACAAAAATACTGTAGGTTTGATTTTTTGTGTATAAATTTTTATTTTTCTGTTGTGCACTTTCAAAATGAATGAGCTGCCTCAATTCAACAAATGCAAAAACGCTTCATCTCGCAGTACAGTGACTTAAACTTTTGTACAGTTTAATAAAAAACAAAATTGGGAGTTGTGTGATGTGCTAAATTGTGCAGCACACTGCCCCCTACCGCAATTGGAACAGACAGCTGCTTAAGATGACATTTCTGTGGTTTACCTCTCCGACAGAGAGCGGTCTGTGTGTGAATTAGAATTAGCCCTTAAGCCTTTTTCTGCCATTTGCATAAGGCCCTGACAGCCTTTGGGAACAAATTTTTTTTCCCATTCACAATTACTCAATCACTCTCCTTCCCCTGTTGGAAGGGGAGGGATCACATGGCACCCAGTCCCTTGGAATGGCTTGGTAAAGTAGCTGGGTAATGGCAATTCGGTACACAAAATTACTGGGGAAATTGACCACCCAGTAGCTATTTATCCAGTGCCATTCATAAACAGCACTGGGTAAATAAAGGGCTGCTGATCCATCATTGACAGACATACCCTGGTAGAAAAGTGGTTAATGAACATTGAAGTATTTGTTGATTGCTGTAATGATTTTTTTTTTTTTTTTTTTTTTCTATATAAAATGCTGTGTAATTGTAAGAAGGAAGAGATAAACTAGGTTATTGGTACTATGTAACATTTATCACATATGTTATTGAAAAGTTCTTGTATTGCTTTTAATAGGTGGTATCGGTCTCCAGAGTTACTATTTGGTGCCAGAATGTATGGTGTGGGTGTTGACATGTGGGCAGTCGGATGTATTTTGGCAGAGTTGCTGCTAAGGGTATGTAATCTCTGTAAAATGACAAACTGATGAAAGCAGCTGTTACACTTGTCACCAACATGTAAATATGATCTTAGGGCTGAGAATGCACTGGGGATACTACATGTCCTTATTTTCTATTAGGTGCCTTTTCTGCCTGGGGATTCTGATTTGGATCAACTCACAAGGATATTTGAGACATTGGGCACTCCAACAGAAGATCAATGGCCTGTGAGTATCCATTATATTTTGTTTAAATCTAAATGAATAAAAAGTGTATGTATATATGTTTGTGTGTGTGTGTGTGTGTGTATATATATATATATATATATATATATATATATATATATATATATATATATATATATTATATTATATTTACATTTTAATTTTGGTTATAACCAACTGCTTTTTTATGTATAAAGCACTGTATTGTTTTGCATTGGCACACAATACTAAGCAACTTTTGTGTGTTTTTTTATTTTATTTTATTTTTTCTCTCCTCAAATTACGGTTTATGAAAAAGGTAACATAAGGAATGGTGTCTCCTATGCAGGGCATGACTAACCTTCCAGACTACGTTACCTTTAAAAGCTTTCCAGGAACAGCACTCGATCAGATATTCACAGCTGCAGGAGATGACCTGCTAGAACTCTTACAAGGTTTATTCACGTTCAACCCCTGTGCACGGTACACAGCCTCACAGGTATGTCTTCAGCATTGACTTAAATATTTGATCTTTGTGTTTCCTCATTTTTATTTGACTCTAAATATGTAAGACTATGTAATTAAACCAACCATGGTTTCAGCATATAAAGAAATGTATTGATGCGTATAGTTCAAAAGTTGTCTTGGCAGGACCCTATAACCCTCTCCTCATCTGCATAGCCTGATGTGGGTCTTAAAGACACTGTTACTTTGCCCATAGAAAACAAAGGGACAATGTGTAAAGGGCCCTTCTCTGCAGTCACAGCTGCCACCAAACTACCTGGTATTGAACCCTAGATTGAGAGCAGGGATGTTACATACTCCGTCACATGACCGTTCTCAGGCCTTGCAGTTGCAATGCATCAGGAGGCCACGTCCTCACGACACATTTTTTTACACGAGTTGCAATAGCGTGTGAAGGAAGGAGGCTGTCTTCTGTGAAAACCACATGCCAAAACAAACCATAGACCCAGAGTGTTCACGAATCTCGGCTTTTTCTGTAAAAATGTCCCTGCGCGCATATATTACATATTTTATTTTATTTTTTTTTTTTTTTCTCTTCATTTTGAATTGCCAGGGTTTGCAAAAGGATAAAGTGTGTATGCCGTATAACCAAAAAGTGATAACTTCCTTTATGAGAGGAGTGGGGGCACAGGTAGCCATAAAAAATAAAAAGCGGTTGTAGACCTTGGAACCTCCACCTCCACTCCTATCTAAAACTAAAAATGATTTTTGCTATACATATGTTTTTTAAATTGCGTGTCTTTGTTGGCAAATCGAATTATTGTCTATTCTACTTTGCGGAAGCTGATAAAATGGATACCATGTTCACAAAAGTGTATATATATATATTTTTTTTTCTATGGTTAAACTTGTGTAGCCATAACAGAACATCTGTGATAAAAATTATTTAGGAAGGTAAGTTCATTCTTTTGCTTCTGGACAGAGAGGCATGCAGCCATATGTGTGCTGACCTCAAGGTGTCAAAATGTAGGTTTAATCTTAATTTGTTCCCTATGTGTATGAAAAAAAATAATTACTTGTATATGTGGCATTAATTATCAAGAGTACCTGGACAAAAGTGTTTCCTGTAAGGACCACAATTGTCTACTTATAAATTAAAGCATATAATGTCCAACATATGGCATATATCTGTTGACTGCAATGGCATAATATATACATTGGAGATATCAAACTTGAAGATGCCCTGTTGACATGTTTTGCAGGATTTCACTTCAGGATTGCATTTTCATATATTAATGAGGTTATACAAATAGCTTCAAAATGCTCTCTCCCGCACCTCACACCTCTCTTTCAGCGATGTATAAACTGCTTTAGCCAAAGGGAGGTATTGTGAAGACCTTCTATATTAGAGTGTGGGAGAGATACCCGCAGCACATATTTTTATATTGTTATTTTTTTTTAAAAACCCAACCTGGCCATTTGTTTTGCTTCACCTATACCGGCTCTGTGGACACAGATGCAAGAGAACTGCTTTTAAGCACGCTGGTATAGGGTACCTACTACGCTGGCTAGGATCTACTCCAATATATCTGATCTGTGTTGGAGGGACTGTGGCCAGTGTGGTACTTGCCTCCATGTGTGGTGGGAATACCCTAAAATACGACCCTTCTGGCAGGACATTTGGACCCAAATCAAGTTTATTCTTGATATTGATGTCCTGGACTCCCACCCCCCCCCCCCCCCCCCCCATGTGGTTTTTGTTGCATGTGCCATCCATTCCAATTAGTCACTACAGGAAAAGTATTCTGCTGCATATTCTTAATGCTGCTCGTCGCCTCATTCCAATCTACTGGAAAAAAAATCCTAGGTGCCTGGTCAGGCCAAGTTGCTCAAACTGGTTAATGACATGGTAATGACTAAGTGCTAACATTTGCACGAAACGCATCTACCTCTTTGTTCCCTGCTCCATCTGTCAACCACTTGTCATATAAAGTTTCTATAAAAGGATTTTTGGAAGTGCAGCTGTCCCAGAGCCACTTCTTTATGGTTAATGACATCATGGAGGTGGAGGTATGGATGGCCAAGTGCAAGGATCGCTGTAGAAAATTTTATACAGTTTGGGCCACATGGATACACTAATCCGGGGCCTCTGGGACACCATAGCCCTTCATTATGGTGTTCCCCCTTCTGCGAGAGATGTTGGTCTGGCAGCTGCTTAAGACCCTGTTGCATGCTCTTTTGCTATATCCCTAGTTATTAGAAACGGCTTTGCATACATGTCCTGATGTATTTATTAACATATGTTCTGATCTGGTTGGTATTTGTTTCTTTATGCAATGACCCTAAGTGAATGGACCAGATAAGTTCCCTTTATTTTAAGGTTTTACTTGTTTACTGAGGTTTACACTGTTCTAGCCCTCTTGGGCACACATGCCTTCTGTTTTTTGTTTTTCTCTTCCCCCTTTCTTGCTAATGCCCCTCCACATGTTATGGTTCTACATGCCACATATGAGGCAAAAGCCTCCTTTTTTAATGATTGTGTTTTTTTTAACACTTGGGCACCACAGACTGATGGGATGGCTGTCACGATGCCTGAAGGCTGGTCCTTGTTGGATGCCTCTCCCGGTGGGCCCATTAAGCCATTGACCTTGGAGGTTCTGGCTATTAGAGCCAGTCCCTGGTAATTCCCACCCACCTCCATAGAGACGCACCCACCAGAAACCTGACCTTAGTTTCAGAAGATGACGTGCTTTTTTTTTAATTTTAAGGATACTTGGCACACCATTGTGGCTACCATTTGAACAGTGGTGCTCCTGTGATATATAATCATTGCTGTAATACATGTGTGTTGTGGTTCCTGTGACTTGTGTTGTCTGTTATCTCATTTTGTTGCATGAAATTGTATGTGTTTAGCATAATAAAATACATAATGGCATTTAAAAACAAAAAAGCATGTCGCTTTCAGTGGCCAGTGCTGTTGGGGCTGTGCGACAACCACGTGTAGTGCACGCAGTTGCATGGAGGGTAGGCTAATAATGCTGGCTTGCTACTTTTCAAACACTTCTAAAAACAGTCACTGCTGCACATGTGAACGAGCCCTTGAAGTAGAACTGTATGCAATACTTCTTCCTTCTTTATATATTTAAAAAAATAAATAAAGGATGGTTATAACTAGGGATGTGGCGAAAATTGTGTTTACGGCAAATTGCGAAAAAAAAATTGGCAATAATGGCGCTAAAAAATTGCTCGTGCACAGTAGCGGTGCGTGCACCAACGTGTCGGACATGTTCCTCGTGGTTAAGACTCGTGAGCATGTTCGCTGCAGTGGAGATGGGAGCACTTTCTCCGCGGACATTCTTTGTGGTTGAGATGAGACTTGAGACATAGTTGTGACTCGGGAGACGATTGCATACAGGGCTGCATTGGGGAGTGGGCACCGTCCCTCCTGGGTGACTATTATTACTATTCGCTAGTGAGCATTCTTTTTAACTGCTGACTGACAAACAATCCATCTAGTACTATATAATATATATATATATAGCACAAACTTTGCTATTGAAATAGAAATATATTCAGCTGTATGTGTACTTGTAATATTCTACTTCTACTTCTACTAAACTAACAGGCCAGGTAATAATTGTATTTTTAAGGTACTACTTATTACTTTGTATAGTGTTGTCAATTCATTTTAGATGGCATTCAGTTCGTATGTTATACTAATACTACACTGACAAGTGCATTAATTATTTTTTTTTTTTTAACCTGGCAGTATGCAATATACTACTGAATATATTAAATCTCACAAATCGCATGCAATCAAATTCAACATTTTCTTCAGTCAGATGTACTGCATTGCATGGCAAGAGGTGCACTGTTATATATAAAAAAAAAAAGAAAAAAAAAAAAAAGATGGGTGGTTTTTAGGTTTAAACTTACAGCTGCCTGGGGTTTGGTGTGTGTGTGTGTGTGTGTTTGATTTTAGTCCTATATTTTTATTTTATTTTTTTCCCTCCACGGATTTCACTCCCACTATAGATCATTCTATGCTAGGGGATACAGTGCTAAGGCATTGTTCAACAGGTTTGATACACCACCTTTTAAAACGTGTCATCCAGTTCAACATACAGAATACAAGAAAACAATACCGCTTCCAAAAAGTGCCTCAGGGCCAGGCTCAACACCATTTGTGGCCACAGTCTTCGAAAAGGTTACAAAATTTACAAGTGACGGTCCCAAAGCTCATGGCATTACAGCTAAAATTATGGCATTTATTGCATTAGACGACCAACCATTCTGTTGTGGAGGACATTGGATTCCGTAGGCTCATGCAAAATATTGAGCTGCGTTACACAATACCATGCAGGAGCTACTTTGCAGATACCTGTCTACCTGAATTGTCTTGCAGTGTTAGAAAACATGAGCTCATGACTACCAAAATCATAGCAATCCGTTTTTACTACCGACATTTGGAGTTCAGACGTCAGTCCAACGAGCATGCTTAGCCTGACAGCGCAGTGGATAGATGCCAAATTTCAATTCCACAACCTCCTACTTAACGCACGTGAGTTTGTTGAATCACATACTACAGCAGGCAATATCTGACACTTTAAAAACCATGCTTGACACTTGGCATATTGAGAAGTCTAAAGTGCATTTGATTGTCCGAGATAATGTGCGGAACATGGCAATGGAGGACAGTGAACTTAATAGCATACCGTGTGTCGCACACACTGCAATTGGCTGTGAATGAGGGATTGCTGAGTCAGTGTACCATATCTGATATCGTATCAAAAGGAAGAAATTGTGGGTCACTTTAAGAATTCTCCGCTTGCTTAGTCCAGATTAGAAGCTTTGCAGATACAGTTTGGAATGCCACCAAAACGACTGCAGCAAGATGTAGCCACTCATTGAAACGGCACCTACTATATGCTGCAAAGTCTTTTTGAACAAAAGCGTGTTTTAGCTGCATACATTGCAGATTAGGAGCTGCTGGCAACATTGAGTGCACATCAGTGGATTTTAGTTGGAAATCGTTTCTCTTATATGTCCATTTGAACCGTTAACAAAAATGAGCTCAGTTAATGCTTCCATGGCTGAAATTTATTCCCTTGATTGCTGCACTAAAGTGTCTGCTAGGAAAAGAGGCAGAAACAGACCATGGTGTAAAAACGGCTAAAAACACTCTAGTGGAGGGCGTTACCAACTGGTTTTAAGACACTGAATCCAATCCTCTGGACTGCATTGCAACAGTTCTAGAGCCTCGATTTTTAAATGGCATTATTTTTTTTAATATGGAGAAAGTGTGGGAAGTGATACATGCACAAATGGAGGTGATGGCAGCATCTGGTGAAGGTGTTTCGAGGTGTAGCACAGAGGAAAGTATACCAGAGAAACAGTTGCATACAAATGAAGAGGAACACACTCCCTCGATTATCTGATAATTGAAGAAATTTTATATGAATGCATCCCGGTCCATAGCAGTGCCACAACAAGTGCAGCTACCCAACCGCTGGAGATTTATTTTGCTGAACAGCCTATCGCCAGAAGCGAGAATCCGGTAGTACTGGCGCATCAACAAACAAAGTTTTCCTTTTTGCTTGCACAGATTGCACGCAGATATTTATCTGCCCCAAGCACCAGTACAGAGAGTGAGACTATTCAGTCTAGCATCTCATATCCTTGATGAGGAGAGGAATCGTCTCCTGTGAGAGCTGAACAACTTTTGTTCTTAAAGCGAAATCTGCCACTTTTACTCTAAAATAGATTTTGAAATTTGTAGCACAGTCCAATTTACTATGTTAAAAATAGTAAATGAATTGGTATATAGAGTCAGACTGCTATTGGAACATCGTATGTTCCAATGTCTAGTTGTGCCATTGGTTGTTCATTGTAGTTCTTCTGCAGTTGTGGTTGGGGGTGTTTGTGTTTTATTTATTTATTTTTTCTCCCCAATTTAAGAGAACCTCAGCTTTTGAACTACTGTAAACATAGTTTGTTAGGCCAAGCTGTATTGCTCTCTCCCTAAGCTGTCAGCCTGCTGCATGTGCAAAACTGTATGTATATATGTTCTGTATCTGTGGCTGGCTACATGCAGTATACCGCGCTGTGTTCCGGGTATGGGCAGAGACTTCCAGAAACAGTCTCCGCCCATACCCAGGGCCAGAACACAGTGGTATACTGTATGAATATGTATGTAACCTGTAGCTACATATACATGCAGTTTTTTCACACATGCAGCTGCTCTGACACCTTAAGGAGAAAACTTGGGGAAATTAGTTCTCATTTAAGTTGAAAATAATAAATATAATTTACAGAAAAACTGAAACAGAATAACGGCCTTCTGCTATATTTGCTATGGTTAGTTCTTTATTTTATAACCGTTTGTTTTTCACAGCAACTTTGCCATTAAAGTAAAGGGATATGAAACTGAATAGGAAAACGCACAAGTTGATTTGATTTACTATTCCTAAAACTGGAGAGTGCAAAATCTGGTGCAGCTCTGCGTAGATGGTTAGGTTAACCAATCTGCTTCCTGTGTGTGTGTGTGTGTGTGTGTGTGTGTGTTTTATATATAATTATTATTTTAATTATTTATTTTTTGTCACAGCTTTGAACAAGCTGAAGAACTTCAGAGCTCATTGACTAGCCTAATTTACTTAGCTGTGCTAAATTTTTCAATCTCTCCAATAAATCAACTCCCCAATCTCTGGTGCTTGGAAGTGGGCCCCAGACTGTTGCCTACATTTTTATTTAATTTTTTCCCTGCTGGCTTCACTGGACATGCCTCGCCTTGATGGCCTCTTAATGCTCTTATAACTAGGGAAGTCAGTGGATATACTTGCACTGTCAAAATAAAACAAGACAGCGGGTGCCCCGGCCTAGTGCATTAAGGAAGACCTCTTTGTTAATATGGTAACCTAAATAATATACAACAAATGAACAGGTGTACTCAATATCAACCTTGTCGTCAAATTGAGCTTCCAGTCCACAATGCACCACATCACCTATAGCCTGGAATAACTGGAAAACCCAACAGGCTAACATGTTTTGAAGACTTTCCTTGCCTTGTCCCCTTGGAGCTCTGGCTCTAAGGAAGAGACAAGTCCTTTAAACCACTTAGCCTGTTGGGTTTTCCAGTTGTCTCACTCCCATTATGTGATTTGTATGATGTATCGTGGACTGGAAGCTGATGTTTTACTTTAACAAGCTTTGATACAGAACTGATGGCTTGGTAGTATAAGTGTAATAGCCCTTGCGCCCTCTGTCTAGTTTTTTATGGTGATTCTTCTATTTTTGAATAATAAAGTAAACTGTGCAAATAATGTGCGTCTACTCAAACAGAGGCCATTAGTCTTTTGTCATTTTTATATTGTGCCTGTTTTTTGTTATTGTGCAGCATATATGTACTGTTAAGTTACTTTATTTTTTATTTTCTGTGTCCAATTTATGTGGGTTACCTTTTAATAAAAGTAATTTTCTTTATCGTACATAATGGGGCACAGAGCATAAGGTAATTACTTAATGAGTATATAGGCATCTTCAGGTGATGGGCACGGGCATACCCAATCCAGGAAGTTCACTCCCTATATAACCCCTCCTCCCAGTTTTTTTTGCCAAAAGTGTTGGTCACAAGTGAAGATGTGCTCTCAGGCGCTCCAGGAGGGATCCATGCTGGATTTAAATAGCCTCCACAGACTGGAACCATCCAAAGTACCACTGAGGCCAAGGTACCCAAACCTCGTAGCCGAAGCACAAGGTTTTGCCTGTAATGCCTCTCTTGCAGGGCTGGACCCAGGGCTTTAGTTATGTTACATTAGTTTAAAAGCTTTCCTGGTGGGGTGCTTTTTACAGGTCCAAGTGAGTGGAACCCCAATAAAAAGGGATTGGTCCTTGAAGGTTTGCTAAATGCAGCCCGCTGGGGATTGGTGAAGGTTGGATTGACTGTTAAGTCAGCAAATCCTGCGGTGGGTATAAGGTATGGGAAGAAACTTGGTAACTAAAGTCCACCTATGTATTCTTCTTTAAGGGGAAATTTTTTTGTCAAGCCTTAATTCTCCACTAGAGGGAGTCCATGCACATACCTTAACCACTTCAATACAGGGCATTTACACCCCCTTCCTGCCCAGGCCAATTTTCAACTTTCAGCGTTGTCACACTTTGACAATTTGACGGTCATGCGACGTTGTACCCAAATTTAATTTTACTAATTTTTTTTCTCCGTTCTAGGCTGATATGTATTCTTCTACATATTTTTGGTAAAAAAAAAAAAAACGCAATAAGCGTATATAGATTGGTTTGGTTTGGCTTGCACCAAAGTTATAGCATCTACAAAATAGGGGATAGAGTTTTATGGGGTGTGTTTTTATTTATTTATTTTTTTTTTTTTTGCTTTAAGCTCAGTGTCAGTCTGCGTGTGGTCACAGCAGCTTGCACAGGGTGATTTCTCTCAGGTTAGATCTGCTATGCTTCCCCCCCCCCCCCCCCCCCCTTTGTAATAGTCCAGTCATGTCTCCACACTGTCAGCCTCGCCATGTAATACCAATTGTGGAAAGCCAGGGTGAGTCATTGGAGCAAATTTGATGGTGCAACTGCTTTTCTCACCTCCACCCTGCAGGGCCTGGAAGGGAGTGAAGTGGAAGGTACCAGCAGTTGACGCTGTGATTTCCAGTGTGAATAAGTCTAACTTGTCCAGTAGACAATGTACAAATGCTTAAGCATCCAACAGATAAAAGGTTGGAATTCCTGTTAAAATCAGCTTTTTCCTTGGCAGGTGCCATTACTCGGCCTGCAGTTGCTGCAATAGGCATCTTTCAATCCCCAAAGGACCAATTTGGACAAGCCCTTAAAGAGGTTCCTGCACAACAAGCCTGGGAATTGGCTGAACTGATTCTATTCACTAGGTGCTAGTACATATGCATAGAATCCTGTGGTTAAAAAAAAAAAAAATTGGTCAGCCAAAGCACCATGTAAAAAGCTCCTGACTGGGTTTCCTTTTCATGGGGATCGGCTATTTGGGGATGATTTGGACAAATACATCCAAACAATTTCTAGTGGGAAAAGTACTTTTGCCAGTCAAAAGAAAGTATAAACGCCCTTCATTTAAACTGGCTCTTTCCCCTGCGCCAGGGGCTCCCACCTCTAGGAAGTGGCGAGGGCCTCTGCCGTCCAGACTCTAGAGGAAAACCTCAGGGTCAGGCCCAGGCTCAAAAGGAGTTCTGGGGCCAGAATCCTAAAGCCTCATGGAGGGGCACCCGGGGGAAAGACTTCTGCAGTTTTCATATTTCTGGCAAGAAGAAATTCGGGACAGATGGGTCATCTCCACGGTAACTCTGGGGTACAAGCTGGAATTTCGTGACTTTCCACCGTCTCGTTTCTTGAGGTCAAACGTTCCCAAAGATCCAGAGAAAAGGCAATCTGTTTCGGGCGCTTCACAGTACCAAAACTGAATGGAGATGTCAGACTCATTCTAGATCTAAAGAATCTAAATCGGTTCCTGAAGATCTGCTCCTTTCGCATGGAGACGATCAGGTCAGTGGCTATCCTACTAGAAGAACTTCTGGTGTCTATCTACATCAGGGATGCATATCTGCATGTTCCTGTATTTCCTGCTCACCAAAGGTTACTGTGGTATGAGGTAGAACTGTAGCATTTCCAGTTTGTAGCCTTGCCCTTCGGGCTAGCTACAGCACCCCAGGTGTTTTACAAAGGTCCTGGCCCCACCTCTATCCAGGCTAAGGGCACAGGGAATAACAGTCTTGGTGTACTTGCACAATCTATTGCTAATACACCACTTGGTGGCTCGTTTAGAGCAAAGCGTGCGCATTACAACCAGTTACCTGGAAAGTTTGGGTTGGATTCTCAACCTAGAGAAATCTTCCTTAAAACCAATAAAAAGGTTGGAATACTTGGGTCTGATCATAGACACAGCCCAGAAAAAGGTGTTCTTGCCTCAGGCGAAGATCAACTCCATAAGAGAGCTGGTGTGTGTGTGTGTGTGTGTGTGTGTGTGTGTGTGTGTGGTGTAGTCAAAAGGCAATCCCTCCCTTCGCCTTTGCATGAGGTTGCTAGGAAAGATGGTGGCTTCATTCGAAGCGGTTCTCTATGCCCTGTTCCATTCAAGACTGCTGCAAAACAGTATCCTGTCTCCTTGGAACAAAACAATTCAAGCTTTAGACTTGCCAATGCGGCTGTCCCCAAAGGTGTCCCAAAGCCTCAATTGGTGGTTACGAACCCAGAATCTGCTGAAGGGAAAATCCTTCAGACCAGTTATCTGGAAAGTGGTAACGACAGATGCCAGCCTTTCAGGCTGGGGAGCAGTACTAGAAAAGACAACTGTTCAGGGACAGTGGTCAAGAGCCGAAAGAACCTTGCCCATCAATATCCTAGAGATTTGGTCAGTGCGTCTCGCTCTGAAGGGCTAGACTTCCAGGTTACAGTATTGTCCTGTCAGGATCCAATCCGACAATGCCACAGCTGTGGCCTACATCAATCACCAAGGGGTCACCCAGAGTCTCTCAGCGCAGAGAGAGGTGAACCATATTCTAACTTGGGCAGAAAGGAATGCTCCATGCCTTGAATGGCAGTCTTCATTCCAGGAGTAGAGAATTGGCAGGCAGACTACTTGAGCTACCAGCAGTTATTCCAGGGTGGAATGGGCTCTTCACCCCAAGATTTTTTGAGCCATTTGCCAAATATGTTGGACTCCGGACGTAGATCTTCTAGCGTACAGATTCAACATAGTCAACTTTGTGTCCAGGACAAGAGATCCACTCGCATGCAAAACAGATGCGTTGGTGACTCCCTGGGATCAGTTCTCACTGATCTATGCATTTCCCCCTATGCTGCCACAACTTCTTTGCAGGATCAAGCTGGAAAGAAAGCCGGTAGTTCTGGTAGCACCGGCATGGCCCAGAAGGTCATTGTATGCAGAAATTGTAAAGATAGAAGTGGAGGGTCCATGGTCCCTCCCACTATGGCCAGACCTACTCTCACAAGGGCCGATATTCCATCCTACCTTTATGGTCTCTAAATTTAACAGCTTGGCTATTGAAACCCACATTCTGAAGAAACGGCTTTCTAGGTCCGTTATCTCTACCCTGATTAATGCAAGGAAATCAGCTTCCAGAACTATATATATATATATATATATATATATATATATATATATATATATATATATATATATATATATATATATATATATATATATATATATATATATATATATATTATAGGGTCTGGAGGGCTTATGTTTCCTGGTGTGAATCCAAGGGTTGGCACTCTGAGATATCCTCGAGTACTATTAGAGGTCAAGTCTCAACTTTATCGGTCTTATTTCAAAGATCTCTTGCTACACATTCTTTAGTCTGGGGTTTTTATGCAAGGGGTGATGCGGCTTAATCCTCCAGTCATAGTTTTATCAGGGTTACAAAAACAGCCATTTGAACCTATGCAACATATTCCCTTAGTCCATCTGACAAGGAAGTTGTCATTTTTGGTTGCTATGGCCTCAGCAAGGAGGGTTTCGGAGTTGGCTGCTTATTCTTGTAACGAGCCATAATTTATTATTCATGTGGACAGAGTGGTGTTACGCCCTCGTTCAGACTTTTTTCCAAAAGTGGTTTCAGGTTTTCACCTGAACCAAGATATTGTCCTGCCATCGTTTTTTTCCAAAACCATGTTCTAGGAAAGAGAAGTCATTACATTGTCTTGATGTGGTGAGAGCAATGAAAATCTATTTAGACAACTGCTCAGATTCGAAAGACTGATGCCTTATTTATTCTGCCAGAGGGTCCTAAAAGGACAGGCCGCCTCCAAATCCACTGTCGATAAGTGGATTCGGCAAGTTATAATTCAAACTTATGATTTAAGGGGTAAGATTCCCCATTTTCAAGTCAAAACGCACTCTACCAGGTCGGTTAGTGCTTCTTGGGCAGTGGTCTTCAGTGCATACATTCACCAAGTTTTATCAAGTGGATGTGAGGAGGTATGAGGAAATCACCTTTGGGCGCAGTTTGCTGCAGGCAGCAGTATAGGTCCTCAAGTCTGGGGGTACCCTGCGGGTTGTGGCTCCCTCCCCTCAAATAGCATTGCTATGCGACTTCCCATTAAGTTATTAACTTCGGCTCTGTGTCCCATGATGTACAATAAAGAAAATAGGATTTTTTTTATATCGGCTTACCTGTAAAAAATCCTTTTTCTTGGAGTATATCACGGGACAGAGGTCCCTCACCTCTTTTTGGGGTTTAAGTATATTTCTTTTGCTACAAAAACTGAGATACTCCTGTAAGGAGGAGGGGTTATATAGGGAGGGAACTTCCTGGATTGGGTATGCCAGTGTCCATCACTTGAAGGTGCCTATATACCCATTTAAGTTATTAACTTGGGCTCGGTGTCCCATTATGTACTCCCAAGAAAAAGATTTTACAGGTAAGCTATTTTACTTTACTGGATTGTACAACTTTTTTTTTTTTTTTCATGATAATTTAAAGTCGAATATGAATAACGAATATAACACAATTTATGACTTTTTTAATATAATAAAAAAAAAAAAACTCATTTTCAGTTTTGGTTTTCGGCCTAGTGTATCTTACATTTTTTGGTTTCGGCACCAAAATTTCCATTCAATGCACCCCTAGTTATAACCCCTCCCCTGCTGGTTTAATTTTTCCACCTGTGCCCCATTGAGAAGATTTACCTTTTTTACCTCCTTTCTCATAGCCAAAACAGGAAGTGAGTGGAAATTCCTACAAATTGAATGTAATCCCTTGGGGACCCTCAGGTCACCAGACCCAGTATCACTATTGGAAGATTTTTCTTCTCCTTTCTCCTTTTCTTCTCCCTCCTCCCTTCTTCCTTCCTTCCTTCCTCTTCCTCCTTTATTTTTTTTTTTTTTTTTTGTGTGGACAACTAAAAATTTGTTATCTTTTTCAATGCTAATGGTAAACGTGACACACAGAGGGGTTGAATCTCACTAACAGACGCAGCAATAAAAAAAAAAATGGGTTTTCTAATCCCTCTACACACTATCCAAAATTTAAAGAAAAAGTTTTGCCTTTAGTTATACTTTAAGAGAATTTGATACAATGTTGAGAGTGAAATTGCTTTCAGCGTTGTATCTTTCCCTAGATGGAATTTTAAGACCATTGTGTAATGTCATTAATATTGACGAGAAACCCCGGTCCTGAGCAGTGGAATGCAGCAAAACCTGTTCACAGGGGTTCCTCTAGTTTGATTTTATACCTCCGATGTATACATTAAACCATTATGGTCAAACTGTATGCCATATGTTGTGGAAATTTCTGCTCTTGTTTTTATGGACCATTTTGATCGTATGTGAAATAGTGCAAATCCATTTTGTTTGGGTGGGATTTAGACATATAAAGATTGTTAAAAGCAAAATCCATTTTTTCATTCCAGATCTCTTGGCTTACTTAAAATATACACATGTGTTTTTCTATAGGCACTAAAGAAAAAATATTTTAGTAACAGACCAGCACCAACACCTGGACATTTGCTGCCAAGACCAAACTGCTCAGTAGAGGCATTGAAAGAGCAACAAAATCTTACCCTGGGCATTAAGAGGAAGCGAGTAGAAGGTGCAGAACAAAGTAAGTATTTCTTCTCATTTCACCTTTTCCAATCTTTTTAGTGACAGAAAAACACACTTCCAACCTCTACCATGTTTAGTATCCACCCTAACTTTTCTATTCATTACTTGGAGACTCTTGATGGTAGTGTGTGTGTGTGTGTGTGTGTGTGTGTGTGTGTGTGTGTGTGTGTGTGTGTGTGTGTGTGCACCCTTCTTAAAGCAGAGGGCCACCCTAAACAAATTTTACATCAAAATGTTCCAAAAAAATCTGAAACAAAAGAGAATTAAATTTTTAACCACTTAAATACAGGGCATTTATACAGCTTCCTTACCAGACCAATTTTTAGCTTTCAGCGCTCTCACACTTTTCGGCTCCATGCACACTGAAGCTGATAAACTGCAGTTTATTGGAGTTTGGGCGTTTTTTGTAAAAGCCCATAAACTCCACTCTATGTTAGCCTATGTGTCCATGCACACATGGACGTTTTTCAGCTTTAATGAGCAGTGGAGTTTATGGGCTTTTTTCTGAACGCCAGAAATTCGCGTTCAAAGTGCCGTTTTTCAGCGCCAAAAAACGACAAACGCTGATAAACGCTTGTAAACGCTCATAAACGCTCGTTCATTAGTGTTTGGCATTCTATTTTTCAATGCATTGTGGGATTTTTGGAGTGTCCTCTGTGTATTTTTATAAAAAACGCCCATTAACGCTAACGCTGTAAAACGCTCATAAACGCTAGTATAAAACGCTGTTAAAAGCAGGTTTTTCAACCAGCGTTTTCTGCCAGCAATCTGGCGTCCAGAAATAGCTTTTTTGAGCTTCAGTGTGCATTAGGCCTTCATGCCAGTTACTCAATCATGCAACACTGTACCCAAATAACATTTTTATCATTTCTCTTCATACAAATAGAGCTTTCTTTTGGTGGTATTTACTCAGCACTGGGTTTTTTATTTTTTGCGGCATAAGTGAAAGGGCGAAAAAAAATTGTTTTTAGTTTCTATGATAAAATTTTGCAAATAAGTCATTTTTGTTCATAAATTTGGGCCAAAATTTATACGGCTACATCTCTTTGGTAAAAATAAACCAAATTAGTGGATATTATTTAGTCTATTTGAAAGTTTTATAGTCTACAAGCTATGGTGCAAATCATTGAAAATTGATCACACCTGATGCACTGACTGCCTATCTCATTTCTTGAGGCTCTGAAATTTCAGCAAAGTACAAATACCCCCCAAATGACCCCTTTTTGAAAAGTAGACAGTCCAAGGTATTTAGTAAGAGGCATGGTGAGTTTTTTTCCCACAATTCTTGGGGGAAAAAAGGTTTGTGTGTGTTGTTTTTATTTATTTTTTTACAAAATTGTCATAAGAACAAGTTATTTCTCATACACAGCATATGCATACTTCCAATTACACCCCAAAATACATTCTGCAACTCTTCCCGAGTATGGCAATACCACATCTGTGGGACTTTTACACAGGCTGGCCACAGAAGTCCAAAATGTAGGGAGCACCGTAAGGGGTTCTAGGAGCATAAATGACACCTCTAATTTCCTAACGACCCATAAAATGACCCCATTTTGGAAAGCAAACACCCCAAAGTATATTCTATGAGGCATAATGAGTCTTTTGAGCGGTTAATTTTTTTACACAAGTCTTCAGAAAACGTGGAAAGAAAATTAAGAATTTTTTTTTTTTTTTTTGTGCATTTATAAGATATTTCTAACACATAGCATGTATATAGCAAAAATTACACCCCAAAACACATTCTGCTACTCTGGAGTATTGCGATACCACATGTGTGACACTTTTACACAGCCTGGCCATATAGATGTCCAACATGGAAGTGGTACCTTCAGGTGTTCTAGGAGCATAAATTACACATCTCATTTCGTTCCTACCTATCACTTTTGAAGGTCCTGGATCACCAGGACAATGGAATTGCCCACAAAATGACCCAATTTTGGAAAGCAAACACCCCAATGTGTATTCTATGAGGCATGGGCTGCAAATAGATACTCTGTTAATCTGACGGGCTGGTGACAGGTACTCTGTTAATCTGACGGGCTGGTGACAGGTACTCTGTTACTCCGGGCTGGTGACAGGCATTTGGGTACTCTGGGCTGGGACGGGTACTCTGGGCTGTGACTGGTACTCGGACGGGATGGCGACAGGTCCTCTTTATTGGGGGGGGGGTAGGTAGGTAATCGGTATGTGTTGGTTTACACTGAGTGGTAACGAGATGTTACCGCAATCTTCTCCTCACACACGATCAGTGTGTGAGGAGGAGAACCCAGTAACATCTTGTTACCTAGGTTTGTTTACATTCTGTGACCGGCTGTGATTGGACACAGCCGTTCATTGGCTCTTTACTGCGATCGGGGTTGGGCTGTGTCAGGGTGACAAGCCGCATCCCCTAGGTGCGTGCACGAGCGCTGTAATGACATAGTACATGTGACCGGCTGTGATTGGACACGCTGGTCACATGTATCGGGGGGGGTGGGGGTGGTAGATGGAGAGGAAAATAGGAAAATCCCACAGATCGGGGATGGGCTGTGTCCGAGTGATCGCCGCGCTGCTCCGGGGGAGCGGCGCAATACCGAGGTCGTCATATGACGTCCACCCAGAATGGGAGATCCCATCTGTGGCTGTCATTTGACTATGGCCCGGTATTGAAGTGGTTAAACTTACCTGACATGGCTGTTGCTAGGCAGATCGTCCTAATCTTCCATGTCCTACACCGCGCTGATCATCGTCCTCCCAACCCTCTGCCACCCACACTTTTCCCTCACACCACCCAAACTTTTAGGTATATTTGCATTCTGCTTACACATCCAACAAGGCACATGGAGGAATGGGAGATAGATAGATAGATAGATAGATATAGATATATCTCTATTATTTATATATATATATATATATATATATATATATATATATATATATATATATATATATATATATATATATATATATATATATATATATATATATATATATATATATTATTCAGAGATTAATCCTTTAGCTGTATCTGAATTTAATTATTTTTGCTTGGATGGGGATCTGGGTCCATTCAATTGTCTGTCTGTTTTGAAGGTATTTGTAAAATGTGGTGTTTGGTATATTTAAATTCCTGTTTTAGGTCTAGGTGTGTTCATTACATTGCCCTCATATAATTGGCTTAGCCGATTGATGCCCCGCCTCTCCCATTCCACAGATCTCTCTATGTCTCTTACTTCCACTAGATTTCTATTGTTCCACAGAGGGACAAAATCTGATATCCCTCTGTATCCCAACAACAATGCCTTAGTTACCTGCCATACTTTGGTGATTAGTTTTATTGTCGGACATCTGTATGTAAGTAAAACTGCTTCTAAGGCCTCCGTTAATGTGTTGTGCGGAGCCCCCATTATCTTGCCACTGGAGTTCCCTCCACCAAAGGCTCCATTTTCTCCTTTGTTAAGGTCGGGGTTGATATTCCCTGGAGAAAATCGTCCATTTCTACCCTCCCATCTCCCCTATTGGAGGTATAGAAGGAGCTGTAAAATTTGCTAAATATGTGTTATCTCTGGAGTGCCAGTGGGAATCTCCCCACTTGGAGTTCTGACCGCCGAGACAGCAGAGGGGGGGGGTGTGTATTAGAACTGATCAATAGGGACAACATACTGCCGACACTCTCTCCTTCCCCAAATTGGCACTGTCTCTGGAATATTCGTCTGTTCTCTGTCTGTCTTATGGTAGTCCTTCTTTTATTTTTATTTTTATTTTTTTTTTATTTTTTAAAGCTTGTTTTTATCTAGCCATTCTGTCTTTCTGAGGTTGGGTCTTCTACATACCGCCTCTCTGCATCACCTCCTTTCTAATTTCCCTTTCCCACTCTCTAGATTCCCCTAAACTCTTGCCACCTGTTGGTTCAGGAGGCCTTCAAGGAGTCCCAGACCACTCCAACTGATGCCGTGCCTGTATTTATTTGAATAAATTAGTTTGTCCACCACTTCTCCAGAGCTGCCAATCGGTTCCAACCAGCATGGATTAATTTTCCATTCTCTTGGATGGACTTTACCCCCCGTATTTGTGGTCCGTGCAAGTGGAGAGTGGTCAGAAACCCCCCTTGGACCATAATTTATGTTCCTTGCTGATGCTTCTCCATTAACTAAGGCCATGACAATGCTAGACAGGGTGAGGTAAGAGCTTGAAAAACAGGAGTACTGTCATTCCTGCGGGTGCTGAGTTTGCCATAAATCACTCAGTCCCATTTCATGTAAGAATCGAGATAAGCATCCCTCACCTATTCCATTGGGTCTATTCCCTGGTGGGAAACTATCTAAGCCCTTATATATGACTTTGTTAAAGACCACAATGATTGGGGTTCTAACTTTGTCCAATGTGAATTTCACCAGGTCTTGTAGAACCTCAAATTTAAATGGGTGTGTGTGGGGGGGGTGAATATAGATGTTTGCTAATACATATGGTTTCTTCTTGATTGAGCAGAACAAGAACACATACCAGCCCTGTATATCAATACAGCTCTCCTGGCAGGAGAACACCACTGACCCCAAACCCCCCCCCCCCCCTAAATATGAGGAATGGACCGTGATATTGGGTCTGGAATTTATGATTGCAGAGTTGCGGCATAGTGTCTTTAGTCAAGTGTCTCCTGCAGGCAGAGCAATCCAGGTCCTTTCCCCTCCAGTGCAGACAGAACCATAGCTCTCTTTGTTGGATCCCCAAAACCTCGGAAATTCCAAGAGATTATACTAAACGTCTTATCTTGCATGGAGACATATAAAAGTAATGCAAGAATGGAACAGAAGAAAAACAAGTTGATGGAAAAACAGTAACCTGATCCATCCAGTAGTCCAGTCTCTCCCCTACACCCCAGGCACCTCTTCCTCATACCCCATCCTCCGCTCCTTTTTTTTTTTTTTTTGAGAAGCTCTCCACCTCTGCCCCCTCCCCTCAATACAAAGTCAAGTTAGAACAGCAGCAGAACCAGGTCCTTCAGGATTGTAAGTCCTTCTTATTTTCCTCCAGCCAACGTGCCGCATCGGCCGGAGAATTGAAAAATACAGTCCCACCTAGCACTGTTCTCCGTAGACAGGTTGGGTACAATAATGCATATACTACCTTTTATATTTCATCAAGCTGCGTTTGATCGGCATAAACTCAGCTCTGCATTGTTGGAGGTCTGGGGAAAAGTCAGGATAGTCCCATCCCATCTCTCTAGCCTTCTGTAACAGGGCCTCTTTGTCATCCTCATTAAGAAATTTCAGAAGTAGTGGTCTAGGATAATCACCCGTCAGGTGGGTTTTAAAGGGGACTCGATGTGCTCTTTCAATTTCCAAATAATAGTGAGAATGGTGGGCCCAAAAATTTCCCTAAACCACCCCTCCAGGAATACTATGGGGTTGGGGCCCTCACTTTGCTCTAGAAGGCCTATCACTCTCAAATTGCTTCTGTAACTTCTGTTCTCCATTTCATCAGTTTAGCCACCTGTATGTCCATTTGTTCCTTAAACCCCCTTATTTCTCGCCTCAACGGGTACCGCAGTGATCTTCAGCCTTCTCCTTGCATTGTTTTCTGGGGAATGGGGCACACGGTGTTCTGGGAACTGTGTGTTTCTAAGAACACAGCGCATCCTATTCACAAAGAGCTGTGCAACTCACGCATGCGCAGTAGGAAACGGGCAGTGAAGCCTCAAGGCTCCACTGCCTGTTTGCCTTAGAATGGCAGTGCCGGGAGCTGAGGGATGGGTCGGCCTCGGGCGGCCGACATTGTGGGCACCCTGGACAGGTAAGTGTGCTTATTAAAAGACTTAATTTTTTATTTTTATTTTCAGCTGGCCCACCACTTTAATTATGGCTGCTGTCCGCTATACTTACTAATGCTGTTTGACTTCCTTGTTCTTGATTATTCTGCTTCCCTATGCATGTTTATCATGACCCTGGTGAAGTTAGCCCAGATTCAGCCATACCCCACGCCATATTTTTTACTCATTTTATAATAGACTTAAATCGAGTATCAATACAAGGCAATACACTTTTATATGGTCACCATAGTGGACACTCTTGCTCTGCAGTTGAATTCTCTAGATTCCATTAATTGTTTTCTACCTCAGTGTAACCTGAAAATCTGGCTCCTAGGTGGCCATGCATTTGGCAATTTGCAGGTAATTTCAACCACTCTTGAGCCACTGAATATTGCACATAAGATTAAAGGATAAAGTCACTTTTTAAAATTAATAAATGCACATTTTGCAGGTAAAAAAAATGTGCATTTATTTTTTTGAGCCTGGAAAGCATTGCACGTGTAATCAGCAGATTGCGGGTGCCAGGCAGGACTCACACAGAAGTCTACAGATCTCTCGTCTTGTCTAATATTGGCAGGCAATCGCACATGGACAGGAAGAGCGCATGAACTACTGTGTTGCTGAAACATCTCCACCCAAAAACTGAAACACTGCTATCTGCTTTTGCTTATGTATTTTTAATAATGCTGGTATGTTATTTTTGCTTAACCGTCTGTAGACCTGGACACATTACAGTGCTTTATTATGTCCCTTGTCTTACCCAAAATTATGGCCCTCTTGCTAGTCTGTTTCTGAAGTAAGAATTTTGCCCTGTTAACCAGCCAACCTTTATAACCTCCTGATTGATAATTGAAATGAGCCCATCCCTATCAGTATAAATATAAGCATCTTTTGGAGGAAGCATTTGCAACTGGGGCTCTTTCTTAAAGTGGGAGCCTCTGCATTTAAGCAAATGCACAAAGCAAATGAACACAAGAAAATACTTTAAAAAATACCACACAGACATCAGGTGACCTTGTTTACCCCTTCAGCTCTTTCTCCTTGTAACATGCACTCTCTACCACTACTTTTTGACCGCTCTGTCCTCTATCCTTAACCACTTCCCGACCAGCGCACGACGATGTACGTCGACAGAATGGCACGGGCAGGCATATTGGCGTACAGGTACGTCCAATATTCAATGCCGCCCTGCCATCGGGGGATATTTATTATAACAAAAAGTAAAAAATAATGCGTTTTTTTTCAAAATTGTCGCTCTATTTTTGTTTATAGCGCAAAAAATAAAAACCGCAGGAGTGATCAAATACCACCAAAAGAAAGCTCTATTTGTGGGAAAAAAAGGACGTAAATTTTGTTTGGGAGCCACGACGCACGACCGCGCAATTGTCATTTAAAGCGACGCAGTGCCGAATCGTAAAAAGTAGTCTGGTCTTTGACCAGCAAAATGGTCCGGTCTGCAAGTGGTTAAACTATCTCCCTGGGCTTCCATAATTTTAACTCTACCCCATGTACCCATTACCCTGCACCCTCTGGCAGCAGCCTCAATCGGCTCAATTTAGTACATATTTACATATTTAGTACATATTTAGCAAAACACAGGGAAATCGAGACAGAATTGTTTTATACATTCTCTTACACTGCTCTCCTAAAATGAACAAATGATCTACTAATGGCCAAAACCAATCAACACTATTCTGTACTCCTACTCCTGGTCCTCTCTGCTGCCTTTGAGATTGACCACCCCCTCCTCAAAAAAAAAAAAAAAAAAATCCTCGCCTTTTGGTCTCATTGACTGTACTCTTCGCTGGTTCTCTTCCTACTTATCCAACCGCACCTTTTGACGTTTCTAACAACTCTGCTTCTTCCTTTCTCTGTTTGGGCCCCCCAAGGTTCTGTTATTGGCCCTCTCCTATTTTAAATCTACACCTCCTCCTTGGATCAGCTGATGGCCTCCCATGGCTTCCAATGACACGTAAATCTATTTCTCTACCCCTCCACTCACTCCCTCTGTCTCCTCACGCATCACTAATTTACTATCAGATATATCAGTCTGGATGTCACACCACTTCTTCAAACTCAATTTACCCAAAACCGAATTTATAATTTTTCCTCCCCTCATATGCCCCTTTCCCTTCCCCTGATCTCTCTGTCAAAATAAATTGAGCTCATGCCAAGGTTCTAGATGTAGTCCTGGACTCTGAACTCTCCTTTTAAGCACCACGTCCAATCACTGTCCAAATCCTGCCGCCTCAACATCTGCAAAATATGCCCCTTTCTAACCAATGACGCAACAAAGCTCTTCACTTGCTGGCCATCTCTCACCTCAACTACTGCAACTCTCTTCTCATTGGCTTACCTCTACATAGTATATCACCTCTTCAATCCATCATGAACGCTGCTGCCGCCAGACTCTTCCACCTTACCAATCGCTCTGTGTCTGCTACCCCTCTCTGACAATCACTGCACTGGCTCCCGCTCACCCAACAAATTCAATTCAAAATACTAACAACTACTTACAAAGACATCCACAATTTAGCCCCCAGCTGCATCGCTAGCCTGGTCTCTAAATACCAACCTACTTGTTCTCTTCGTTCCTCTCAAGACCTCCTGCTCTCTAGCTTGCTTGTCACCTCCTCCCATGCTCACCTCCAGGACTTTTCCAAAGCCTCTCCAATCCTATGGAATGCCTTACCCCAATCTGTCCATCTATCTCCTACTCTATTAGCTTTTAGACTATCCCTGAAAACCCTTCTATTCAGAGAGCCCTACCCTACCCACACATAACTGTATTTTCATTTTTTACATCAACTCACCCCCCTCAGATAATTACATTTTTTTTTTTTCCCACTTCACCCTCCCTTCTAGATTGTAAGCTCTAACGAGCAGGGCTGTCTGATCCCTCCTGTGTTTAATTGTATTGTAACTGTACTGTCATGTTGTAAAATGCTGTGCAAGCTGTTGGCGCTATATAAATCCTGTATAATAATAATAGAGTGCTCAACTGCGCCATGGTAGTTCATTGACTACAAGCCGACAGCCTCAAAGACTGTCTCTTTTCTTGCCGTTTCCCTACACTGAATAACTGCTCATGGCCACGTTCTTTTCAAACCATGACTGCGGGCGCCCAGAGAAGATGCCCACTCACTGTCACTAGGGGGAGGCTGCAGCTCCTGGAACATGTTACTTGTTCCACCCTAAATATGGGTGTAGCATGTTCCAAAAGGTGAACCTTTCCTTTTAATTGTCAAAAACAAAGCAATCTACTAGCCATGAGTTTATTCCGCCACCACTATGTGGTCAATTTAATTTCCAAAATGGGCGATACATTGACTGCTTCAGTACAGTTTAATAATAATTCAAAGTGAAAGCACTATTTTTTGTTGAATTGGGACAATCTTAATCTCATCTCCTAGCTATCTATTGAATCCACCCATTTTTATGTTTCTCAACTGTTTTTGCAATTAAAACAAAGGTTTTTAATTATTTCAAATTGCCATGTACATGACCAACTTTTTTTTAATTATTTTTATTTGCTCAAGTAGGCCATTAAAGCAGTATTAAACCACAGGTTAAAAAAAGAGAACTTCCCCAGAAAGGCACTGTCATAATGTGCTAGTATGCATCTCATACTAGCACCTAATGAGACTTGCCTGTCAACGCTCACGGGGCTCCTTCCCCTGTTCTTCCCTCCAGGTTTGCAAACTCTGGCTACATGACTGGCTGGGGTGCCACAATGACGTCGCTAATTTGCATGCCTGTGGCAGCCCTCAGTTACGGCAGGGGCTCTGAAGGTGCGGCATGGTATGTTGGACCTTCAGAGTGCAGGCTCCGGTGACATCACTGGCTGCATGCAGTGTGATAATCTCCTAAACCATGCACATTTAGAAGATATTCACTATACCTACAGGTAAGCCTTATTACAGGCTTACTTGTATGTACAAGATGAAAAAAGTGGGTTTACTACCACTTTTAAAATCACTAGCAGTTATTCACAAGGAATAGCGACTGATCATTAAGAAATTTTAACAAATGGCTTTCTTTGGAGTAAGCTGCACAAGTAGCATGTAGTAGCAATCTCTAATGATTGCACAGACACTTTTCAAGATACTATTGCTTGCTACCTAAATAACCTCTCATGGTTCTCCTTATTCTAAGGAGAGATTTGCTCACGTGTTAGGAGATGCTGAGACTGGCTATTAGGTAGCAACTGAAAATGTATTTATGCAGGATTTCTCATGTAACAAAGCTCTTAAATTGGCATGAAGCAAGTCCATTTACAAATATTTAAATAAGTTTTTTTTTTTTTTTTTTTTTTTTTGTCCCCTCTATCACCTTTTGTCACAAGTTATCAGTAGTAGGGGATTTTTGAGATATGTGTTTGAAACTACAAGTGACTGATAACAATAGCCTACACCAGGGTGCTTATCCTTTTGGAGACCAAGGGCCATTTAAGTTACTTGGTAACCGGTCACGGGCTGGAATGAACTATGGGGTTTTACCAACTTCTGCTGGCATTGCTCTCAAGGCTGCTAGGAAGGTCCCAGTTGAAGTGCATTTGGTATCGCTCCTAGGACAGGAGCGGGAGCTACAGAGAAAGCATTGACTTGTGCAGCTCCTGCTCCCTCCACGGCCAGCGCTGGCTCCATTTACTCTCATGCTCTGAGATGGCAATCGATTGATCGCGATTTGGGCTTTCTGACCCACTATCCCAAAGCATGGGCATGAGCCTGGTTAGATGTCAGAGGGCTCCGCGGGCAATGGGTTTAGCACCCCTTGCTTACAGGCCGATAGATTACATGAAACCTACTATATAGTTGTGTCGGCTGACTGACACGATTTTCCAATTTAATCAATTTAAATGTTTTTATCTTTCAGAAGACATTGTAAAAAAACTGAACTTTTGACAAGATTGGAACATATCTGCTGTACATAGAAGTGCTGCTATGGACATGAACTGTTATGAAGGTGTAAAAGATCATTGTATTATATTGTACATTAATGTGGTGCTTTTGTTAGTAAACATATTTTTGTGAATAAATTGGATTTTTTCCATTTTAAAGTTTGTGTATTGTACATTTCTTAAACTGTATTTTCCATCTTGAATCCTGTTGCTCATAAATTTCCTGGTAGTTTTCCAATAACAAAAACATTGAAGACCACTGGGGACTCAAGTATATATTAGACAAAAGAAATAACTGTGGTCTTGTTTGTAGCAACCAGACTTTAGTATCTTGCGCTTTTAGCTTGCGGGACAAAATGTTTATTGGATTCCTATTGGGTGCATCAGAAGGCATGTCTCCTTCTTTTTCTCCAGCTGTTGCATATCAGATCCAGGATGTTTCATATAACGATTACATAAACATGTTCTGGAAGTTAAACTAGTGTATCAGAAGTGTGGTGGGAAGATGTGCGTTTTTATAGTGTATGTGTGTCTTTGTGTTTTTTTTATTTTATTTTATTTTTATTTTATTTTTTTCCTTGACCTCCGGTGGTCAAAATCCAAACTTAAAATGGTGTCATGTTAACATGTAGTTATTCTAAACCAGTGGTCTCAAACTAGCGGCCCTTCCAGCTGTTGCAAAACTACAAGCCCCATCATGCCTCTGCCTTTGGGAGTCATGCTTGAAACTGTCAGCCTTGCAATGCCTCATGGGACTTGTAGTTTCGCAACAGCTGGAGGGCCACCAGTTAGAGACCCCTGCTGAAAACCATTGGTCCACGTTTTTGGTTTAAGCATTCCCTCTGTTTTAGGGGGGTGTTTGTTTTGTATTTTTCTTTTTCTGAAAAAGGTCACTAGACAAATGACAGGTCTTTAATAAAGTGATTTCTATGACCGGTTTAACAAAGACCTCCAAAGATGCAAAATGGTTAATACTTGTAATTATGAGATACACTAAGGCCTTGTTTACACTCGTGGGGTTGGGGGGGATTGCTCAGTAAAAACATGCAGTTGAGCCATGTTTTTACCGCCTCCCACACCCACCACTCCTCCTTTAAAAAAAATTAAAAAAAGTAACTCCACTTTTGAGAACGCGCCCTTTTAGGTGATCTTTTGGTTTATTGAAGATCTAGCTGTTTGTGTCCATGTGGAAAGTGAATCTGCATGGGAGTGGTTTTATAATTCTCCTTCAGCTGCTACAGCGACAGAGCTCTAATGACAAAAGTTGCAGGGTCTGCATCCCTTTAAGCTGGCCTACCTTTTTTTTTTTTTTTTTTTTTTTTTTTTTTTTTTTTTTTTTATACAATATTCTTATTCAATTTCCTTTTAAATTTACCTTCCAACTGTTTAGTGAAAGGGGCTGCCTGAATGCATACAAATTGAAGTGTTTTGATTTAACCTCATATGGTTTGTGTAAATTTAAAGGAAAATTGTATAATGTCTGGCCAGGCAAAGACGTGATTTCCATTTTGGGAGTATCATCAAAAATTACTTTTTTGTTGCAGACATGCTAAAAATCAGGTTTATATCTTGGTGCAGACTTCTGGGAAAATCAGTAAGCTGATCACACAAGCAGGATATTCCATTTTCAGGGGGTGTTCTGTACACCATCTGTTTACAGAACGCCTCCAAGTAGCCATATTGCATTGCCTTTTACAGAAAGTTACAGTGCTGCAGATTGAAAAAGAGAGGTAATCTTTAACCACTTCGCGCCCAGGCCAATTCTGACATTTCTCTCCTTCATGTAAAATTCCTAATTATTTTGCTAGAAAATTACATAGAACCCCCAAACATTATATATGTTTTTTTTTAGCAAAGACCCTAGAGAATACAATCGCGCTCGTTGAAACTTTTTATCTCGCACGGTATTTGCGCAGAAATTTTTCAAACGCGTTTTTTTCAGAAAAAAAGTTTCATGCTTAAAAAAAAAAAAAAAAAAAAAAAGTAAAGTTAGCCCAATTTTTTTGCATAATGTGAGGATGACACGCCGAGTAGATACCCAACATGTCACGCTTCAAAATTGCACGCGCTCGTGGAATGGCGCCAAACTTTGGTATTTAAAAATCCCCATAGGCGACGCTTTAATTTTTTTTTTTACTGGTTACATATTTTGGGTTACAGAGGAGTTAATTATTGTTAATTTTATTTTTTTAGTTTTACACTTTAAAAAAAAAAAATATAGACTTTTATTCCTATTACAAGGAATGTAAACATCCCTTGTAATAGGAATATGGCATGATCGGACCTATTTACAGTGAGATATGGGGTCAATAAGACCCCATATCTCACCTCTAGGCTGGGAAGAATAAAAAACAAAAACAAATAAAATCCCTCCTGTTGTGTTTGACAGGCAATACCACCCGCTGAATGCAACCCATTCAACTGAAAGGGGGCATGCACAAATGTGTGAAATGCATGTGTTCCAGATGAGCAATATAAACTGAATGGGGAGGGGGGGCTGCAACTAGGCACTGAGAATAAAATATTAACTAAATGAGGGTGTCCTGATACAGCATTTAAAAAAGGCAGACTCAATATAATGCCTCTGCACCATCTGTCAAATGCCCTCTAAAGAGTGATCGTTCCTCAGCGAGCATTGCTTGTTTAAACAAGGCCGTAAAGTATTGAGGTAAGCAAAAAAATTGGCAGCTTAGAACAGAAGAGAATTTTCTAATAGTTGACCATATAAAAATGATTTGATTATGCAAATTAACATTTGGTTATTGTCACATTACCCAACAAAAGCAATACCGGCCTTGGCATCTAGGCATGAATGAGGCATGGGGTTGATTATACTAAAATTATGAAACTCAGCATGGGGGCGGCAAGTTATAATTTTTTTTTTTCCCTGCAGAGAATTGCACGCTGTGATTTTTGTCTGAAGATCAGGATGAGCCAAGTCTGCTTGGTTTGTACAGCTGTCTTAAAGTCTTTTTGATGTTTGCAACTCTTGGATTCTTCCAAACTACTAGTACATTGTTCTTGGATATAGTGGTTGAAATTTTGTTACAAGTTACAAGGAACATAAAGGCCAATAGTAGTCTGCGGGTAAACTGTGGAAATAAGAGCAGGCCTGTATACCGCACATGGCTTGCTTTTATCTTCCTCCAGCACTTTGCCTTTCTTGTGCTGGTGAACAATATGTGCTTTGAATGGAAATGTAAATGGAAGGCGTTGCCATTTGTGAGGCCACTGATCTCTTCTGAATGACCACTTTTCACAGTACTGCCCAACTGAAAAATCTCTGCGTCCCTATTGTGTGGTCTCAAGTGCCTTCAGTTGTTCACTAATTGGTCACATTGACCTGAGAAAGACGGCATGGACCAGCTTCAATGGTCATGCCTTTCCGAGCCACAACAAGCCATGAAATGTAGTTCCATTTGCAAACCGGGTGTTTGTTTGGCTCTTGTACCTTGTTTCCGATGTATTTTGTGTGCATTAAATACCGCTCAGTGTTTTTTTGTTCTGTAAAAAAAAAATGCATTTAAAGATCTAGCATATTTAGAAATGGATCTTGCCCAATTCTACCACTACAATTTTGCATTGCAGGTAGTAAAATGTTTTAAACTTTTTTTTTTTTTATAGAAGGTGTTGGTTTTTTATATATTTTTTTTATTTATTTTTTTGTGAGAAGTATTTGAATATTACAAACAAGAATAACCATGCCCAGCACTGAATGCTCAAAGACCAGTATCCAGTAGGTTATTATACAAGAATGTTACATATAGACAACAAAACGACAGGAGATTTCAGTCCAAGCACAAGGTAAATAGTATCTTGTTGAAAAGGAAGGGAGGACTTGGATATAAAAAAAAGATATATCAAGAGAGAGTAAGTCCAAAAGGAACCAAACAGCAGTGTAATAGTCACAAAAATAGAAAATATTTTATTAACCACTTCAGCCCTGGACCATTTGGCTGGCCAAAGACCAGACCACTTTTTGTGATTCGGCCCTGTGTCACTTTAACTGACAATTGTGCAGTCGTGCGACGTGGCTCCCAAACAAAATTGACGATTGATTTTTTTTCCCCACAAATAGAGATTTCGTTTGATGGTATTTGATCACCTCCTGTGGCTTTTATTTTTTGCGCTATGAACAAAAAAAGTGTGAATTTTTTTAAAAAAAAGCATTATTTTCAACTTTTTGCTATAATAAATATCCTCCAAAAATATATAAACATTTTTCCCTCAGTTTAGGCCGATACGTATTCTAAATATTTTTAGTAAAAATAAATAAACGCAATAAGCGTATATTGATTGGTTTGTGCAAAAGTTATGGCGTCTACAAAATAGGACATGGATTTGTGTCGTGTGTTTGTATATATGTATGTATGTATGTATGTATATGTGTGTGTGTGTGTTTATTTCTAGTAATGGTGGCGATCACCAATTTATTTTTTATCATGACTGCGACATTATGGCGGACACGTCAGATAATTTTGAGACCATTATCATTAATACAGCAATCAGTGCAATTAAAATTGCATTGATTACTGTAAAAATTTCACTGGCAGTGAAGGGGTTAACACCAGGGGGCAGGGGAGGGTTTAATATGTATCCTATTTTGTGTTCTAACTGAAGGGGGGAGGGGACTGTGCAGGGAAACTAACAGATCACTGTCCATACTCTGTATGAACAGACGATCTGTCAGTTCCCTGCTCAGAAAACCGGCAACTGTTTGTTTACACACACACACAGCTGCTGGTTCTCCGTGTGTCCCGAACGATTGCGGGAGCCCGGCGGCAATTGAGACCACAGGGCACTCGCATCGGCTTGGAGTGAGCGGCAGTGGCAGTTTATGCTACCGACATAGCATAACGGCAATTCGCGCAGCTGAGCCATGCTGCCGCAGTACAACTGTGTTGGCTGGTCGGCATGCAGTTAATGGAATTGTATAAAAATCTTGAAGCGGAAATATTAAACAGAAGGTTTTTTTTTTTTTTTTTTTTTTTTTTAAATTATGACCTGAGTGTCTGCTTAATCACTTCAAAGCGTGCATGCTTTTATATTCAATCTGATCAGGGGTAGATATAATATCGGACTTTTGTTCTGAATCCAAAACACAGTGGTGGGGGACCACCTTGGACATGTTATCTTGCCACTTATCACGAGATTCACGTTGGACCCTTTTTATAAGTGTGGGACTTTCTTTAGATCACTTAAAGGGGTTGTAAACCCTGGCCGTTTTTCACCTTAATGCAGTCTATGCATTAAGGTGAAAAAACATTTTTTTAATGCAGCAGCGCCCCCCACCCCGTGCCCCCCCTTATACTTACCTGAGCCCCGACGGGAATGAGCACACCAGCTCTGGCTGGTGTCTCGTGTCCTGATTGGATAGATTGATAGCAGCGCAGTCATTGACTCCTGCTGCTGTCAATCAAATTCAAAGGATGTGGGGCCGAGCCATCTGGATGCGGGAGCGCGACCGCAAGGTAACCCCCCTTGGGAGAGCGTATATCCTAGGGGGGTTATCTGATGTGGGGGGGAGCCAGAAGAGCCAATGGGGATCCCAAAGACTAGGTTTGGGACCACTCTGTGCAAACAAGCTGCACAGTGGAGGTAAGCATAATATGTATGTTTGTTATTAAAAATAAATAAATAAATAAAAAAAACCTTACAATCACTAAGGTGTTCATAGCTCTTGATGTTTTTCTTTAGAGACTTTGTATGTCTGCACTCATTGCATGCAGCTAACTTCACCATTAAGAGCTGACAGAACATTTTTACCTGCTATTTAAAAAAAATAAAAAATAAAATAATCCCTGCCTGGAGCTAAACTGACCACTATGTCTCTATTGGTGGGTAGAAGACCCTTCTGGCTGGCCATATACAGTTATAAGTTTTAGGTGTGGGTGGCTCTGCAATCACCACCCAGCTGCACAAAAGGCATTTTGAAAATAGACTGAGCCAGAGGGTACTCAGGCAGCAGCAGGGCACGGGGCTGATCAATACAAAAGCTGGTAGGAAGATTCTGCAATCCTTTCTATTTACTGTTGGAATTGAACGATTTCCTCTTGTACAGATTGAAATGGAGGAAATCAGGCCGTACTGCAATTTGGTGCCATGGCTAGCATTAAAGTGCTACTAAACCCAGGACCCTGCATTTACTATATCTGGTCTCCCACAGTTCACAGAACATGCAAATGCAATTATTTTAGTAAATATAAATGGATAACTTTTCTCATCAGCGGGATATCGGCATATAGCAGTCTTGTGACTTCTATCAGTTCCTAGTAAAGCCTAGGAGTTTTCATTCTTCTCCTGACCCTCTGTCTGGGCAGTGCTGATTGGCCCTGTGCTGATCACATGCACCCTCTCAGGTCATATCAGGTTATTTTTTTGGAGACTGGAAGAAGAGGAGGATCGGATCGATGGGATCAAACAGCCTTTATGCACAAAGAAAAGGATTAACCCCTTAGGTTCCAAAGTGAGTATAACACGTATGCATTACGGCATATACAGACTTTACTGTTGTGTGTTTAGTAACACTTTAAACGCCTTAAATTGAAACCAAAATTGTATATATTGCTGCATCCATTTTATTTTTCCCCCTCTATTTTCACCTGGGGATTTGCCCAGTAACACACCCCTTGTATTAGAGTGTGCCCATTCTGGATGAAGGAGCACAGGGATACCTTTTGGACAGCAGCATTGTTGGTCTGGGGGCAGTGTTAGATGTACTAGCAGATTTAGACACTTACACTAATAAATTGAACTTCAGCTAAACCTTTATAGGCAGTTACAGCAAACTGTTTTTTTTTTTGTTTTTTTTTTGTTTTTTTTTCGCGTTTGGGATAAAGGTTTTAGGCTCCATTCACACCAAGGCGTTCTGTATTGCGCGTGGTATCGCCGTGATTCAGAAACGCCGAAAATTGCGGGATGCCCTTGCAATTCCCGCTGTTTTGAAGGCCACCAAATCGGGGCACCATTTTGCCGCAAAAGTCGCAGTTAAAAACACCCAAACAATCGTGGACACCAAATGCCCAAAAGAAGTACAAGAACTTCTTTTGGATGGCATGCGAATCTGTTTGCGTGTTTTTACCACGATTCATCAGGCAACAATCACAGCATAATCTCGATCCCCCACGTTTTGGTGCCATTCCAAATAGCGGGGATGGCAAGGGCATCCCATGCATCCCATGCAAAAGCGGAACACCGTGGTGTGAATGAAGCCTTCTAGAAATAAAAGATTATCATTGTAAGCTTCCCTGTCAGTGGTAAATGGTTTGTTCCATCCCTGTAACTGATATATTTGCAGGACAGCTTGTTCTGTTTAAAAAAAAAAAAAAAGCAGACTTTGCTTGGTTCACACTAGAACGTAATGCATTTGCTGCACTATGTTCAAATTGCACTGCCCTTGTGACCCAGCGGGTATCGGTGCAATGTTAGCGACACTACAAGTGCAGGTCGTAAACAGTGCGTTTGCATGCCCTGGGTTGCATGGTAAAAAATTACCATGCGATCCGGTTGCAGTGCAGTTCTAAAATTGGTGCATGCTTTACTTTAGTGCAATGCAATTTGAAGCCATTCAAAAGAAATGGCCTCAAATCGCACCTACCTAATTGCATGTGTATTGCAAAGGAATGCGATGCACTTCCTGTACGATTCAGAGTGTGAACCTAGGCTTACTGGCCAGATCACCAGATGAAAAAAAAGGAACAAAAGCATAGAAGAAAACGAATGCAGCCAGCCACCACATCCAAGAATTGGTAAGATGCAATATAAAGAATGTTTGTTTGCTTTTGGGTTTAACCACTTGCCCCCCCCCCCACAGTTAAGATCGCTCCCTAGGACACACTTAACCCCTTGATCGCCCCCTAGTGTTTAGCCCTTTCCCTGCCAGTGTCATTTATGTGTCAGTAATAGGTGCATTTTTTTGATAGCACGGATTGCTGTATAAATGACAAATGTCTGATGTGTCCTCCATAATGACGCAGTCACGATTAAAAATCGCAGATCGCCGCCATTACTAATAAAAAATAGTATAACGAAAATGCCATAAAACTATGCCCTATTTTGTAGATACTATAACTTTTGAGCAAACCAATCAATATACGCTTAATGCGAATTTTCTTTTTTTTTTATTCTGTAAATATGTAGAATAAATATCGGCCTAAACTGAGGAAAAAAAATATTTTATATATATTTTTGGGGGATATTTATTATCGCAAAAAGTAAAAAATATTGCATTTTTTTTTTTTCCAAAATCGTCGCTTTTTTTTTTTTCTATAGCGCAAAAAATAAAAACCGCAGAGGGAACCGCTTTAAAATTAGCAAAGCCATGATAAAAGTGGAAACATTTTTGACTGAGGAAGACTGTGCCAACATGGCATAAGGCAGTAACTCTACACCCTGATCATCCACCAGACCAGAGACATCTATAAATAGACCTTAGATAGGCAACCCCAAACACCATGTGTGAAGTGGCCAACTGGTCTTCCACCAACACCTTCATTTCACATTACAGTGTGGAGCTTTCACATCTATTAAATTGGGAATTAATTGACTGTTAGTTGCTCAGTATAAGGACTGCACCAGGTGTGCGTGTACTACTTTTTTTTATTTTTTCTTCCACCACCTCACACTGCACTGTGGCCACTGCCCAATAGAACAACGAAATATTCAAATAGCCTGGCCGGTGTGAAGAGCCCTCAGACTAGGTTCACACTTCGTGCCTGTTGGGAATGTGTGCAAATTTGCATGATTTCCTGAGACATACAGAAATGTGCTGCCCTTAAGCAGATGTGCGCCAATGCCAATATTTCCATACGGCGCCCGCATATATCTGCTAGGGTGTGCTTCAAACTGTATAATGCTGCAGCTCTGTGTTTTTCAGGACAGCATGATTTGCAGGGTCAAGGATGAGTTTTACAAGTTTTCTCACAAATGGGGCAGTCCATTGAAATGAAGGTGCTACACACCATTTGCAGAAACATTCTTGTGCTGCGTCACACCTGCATGGTGCGAACAGAGCCATAAAGAAAGAAAACGTGTTGGCATCAAATACCACCTGTGTAGTGAGTTATTCTCCATCTCGGTTTGGGAAGGTTTGCAGGGAGAAGAAACAGAACGATTTTTCTCCCTGTACAGAGCCCTGTGTTGATTGTCACCACCGGTGCTGTATCAAAAAAGGAAATGAAAGGAAGGGGAAATGGGGAAGGGGGTATAGGGAAAGAAAAGCATCAGGTAGAGCAGTTTTTTCTTTTAATATATTGATTGATTCAGCACTTTCCGGTGGTGTTTCATATAAAGTCCCAAGTTCCTGTTTCTTTATCCCTTCCCAACCACTATTCCTTTCCCTTTCCCCCCACCCTCCTTTTTTTTTTTTTTTCTTCTTCTTTTTTTTTTTTTATCATTAGGGATTGAGATGATGTTGCTTATCCATAGCCTTTGTCTCAATTAAAGTCACAATCATACCTGCTCTACCTGATGCTATTCTTTCCCTATCCCCCTTCCCTGTTTGCCCTTCTTTCCTTTCATTTACCTTTTTGATACAATTGATGGACATGGAGACAATGGTCTATTTTTTATTGTTGCCTCATCTAAAATTCCATTGTGATACTTTGTTTTTAAACTTCGGGTGCTGGGCTGTGATTGGACACAGCCGATCAGCAGGTACCAGCCATGAATCATTAGCCCAGGCCTGCTGACAGACTCCCGCTGTGTACAATAACAGCAGGTTTTGTAGAGGGAAGGGCATGCGCGTGCCTAAACCCAAAAGCAACTTTGCCTGCACGGGCCACCCATCCGCAGCACATTGCGGGGCTGACGGTCCTTAAGTGCTGACAGGACCCTGCGATACTGGCAGCCGGAATAGGGTTTTATTATTTACCAAAATTTTCCTTTCCAGGTTCCGATACGCAACACCATACCTTTCCCACTTGCTGCTGTATTGAGTCTTTTTACAAGTAGGTTGCTGCTCAGCCAAAGGTTCATGTATATGATTTGGTCCTGTAGGCTGTTCAAGCTACTTCTTTATGTATACTGTCATTTATAGGCATCTGGAAATTTTCTTTCATTCATCAGCTTGTCCTCCATTCACATACGCTTTGCATTATGGGAAAAAGGGCTACAAATTCTATGAATGGAGGAGGCGGGCAGATGGGGTGGCTGCTGTGAACTCCAGCAGTGCCAGAAGATCAGCACTGTGGGGAGAAGATTTCTACGCTATGCAGCAGTCATTACGGGTGAGACATGTCCTGGCGCTGCATAGAAGAAAAAAAAAAAAACACTTATAAAAGTCACCTTTAATGAATAACTATACCTATATATAACTAGACTTCTGATTGAAAGTGCTGGCCTTTGCTTGCTTTTATCTGGCCCTTGGGGAACAATTTCATCCACCGACACCAACAATGGGCCATATTTTCTGCCAATGACACCAAAGATGGGGCACAATTCCTCCCAATGACACCAAAGGTGGGGCACGATTCCTCCCAATGACACCAAAGGTGGGGCACGATTCCTCCCAATGACACCAAAGGTGGGGCTCGATTCCTTCCAATGACACCAAAGGTGGGGCACGATTCCTCCCAATGACACCAAAGGTGGGGCACGATTCCTCCCAATGACACCAAAGATGGGGCACAATTCCTCCCAATGATACCAAAGATGGGGCACGATTCCTCCCAATGACACCAAAGATGGGGCACAATTCCTCCCAATGATACCAAAGATGGGGCACGATTCCTCCCAATGACACCAAAGGTGGGGCACGATTCCTCCCAATGACACCAAAGGTGGGGCACGATTCCTCCCAATGACACCAAAGATGGGGCATGAGTCATGTGATGTGAAGCATGGATCCCCATAGAAAACAAACACAATATAAACACCTACAGCACAATTCACGTCACATTGTAGTGAACCTCTTCTAAGGCCCAATTCACACTTTGTGTAGCAGGAGTGTGTGTTCCCACTTGCATTTCTTTTGTGTCTTTTTTTTTTTTTCATGCGTTTCTGTGTATCGAGTGCATGGGTTGCCCTATGTGCAAAAATATGCCAAAGAAGCTCCTCCACCTGTTTGGGCGCTGAACGCTGTGCATTTTTATAGCTCCCCCTCCCGGCACAACACACATATGCTAACCATGTTTGGGGTGCCAGTACCAATAACAGTACTGCAAGCGTCCACGTTCAGGAAACACAAGTGTGAATGTGGCCTAATGGTGACCATACCCACTGCCATAAATGATCAATTTCTTTTTCAATCAATTGACTTGCTTGGAATGATTGATTGTTAGTTGAACAACCCATTGGATTGATTTGCCACACACTGGGGAAGTGGGTTTCAATTGATAATTGAGATATAGTTTAAGATTATAAATGATTGATGGCATCTCTGTTTCCATCATGTAACCTCATAATCTGATCGATCAAAATAGAGTCGTATTCACAAACAAAGTAGATAATTGGTGCAAAGTGACTGATCATTTTCTGCACTGGCTCAGTGCAAGACCACTGTACATATATATATACATTACAGTTTGGAGGCAGTTCATGGGGCCATAGCTGCAGCTGTCGGCTATAACCCTGGTATGTTTTATTGTTTTCTTTTTGTTTTTTTTGTGGCCAGCATTTTTTTTTCTACCCCCCCCCCCCCCCCCCCCCCGCTCTCTGGTGTTTCTCAGGCATACCCATATCACCAGGGAGCCCGGCATCCAATCGGGTGGTTTGTGCGGCTGGCTATAGAGGTGAACAAAGACCGGAGTGTCTCTGATCATCTCTATGGTCTGGAGACCAGAAGCAATGGCATGATGTCACTTCCGGTTTAGGGCTAATGTAAACACTGACTATTTGTTTTTGGGAAAGCATCAGATCAATGCTTTTTTTTTTTGATCTGATGCTTTCTATGGTAGAGGAGAGATGTGAGGTGATATAGATACCAGATGTCTCCATAAAGAGGACTTGTCATGCTTTATTGAAATAAAATAAATGACATACCTCTCAATGTTTTGAGATGGGAATGAGGGACACCTATCAGCAAAAGTATGCAGGCATAGGACACACCCCTTGACACGCCCCCTTAATGCAGAATTGTAAAAAAAAAAAAACAAGATTGGTTAAACCCACAAGTACTCTTTTTTTACCTGTACTATTCCTATTACTATTACTATGTACTATTGGCTTTTGGAATTTACAAATGCAGCAAATTAGAAATCAGATGAAAGGTTTAGTGCTGGAAAACACTTTTTGATAGATTAAAAGTGCATTTTATATACATCTATATAGATCAGACCAAAAGGAGGGACAAATGAGGAGGAATCAGGACAAAAATCAGGGACAGTTGGGAGCTATTAAATTAGTAACATTTTTTTTTTTTTTAAAGCACCCTCAATCCCCCACCTGTGCTTGCACGCAGAGGCGAGCGCATGCGTAAGTCGTACATACAGTCGTACATATGTATGTACGACTTACGCATGCGCTCGCCTCTGCCTGCAAGCACAGGTGGGGGATGGAGGGTGCTTTAAAAAAAAATGTTAATAATTTAATAGCTCCCAACTGTCCCTGTGTTCATACCACACATATCACCACGACCGTTAACTGGTGATCTGTAAAAATGTTTAAAGCGTCACCTATGGAGATTTTTAGATGTTGTAATTTGTCGTCTTTCCACGTAATTTTAAACATGTTGGATATTGTCGTACTTGGCGTAACATCAACTTTTATATTTTACAAAAAAATTGGCTTATATATTGTGGATTTTTTTGTTTTTTCACTAAAGTTAAAGTAAACTTCCATCTTTTGCTTTTCCCTATAGGTAGGCCTATAATAAGGCTTACCTATAGATCAGGGGTCTCAAACTATTGGCCCCCCAGCTGTTTTGAAACTACAAGTCCCATGAGGCATTGCAAAGCTGACAGTTACAAGCATGACTCCCACAGGCAGAGGCATGATGTGACTTGTAGTTTTTGCAACAGCTGGAGGGCCACCAGTTTGAGACCCCTGCAAGTATAGATAGTGTAAATATATCTCAAACGTGCACTGTTTATGGGATATTTAATGTAAATGCTGGCTGTGACATCACTGGCGCATGCGCTCTGAAGGAACAGCCACCCGCGTCGTTTCTTGGTGGCTCCTGCACGCATGCGTGGGTGTGATGTCATCGTGGCTCCGGCCAGTCACAGAGCCGGAGTCTGCGAACCCAGAAGCAAGACCGGAGACAATGAGCGTGCCTGCAGTGCTGACTTCTCAGCGCTGGAAGAGCTTCGTTTTAAGGTAAGTTTAACCTAATGTGCTGGTATGCAATGCATACAGTACTAGCACATCCTTTACCTTGCAGGTACAAAAAAAATTGTCCAGTGGTTTATAACTGCTTTAAAATGAATTTAAGTGTATTTTTTTCAAAAGAAAAAATACATTTGAAAAACTGCTCCACAAATATTGTCTGACATATTGCAACAGCCACCATTTTATTCTCTAGGGCCTCTGCTAAATTAGCAGAGGCCCTAGAGAATAAAATGGTGGCTGTTTTAATTTTTAATGTCTGAAATAGATAGAATGCTTGGGGGCTCTAATGCCCTGTACACACGTTTTCCCATCGGAATAAACTCTGAAGGTTTTTCTGATTGAATTCTGCTGAAGCTGTTTTGCGTACACACGATCGATCAAAATAGAGTCGTATTCACAAACAAAGTAGATAATTGGTGCAAAGTGACTGATCATTTTCTGCACTGGCTCAGTGCAAGACCACTGTACATATATATACATTACAGTTTTGAGGCAGTTTATGGGGCCATAGCTGCAGCTGTCGGCTATAACCGCTATAAAAATTCCGATCGTTATGAACGTGGTGACATACAACGGGACTAGAAAAAGAAAGTTCAATAGCCAGTAGCCAATAGCTTCTGTCTCGTACTTGCTTCAGAGCATGCAGTGTTTTTGGTCTGTCGGTAGAGCATACAGACGAGTGGTTTTCCCGATAGGAATTTGTTCCGTCAGAAATATTTAGAACATGTTCCCTTTCTAGGTCCATCAGAATTTTCGATGTAAAAAGTCCGATGGGGCATACACACGGTTGGAATATACGATGAAAAGCTCCCGTCAGACTTTTTCTGTCGGACATTCCGCTCGTGTGTACGCAGCATGACTAATTTTCTAGCAAAAAAAAAATAGCTTTTTTTCCCCTTGTAAACAAAATGTGTCAGAAAAGGCGTGGTCTTCTTTTGGGGTGCAAATTTGTTTGTGTGATTTTGCTGCATAAGTTGTGTGACAATCGCAGCAAAAATCGCACTGCGTTTGGGAGGACATCGAGCCCAGGTTCACATTACAACTGCTTTGAAATCGTGCAAATTCAGCTGAACTCACATGATTTCAAACCAGCAACGCAGTCCGACTTCGGGGGCGATTTGACAGACATATGTGTGCAGCGGGTTCCTTCACAGATGTCTATTTAAATCGCACCCCCCCCCCCCCCCCCGAAGTCGCCAAAAGTAGTACAAGAACTACTTTTGGCAATGTGTGTGGCGTTGTACCGATTCGGATGGTGCCGTTGCCACCAATAGCTGCCGATTTGGTATGCGGTTTGACATGTGAAAATCGCATTCCAAATCAGCCCCGTGTGAACGTGGGCAAAGAAATAATGGCATTGCAAACGCATCATCCCACGTTTTGCCACGATTCCGATTGATGAAGACTCAATTTTATTTTTCGATTTTATTAAGCACCAACTCCATGTACACAATGAAGCTAGTGGTTAATAAAATCGAAATAAAATTGAGTCTTCACCAATCGGAAAAAGGCAAGTTACCGCTATTTGATTCTTTGCAGATTTAATCGCTTTGATCTATTCTCAGATCGATTGGATAGAAAAAAGAAAGTGAAGAGTTCTCTGGATATTCTTCTCCCAGGAGAAGCTGGGACTGGTGTGTGTTAGTGGGAGGGGCCAAGAACGTTGTCTCTTCATGTTTATTTGGGCTAATGTATGTGGGGGCGTGGTTAGGGGCGTGTCCGCTGTCTTATTTTGGGTGTTAAAATGTATGGAATGTCTCTCATGGAAGGTGTGACATCACGGCGGGGGAGTGCAGAGCGGAACACAACGGTTATCACACCTCCTAATAATAATAATAATAATAATAATAATATGATCGGTGATTGTCCTGTGTGTGTGGAGGCACCGATCTCTCCCCCTCCTCCTCCATGTGAGGGGGTGGGGCCGCACTCCTCCTGGATCCTCCTGCTATGACGACAGCGGAAGCCGGAGCAACACTGAGAGATCATCGGCAGGAGATCGGGCATAGCTCTGCCCTCCGCACAGCTGTGTGGGTCACCCCGGGACACTCCGATCACCGATCACCCTCCGAGTGTACGACCCTCTCCACCGATCATGTCTGCCGGCTGCTGTGCCCGACAGGTGAGTGCACCGATCACCCTCCTCCATAGGCATAGATGGGCACACACACCATTCACCCCCGATCACCCTCCTCCATAGATGGGCACACACACACACCATTCACCACCGATCACAGATTGGGCGATCACCCTCCTCCATAGTTATAGGTGGGCACCCACACCATTCACCTCCGATCACACCACACACAGATTTACAATCTGCACACATCTTATGACTGCTCATCCTGCAATGATCGGATCGGATGGTATATGAGGAGCCTACACATGGGAAGATGTCTCTACAATGTTAAAATCCATGGATACTTTTTAAATTTTATACAGCAAAATCCTTCCAAATGTATCCTTTCAGATCAATACTCCATATACACACTAAGAGAAAATCGGGCGAGTGATCGGGCGATTTTCCTCGTTATTTCACAGTCAGAAGTGAAGATAGGAAAAACTGTGCACGATTAGAAGAAAAACAAAAACTTTTGTACGTTATTTCTATCTGATATTTCTTCTACGTAAAACGGTACTCATTAATGAAAATCATTCGTTCTGTCTTCATTTTGGAGTTTTGTCCCTTTTTTGAAAATTTTTATTTAGAGGGTCAGAATCGGCTTTTTTTTTCTTTTTTTTTTTTTAATTGGTTGAACTAAACGAACTTGTCTTTTTTTTTTTTTTTTTTTTTTTTCAATCTATATAACTAAGGCTGTCGTAAGTCAGAAAATTGTACAATCTTTCCTCAGACGAAAACGTTCACCCGATTTTCTTATAGACGTTTGTTGTCTGTACGGGTTCACATACATTTTGTCAACTCATCATTTGACATATAGCTAGCCAAAAGTTCATCACACACACGGAAATCTGATTGTACAATTCTTTAGATCTGCCAACAGCTATGTAGTGCAAGGAGCAGTGTGATTGGATGCAGAGTGGATAGATTCGGTCGGTCCTCACACAGACCGGTTCAGCAGGGAGCAGCCAAATCTCCATCCATGGGTTCCTGTCCCAGGCGGGTCCACCTAGAGATCAGATCCTTTCGTGCAACTTTTGAGCATTTACATTGCAGTCTACGGCACTCAAGTCACACAAAGTAGTGCAGGAAACTTTTTAAAGGCGCTGCAATTTAAGTCACATAGATTTGAATGGCTTCCATTGAAAATACAAGGGCTGCGACTTGTCATGCAACTTTATGGGTTGATTTACTAAAACTGGAGAGTGCAAAATGTTGTGCAGCTCTGCACAGAAACCAATCAGCTTCCAGTGTTTATTGTCAAAGCTGAATCTAGAAGCTGATTGGCTGCCATGCACAGCTGGCAGATTTTCCTCTCTCCAGTTTTAGTAAATGAACCCCTTTTGTGTCCAAAGTCGCATAACAAGTCATACAAGTGGGAATGGAGCTGAAAAGCTGGAAGCTGATTGGTTTCTGTGCACAGCTGCACCAGATTCTGTATGTTCCAGTGTTCGTAAATCCCCCCCCCCCCAATGTCTCAGTGAGGGGTCCTCCATCCACCTCCAATGTGTGTGATGGCAGAATCCGTTCGTTCTACTGACCGATTGAACAAAAATCATCTATGTCCAGCTATACAGAGCTGATTGTACAAAGATTGCATCATGTATGGTGAGCATTGCTCAGGATGATATGAGAGTGATCTATAATTATGGATTAGGAAGGAAACGCCTAATTTGTTTGGTGTAAACATCGGCAGGTTTTCCGTGTCATTACACAAGTTGTGTGTCTCGGTGGCCATACACAGGAAGATTTCCTATACTATTGTATTGGGAATTGATTTACAGTGCAGGAGGGAAAATCTGATCACTTGTTGTGATTTACACTTATTGATTGATCTACTTTCCTAGAATCTGATTTTCTCTCCAGACCGATCCGTATCATGTCATTGGAGTTGTAGGTTTTGCTAAAAATTGATCAATGACACATTTTGGGGCTGATTTACTAAAACGGCAGAATGCAAAATCTGGTGCAGCTGTGAATGGGAGCCAATCGGCTTCTTACTTCAGCTTGATCAGTTAGTCCTCGTTCACATTGGAGCGACATGTCATGCGATTTGACAGGTCAAATCATACAACAAGTCGCACCCTATTGGCAGCAATGGCACTGTTTAAATCGGTGCAACTCCGGCTTTGCTGCGCCACATTGATTTGAAAAAGTAGTTCCTGTGCTACTTTTGGAGATTTCGGGTGCAACTTGCATAGACATCTGTCCATGAAGCCGCACAGATGTCTTCCAAGTCGCACTGACATTGACTGCATTTTTGAAACTGTGCAACTCCATCTGAAATCGCACAATGTAAATGAGGGGTAAAGCTTTGGCAATGAGCCCACGTTCACATTGGGCTGATTTGGCATGCAATTTGACACGTGCGACTTCAGTGGAACTCGCACGATTTCAAACCGGCAATGCAGTCCGACTTCAGGGGCGATAAGACAGACATCTATGCTGGTTCATGCACAGATGTCTATTCAAATCGCCCCCTGAAGTCGCCAAAAGTAGTACAGGACAAATTACATTTGCCAAATCGCATGCCAATTCGGCGGCTATTGTCGGTAATCAGATCCGTGGAAGTTCCATTTCTGGGTGGAACGCTTTAATAAAGCATTTTCCTGATTCTATGCAGAGTTCTCTGCTCAAGCTGACAGCTGTCAAAAAAAAAAAAAAACAGACAGTCTGCCAAGTTTCACACCATTCCTCAGCCGCTGAGCTAGCTATAAACATTGTAACGTTTTGTTCTTTAGATCAAAGGAATGAACTTCGGTCTATAAGGCCTCTTTCACACTTGTGCGACTTGTCCTGCGACTTGAGACTGCAAAATCGCATGACAAGTCCTACCCCATGATTTCCAGTGAGTACAGTTTCATATCTGTGCGACTTCAAAGTAGTCTCTGTCCGCTTTCAAGTAGCATGATTTGAAAAATAGTTCCTACACAATTGTTTGCGATTTTATGTGCAACTTGCATTGACTTTTGAGTATAAAATCGCACATATGTCAGCTAGCTGCAGATAAAAGTAGTGCAGTTTCAAAGCCGCATTCAGTGTGAAGTCACATCAAAGTCGCACTTCATGAACAGAACTGCCATACTTTGCTATTGGCCCAAAAAAAAAAAACACACCCACAAAATGTATCAAAAATGTTTGTTCAGAAATGTAAACCGCATCTTGCAAACGTTCTGGAAAAGCGCATCAGCTGCATAGATGTGAACCTGGCCTTAGACTTTTCACCTGGTGGTCTGCCTCCTGTATTAGAGTGCCTCTACTCTGGATGAAGGAGCATAGGGGACACCTTTGAACATTGTCAGTCTCAGGGAAGCGAGGCTGGACTGCAAGTTTGAAAATGACTTGCTAAGCTATTGCTAGACTTGTCAGGCTTAACAAGTTTGTTGCACGATTGCAGTAAGTCCGCATTGCATAACTCCAGAGCAACTTTCTTTTGCAAACGTTCTGCAAGCCTGGTGCAAGTTCTGGTTCAGTTATGTTGTACAGCAATCCTCCTACCACAGGGGGCACTGTGGCTGAATTTTCATGCTGTAGACTCACCACTGCAACTTTGCTCTTGCTAGAGACTTGCCACAAATTTTCTACAAATTTGAAAAAGTGTCAACTAGGACTTGTGATTTGAGTGCTCTGCAAGTGTGTAACTTGCCAGTGAAAATGTGCAGCAGGTTAACAGACTTACAATTCAACACGGCCACAAATTTGTGGAAAGTTATTCTTGCTATCTGGGTGTTGGATATACTAGCAGATTTAGGTACACTAACAAATTGAAACCAAACATCAGATCACACTGCAGTTTTTTTTTTTCCTGGTTTGGATAGAGTGGAGAAGTGTTAGAACCCTTGTCAGGTTTGTACTGCTGTATAATTACGCGGTCATGCAACGCTGTACACAAATTAAATTTATATTCACACAATGAGCGCTTTCTTTTGGTGACATTTGATCACCTCCTGTTTTTTATTTCTTCAGATATAAACGAGAAAAAGATGGAAACCTCCCGCTGTCAGAAATACTACAGCACAACGGGAAGGATTCCCCATCAATGGACTTTGTTGATGGGAGAACTGAACGTTTTTCTTTTCTTTCATTCAACCTGTGGTCGAAGGAAAGAAAATGATATAATGTATGGCCAACCTGGTCCGCACCTAAGACAAAGATTGCTTCCAGGTCAGGTCATGATGTGGTGGCCTCAGGGAACCTAAATGTCCTTCAAAGAGCCTCCCCTGCCTGCTTGTCCTGTGACCTTCCTATATACACTTACTGGCCACTTTATTAGGTACACCTTGCTAGTACCGGATTGGACCCCATTTAGCCTTCAGAACTGCCCTCATTCTTCATGGCATAGATTCAACAAGGTGTTGGAAACATTCCTCAGAGATTTTGGTTCATATTGACATGATAGCATCACGCGGTTGCTGCAGATTTGTCGGCTGCACACCCATGATTCGAATCTCCCGTTCTACCACATCCCAAAGGTTCTCTACTGGATTGAGATCTGGTGACTTTGGAGGCCATTGGAGTACAGTGACCTCATTGTCATGTTCAAGAAACCATTGGGGAGATGATTTGAGCTTTGTGACGTGGTGACATCCTGCTGGAAGGAGCCGTCAGAAGATGGGTACACAGTAAGCCCTAGTACACACGGTCGGACATTCCGATGGAAGGTGTCCGATCGGACCGTGTTGTTGGATAATCCGACTGTGTGTTGTCTCCATCGGACTGTTTCCGTCGGAGTATCCGACGGACCAAATTTTCCAACTTGTCTATAAAATTTTCTGATGACATGATCCGATCGGACTTTGTCCGATTGTGTGTAGAGAATTCCGATCGGACAAAGTGCCACGCATGCTCAGATCAAATTCCTAGACCAAAGCTATTGGCTACTAGCCTGAACGTAGTCCCGTCCTAACGAAATAACGTCATCACGTTAAGTACGATCGGATTTTCTGACAACTTTGTCCGACTGTGTGTATGCAACAGTTTTGGGCAAAATCCATCGGTCAAAATCAGACAGATTTGGTTGTCGGAATGTCCGACCGTGTGTACAAGGGCTAAAGGGATAGACATGGTCAGCAACAGTACTCAGGTAAGCCATGGCGTTTAAACGATGCTCAATTGGTACTAAGGGGCACAAAGTGTGCCAAGAAAATATCCCCCACACCATTACACTACCACCACCAGCCTAAACCATTGATACAAGGCAGGATGGATCCATGCTTTCATGTTGTTTAGGCCAAATTCTGACCCTACCAACTGAATGTTGCAGCTGAAATTGAGAGATTCGACAGACCAGGCAACGGTTTTCCAATCTTCTACTGTCGGATTTTGGTAAGTCTGTGCCAATTGTAGCCTCAGTTTCCTGTTCTTAGCTGACAGGATTGGCGCCCGGCGTGGTGTTCTGCAGCTGTATCCCATCTGCTTCAAGGTTTCAATGTGTTGTGCCTTCTGAGATGATATTCTGCATACCTTGGATGTAACGAGTGCTTATTTGAGTTACTGTTGCCTTTCTATCATCTGGGAACCAGTCTGCCCATTCTCTGACCAGCAACAAGGCATTTTCCTCCACACAAATGGCGCTCACTAGATATTTTCTCTTTTTTTAGACCATTCTCTGTAAACGCCAAAGATGGTTGTGTGTGAAGATGCCAGTAGATCAGCAGTTTTTGAAATACTCAGACACCAACAACCATGCCACGTTCAGAGTCCCTTAAATCCCCTTTCTTCCCCATTCTGATGCTCAGTTTGAACTTCAGCGAGTCGTCTTCACCACATCTAGATGCCTAAATGCATTGAGTTGCTGCCATGTGATTGGCTGATCAGCAATTTGTTTGACTAAGAAATTGAACAAGTGTACCTAATAAAGTGGGCAGTGAGTGTGAAGATTGTATAGGATCCCAGCACAGCTGACTGTATTATTGTGGAAGTTCTAAATGAAGAGGACAGTTGGTGCCTCTGACATCGGGGAATCCTTATTATAGCTGTGCGGTTCTCATCCCACCCCATACTGTCACTGTCTAGTACTAATAATAATAATTCTCTGGGTTTGGCTCCCAGCATTCTTTTCCTGGTCAGGACTGTGTTGGAGCAGAGACCACTCCTTGTATTCCTCCTTGTGAGTTCAGGCTTTGTGTTTGGCAGACAATGGACGGGGTGATCTCACCGCTGGGATGGATCAGCTTTTCACGGTGTGATGGAGAATTCTGCTGAGATGAGCAAAGCAAAGAAAACTTGTGCCATTCATGTCATTGTTCTAATCATGGAGCAGGGTAGGATGAAAAGTAGGTAAAATGACAATCGATACTAACAGAATATGTGCAGCTCCTAACATTGGAGAAGAGTTGCATGCAGCTTAGATGCAATCATTTGTTAGACAATAGAAATTTGGAGATCACATAATTATTGTGTGTAATGTACAACGCAAAAATTAGATACATTGGGAAATATTAGTACCCACCGCCTGCATGGAGTTGGCATATTTTCCTGAGGTTTGCATGGGTTTCCTCCAGGGACTCCAGTTTCCTACCAAACTTCAAGACTTGCTGGAAGTTTATTTGGGTCTCGCCCAAAGCTGCCCATACACTGCTAGATTTTCAAATTCCTAAAATTTTCAGTACATTCGACATATGTACAAAACTCCTAAGAAAAGGAGAGAAAAAAAAAAAAAAAAAAAAAAAAAAAGCACTAGGGCTCAAACCCAACCTAAATGATGTGCAGCAGCTAGCACTATACTCCAATATGCAGTACCACGGATTGGATCTTAGTTTTTCAAATACACGTCTTGAAGCGGAGTTCCACCCAAAAATGAAACTTCCGCTTTAAGGGAAGGTGACCCCCTGACATGATAGGATACCCTCCCTTTTTTTTATTTTTTTTTTATTTTTTTTTAGAGGGTTCCAGCTCCCACTTCCTCCCGGGGCGACGGAAGTAAGTTCACCTCTCCTCCCTCCCTCCCTCCCTCCCTCCCTCTCGGCAACCATCTGGGACGCGTCACATGTCCCAGATGATTGCCCGGCCAGCCACAGTGCGCAGCGCGGCCCGGTTGTGAATTCGAAGGCCGGGCACCCACAATGACAATGCCGGCGCCGTAGAGAGGAGGGGGGGACATATCGCTGGGCCCTGGGACAAGTAAGTGTCTGATTATTAAAAGTCAGCAGCTGCAGGATCTATAGCTGCTGACTTTTAATTTATATATAATATCTCGCTCGCTCTCTCACACTATATATATATATATATATATATATATATATATATATATATATATATATATATATATATATATATATATATATATATATATATATATATATATATATATATATATATATATATATATAATTTTTTTTTTTATATATATATTTTTTCATGTGACAATACTGAAGAAATGACACTTTGCTACAATGTAAAGTAGTGAGTGTACAGCTTGTATAACAGTGTAAATTTGCTGTCCCCTCAAAATAACTCAACACACAGCCATTAATGTCTAAACCGCTGGCAACAAAAGTGAGTACACCCCTAAGTCAAAATGTCCAAATTGGGCCCAAAGTGTCAATATTTTTTTGTGGCCGCCATTATTTTCCAGCACTGCCTTAACCCTCTTGGGCATGGAGTTCACCAGAGCTTCACAGGTTGCCACTGGAGTCCTCTTCCACAATGACATCACGGAGCCGGTGGATGTTGGAGACCTTGCGCTCCTCCTACTTCCGTTTTGATGATACCCCACAGATGCTCAATAGGGTTTAGGTCTGGAGACATGCTTGGCCAGTCCATCACCTTCACCCTCAGCTTCTTTAGTAAGGCAGTGGTCGTCTTGGAGGTGTGTTTGGGGTTATTATGTTGGAATACTGCCCTGCGGCCCAGTCTCCGAAAGGGGGAGGGGGGATCATGCTCTGCTTCAGTATGTCACAGTACATGTTGTCATTCATGGTTCCACAATGAACTGTAACTCCTCAGTGCCGGTGTTCTGCCGTATAGTGTCCGGCCATCAAATAGTGTCCGGACCGCACTGCGCATGCGCAGTACGGAGCAGACGAAGCTTCGTAAAATCTCAGAAGCTGAACGGCGCCTGTGCCGTGAGTGGAGGTGGTAGCCCCACCATCCAAACGGACATAGGGTTGTGAATATTAGAGGGCCCCTCATGGGCGAGCTTCGCTCACCATGCTTCGGGCTCAGCCTTGCTGCACTCGGCTCTTTTTTATTCCTACTCTATGTCCACTTGGATGGTGGGGATAGAACCTGGACTCACGGCGCAGGCGCCGTTCATCCTCGGCAATTTTCGGAATCTGTGTTGCTGTGTACTGCGCAGGTGCAGTACGCAGCGGACACTATTGGATGGAGGACGTTATTTGACAAGACACCGGCTGCACTTATGTGGCCCCAGACCATGACACTCCCACCACCATGCTTGACTGTAGGCAAGACACACTTGTCTTTGTACGCCTCACCTGGTTGCCGCCACACGTGCTTGACACCATCTGAACCAAATAAGTTTATCTTGGTCTCATCAGACCACAGGACATGGTGCCATGTCCTTAGTCTGCTTGTCTTCACCAAACTGTTTGCGGGGCTTTCTTGTGCATCATCTTTAGAGGCTTCCTTCTGGGTGTATGGTCTGAGGACTGGCAGGCGTACCCCTTCAACCTCTGCAGCAATGCTAACAGCCCTCCTACGTATATTTCACAAAGATAACCTCTGGATATGACGCTGAGCACGTGCACTCAACTTGGTCGACCATGGCGAGGCCTGTTCTGAGTGGAACCTGTCCTGTTAAACCGCTGTATGGTCTTGGCCGCCATGCTGCAGCTCAGTTTCAGGGTCTTGGCAACCTTTTATGTAGAACAACATTTCTTTTGTTCAGATCCTCAGAGAGTTCTTTGCCATGAGGTGCCACGTTGAACGTCCAGTGACCAGTATGCGAGAGTGAGAGTGATAACACCAAATTTAACACTCCTGCTCCCCATTCACACCTGAGACCTTGTAACACTAGTGAGTCACATGACACCGGGGAGGGAAAATCGGCTAATTGGGCCCAATTTGGACATTTTCACTTAGGGGTGTACTCACCTTTTGTTGCCAGTGTTTTAGACATTAATGGCTGTGTGTTGAGTTATTTTGATGGGACAGAAAATTTACACAGCTTGTACTATTGTACAAGCTGTACACTCACTACTTTACATTGTAGCAAAGTGTGATTTCTTCAGTGTTTTCACATGAAAAGATATAATAAAATATTTACAAAAAAATGTGAGGGGGTGTTCTCACTTTTGTGAGATGCTGTATATACTATATTACCAAAAGTATTGGGACACCTGCCTTTACACGCACATGAACCTTAATGGCATCCCAGTCTTGGCCCATATGGTTCAATATTGAATTGGCCCACCCTTTTGCAGCTATAAAGACTTCATCTCTTCTGGGAAGACTGTCCACAAGGTCTAAGAGTGTTTCTATGGGAGTGATTGACCATTCTTCTAGAATGCATTTGTGAGGTCAGGCACTGGTTCACAGTCTCCTCTCTAATTCATCACAAACGTTTTAAATTGGGTTGAGGTCAGGACTCTCTGCAGGCCAGTCAAGTTCCCCCTAAAGCTCTAGCTGCTGGCAAAATATTAATATGCTATATTTCATGAATTAAAAAAATATATATACTGTATATAAGTTTAAGAAATGGAACCTTTTTTTTAATTTATTTATTTTGTTCTTTTTTCCAGTCTGTAGTTAACAAAGTAAATATCTGCACAAAACATAACCCCTATGGTTGCAATATTGTTTTTTGACAGAAGGCTTTAGCCTTCTCCAAAAAAACAAAAAAAAAGCCAGTTTTGATGCATCTTGCATAGTATTGAACATGCGTCATGTAGTTAGAATGGTACATCCGTACCATGCTGGGGGCCCGGCTCTGTGGTTTTTCCACTTCACTATTTTCCCCCATGACTTGGGCACTATCACATGTATCTCTGCCCAAGCTGTCTTCAACACACAGTGAAATGTTATTTGTCAGCCAACAAAGAGACCAGATAGAGACCAGCTGAAGCCTTGGGCTACTTGGTTTATTGTGACGTTTGGAATATTGATGCTTTGGTCGGGTGCTCAGTACTGTGGGTGAGAACTCCCCTTCAGCAGGGATCACATGACCAAATGCCAAGGCCTTTTAGTCATGTGAAGGAAACCCAAAGCAGTATATCCATGCCAGAGGAAAAAAAAAAATATTTTTAGGTTCAAACAAATCCAAACCCTAAAAACAATACAATAATAAATTGCAGGTTCACAATCCTAGGTGTGGTGTCTGCATTAGTTTCCTTTTTTTTTTTTTCCAATTTTCCTCTGGTGATCCTGCCAGTAACACACTTACCCTCACTTATTGCACCTCCTCTATGGAGGAGCCGCATTATCACCTTACCCTGCGCTCCTGATTTGTACTTCAACCAGCGCCCTATCTCCATTCCATTGTGGGAGGTGTTTGTAGTTCAGAGATCTTGGAAAGCAGATAACGTTGTTTGTGATATCTGCTCGGTGCACGGGATGTGATGAGGACACTGGATCTTTGGTGAGGCCAACAGTTATTATTCGGCTATTTAGTTGGAAAGCAGAGTGTCCAGGTTGTGCACAGCAGATTCCAGATATCCTCTTTGCGTGGAATAGAAAATAGAAGCGGTAGTCTGGTTTGTGTAACAGATGACACATTTATTTGAGCATTTGAAAATAAGCAAACCGCTTATAGATTGGACAAGCAGTGACATTTTGATAGCTAAAGCTGACAGAATATGCTAAAGCATTAGTATTTTTGTTCAGACAGTTTTGTGAAGCAGATACCCCTGTCAGATAGCATAGCCAGGCACTCTTCATTGCAGCAGGAACACGGCTTGGACCAGGATGGATTTGATTTGAATCACTAGTAAAAATACTTGATTTAAATCCTAATCTGTAAAGAGCAACTGTTATCTCTGTCCCGCAGTGGCTCCTCCTCTGTCCCGCAGTGGCTCCTCCTCTGTCCCGCAGTGGCTCCTCCTCTGTCCCGCAGTGGCTCCTCCTCTGACCCGCTGTTGACTCACCGACAGTCCCATTCACTTTAATAGGATGGCTGGTGATGTGACAGCGAGGGACGTGGCGGCAGCAGATGAGTGAATGCCCGCTAATGGGCGCTACCATGATGGATCTGAAATGACAGGTGCTCTTTAAATGGAAGGACTTATTCTTGCTGGTAGTTAGCATCTGTAATATTTGCAAACAAAATTAAAGTTTCCTATTTAGAATAATAAACTGTCAGGTTAGTAAAACAGCGATATCAGAATTTATTCCATAATTCAGTTTGTAGTGTAAATAGATTTGCAAAACAATAGGTATTCCTGAACTATGTTTTATCTCAAGGTTACTGTGAAATTGTAAATGCATCAATGCAGTCCATGTTTTCTCAGCTTGCAGAGCTTGGATTCATTTAATGAGTTTACCAAAAATTTAAATATTGCAGAATATACAGCCTCATGCTACATAACTAAGCTCAGTTTCATGGTGAATAAACTAAATGATTAATGTATCTTAAATGGAAGAATACTATCTTTAGATAGATTTTTACTCTATAAGCATTTTATTAAATTCCTTTTTGATTAAAAATCAAATAAAATCAGATTTGAAAAAAAAAAAATCTTTTTTTTTTTTTTTTTATCGACCCTGGCTTGGACAAAACACACAGCTGCACACTGAGTGATCCCACTACTTGCAAGGCTCTCCCCCTCTGTCAGCATGTTCCCTGTAAACAAATGTGCATGAAGTATACCTGATTGATCCCTAGTGCTGATGAGCGATTAATCCACTCACAAGGCTCTCCCCTCCTGTCAGTCTGCTCCCTGTTAACAGATGTGCATGGAATATACCTTAGTGAGAATGGCGGCACTGGAACCCAAGAGCCGAGGGACACTTAATTATTTATTTTTTTTAACAGCTGAAACACCGCTTTAATTATATTTTATCCATACATCTCTACACCAGATGTAAAAGAGGGACAGTTGGCGGGTGGGGGGGATGGCGAGGAACAGAGGGCTTTAGGTCCAAAATAAGGACCGTCTCTTCAAATGAAGGACAGTTGGGATCTTTGTAAATATCTTTCCTCAAGGTTTTATGTGCAGAGACAGTTGTTCAGTGTGTTTTGTTGATCACTGTTCGGCTTTGATCTGGCCTTTTTTGGTTAAGATGGTCTTTAATTGTTTCCTTCCTCCCATTTGCTGAACACTTGTGGCTATGTTGCAGGGGGAAAGCCTGCTTGTAAAAAAAAAAAAAAAAAAAAAAAGTCAACTCCTCCACATGCAATGTGTCATGGGAGATAAGTGCAATCTGCTCTGGAATTTTCTTTTTGTTACTTTTTTTTGAGCTGCTATACGGTGGTGTGCTACACTTCCAGTGTCTTCCAGCTTCCATAGTGCCCCCCAACCTCCCAATAGTGGCCCACAGTGCACCCACAACACCAAAGACCATGAGAGCCCTTGGAACCAACAGTGCCCCCCAGCATTCCACTATGCCCCACAACCTCCCACAGTGCCCCCAGACCCTGTGAGTTCCCTTAACACCCACCCCCCCCAACACCCCGCAAAGCCCAGCAACCTTCCACAGTGCCCCAAGACCCTGCGAAAGCTCCTAACACCCACAGTGCCACCCAGCACTCTGCAGTACCCCCCCCCCCCCCCCCCACAGTTTACCACTCAGTCTAGCACTCTGCAGTACCCCACCTAGCTTGCCACTAAGTGTCCAGCCCCCTTAGCGCCCCCCCCCCCCAAACCTCTTAACAAGCGTTTCCCAGCCCCCGCAGGTCCTAAAGTCTTTTACTGTGACTCCAGCCACCAGGTTCCTTAAGAGACTCTATGCCCCAGAGTTGTTCCTAGCGCCCTCCCTTACAGGGCCACCAATTGTGCTACAAAGTCTCGTCACACCCCATCCAGAGCCTTCAAGCATTTCTATATATATAATATATAATTACCTAGGCCCTGGTCTCAATAAGGTAGAGTACCACTGCTATTAAGAATACATGGTAGGTTTTGGAACAATTTCATAGGCCCTGGTCTCAATAAGGTAGAAAATCACTGCTATAAAGGACACCAGTCACAAGAGAAATATGGAGGCAGCCATTGCTGAAATTGCTGTCTGTCTGGCTCACTGACAAAGACCTGGTATGCAGATAAGAACTTTTGACTTTTACCTGACTTTCTTAACCTGTATACTTGTCCTGGGTCAGTGACGTTGAAAGCATTGAAGAACGGAGGCATGGTACAACAGGGAGGAAGCCAACATTTTCAGAAGGCGGTAAAACCTGTTTTAGCTCCTGTATCTCTGACTTTAGGGCATCGTGCCCACAGATGTTTATTAGCCCTCAGATGTAAAATTCCTAGTGTTTTCCAGTGCCCGTGGAGCTACAGGTGACGCATACAGTCTGATATGTGAGTGAATGGCTGTACACGCCTCAGCATTTATCCCCACATGCCAATATGGTGTATTTCCCAAATGTGCCAATCTCGTGTTCAGGTACAACCACTGTACCCCCATCCGCAGGTAAACCTCCAATGCACAGGAGCATTGGTGTACAAATATATGCATGCCTACAGCTATTCATTTGTATGGCAGGCTGGACGTGCATATAAGAATGACCTCAGCCTTCAGTCATTTAGACTCGATCAATGTTATTCTGCACATGCACAACTACCACATGAATAACTTCTTTGGGGGAGATGTAAACACGTATAGTGTTTAATCGGTGGCTGAGGAGCTGCCTACACATTGAGACTTGAGCAATGGTGGTGCCCATTAGGGTCTATTATGCATTACAAATCTAAACATTTGCACAAACTTTACGCACATCTAGGGGTTGATTTACTGAAGGCAAATGAACTGTGCACTTTTCAAGTGCAGTTACTCCAAAGCTTAGTAAATGAGGTAAAGCTCCACGTTACAAAGAATACCCATTCACAAGCAAGGAGAATGGAAAAAAATTAATTTTTTTACTTGCACATGCTTGGTTGATGGAAGTCAGCAGTGCTTCCCCTTATTTACTAAGCTTTGGAGCACTTGCAAGGTGCATGGTCTATTTGTCTTTAGTAAATCAACCCCACAGTGTACAGACAAATTTTCAAATTCAGTACAGCCATGTTATAGTTAACACTTTTGTGGTGAATCTGCTGTGCCTGGTAGGACAGTAAACAATCTTGGACTGACAGATACCGGGCTTGTACGCATGTCTTTGTTACAGGACATATAATGTACATGGGTTCCTAATGAGTCAGTAATAATATGAATGCGACAGTGAAGTAGCATTTTGCCCTCTGTGTGTTCTGAACATGACCCGTAGAAATGTAAAAACACAGTCCCACCTACAGACATCTGCGTCTTCCTGTCAGAGGCCATGGGAAGCTACACTCAATAACAACTGCGAGTACTGGGGACTAATGAGAGAAATATCGTGGAACTGAACAGCCAAGATTCGCTTTTCATTCCCCCGCTTTCTAAAGCTTGCTGAAGAGTATCAGATGTAGCCTCTTTGTATATTAGATATATTGTATAATGGCTTCAGGCTGCAAATGGCCACATAGTGTAGAATATGGCTGTATTCTCTATGCTGGGAGTGACAGGCGCAGCGTACAGGCGCCACCAGTCACCATGTACAGATCATTGGCGAATGGGGGCTGTGCGCAAATAAATGCAAATCCGAGTGCTATATATGTGCAGGGCAATATGCACCCTTCTGAACGCAAACTGTCTGCATACGGCCCTGGAGACACAGTCACTCAGATTTGTGTATATCTACATACTGATTTGTATATGCTAACTGATTGTACACTGAACCTGTCACTCCCAGCAAAGAACATACGGCTGTATTCTATACTATACACTCATTTGCACACATTATGCCTAATGTACAGAAAGGCATTCGCAAAATTTTCACTGATGTTCACTTGGCTTTCCTGAAGCACCATACAGATGGCCACCGCTGGCCAGTCCTGAAAATGAGTGCAGCTTGGCTGTCATGCTGATACTTTGGCTTTACTTGCTACATGCTTGGTGTGGGTCTGTGATTCAGAAGTACCAGACAGATACAGCCAGGAAATCGGCAATTTAAAAAGCATTTCAGCAGTGGTAGCCTGGTGTGAACTAGAGCCATAAAGGGCCCTAAGATGCCTTTCACACTGAGGGCATTTTGCAGGCGCTATAGCGTTTAAAAATAGCACCTGCAATCCGCCCTCAAACAGCTGTCTTCCGAGGGCTTTCACGCTGGAGCGGTGCGCTGGCAGGGCATCAGGAAAAGTCCTGCCAGCAGCTTCTTTGGAGCAGTGAAGGAGCGGTGTGTTTACCGCTTCTCCACTGCTGCTGCCCATTGACATCAATGGGCCAGCGCGGCTATACCACCAGCAAAACGCCACTGTTGCAGTGCATTGCGGTTGGGTTTTAACCCTTTCTCAGCTGCTAGCTGGGGTTAAAAGCACCCTGCTAGCGGCCGAAATGCACCGCAAATCAGATGGTAAAACACTGCTAAAAATAGCGGCGTTTTACTGCAGACGCTATGGGTGGCACAGTGTGAAAGGCGTCTTAAAGTAATTTGCCGAATGGGACACATGGAAATGGGGGGGTGGTAACTGGCAGGAATTTTCTACATTCACTGTTGTATCTAAAAACGGACTGAAAGGGTTTGTCTGTAAATATACTCTATTGTTCAGTCATGTGCAGGCAATTTAAAAAAAAAAAATGTACTCACGACCAAGTATTTGGTTTACTTTAGTAATTCCTGATTTTACAGCAATATTAAACTTTTTTTCTCTAGCTGCACTTTGTGGAATTTAGTGTGTTGTGTTTTCTGGGAGTTCAGTGACTGGTATGTTTTAATCCACAGTTGAAATTTTGTCTTATCTCCTCTGTGGCTAAAGGGTGTGACCTTGGATTTCTCATATCTCCCACTCAAAACAAACAGGCACAGAGGAGAGGATGAAACTTGAGAAAATTATGTTATATGGAATAGAAATGTCTGAGGGGGCAATACTTAGTTTGGACATTTTAAATAGTTATAAACTCTGTACGATCACCTTTATGTATTACTTGTGGTCCTATGCGCCATTAAGAAATATTAGCACTGTCACTGATTTAAAATTTTCGTGTTCGATGAATTGTTGTTTTTTTTTTTTTAAATTGATTAATCGACTAATTTCGATTAATTATAACGCACATGCAGATCCAACTACTTTTAGCTGATCTCTCTGCATTGCAACTCTGCATTAGTCAGTGGTAAATGTGGTATACACTATATACAATCACCCGACACTAGTTTGCACAATCCATGACTTAATTTCACAGTTCACACAAATACGTTTTAAATTCAAACTGTAGCACTGACGTAAGTCATTTTTTTTTTCCCCGCACAGTAGCGCGACAATCTCTCCACCTCCGGTCTAACTAATCACTCTCACCTTAGGGTATGGACTCCTGTGCAAACAGGTGGTCATGCAAGCGGGTATTAAAAGGGTTAACACGGACCATAAACTTCTCTCACGTCTCCTTAGATTTCGGCAAGGACACCAGGTCATGGGTAGAAAGAAAAGATCTAAGTGCTCACCGCTTACATATGTTCAAACATAAACTACTCACCTAAAGATGATAAAAACACAGCATGTAAAGCCGACAATCATGTTAGTTCCGTAGGGCAGCAGCGGGTGACGTCATGCGTAGCTCCGCCCCAATACGCATTACATTCAATCAGAACTTCAACGTCACCAGACTCCTCCTCCCCCTTCCCTTCGTTAGCAGATGGAGGCACTTGGGGAAGGGAGGAGGAGTCCAGTGACGTCAATGTCCGTGACGTCACCGGATCTCCGACAGAACTCCCTGAAGACCCGGAAGCTGGTGTAGAGGTGAGTACCGTTCAAAGGAATTTTGATCGTTCAAAAAATTGTATTGATTGATCGAGGAATTAATCTTTAATTTCCACAGCCCTAAAAAAAATATATATCTCCCATAGGGTCTTGCGTGCTATTAGTCTTTGTGTGAACTCTGTACCACGTACTCCTGACCACTACACTTTGCATTACATAGCATTTACAGTATATTCCTAAAGTATTCAAACCCCCTTGACATTTTCAATGTTATGTTGCAGCCCAATACTACAGTTGTTTAACCACTTCAGCCCCTGGAAGGATTTACCCCTTTAAAACTGTTGTATACCCCTTTTTTTTGTTATTTTTTTTTACTTTTACCTACAGGTAAGCCTGTAATAAGGCTTACCTGTAGGTAAAATGAATACCTCCTAAACCTGTATGGTTTAGGAGATATTTACTTTGCATGCAGCCGCTGACGTCGGAAGAAGACACCTGCACGCATGCGTGGGAGTGACGTAATCGTAGCTTCGGACACTCGCAGTGCCGGAGCCTCGATACCCGGAAGAAATGCAGAGGGAACATGTCAGCTCCCTCTGCGTGGACCGGGATCAGATGTCGAGGCCTCGCTCTAAGTTGAGTATTTCATAACGAGGGCATTGCATACTAGCTCATTATGCCTTTGCCTTGCAGGTATTTTTTTTGTTTAAAAAAAATTAAAAAATCTGTGCGGGTATACAGCCACTTTTAATGACCAGGCCATTTTTTGCGATACGGCACTGTGCTGTTTTATCTGACAATTGTGCAGTTGTGCGACGCTGTGCCCACATAAAATGTGATGTTGTGGTTTTTCTTTCCCCAACAAATACAGCTTTTCTTTTGGTGATATTTGATCACCACTGTGGTTATTATTTTTTGCACTATAAACAAAAAAAAGATCGACAATTTTGAAAAAAAAAATAACAATATTTTTTCTTTTCTGCTATAAAACATACCCAATAAAAATTTCTTTAATTTCTTCATCAATTTAGGCCAATATGTATTCTGCTACATATTGTTGATACAAAAAAAAACCCAATAAGTGTATATTGGCTTGCACAAAATTTATAGCATCTACAAAATAGGGGATAGATTTATGGTATTTTTATTATATTTTTTTTACTTGTAATGCCGGTGATCAGCAATACATTTTTTTTTTCTTTTTAGCGGGACTGCGTCATTGCGGCAGACAGTTCGGACACCTAACTGACATTTCTGACATTTTTTTTAGGAACCAGTGACATTATAACAGCGATCAGTGCTAAAAAAATAAGCACTGACATTGTACTAATGACACTGGCAGGGAAGGTGTTAACATCAGGGGCGATCAAAGGGTGAACTGTGTTCCCTCAGTGTGTTTACTAACTGTCTGGGGGATGGGCTGCCTGGGACAACACACAGATCCGTCTTCCTGCATAGCAGAAAGACAGGATCTGTGTGTGTGATCCCCTGTCAGAATGGAGATCTGTCTTGTTTACACATGCAGATCCCCGTTCTGTATCTGCGGGGAATGATTGCGGACAGCCGGCTGACATAGAGTCCACCAGACCAGCGGATTATTTCCCCCACAGAACTCCGTGTAGGAGCGCGACGTACACTTCTGGCGATTTGTGCAGCCAAGCCAACCTGCCACAGTATAACTGCGGTGGCTGGTCGGCAAGCGATTAAATTCCTCTTCTTTTTTTTTTTTTTTTTTTTTTTTATTTCTCATTAATGTATACTCCGTACCCCAGAATGACAAGGTGAAAACAAAATTTTAGAAATGTTTTAAAATGTATGAAAAAGGAAAAACTGAAATATCACATTGGCATAAGTAGTCAGACCCTTTGCAACAACACTTGAAATTTTAGCTCAGGTGCCTCCCATTTCTCTTGATCATTCCTGAGATGTTTCTACACCTTGATTGGAGTCCACCTGTAAATTGAAATTGATTGTACATGAAAATCGATTGGACATGATTTAGAAAGGCACGCACCTTTCTCTAAGACGGCTTTCACACCGAGCCGCCCCGGGCATCGGCGGTAAAGTGGCGGGAAAGTTACCGTCATTTTAGCGGTGCTATTCACCTGCTAGAAGGGGTTTTACCCCCTGCTAGCGGCCAAAAAGAGGTTAAACCCGCCTGCAAAACGCATCCGGAGTGGCGTTTTGCCAGCAGTATTGCAGCCCTGCCCCATTGATTTCAGTGGGGAGCTGCGGAGGAGGAGTGGTGAGTTCACTGCTCCAAAGAAGCTGCTGGCAGGACTTTTTGTGATGCTCTGCCTCGGGCTTTCACACTGGAGTGAAAGGAACCGCTTTTTTCAGGCGCTATACAGGCGCTATTTTTAGCACTGTAGCGCCTGGAAAACGCTGGCAGTGTGAAAGGGGTCTTGGATGCCTCATGGCTTATCTGAGAAAAAGCCATGAGGTCAAAGGAACTGCCTTCAGAGCTCAGAGACAGGGTTATTGCAAGGCACAGGTCCAGTGAAGGCCACAAACAGATTCTACTGCTTTGAAGGTTCCCAAGAGCACAGTGGCCTCCATAATTCCCAAATGGAAGAAATTTGGCACAACCAGGACTCTTCCAAGAGCGGGTTGCCTGGCCAAACTGAGCAATTGGGAAGAAGGGCTTTAGTAAGAGAGGTTACCAAGAATCCAATGGTTACCAAGAATCCAATGGTTACCAAGAATCCAATGGTTACCAAGAATCCAATGGTTGAAATGAGCGCCAGAGATCCTGTGTGGAGATGGGACAAAGTTCCAGAAGGACAACCATCACTGTAGCCCTCCACTGATCTGTGCTTTATGGCAGCGTGGGTAGACAGAAGCCTCTCCTCAGTACAATAGTGTAAAACAAGCACCTGAATGACTCTGACTGTGAGGAACAGTCAAAAAACCGGACCAACAGAGAGGGTGAAACTCCCTAATGGGGACCCAGGCAGCAATAAGAACCTAACAGGCGTTCTAATCCCTCTCCACTCTATCCAAAACGTAAAAATACATTTTATTTATTTAAATTTATACTTGAACTTTAACGTTTTAAGTAACGTTTTCAGTTTCGTCTGTGACCTGCTGGGGAGATTTTTTTCCCCCCACTTCCTGCCCCATGACGTCTGTACTAGAAGAGGCGGTACGGTTATCACCTGGACAGGAAGACAAGGACAGCCATAAAAACATTGTCAGCATTTCTCTACCCTTATAATATATAAAGTGACCTCATCCGAGAGAATTCTCATGGCTTCCTGTCCTGACAGAGGTCTTAACGATTCTGCTCTCTCTCCGTAACGCAATCCAATGTTTTATCCGGAGTTGGCCTTTAATAATAATTGCAAATATAATTGTACGTTCAGTTGCATATGGATTATTGATGCGCAATTCCAGAAGACTATTAGATGTAGTGGGCTCTAGTGAATATGTATAGCGTGCTTTGAAATGTAATTAAAGAGCGTAAATGTATTTGCTTTATGTACTTTTACAGGGTGACCGCTGTAATTGCCCTTTTGTGTTTGAAGGTCAGGAAATAAGAGGCACTTAATTTAATGATTAGTGGAAATAGCTTATTAGAATTTAGCATTGAGATTTCCTTTCTCATTCATCGTTTCATATGTTCTACATGTATTGCTGTGTAAGTGAAGGCTTCTCCTCCCATTGTAGAAATAAAAATATACGAAGAGATCAGATCGAGTGGCACCAGTCAGATGAAACTGTGAGCTACACGCTTCCAAACTGTACTAGTGCAAAGAAATAAAGGAGAATTATGGCTGAGTATATGGCTGAAGTATTCTCTTCTTTAGGCCCCATTCACACCCGAGTGACACTGTGCGATGCTGCCTGTTTATTGTCTCCAAGGTGAATGGGCAGTGAATGCCGGGCAGGGTGACGGGCCACAACTTTCAGCAGCCCCTATGAGGGTACCGCTACATACATATGTGAATGAATGAGACTTGTGCTTTGGTTGTATACTTACCTGCAGTTACCCCGGCCTCACCCATATATTGAGGCCTAGGGGAACAGTAGGTATCGCACCTGCATATCTTTTTAAAGTGCACTGTATAAGTTTGGTCATACTGTAAGAACCAATGTTGTAGATCAGGGATCCTCAAACTACGGCCCTCCAGCTGTTGTGAAACTACACATCCCATGAGGCATTGCAAAACTCTGACATTCACAGACATGACTAGGCATGATGGGAATTGTAGTTCCTGAACAACTGGAGGGCCATAGTTTGAAGACCCATGCTGTAGATGGTAAATATTTGAGGTGTAGGACGTCAATGTCATTTTTATGAACTCGTGTAGGATGATCATTTTTTCTACTACTAAAGATGGACATTAATTGGCTGATATTATCTCCCTTGTACCTTTTTTTTTTTATTTTTTTTTTTTTTTATTTATTTATTTTTTATTATTATTATTATTATTATTTCTTTCTTTTCTTTTCTTCCTGTCGTTGGGTTGGAGAGTGACCACAGCAGCTATTTCACTTACTGTATTTGATTAGAACCTGTGGTTAGCCCTGCTTTCTGTTAATTTGTTTTTCAGCAACCTGTATATAGCCTTTAACCACTTGCCGACCGGCGCACGCCAATGTACGTCAGCAGAATGGCACGGACAGGCAAATGGGCGTACAGGTACGTCCCTTTCAACTTGCCACTGTTCGGACTCGATCGCCGCAGGGATACCCGCGATCATCTCACGGGGAGGAACAAAGGGGAGAGGCTAATGTAAACAAGCATCTCCCTGTTCTGCCTAGTGACAGTGTCACTGATCTCTGCTCCCTGAGCAGAGATCAGTGACTTGTCATACACGTCCCCCCCTCCCCCTTTTCCACAGTTAGAATTACTCCCCAGGGCTCACTTAACCCCTACACTGCTGCCTAGTGGTTAACCCCTTCACTGCCGGTGTCATTTACACAGGAATCAGTGCATTGTATATTACTGATTGCTGTATAAATGACAATGGTCCCAGAAATGTGTGAAAAATGTCCGATGTGTCCTCCATAATGTCACAGTCATGATAAAAATTGCTGATTGCCACCATTACTAGTACAAAAAAAGTATAAAAATGCCATAAAACTATCCCCCATTTTGTAAATGCCATAACTTTTGCGCAAACCAATCAATAGTCGCTTATTGCGATATTATTATTATTTTTTTTTTTAATCAAATAAGTTTTTATTGCAAAACATACATGGTACAAACCAAACATAGACAGGAAACGCAGTCGTACAGCAGTATAGGTTTTTACGGATAAAGAAATACTGGTAATACAAAGTACAAATTAACCGGGATTGTAGACCGCTGAGACATAGGAAGTACAATTAAAACTTAAAAAAAGAAATAAACCAAGAACATAAACAAAAGTGGCTTTCTCTCTGAGACCATATTGCATTTTGTAACAGCTATATAAGTACAGTGTTATGCACAACGTCCAGCATCCAGGTACCTAGTCCTGCTGGTCCCTACTCCTACCCCACATAAATGCCGGGGATATTATTATTATTATGTTTTCTTCTACATATTTTTGGTAAAAAATAAATAAAAATATCGGCCTAAACTGAGGTAAACAATTTTTTTTAGATATTTTTGGGGGATATTTATTATAGCAAAATGTAAAAAATAATGCGTTTTTTTTTTTTTTTTTCAAAATTGTCGCTATTTTTTTTTTATAGCGCAAAAAATAAAAAACGCAGGGGTGATCAAATACCACCAAAAGAAAGCTCTATTTGTGGGGGAAAAAAGGACGTTCATTTTGTTTGGGAGCCATGTCGCACGACCGCGAAATTGTCAGTTAAAGCGACGCAGTGCCGAATCGCAAAAAGTGCTCTGGTCTTTGGCCTGGAAAATGGTCCGGGGCTGAAGTGGTTAACATTTCAGGAATGCACGAAAGCTAGTTTTCTGTGCTGTACAACCATGTTTAGTTACACCGAGGGATCAGAAACAGGGGTGAGTATTTTAGTTACATGGAAAGTCCTCCAAAGTGTTTATTATTAACATGAATCCAAATTATTAATTAAAAAAAAAAGAGTAGCTGTAAGCATTGAAACTATTACATGTAAGCTGTTTAAAAGCCTGGAGTCCTTCCGATTTATTCTGGCCATACACTATACGAAAAAATGGCCGAAATTCGGTCATTTAAACCGTTTGTTCGTTTTTCGGCCAGTTAATGGGCACAATCGATAATCATTGGGATGTTTTTTAGCCAAAAAAACGAAGGACGGTTGGAAATGCCGAACGAATGATAAATTGAAAGGTTAATGTGTTTCCCGTCCGAACTATCTGCACTCGGTATATGTAAAAAAAATGAACAAAAAAATTCATTAATTTATGTCCACTGAACGATTTACCGGTCTGTACATGATGGCACTATCGTTTTCGCTCACGGCCGAATGTTTTTTTTTCTAAAATGGGTATGGCGGATTTTTCATATGGTCTATGGCCAGCATTAGCGACAGCATGCAGATGAAATATGTAGAAGAGTGTAAATTCTTAGACTGTATCCTGCAGAATAGACTATTATGTGCCTCATATGTTTTGCAGATAAAACTTGGGATCAGAAAGATCAAGGCACGGATATTTAATATATGTGTTGCCGTTGCTCTTACAATGTGTGCACTGTGTCTTAGCTCATTTATTCCATTTACTGAGCAGCAGCAGCAACATAATAGCTGAATGTATTTCCTAACAAAGCGTATTGTCTAATGGCAGAAAAAAATGAATGTGAAATGCAAATTATATATGTGCTTTGATATGTACTGTAGTGACAGCCAGTCTTGTATCGTCCTAAATCACTCACAGTACTCCCGTTTTTGTTATTTTTTCCAAATGTGCTTGCAAGGTAGTGTGTAGCACTGCAGAATTGTAGGGTGATTATCAGAAAACAAATTGCTATCCAATTTTCAGAAATTGAATTATGGAATTTTGGCCCTTGTATTTTAATTTTGGTGCAAATAGGATCTATACGTACTCATTGGCCGGGGTTCGATTTAACGATATGGCCATAAACAGTTTACGCTGGACCTTTCTGACAGTGCCTAGTTGGCCTGTGTCGGTTGACGCCATAGTACTGTGCATGCTTGGCTTTTTACCCCCTAATGAATTCAAAGGCTAAATATGGGTTGAGAAAAATGGCTACCTTGTGTGGGTAACAGAATAAAGTAGTCCTGCTTAAAACCTAAACCATTCAAACCAAATATATCATAGAAAAAAATATCATGAATTTAAATGAATATGAATTTATTTCCAGCCATTATCAGCACCTTTTCAAGCAAGAAAAATCTTGCTCGTTGCATTTTTGGTCAGTTAAAAAAAAACAAAAAAAAAAAAAAATGCTCCAAAAACGCACCTCCCCATTGAAAACCCAGCAAGAATGCATTAGTAAGGCACCCGTCTTACGTTTTTTTTAATGAGGTTTTCGGCGATATTATCAGCACTTCTTTTTTTCCTATCGGTTAAATCTCAAAAACACAATTTTCGGCTGCTGACATTTCAGTGCATCTCTAGTGGCCACTCTTTTTCTCCTTATGCTTAGCTTACAAGAGCCGACCAGGAAAAAACTCAACTTCTGCAACGTCAGGGCTGGCTAAAGGCATATGTGGTTATAGATGAAGAAGTAGAGCACATATATCAAACACTTATTGTTTTTTGGGGGGGGGGGGGGGTTCTATAGTGGCTCATGAGCTCTCCCGGCAGGGCACAGTGGGAACAGATCTCCAGAGAGAGAGTGAGAGAGCGCAAGTGATTTTCCTGCAAGGCAGAGCCATCTACACAAGGCGGTACTAGAGCTGGACCAGGTAGGAGAGAGTAAAGATGCAAGGAAGCTTTGGGTGGGTGGGGGGGGCTGGGCTTGCACACTGTGCATATTGCACCCCTAAACCCTGCACTCTGTACATACCACACCCATAAACCCTAAACTCTGTATGTAGTGCACCCCTGAACTCTGCACTCTGTACATAACACACTCCTGAACTCTGCACTTTGTACGTAGCTCGCTAACCGACCCTTTGAAGACAACCATACTGCTGATGCAGCCCGTGATGAAATTGAGTGTGACACCTTTGTATTTTTGCTGTTGGGCTGGACAGCAAGGTGGATCTTTAAATATAACCAGACTAAATTTGCTCATAAATTAACTTATACAAAGTTTTCAAAGTCATGTATTTCAAAACCACATTTTGCATTTGGCCTCTTTCACATGGGCGTTCTCTCAATTCCTATGGGCAAAAGGATGTAAACGGACCTCATCCCTTCGCATCAGTTTTCTCATTCAGGTCCCCTTTTTTTTTTTTTTTAAAGGAACAACTCTGCATTTTTTTTCCATTTAAAAAAATTTAAGTGGGCAAAAAACGGATGCAAATCGAAGAAAAACTGATGTGGACAGAATCCGTTTTGTCTTTGCAAAAATCTGACTGAATGGATGACGCCCGTGTGAAGGGGGCCTTAGACTTGAGTTCTCTAATGTAGCAAAAGCATTTTATGGAAAGCTCTGGGGGTGGTCAGCTCTCTATACCTGAATGGCACCTTTTTGATGTAGGAAGTGTTATAATTTAAAGTCTCACAAAGACAAGTAACATATGCAGAATAAGAACGATCAGCCATAAATATAAATATGCTTAACATAAGTAGATATGTCTGTTGGTGGAATAAGCCATTCATATGCAAAATGGATATTAGATCAGCCAATTAGTGTAGGTCGTTGTGTCTTGTTTCCATGGTACTCTGGTGCGGTGCAGCTGAATTTCTGTAGCTTGTGGTGACAACAGACTTTTCTTTGACCTAGATAGTTGGTTTTCCCCATTGCCCCCTCCTCCTAGCAGATGTCACAGTAATGGACCTTTATACAGTATATCAGGAAGAGACCTACTGAGACACATCTGCTGTAAAATGCTGGAAAAACAGTCATCTAGCAGTGTAGACCCTTGACTTTTCATGCAGATTCAAAGTTCAAACTAATAATGAAGAATGTAAATTCCGCAATTTGTGGGAAGTCTGGTTTTCATTATTCATTGGCAATATCCATCAGCTAAGAGACTAATGGATATTCCATAATTACACTGTCCTTGGATCCATTAGTCCATCCATTTCACAAAGTGTTCAGTAAAGGCAGAGTTCTGCTAAATTAGGGAAACTTTTTTTTAATAAAGGATTTTCATTGTACCTGAAATATAAATCTACCTTTTTTAAAGGGTTAGTTCACCTTGACCAAAAAACTGCCAATGCGGACAAGAGGTGTCTGTAGATTAAATCATAGTGTGCAAGCTCTGACTATAGTTGAATAATGTCCTTGCTATAGGTGTAGGCCACTTTGCGTACCTCATGAAGCCTAACTGGAATTCTCCCAATATGGTGCTAAGTGAGGCCTAGTCATTACAGCTCACCTCTATTACAGGAGTGAGCACTGAAATGCTGAGCTCAGAGGCACTGCACCACGGCGGGAGAGAGAGCATGTGAAGGGGATTGAGTCAGAGAAAAATCGAATTCCTGTGATGTTGGATGTGAGAAGTAATGACTAGGCCTCATTTACCAAGGTCCCATCAACCTCCTGGGAGTATTCCAGTCTGGCTTTGGGAGGTATGTAAATAGCCTACACCTAAATGCATTTAGGTAAAAAAAACTTTTTAGAAACCACTTGAAGCTTTGACAATAAAACCTGGAAGCTGATTGGTTTCTATGCAGAGCTGCATCAGATTTTGCACCCACCAGTTTTAGTAAATATGCCTCATTTAGGACAAGGCGAACATGGTCTTCTGAAGACCTCCATAGCTCCAGCTATTATGGCTGGGATGATCACAGCCTGAACAGTAATGAGGAGGGATAGGGAGTAGAGATTAGAGAACTCTAAAGTAGCATATTGGAAGACTAAGCTTTACTGAACACTGCCAGGGGTAGGCCGGGTACTGCTTCTCAGAAGCCTGTGTATTTCTCGCCAAACATGCACACAATTTAGAATCCCTTTAATGAGAAGCCACTTAAAAGTACTGTTTTCATTCTTTCTATGCTTGATAAGATTGCAATCTGCAAATCTAAAACTGGAACACAGGACCTCCATTGCTTTAAGTTGATGACTCATTTGTGGTGGGAGTCACACTGCCAAACCTTATCTTCCCTGACAATACGGGAAGCACCTGTCTTGGAAATAGTCGTGGGCTGTGCCAAGAAAGGAGGCCTGTATTTATGGTATATGAATTGTTCTAATCCCAGAGGAGATCATTGTAGGTACATTGGGTATAACAAGCAGAGCTTCCTTCTAACTGCCTTGCAGTACCAAGGCTTTTCCTGCTGTCTCCCTGTAGTCTTTAATCTTCATCTCCTTCCCTCTTATTCTGATGCACACGCCATGGCGGCCGCAGACCACGTTTACATTCCTGAAAGCCACAAGTGTTTTCTGTAAAATATGAGAGACGAGCGTAGAATGGTGGCGACATATAAACACAGGCTCTGTGATTTTCTTATTGCTGCTTCTTGTTTTAATCTTGGCATCAACTTGTATGTAAATCCTAAATATCAATGTTCCTTTAGTTTCGTCCTTTTTTTTTAAGATTCCCAGTAATTTGGTTTTATATGTAATTGAATGGTCATTTCAACCAAAGATGATATTTTTTTATTTTAGTTCTGGGTAGATGCTGGTGGGCAGAAGCACCAATGGCTTCTTTTACAATTTAGCGAAGTTCCTGTTGCTCCCACAGCAACTAAATATATGGAGACTCTTGAAAATGACAGTAGGAAGTAAATGAAACCAGCATTAGGGTTCAGATATCTTGCTGAGCTTATAGAAAGGGGAGTTATTTAGCTACCCTGTGTGTGCTAAACCAAAAATCTCAGTTTAAGGTTTTTTGTGGACTAATGATCATCCAAGATGCAGATTGCCATTATTCTCTATGGCTGTGCCATCACTTACATGGCTTGCACAGAGCCACTGTAACTCTGACCAGTGTAGCCACAGCCAGGCCCTGGGTAGATGCGACAGAACCAACTGGGACAGGGGCTTTGGAGGGGAATATGGGCTAGCTTTCTGTCCACTGATTATAGACTGGAGAGTTACAACTCCCTAAAATTTCAGATGTCCTCCCAACTCCACTCTGCTGCACTACAAAACTAGATTCTCCTGAAGCACCCCAAATATCAATCCTGGGCCACCTAAGTCATATCCTTCTATGGATTTGCTGTCTTCCGGCCATGAACACACTTGGGTGGCATACCATTGTAGCGCCCGATACCCATTCATCCAACATCAGTTCCGTCTGGACCAGCCTACCCAACTCCATCAACGCTCTCCTAGGAATGCCAGTCCAGTCCTATACGTCAGTCCACCTGCAGCCAGTACCGATTCATGGGCATAAGGAGGACCTTGCCATAACAGTCTTGCTCCACTTGAAGAGCCTCCCTTCAGAGCTCCCGGTGGATCGCATCACGTAATTCCAACAAGTTGGGGATAGTAAAAACATGACTCAATGGAGTGTTTTTACTGTCCCCCCCCCCAACTTTAATTGTAATTGAGCCCTAATGGTAAGGAAAATCACTGCAAGTAAGCATAGTAGTATAGCATAGAATACTTGATCTTTTATTGCTTTACCCTCAATTTCATGAAAGGGTCTCTTTAATAAGGCAGTGTAATAATTGCAGAAGCCAATAGCAATCAATGAAAATACTATTAGGTGTACTTCAGTAAAATTATTAAAAAACGGTTGGCTTCTATTGGTTGTTACAGTTTTGCATGTTATAATTTGTAATACCTTGTTCAGAAAGCCTGCAAGTTTCTGGCCAGTATGGACAACATCGCTGTTTTCTTGCCACCCCTGGGGTTTAAATTGGAACCACTGATTTATTTTAGACGTTTAATTAAAGGGATCTCCCTAGGAGTTTGCAGCTATGCTGTTTGCCCAGGCGTGAGCGGGTCCCGTCGTCTCTGGAATGGGATCAGAATAGACATTGCTGTTTATACAGGGAAGGAAAACACGTACATGTCTATTCTGGACTGACAGTCTGCAGACACGGTGTGACCCAGCCCTTCTGGAAGATAAAATATTGAGTTTTTATGAGCCTGTACAGTGTGTTTAAAAGTAAAAACAGATATGAATCACCAGTTTAAAGATCATCAGATATCCTGCTGAAAACAAAGCCAATGCTCACCTCTGCTTACTTCACCAGGGTCCAAGGGTAATACAGAAATGTTCAGTATTTTAAAAACATTCCTCGGGCATCAAATATTATTTTTTTGCCTTTTTTGTTTCCAAAATTGCTATCCTAGCATGTCTATTCCTTTATAATGAGTTAATTCATGGCTACAAACAGCCATCGTCAATTGAAGATCCCTGAGCTGTAGCTTGATATTGGTTATCAGGTAGGTCAAAGTGATTATAAACTATCACCTTGTAAAACAACCCATTCAGTTTATAATAAAAATAAAAAGCAAAACATTTGTGTATAGATATAAAAAAAAAGGGGAAAAAAAGACATTCATAGTGTGTTTTTTTTTTTTTTTTTTTTTTTTTTAAATAAGGGATTACATTCCCTCTGTTCTCAGCTGCATAAGAACTGAGGGAAAAGAAGGGGCAGTACACTGATCTTCCCAGTGAAAGGCTGTGCAGGGGGAGTGTGTCAGGACAAGCCTGATCATTGGATGAAAGCAGGCTAAGTTCCCAGCACAGCTAGAGAACTGACTATGCTGTGCTCTGTTGATTAGTAAGGTCAGTTTTTAAAAGCAAGCAGAGGGACATTTAGCAACGCTATGGATTCCACACAAATAAAACAATACAAAGAGAACAGGAGACATTTTCATACAAGTACATGGTACAGCAGCCACATATCAGGATTATTAAATGTCGGGTTTACATCCTTTTTTTTTTTTTTGGTTTCAATGGTTTTTATTTCAAGTTTTCAAGTTTATTTTTTTTTTTTTTTTTTTTTTTCCATAATAAAACATAAGTATAACATAAGTAAACAATTTTGTTGTGGTATTTACCGCTCCATCATCTATTATAAATATAAACGTTCTATAATATGGTTCTGACATTTTGCTTTCTGAAGTTACATCTTTAATGAAACCGAGGTTGATTCCAAATATTTTCCATGACAACTATTTTGAAGATAATAGTAGCAAAAGTAGGAATGTAATGTGTGGAAAGCTGCTGTAAAATGTAATTTAAACCACATAGAAATACATTTTGTGAACAAATAGAAAAAGAAATATTTAGTATAACTATAAATGATACAAAATGTATTGTTTAATTCAGGTAGCATATTAGTATGAGACAAGTGAGTACAATTACAAACAATATCTTTTGACTTTTTTTTTTTTTTCCTACAAAATTGAATTTCAATGCTAGCATGATTGTTTGTTCTTATGTACTTGAAAAATGATTATATTATTATGCAGTTATTTTTTATAAACAGAATGATTACAGGTTCACACTATTGCGATACGAGAACTCTGAGAATCAACTGCGGGTTCCCGCATCGCACCCGCACACTGCCATATGCGAACTGCTGGGGAGTGTCATTATATGTTAACGACACCCCCATTTCAGTTTGCATAACGCACTGCGAACTGACAGATCGGAACATGAATTGGATCGCATATGTGCGAACACACATACGATCCGATTCTGGTCTGACCTGAAAAAAGGGTCCTGTGCATTTTTGCACTGAATGCGGTGTGATATCAGCCATACTATCTGTATGTCTGACATCGCACCCGCACAGACATCGCATGTAATGTGAACAGCAGTGCGCTGCGCATTAAATGCGATGTCTGGCATCTCAATAGTGTGAACCGGGGCTTAATGCATTATAAGATGTCATCACTTTCTTTTTAAAGTCATTGGAACAACTTATTTAGTAGTAATTGAACGCAGTATCTGATGCCTATTAGCTCGCCTCGGGACACAGTTGCAGTAGGAGACTAAGTGAACGCTGTCAATCCAAAGGATCTGGATTTCAGCAGTCACTGATTGGCTGGCTGTATCTGAATGTCAATGAATTTTAGTAGCTACATGACACCCCCTCCACACAGTGTTGGTAGCAACCTATGGCGAGAGCCCCAAGCTACAGATAAGTGGGTACTGGAGAAGTTTTATTAGCAGTTTAGATTTTAGGACAGCAGCGGAAGGGGAGGGGTATAAAATAGATTAGAAAGAACAGGACATAAGTAGAAATAGTCAAGGATTCGATGAAATCTCTACCTGTGACAATTCTCACCAGAACAGGTATACACATTGGAAAATTCTAGTGACGACTATAAAATGTTGAACTTTCCGATCCTTTTCTCTCCCATTGACAATGGTCTTCAGGAAACGGAGGTTAGCTATCCCTAGTGGGGACACAGCACTAGAAAAGTTTTGGCTGTATTTATTTTAGGTAAATATGAAATCTGCATGGGAACTCTCTTATAACTCCTAGTTGGTTGCAGGGTTGCCAATGGCCAGTAAATTTACTGACAGTTTGTAAAAATCGATGATCTTTTTACAACTGCCAGTATATATCAGGAGCTGATCATTTCTCGCTGTGTTGGCTTTTTAAGTTGAAATCAAGCAAATTACTTTACCGGTATTGTCAGTGTTTCCATATCATATTTATACTGTTCAAATATTCACTGTTAGTTTTTGATAGGAGTTCTGTAATTTCTCAGGTTGCCAGTAAAAAATGTGCTCCGCCAGTAAATTTTCAGTGTTTTGTCAGTAAAAAATGCTGCGGGAGGTTGGCAACCCTGGTTGGTTGTGTTCTGTAATTAGCTGACATGTGGGCATTGACAAGACTGCTTCATACATCCCCCAGATCCTGAATTGAATGCTGTGTTTTCTTGCAGGTTGCCTGTTGCTGCGGCTCTGCAGCCTGTGCACTATGCTGCACTTGCTGCCCGGGGATCAAGCAGTCTACAAGCACTCGCATCATGTACGCCTTGTTCTTCTTCCTTGTCACTGTCGTCTGTGCTGTGATGATGTCTCCATCTGTGGCTAAATTACTGGAAGAGCACGTGAGTAATATGCTTGTTTCTGTATCTTAAAGTGGTTCTGCACCTAAAATAAAAATATTAAAAGCCAGCAGCTACTAATATTGCAGCTGCTGACTTTTAATAAAATCACACTTCCCTGTCCCAGGGTCCAGCGATGTCGGCGGCAGATGACGAGCGATCGCTCTTCTCGCTGCTGCCCCCGCCGCCATCCTCTGTCAGGGATTTGGGAAGTGAAGCATTACAGCTTCACTGCCCAGTTCCCTACTGCGCATGCACGAGTCGCGCTGCGCGTCTCTTATGGTCCCCCGCTGTGTCTCTGGGAACTGTGTGTTTCCCAGAACACAACGGGGGGGGGGGGGATGTCTGCGGGGGTCTGCGGCGGTCTGGCCGGAAGTGGGTGCAGTTACCTGGATTATCCAGGTAACTGCACCCCCCTCCCCCCTGAAAGGTGCCGATTGTGGCCCCGGAGGGGGGGAGGGATCAGATTAGCGGAACTTCCCCTTTAGGGTGAAGAACCGCTTTAACCTAGTGATTTAAACATAAAGAGTGACAACCATAGATTCCACCGTTAACACTAAACAGCATGGATGGACAAATCCTCCGCTGCCTGCTCTTGTTTTCTGACAGCTGACACCCGTGTCAAAATATCCAAACCGTGACTGCAGCTGATTATCAGTTATAGTCACTGTTCAGCCAACTCCTTTTTTTTCACCCGATTCCTACAATCTCTCACTCAGTTTGTCAAGCCAGGTGGCGTGGGCAGGACTACTTCTGGCTCAAAATTCAGACAATTCTCAGGAAATTACCAATATTTGAACCGTGTATTAACCATATAGGGTTCAAATATTGGTCATTTCCTGTGAATTGCCGGAATTGCGTTACCATTTGGATTCAGAATTTAGGCCGACACACTGGTAAAGTATTGCAAATTGTACTATCAATTTTAAGGATCATGTGTGACCTGACACTGGTCAGTGCCCAAAATGATAGAGATTTCCACCATATTGATAGAGATCTGTGGATGCTGATACAAAAAAAATATAAAAATAAGTGGGCTTGCATAGTATCTAGGAGGAGCAACAGGGCATGGCACAGTACAAGGGATGGGGGCAGGTGTTTCACCACCCTTTTTTTCTGTTTAGACATCTGCATGTATATCTGCTTAAAAAGTAAACCTGTCACTAAGTATATTTGGGTAATGGGTTCACTTGGTAACCCAGTTACATAGTAGGCGAGGTTGAAAAAAGACACAAGTCCATCAAGTCTAACCTATGTGTGTGATGATATTTCAGTATTACATTGTATATCTCTGTGTGTTGTTTGTTCAGATCTTTTTGCAAGGTTTCCACATCCTGCGGAGAAGTTATTGCCCTGCTCAGCTTAGTATCATCCGCAAATACAGAGATTGAACTGTTTATCCTATCCTCCAGGTCGTTTATGAATAAATTAAATAGGATTGGTCCCAGCACAGAACCCTGGGGGACCCCACTACCTACCCCCGCCCCTTCCGAGTACTCCCCATTTATCACTATCCTCTGAACTCTCCCCTGTAGCCAGTTTTCAATCCATGAACTCACCCTATGGCCCATGCCAACTAACCTTGCTTTGTACAGTAAACGTTTATGGGGAACTGTGTCATATGCTTTTGCAAAATCCAGATACACCAAGTCTACGGGCCTTCCTTTATCTAGATGGCAGCTCACCTCACTTCAGTACTTCCTCTGTTGTAGATACTTACCTTCCCCCAATCTCTCCCGCCTTCATTTATCAGCAATGCCCTGTGAAATGCCCAGTATAGAGAAGCATGTGATGCTGTCACCCTTATTACATGACCCAGTGCTTGGCACCTGAGTAGCCAGCCTTCAGATCCCAAGCATTTCCACATGTACAAAGTCCTTAGCTCTGTGAGCTCCAACATTGATGTTGTGTAGGGTAGAAGAGGAACACGGGGAAGGTAAATGTCAGTATAGAGAAAGTAGACTATAGAGAAGACCCATGTCTTTGCCCTAAATAAAATCCAAGTTGTCTGGCCAGCATCCGATTTAATTAGACCCAATACTCAGAGCAAGTATGTAAATAAGGAGTTCTCTAACTCCACCAGCTGTATGAGTTTTTCATGTCTGTGACTAAGGCAGGCCATACATTAAGCAATTTTCTTTCCCTCAGCCACAGGTTGAAGGAAAGAAAATTGCTTGATTTCCCCCATCAACACTGTGTAATAGGGGATTCTAGAAATGTTCTTTCCTTCAACCCATGGCTGAAGGAAAGAAAATTGCTTCAATTCCTCCTGCATCGCTATTGTGTTCTGCTGGCAGGGAACCTTCCCCACTGGCAGAATACAATGGTCACTGCTGGCAGCTATAGCCACAGGCAGCGATCAGGTGGAAAAAACACCACTCAACTGGCTGGTTGTACTGAATTTGATCGATGGATCGACTTTAGTACACCTGGCCTGCCCATAGACAGATCAAAATTCAGATGTTTACTGGTGAACTGACCAAATTTCTATCCATCTATGGCCGGCTTAACACTGAAACGTTAGAAGGATGAAAGTGACATACTAGTTTGTGAGGTCTACAAGTAGAAAATAAAACAGAAAAGCCAATGTGTTTCAGGGGCCAAACCCTCCTTCTTCATCAGGGCTTATAGATCAATAATCAGTGAAATGAAAGGATACCATCCTGGACTTCAGCTGTAGTGGGTATGAGTGCAGATCGTATGGGTGCCTAGATCTGACAGTACTAAAGTACAAGATGGCATGGCAGGCAGGCAATTGGCATTTTCATGAGGAATTCAACAAAGGCAATCTTTATAATACTCTCCTCACATATTTCCTTAGATTCTTGCCATACACAATCAGATTTCGATTAGCTGTCAGATCAACAGAAATTGCAGATAACTGTATGAGGGTCTGCCTGACTGGAGGGGATTTTTTTTTTGGATTTTTTTTTTGTCCATCTCACAGACTGATTCTAAAAGCGAAATCTTTTTGCATGTGTCCAGATTTGTGGAAACCTTTTGTGCTCCCCATAACAGCCAATCGTATTTCCATATTTACAGTGTAAGTTTGAAATTGTAGGAAGAATATGATCGGGTACTGTGGTTACAGTTCTTTATTATGTTGATAAATGAGCCCTATTGTAATGTAAAGTTTACATGTTTGCTTGGCTGCAGATTGTGGAAGTAATAAAGGGTTTCAAATGACTGTTCCAACGCTCTGGTTGCTAATGAGCTGTGAACGGGTTTCTGTCACGTTTGTGAATTCAAAACAGAAGGGGCAGAACAGAAGTCGGACTTGACTATCACTCTGCAGAAGAGGTGAAATCAATCATGGTATTCAGCCACCACGAGACATGGAATCTGGTTTGACTAATCTGTAGACTTTTGGTGCTCATTGTAAAGCAAGACACGGCAATTTCCTGCTACTTTCATCCAGCTTTTGACTGTCAAAACAATTGAATGAGTCAAGGCAACTTATCAAGACATTTTATACTTATCATGGTAATAATGCCAATAGGTTGTGTTGAATGTTTTGAAATTTTAGTGAACAATTAAAGCTGAACTCTAGGAATTATATATATTTTTTTTAATATTATATTTGGCCAGTTTGGCTTAATCTAAGTCTACAGTATCTCACAAAAGTGAGTACACCCCTCACATTTTTGCAAAAAATATTTTCTTATATCTTTTCTTGTGACAACACCGATGAAATTACACTTTGCTATAATGCAAAGTAGTGAGTGTACAGCTTGTATAACAGTGTAAATTTGCTGTCCCCTCAAAATAACTTAACACATGGTCATTAATGTCTACAAAAGCTGGCAAAAAAAGTGAAAATGTCCAAATTGGGCCCAAAGTTTCAATATTTTGTGTGGCCACCATTATTTTCCAGCACTGCCTTAACCCTCTTGGGCATGGAGTTCACCAGAGCTTCACAGGTTGCCACTGGAATCCTCTTCCACTCCTCCATGACGATATCATGGAGCTGGTGGATGTTAGCGACCTTGCGCTCCTCCACCTTTTGTTTGAGGATGCCCCACAGATGCTCAATAGGGTTTAGGTCTGGAGACGTGCTTGGCCAGTCCATCATCTTTACCCTCATTATGGCTGCGGCAGATGCGCTCTTCAAATATCCTTTTGACGACTGACCAAGACCCTCCCTCAGCCTTCTGCTTTATTTGGGGTCCTTAAATCATGAAATCATTTGTCTTAGAAGATCCCCCAGAATTTCCAGAACATTCCCAATCCGCTGACCTTTTTTGACCTATCACAAACCCCTATTAAAATAAATCAGTGGGGGGCTTGAAACTCCTGCCACCACCATTAAATGAGGGAAAGGGGGGCCTTAAAGCAGACTATTTTGCTTTTGCTTCTGCTGTGTGATGAGACACCTAGGTATCAGGTAGGAAGTCTCACTTTCATCATTCACTGTGTGCTGCTAGTAATACAGAGTCATGTCAGAGCATACTGAGCTTCAAAGATGGCTAATTGTTGCCCGCTTAGCTGGCGCCTCTCTGACTGAAGTTGCCAATTTATTTGCGGTGTCAGAAGGTACGGTATCAAAGGTTATGACGGCACATTTCGTTTGTGGGAAAACTTTGTCTGATAAGCATAAGCAGGTTCGACGTAGTCAACTGACCCAAAGAGACAAAAGGGACATTGCGCAGGATTGTGACCTGGAATGATATTTGTCAATTCCCAGGAGAATTCAGATCGTTCTGGATGCCAAAAGTGGTCCAACACCATATTTGGTAACGATTTTGCTCTTTTTACCTGGCGTTTCCATATTTTTGTCCAACTCCTGTACTTGGAGTTCTCATTAGAACATTTGTCCTAATAGGAAGATTTCCCCTCACCTCGCTGTCTTATGACAGCGCTAAAATTTTGGATTTTCAATTACTTTCTGTCTCTGGTCATCGGGGAAAAATAGAGTTGTGACTTTTTCCTCACACTCCCCATTTTTCCTGACGTAGCAGGGACACAGACGACAATAAAAACTTGACAGAGAGTCTATCCCATTCACAATCTAGACAATATAAAAAAATCCTTTTCCAAACACTAAAACAATTGTAAAATAAAGTGGATCTAAGCATATAATATTTGTTGTCCACATCATACATATGCACTATGTGAAATGGTGTAAAATAGTGTTTCCTGTATCATCCTGTTATTTCCTTGGGGACAGTTTGGACTTTTATTGCCCTCATCTAGGGAGCTATCTCTCATTACATCCATTTGAGCCCTCCTTTCTCTCTCCTGGACTCGTAGTGAAGTAATAATTGACATACTTGTTTAAACCGCAGTAAGAAACCTCTTCTCTAATACCAGCAGATGGAAAAACTGAGGCAGGAGCAGTGAACTGAAGTTGCTTGGAAGTGAACAGTGGCTCATTATCCTCAGATAAACCTAACAGCTACTCTTATTAAAACCACATTTATTATTAATCTAGGTTTGGTATATGTATACCTGAAATAATTCCCCATCGCCAGAATAAAATGGGAATGTATGTGGAATTTGGCAGTTTTTTTCATTAAGTTATGATTAAACATGGGCTTTGGCTTTGGCTTGAGACGTGTTATTGAAGTATTTTTGAACTGGGACCATCTATATCATCAACCACAATTAATGGATACTAACTTCTAGAGCAAATTCTCTGCTCGCATTTAGACAAGTTACATTCAGACACGCATACTGTTATAGCTGCTCGTGTGTATTGCCTTGCCCATATACATGCAGATCTCTAAAAGAGACTTATGTGAGTTGGCCTTGCTGACCCCTTACTGAAAATGCTAGTTGCCTGACTGCCCTTTGCATCAATTATTTTTTTACTTACTGATCTACAACAAACATGCATCAAAAGGACTGGTCAACCATGGCTGACTCCATGGTCCTCTAAATACCTTTTAATGCAAATACCTTTTAATGCGCTTGTTCCTATCTTCCCTTTTTTATTTATTTTTTTTTATAATTTTTTCTTACCAGCCATCTGAGGTTACGTATATGATCAAATCCAGTACATGAAAGTAACCGTAAGAATACAAAACGTATATAGGCAGTAACTGTCACCCGACCAGAACACGTGACTTCCTTTCCCTACAAGGCACCTCAGAGCTCGTAAAGTACCTTTTTTTTTTTTCTTTATTTACTTTTTTTAATTTTTTTTTTTTGCCGGGAACAAAGTTGGTTATGCTGAAATAATCACACCAGGAAAAACACGGCACAGTATATAGCAGGGTTATGTTGCACTTCAGCAGATTTCCTATGGAGAATTAAGTTGTGGTGCAGGGGCGGACTGACCATTGGGCCACTCGGGCACTGCCCGAGGGCCCCATGCCACTAGGGGGCCCCATCAGAGTTGCCAGCCTCAGTAAAACCAGAGACAGTATGTAAAAATTTGTGTTCGTTTTTTTTTTTTTTTTACAGCGGTCCCTGAAATGTCCCTTACCAACATCCTTTTGGTCTAAAAATCCTGAGATTATAGCTGCCCCACCTCTCCAGTACCTTCTCAGCCAATAAAAACATGTCTGTGTATACTGTGTAATTGTATACTGTGTGTGTGCTTTTGTGTCTACTGTGTGGCCCCATAATCTCTGATTGCCTGGGGGCCCCATGAGTTGTCAGTCCGCCCCTGTTGTGGTGGCAACACCAGAGGAGAGGATACCGGAGCAGTGGAGAGGAGGAACCTTAGTGTAGTGAACGCCGTTCCATGAGCATCTAGAAAGGTAGCAGGTGGTGGTGGATCTGTTGGACGGCAGCAAACACTGACCAGTGCTGGTTGAAATACATTTATATGAAATCATCATCTATATTTGAGTTTACCTCGGTAAGGTTAGCTCGCATCCACTTACATTTCTTTTAAACGTCAATTATTAGATACAGTAACAGAAGTCCACCCAAGCTCCCAGTCCGCTATGGTCCTGAAGATCATCTGCAGAGTTTACTGCATTTAAACCACTTTTTTTCTTAACACTAAGCTGACTGTCCATATGTGGATACACTTCAGTGAGCTTGGCTCACCTCCACTTTACTATATCTAATAATCAACGTTCATAACCATCAACACAAGTTCGCCAGAGCCCTTAGTTGGGTCAGTCTGTGGGTTTGCTTTTATCCAAATGCTAAACCGAGTTTGCTTCTCAATCCTGTACTATAACAATTGTGACTGCTTTGTACATAAATTACTACGTTGTACATTTTTTCAATAGAATGCCCTGAACAGGAACTTACATTTATATGAACTGTGTTTGCTAAGTACTGGCTTCCATTTTAACTGTGATGTTTTTCTGTATTAGATTCCATTTTATGGAGACATCTGTCAGCATCTGAAGGCCGGGGAGAACTGTGAGAAGCTGGTCGGATATTCTGCCGTGTACAGAGTGTGTTTTGGGATGGCTTGCTTCTTCTTTATACTCTTCGCTGTGACGATAAATATCAAAAACAGCAGAGGCTGCCGGGCTGCCATCCACAATGGGTAAGAACAGCTCGTCAAGGTATGCGTGTTCCAGGGACTTGCAGTCAGGGGAGGCAGATGAGGCCTCACCTGCCATGAACATTAAAAAATAAAATGATTGACTTTGAGGGTCGTAGCTCAGCAACATGGGGTCACAGAGACCCCAAATTTGGGGGTAGGTAGCTGAAGTCCTATCCTGCCACTTGGGGCTCATAATAATCAATGGTTCCGGAGATATGGGGCTCCTTGCACAGCCTGTCAGAAGCTACATACAGAGCAGCCAGTTTAAAGAGGAAGTAAAAGCATAATGGGCTAGTATGCACTGCATGCTAGCCCATTATGTGGCACTTACCTGCAAACAACGCCCGTGCTGTCCCAGCTGGAGGCCGCATCCATCTTCACCCCTCTTCCTTCTGGGGCTGCATACTCCAGTTGTGTGACTGACCGGAGCCACGTTACATCACTTTTTCTCATGTGCGCCAGAGCTGCCAGTTACGGCACTTGCTTGGGAAGAAATGGCACGGAGGGCTGTTTCTTCACAGCGCATGTGCCAATTAAATCATCTGCACACTACAAGGTAAATATCTCCAAAACTGCACATGTTTAGGAGATATTTACAATACCTATAGGTAAGCCTTATTCTAGACTTACCTATAGGTACAAGTTCTAAAAAGAGTTTTACAACCACTTTAACTACAAGCTGGCACATGCTGTTTGCAGCAGACTGAGAGGATAAGCTCACAGTGCCTCTCCTCACTTCTTGTCAGAGGCACTGAGCTCAATGGACAGCTTGGAGTCTTGGACCAATGGTAAAGTACTACTGGCCAAAGCTGTCCAATAAAAATGCTGCAGTGGAGGCACGCCTCTCACTGCCGTGTCATAGAAGACAAATGCTCCCTTCCAGCCCAGCCCTCTTAACTACAAGGAAAAATGGGTTTATGGGTATAAGGACCCATCATGCCCATGTTTTTTCACACAGTTAAGGGAGAATGAGAATCTGCTGCTGCTGAAAAGGTACAAGCTAAATCATATATTATTATGCTATATGTTCTAAGATAATTCATTATTTATCTATTTACTGTGAAATTACTGGTTTGAAGTTGTAACTTCAAACCTCAGTAATTTGTCCATTAAGCCACCTGCTTGAGTACAGTTTTTGAAAATTATAGTAAATGACCTTAAAAATAATATATAATAATTATTTGTATATTACTTATGGCAATTAACCCCTTGCCACCCAGGCCAATTCTGACACTTCTCACCTACATGTAAAATCATAATTTTTTTGCTTGAAAATTACACAGAATCCCCACACATATATTGTTTTAGCAGACACCCTGGGGAATAAAATGGTGGTCATTGCAACTTTTTATGTTGCACAGTATTTGCGCAGCAATTTTTCAAACACATTATATTTGGGAAAGAAACTTTCATGAATAAAAAACCCTAAAGTTAGTCCAATTTTTGGTTGTTTACTATGAAAGATGTTACGCCGAGTGAATGAATACCCAATTGTCATGCTTTAAAATTGCGCACACTTGTGGAATGGTGCCAAACTTCAGTACTTAAAAATCTCCATAGTTGATGCTTTAAACATTTTTCAGGTTACATGTTTAGAGTTCCAGAGGAGGTCTAGTGCTAGAATTATTGTTCTTGCTCTAATGTTCGTGGCGTATGTAACCTGTGTGTATCTGGCTCTGATACTAGCCAGTGCCTCACCAGCCACTGACCTCACCGCACCTCCCTGGCGTGTTCCTCTTAGTGTTAAGATTGCAAAAAACTGTAAAAAAAAAATTTGCTGACAATATTTAACCTAGTTCAGATTCTGACACCCTCAACTACTTACGGACCTCTACACGACGATATACGTCTTAAGTTTGAAGAGGGATATTTTTGTTATGGTAGCAGCTAGCTGTCAATAACTCCTGTATCCTCTTCTTCGGCTGGCAGTCCGCTTTCCGATAAGAGTGGTCTCTGTGGGGGATTCGCCGCAAGATCACTTTTATCGGCAGCGGCGGGAGAGGCAATCGGATGTTACCCCTTGCTGGGTAAGGAGACAAGTGAGGGGAAGATGACCCCCACCTGTCTCCATAACATTGCAGGGCGGATAGCTCTTAAAAGGCCATTTTTTTTTTTTTTTTTATTGCATTTTAGTGTAAATATGAGATCTGAGGTCTTTTTGACCCCAGATCTCATATTTAAGAGGTCCTGTCATGCTTTTTTTTTCTATTACTATCAAGGGATGTTTACATTCCTTGTAATAGGAATAAAAGTGACACAATTTAAAAAAATAAATAAATAAAAATGTGTAAAAATAAAAGGTTAAATAATTAAGAAATTATTTTTTTTAAACGCGCCCCATCCCGCCGAGCTTGTGTGCAGAAGCGAATGCATATGTGAGTAGCACCCGCATATGAAATCGGTGTTCAAATGACACGTGAGGTATCACCGCGATCGGTAGAGCGAGAGCAATAATTCTAGCCCTAGAATCTCCTCTGTAAATCAAAACATGCAACCTGTAGAATTTTTTTAAACGTCTCCTATGGAGATTTTTAAGGGTAAAAGTTTGTCGCCATTCCACAAGCGGGTGCAATTTTGAAGTGTGACATGTTGGGTATCAATTTACTTGGCGCAACATTGTCTTTCACAATAGAAAAAATCGTGCTAACTTTACTGTTGTCTTATTTTTTTAATAAAAAAAAAAGTGTATTTTTTTTTTCAAACAAAGTGCGCTTGTAAGACCGCTGTGCAAATACGATAAGACAAAGTATTGCAACGACCGCCATTTTATTCTCTAGGGCAGTGATGGCGAACCTTGGCACCCCAGATATTTTGGAACTACATTTCCCATGGTGCTCATCCACAATGCAGAGTGCATGAGCATCATGGAAAGTGTAGTTCCAAAACATCTGGGGTGCCAATGTTCACCATCACTGTTCTAGGGTGTTATTAATTTTCTAGCAAAAAAAAAAATATGTTTTTAACTTGTAAACATATCTAAAAAAGAAGTTCGGTCCTTAAGTGGTTAAAATGTTTGTATCTATGGCCATCTCATTGCCTGCATTGTTGTAATTGATACCCCTAAAAAATGAAAAAGAAAAGGAGGAAGCCGCTCTCCAGTAAAAGCCCAGGTCTGTTTATTCACAAGTTCTATGCACAAGCAAGATTTTCTAGTGTTGTAGTTGGTAGTTTGCTGACACATACCAAAGTACAGAGCCATGGGTTCTTACCCATTTACTTTAACTTAGCTTAACTGTATCATATTGAAGAGGAGGAGTGATGGCAGAATAAAAAACAAATTGACCATGTGACAGCAATATGGAGATATAAACAAACAGGTTGATTATCACTGTGAGGATTTAGCTTATTCAAAATAATTGAACATCTTATGTTGAGGGGTCTTTTTAGATTATTATTATACTGTATATAGCCAACAGTTTGCGCAGCACTTTACAGTATTAAGGGTGACAGTACAGTTAAAATACAATGCATATAAAAGAATTAAGTGAGCCCTGCTTGTGGGAGCTTACAGTCTAAAACATAAGGGAAATGACACAAAAGTTAATAACTGTGATCGGTGAGCTGATGGAAAAGGTAGAAGTTCAGTTTGTAGGAAGGTAGGTGAGGTGTGATGGCCTTCCCTGAAGAGATGCTGTATGTTTTCAGGGATTGCCTAAAGATAGACAAAGAAGGAGACAGCTAGGTAGATTGGGGTAAGGAGTTTGAGGATGGGAGAGGCTCTGGAAAAGTCCTGGAGGTGAGCAAGGAGGAGGTGACAAGGAAGCAAAAGAGCAGGAGGAATGGAGTGGACTGTTGGATTGATATTTTTGGAGATGAAGCTGGTGATGTAGCTAGAGCAGCATTTTTGATGGCTTTGTACTTTTAGTATTTAGAATTTTTTACATTGGATGAACAGGCGCCAATAGAGGGATTGGCAGAGAGGTGAGACAGCCACCAAACGGTTATAAGGTAATTGAGTATAGAAGCAGCATTTATGATAGACTAAGGTGGAAAACCTTTGGTGTAATGATAGGCCAACACAAAGGGAGATACAAATAGGACTTAGTTCTTTTAAAGCCTCATAAACACTGGGTGTTTGGCTGCAGCTGGGGGGGGGAGGCATAGATGATTTTCCAGCCACGCTACTGGCAGCCTGTCAAACTCTGAGAGACTGGCAGCGAAGTGGCTGGACAAGACTGCTCGGTACACACATTGGTATTTCTGTTTAGGACAGTATGTGCCTGGAACCCAGACTGCTTATGGTCTTGGCATTAGTCCCTGGGGTACCTACTGCTCCAAACGCACGTACTGTTATTTGCACCACTGTCCAGCTGCAGCAGCTGTTGGACTCTCATAAGAGTTTGGTAGGCTGCCAGCGGTGGGTCTGGACAGTGTGCCAGCTGCAGCAAAATGCCAGTGTCTTGGGTAAAAATCCAGTGAGCATGAGGCCGAAAAGGTCAGTCCACAAAAAAAAGGGACATTTTAATATATTTGGAGCTTAGTGAACTACGTCAGATTGGCTTCTTGTGTATCTCAGATACTCCAGCACTGAGATCGCCCTGATATAATTCCTAACTCTCTCTACCTGGAAGTGTTCTGTTCAGATTTGTATGTTTCTGCTGCACCTCTATAATCTACAATAAAAACAAAAGGTAGATTTTGATCTCACTATAATTTATGAACACCTTATAATTGCTGCAGCTGGAGTGCAAACCCAGGAACCAAAGAGTGCAGACCTCACCTATAGACTCTTCCAGAGATTAAAGACATAATTATGTGGTTTAACTATCCAGAATCCACCATGAATAGAGGTGTTTTAAGTATGCAATCCCTTTACTAATTTGGCCCAATGTATAAACAGTATTTTCATTCATCTATAATTGATGCTGACAAGTGACAGTACAAGGCATAACCTGAAACAGACTTGCCAACCGGAAACTTTATTGACAAAGCCCAACGGAGTTGTGTGAAGCTGAACTTGAACCATTTTTCATCATCATTGACCATGTAACTATGTATATATAATATATATTAATGCAGCCATATATTTTAATTTGCAGATTCTGGTTTGTCAAGTTTCTAATTATTATAGCAATGTGTTCCGGAGCCTTCTTCCTACCTGATCAAGATACGTTCCTTCTGGGTAATTCTGTCTTTTATTGTGTTTGTAGTGCACCAGGAACCACAGGGGACCTCACTGGCTCTTCTGAAATCAATACTTAAAGGGGTTGTAAACCCTCGTGTTTTTTCACCTTAATGCATTTAAGTAATTGGTACAATAAATATTATTCAAGGGTGGTTACGCATTCCCTCTATCTATTGCACCTATGTATTACCTTTCTATTTCTAAAGTTGGCAGTCTATTAAAACTCTGATCACATGTTACTGTTGATATCACAATAATACAAGGTTAGCTTTGAAACCAAGCACACTGTTTAATAAAACCAAAGTCTTATTTATTTCCCAAGAAAATAGGAAAACGCTAACATGAAAATACTAAAGAAAGATATTATACAGAGTATATGACAAAAGAAGATCAAACCTACTTATCACAATGCTTTCTTTAAGATATTGTTTCGTCGGCTGGGCTCAGTATGGCAAAGAGGGAGCCAGGTACAAGCGGCTCAGGCACAAGCCAAGAGCAAAAAGGGGTAGAGAGAACTATGAGCGAAAAAGGGACGAAGTCCCTCCTGTGTGCCCTTTTTACACATTCGTAACAACCCCCACTAGCCTCCTGTCCAATGAGATATTGCCAGGAGGTAATCCTGCTCAATATATTATATTACTGTCCGTCCTGCTGTTTTGGCTCTCCGCTCATGGATCTCTAAGAACTGAGCAATCGGCGGTCTTTGATAGCTTAGTTCTCAGTCTTCGAGCAAAGCTGTGATATATGCAGCATCGGACCAGTGCTGCATCCACCTAGGTATGTATGATAAAAAAAAAATATCCCGAACTTCTCTTAAGTATAGTACAAAAATACTACAGCATTTTTTTATATTAAAATATGAGCCGTACAGCAGATTTAAGGAGTAAACGCATTTCATAATAAATTTTTGTGGATTCGATTATTACTGTATAAATTACAAATTTTTAGCCCCAGTAAAGGCTCTTAAAATATTTTCTGAACAGTTCATGTTTAAAGCTGACCTTCAGCCTTACCTCCAGTCTTGCACAGTTGTTCAGACACCTCTTCTGTACTGTAAGCTTCTCATAGTGTGTACTAGAAACTTCAGTAATTGAGATAGAATTCACCTCATTTTCTGCCTGGAGGATGTTAGGCATCATATAGGACTTTCCTCTTCATCCTGACTGTCCCTGGCCTTGTCCCTCTTTGTTTATTGTATTTTACTTTCAATCATGGAGTCTCAACATCACATGTGGACACTACCTTGTATGCAAATACAGCCTGCCTAGGAATGCCCACTCTTCCAGACTAACAGCCACCGATCAAGGCATTTTAGATATTTGCAAAACTCATCCCCAGATCTGGCTCACTGCTTGCATCAGAGCTCAGTGTTCTTGAGAAGAATATTGGGGAAGGGTGTTGTAATATTGTCAGGAAGCTATGCACAGCACTCTGCCAGTCCCTCCCATCAGCCTTGGTCTATGTACATTTCATTGAGAAACGCAGAGTCCCAGTGATTGTCATCACTGGGTCTAAAATTACATAATGAAAACATTTTATTTAAACATCTAATTAGCATCTTGATGAGGCATGAAAAGATAAAATATACATAGATTAAAGTGGTTTCAAAGTCAAATTTTTTTACCTTGATGCATTTTCTGGATTGGGTTAAAACAGTCCCTATCTTTGCTACCCCCAACACTTACATGACTCACCGATCCAGTGCTGTCCCAGCTGCAGCATCACTTCCTGGTCTCACAGCCTCCTGCTGCTGTCAGTAAAACTCATGTGAAGAGGGAGCGGGGGTGTAGCTTACCGGTGTTTGTAACTGGGGCTTTGTGAGCCCATAATCAGGAGAGCACATATGGATGCCCCCATTGCACACAGTAAAGGATCACTCGGGGGAAGAAGGAGCAGGGAACCGCCAAAGAGGAAGTAAGGGACTGCTCTGTGCAATTTTATTGCACAGAGTAATCGTAAGTGCAATCTTTTGGTTTAAGAAAAATAAAAGACCTTTAATATCACTTTAAACTTCAAGTGATTCTGAAGCCAAAGTTTTATTTATTTTCTGGAAATAAAAAAAGAGGATTTTCTTGCCTCCTCTACGCAACGATATTGCACAGAGCAACCCCTTACCTTTTGGTCCCCTGCTGGCACTGTCCTCATCTTCTCCCTGCCAATGCCCCTATAGCAAGCCATGTGGGCACACTCCCAAGCCAGGCTGTGTGTGTCCCTAGACACGCACAGCATGGCTCAGCCATGCCCCCCACTCCAGCCTCACAGGATTTGACTTGACAGCAAGTGGAGCCTTTAGGACAGAAACGTTTGTGGAAGTTGTTTTACTTTAATGCAGGGAAAGGTAAAAAAAAGAAAAGTGCCTTTTAGAACCATTTTCACTTTTAATATTAAACAGTTTTTTGCCCAGTAGGATAATTTTCTAGTGTAGAATTACTCCACGTCCACTTACTTGATGGAAAAATAGTCAGTTGCCACTAGTAAAAGTGGACCTTGGCCTCCCTAATGCCAAAACACTACATTAAATAAAAATGAAAATCTGTAGGGAAAAAAGTTAATAAATATACTACTTTACCCTTAGGTTTTGTACTGCAGGTGGTGATATTACACTCTGTCCAACAAGGACCTGGGAAATGGTGAGCAGCCGGAATCTCCATAAGATAACAGCACAGTAGCATAATTAGTAGCATCATTTTACAAGATTTGGACTACTCTGCATTTCTCGTTATCTCGCTGGATGCAGTGAGACAACACCCTCGTCTAGGCACCGCAAGCTGCAGAACAAATGTAAACTCCAGTCCCTCAATCATAGGTTTAGAAATGTCTGGGTTGTGAAGTTCAGTTTGGGTCAGTTGGCGTGTCAGTTCAGCTGTGTTTCTATTTTTGTTGTTCGTGAATGTTGCAGTGTGGTTTCTTTCTGGAGACTGTAAGAATTTCTGTTCCTCATTTATTGTTCTTAAATCAGATGAAGTAAAATTGTCACGACAACATGAGGTGCAGAATGTGCTGATCAGCCTTCTGACACTGTATTTATTCCCCGAAATCAGGACAGAACATTTTGACATTGGCAGACAAGATCACGAAATTTTCAGTAAAAATGATTGTATACGGCTTTGTACGCTTTATCCATTTTTTATATTTAGTACTAAAATATAAAAACCCTACTTTTTTTTATTTCATTAGCCATCTCCATGAAAAGTTTTTGTTGCAGCATTTGAGTCTGCAACAAAATGAAGGCTTTAGTTAAAAAGCCTGTTGTTTATAGTGCTGAGTAGCTGAAGCTCAAATTACAGCTGATCACTTAGGTCTGGTTAACCAATCCTCCCTTTCTGTTCTGTAAGGTGCCATATTGGGTTTCAGTTAAGATGAAGTAGTCTCAAAGGGAGAAGCTACAGCTCTCTTCAAAATCCAGATTGCCTAGAAACACTAGTATCATGGGTCCACCCTGCATCAAAAACCTAAAAAAAAAAATGGACCAAACCCATAATAGTTTCCCTTTTGATTTAAAATTTCTGTCTGTACCATTCAGAGATGCACTATATCATTAAAAGTATTGGGACACCAGCCTTTGCACACACCTGACCTTTAATGACATTCCAGTCTTAGGCCGTAGAGTTCAATATTGAGTTGGCCCACCCTTTTCGGCTATAGCAGCTTCAACTCCTCTGGGAACTCCTCTGGGAAGGCTGTCCACAAGGTTTAGGAGTGTGTCTATGGGAATGTTTGACCATTCTTCCAGAAGCGCATTTGTGAAGTCAAGCACTAATGTGGACAAGAAGGCCTGGGTCGTAGTCCCAGTTCTAATTCATCCCAAAGGTGTTCTATCGGGGGTCAGGACTCTGTGCAGGTCAGTCAAGTTCCTTCACCCCCCAAACTCGCTCATCCATGTCTTTATGAACCTTGCTTTGTGCATTGGTTTAAATCATGTGGTGGAGGGGAGATTATGGCATGGGGTTGTTTTTCAGGGGTTGGGCTTGGCCCCTTAGTTCCAGTGAAGGGAACTCTTAAGGTGTCAGCATATCAAGACATTTTGGACAATTTTATGCTCCCAACTTTGTGGTAAGTTTGGGGATGGCCCCTTCCTGTTCCAAAATGACTTTGCACCAGTGCACAAACAAAAGATATGTTTGAGCGGGTTCGGGGTGGAGGAACTTGACTGGCCTGCACCTTAGCCCGATAGAACACCTTTGGGATGAATTTGAACAGAGAATTTTTATTTCAGCTTTAAAGGAAACCTGTACTAAAAGAAATCCAGAAGGCTGTTTTTACAGACCTCTCCTCTTGAAATTGCTAGTTACCTGGCCGTTAGGTTGATCCTGTGGATGAAAATGAAACGAGTAAGAAAATCAAGACTCCAGAGTGACTTTAGTGGCTACATGCCTGCCTTGGGTCTGTGACATATATATATATATATATATATATATATATATATTGAAGCAAGGCAAAGATCTGCAGTGACAGCCTGTATACTGTATTTCTTACAATAAAGGTTCACGTTAATAACCCAGTCCTCTATAAAACAGTGTGTGCAAGTGATTTACAATCCTGTCTTACCATAGGAACCAATCACAATGGATGTATAGCCAAAGAAAGAGGACCTGCTGTGATGGCCATTAGAAAGAGGAATAGTCTGCCAAGTGTTTCCAACAGGGTTGGGGGACTGGAGTGAGAAGCTGAGAATGAACAAAGGGGACAAGGTCCTTAGGTTACATTCTTGAACATCAGGACTTGTCCAGCTAATCCAGCGTCTGAACATAAGATTACATGATTTAGCTTAATATATCTTTTATCATGCTGTACGCTGATGACCATTTTATGAAATTGCAAAAAAAGCAAATGAAAGCCATCCTGTTTCCTGCAGTTGTCACCAACCCACTAGGGTGTTCAAAATCCACATTTACAAAATGTAACCCGCACCAAGGGATTTTTAGCAGTAAAATCCAGCCAACCGTTTCATTGCACTTTCAGAAGCTGCAATACAAAATCTAAAAACGCTATGCAAAGCATAGCATGTCTTGAACAACAAAAGGGTTCTTTTTCAAGCCTGGAATGTGTTTATGTATGTGTGCGTGTATATACACTGATGTGCAAATGTTTTTTTGCAAGCGTGTATAAAAATTCTGCAAATTAAGAATGCATTCAGAAATAGAAGTGTTAATAGTTTATATTTATCAGTTGAAATGGAATGTAAATGAACAGAAGAGAATTCCAAATCCTAAATCAATATTTGGTGTTACCAGCCTTTGGTTTAAAAACAGCATTGATTCTTCTAGGTACAGTTGCACACAGTTTTTGAAGGAACTTGCCAAGTAGGTTTTTCCAAAAGACTTGAAGAAGTAACCACAGATGTTCTGTGAATGTAGGATGCCTCAAATCCTTCTGTCTCTTCATGTAATCCCAGACAGACTCAATATTGAGATCGGGGTTCTGTTGGGGCCCAAAGCATCACTTCCAGGATTCCTTGTTCTTCTTTACTCTGAAGATAGTTATTAATGACATTGGCTGTATGTTTAGGGTCATTGTCCTGCTGCAAAATGAATTTGGGACCAATCACATGCCTCCCTGATGGTATATCATGATGGATAAGTATTTGCCTGTATTTCTCAGAATTTAGGACACCATTGATCCTGACCAAATCTCCAACTCCATTTGCAGAAATTCAGCACCAAACTGGCAAGGAACCTCCACCCTGCTTCACTGTTGCCTACAAACACTCACTTGCTCTCCTGCCCTTCGCCCAACAAACTGCCTCCTGCTACAGTCAAATATTTTAAACTTTGACTCATCAGTCCAGAGCACCTGCTGCCATTTTTCTGCACCCCATTTCTTTTGTTTTCATACATATTTGAGTCTCTTAGCCTTGTTTCCACGTCAGAGGTATGGCTTTTTGGCTGCAATTCTTTCATATAGACTACTTCTGGCCAGACATCTCTGGACAGTAGATGGGTATACCTGGGTCCCAGTGGTTTCTGGCAGTTCTGTGCTGGTGGCATAGCTGGACATCTTCCAATGTTGAAGGGAAGTAAGCATGATGTGTCTTTCATCTTCTGCATTACGTTTCCTTGGCTGACCACGCCGTCCATAGTCCTCATCATTGCCCATTTCTTTGTGCTACTTCAGAAGAGCTTGAGTAGCACGTCTTAAACCCCAGGCCTTGCGCCTCTCATCCTAAAGAACCTTGTCCCCATGTTGATGAGGACAAGGGCCTCTTCCCGACAACCCTGGCCATTGGTTGTTGTGGTCTGCAGGTGGATATTGATTTGGGGGGGGGGGAACCTCAGGCAGTTTTTTTCTGCTTCAAGATCATCAGAGCACAAGTCGCATGCCAAAGTCTGATCATTTAAGATGCCGATCCGACTTTGATCTGATTTCAGTGGAATGAAGTATGGTCAAAGTCGGACCAAAGTAGTGCAGGGAGCATTTTCAAAGTCGGACCAACTTGTGTCGGACCAGTTAAGACGGCTCCCTAGGAAAACTTTGATTTTCACATGTCATGCGACATGAACTCCCAATTTAGGAGCGTTTGATGTACAAGTGTGAACCCAGCCTCAACCTACATATAAAAAAGATGATCATTAGTACCTGCTTGGTATAATTGATTAATTATACACCTGACTGTCAAATATTGATTTTATTTCGATTTTTCTTCTGATTGCTCACTTTTTTGTTTTGTAAATTGATAAAAATAAACAATTTAAAATATAGGTTTGGGTTGAGTGGATCATCCAAGGGGGACACATTTTCCAATGACAAATGTTTCAGATGCAAATTTATCACTCATTTCCTTTAATTTCCCATTTCATCTGCACTACAGGAGATCAGAGAAAATCTGCACAGTGGGACACAGACAGAAATTAGTAACTTGAGGCTGGGTTCACACTGGAGCGATGCGGCAACGCAGCGAATCCGCAGCGTTTTCCCGCATCGCATGCCTCCCGCCGGCAGTTCACACTGCCCTATGCGGACTGCTGGGAGTGTCAGTGAAATGTTAATGACACCCCCAGATCAGTTCGCATATCGCAGTGCGATCTGCAAACTTGGACAGGAATCGGATCGCATGGTGTGAACACCCATGCGATCCGATTCTGCTGCGGACCAAAAAAAGGGTCCCGCGTGAGTTTGCAGCGGGTGCGATGCGAATTCAGCCATACTATCTGTATGGCTGAACTCGCATCGCACAGAGATCGGATGTGATTTGCACTGCAGTGCGGTACGAATCACATCCGGTTCTCGCTGCCGCAGCGGTGTGAACCCAGCCTAATAGAAATTTTAACCTATCCCCACTCAGGAAGCCATGTGTCCATTTGTAAATGTTGCCCCTACTCTCCTATATTACCTTAATTATTCACTTTTGATATGTTCCTGAATCTTTACATGTTACTCAAAATTAAAGCAGAACTACACTGCATCCGAGCACCACAAAAAAATTTAATAATTTTTACTATTCAAAGCAAACTCTCCTATCCATCCATGTCTCCATGCTTTATTTTGCCGAGAAATCACATTGAAACCAATTCTAACATTTCTGGCCATGGCCATCTTGAGTAAGGGCAGATGATTCCTGTAGCATTTAGTTCCCAGAATCCATCTTCCCTTAGCTCAGGCATGTAGGCAAGAGGGTGTGCTTAGCTGAGAAAACCCCTCCCCTCAAGAAGGCTCCTGGGATGTATGACATAATTTTGGCCTAGGCCAGAAACCAGAAAGTAACTAAAGAAATGTAAAAAAAAAAGTTTAAAACCAGTAAATATGATATACTTTCCTATCTTTTAACTAATGCTAGCAGCATAAGGATTAAAAATAGTCAATTTTGATTGAGAAAGTGAAGTTCCGCTTTAAAGGTGTTTAGAAAATGTAATGTATGTTTAGTAACCTATTAAGTAACACATAAGAGGACTGGCATTTACAACTGTATGTGAAAACATGTTTATGGTCTAGTTCCACTTGGGGATTTCTCAGGGGAAAGGTTTGTCGGCGCACTAACTTCCTGTCTGTTGCTCTTATATACAGTACGAGTTTTTTAGATAGGAGCTGGCAACTATTTGATTTTAAAGTCAGTATTATAGGTGGATAAAAACCTAATCTTATTTAGTTAACATAGAATTTGCTAAGTGGTTGTATGAATAGTTCTATATCCGTTCATGGTAATTATGTCATTTTTTTTATTTTATTTGCAGTGTGGCGCTATATTGGTGCACTGTTCGCCATTATCTTCTTGGTTATCCAACTCGTGTTACTGGTGGAATTTGCTCATAAATGGAATAATAATTGGTATGTCATTTCCTTGAATACATAACCCTTTATGCAACACTATTGGATAGATAATGCGTTGTAGAATATAGGACTGTATGGTAAAGGATGGTGGCTTATTGTAATTCATAGTGGCCAATCTGATGTTGGCTCAGGTGACAGTAGTAGTCAGTGGCGGCTGGTGCTCAATATTTTTTTTGGGGGGGGGGGGGGGCAAACAAACCTTTATTCACATTTTGTATTTCCATTGTTCTAATTGTGGTGTTTTCTGTTGTCCTCTGTCAGGCATGCGGGAACTGGACATAATAAGCTGTGGTATGGTGCATTGGCGCTGGGCAATCTGTTACTGTACACCATTGCTGTGGTAGCCCTCGTCCTACTGTCATGGTTCTACACCCATCCTGAGCATTGTCTCCTCAACAAAATCCTGCTGGGTGTCAATGGTGGCCTGTGCTTACTTTTGACACTTGTGTCTGTATCACCGTGCGTACTTAAACGTAAGTATTAATTTGCTATATAAATCCTTTAGATCAGGGGTAGGCAACCTTTTGAGAGGTGGAGATCAACCTGACGGTACAAATGGTAACTATCTCAACCTATAACTGGAGATCTACCTGAACAACATGAAATAGATCAAAGATCGCCAGGTTTTGGTGCCCTTTTTTTTTTTTCTTTTTTTTTTTTAAGAAATTGGCTAGCAAGGTCTAACTAAATAGTAAAGAAAATTATAATAAAACAATTGTCACTGTAAAAATATAAACTTGGCCTACCTTTATCGGTGGACAATGTCCGTCAATAGGGCAGTAGACGGTGTCAGTAGGGCACTGGATTGTGTCAGTCGTTTTTTCTTCTTTCTTCTTCTTTCTTCTTCTTTCTTCTTCTCAGAGGGATGGAGGAAAGATTTTCACCAGTCCCGTTCTGTGCAGTCTCAGCTGCACTGGGCAGCAAATGAATGGGAAGTGCTCTTTGCTGAGCAGCTTCCTGTTCATTCACAAACAGAAGCATAATAAACTGTTTACTATGCTTCAGTGATGAATGGGAGCAGAAGCAATCGATATGTTTCACTCACTGTGTTCATTCAGAAAAGGAAGGGGCCAGTAAATTACATATTTACTGGCCCCTTCTCCGGTCTCGATCCAGAAACATCCCCTGCAGCAATCGGTGGTAGAGAAGGGGAGCAGCAGTGCTGCTGGGTGGAGGGGGCAAGGGAGCACACAGGGGGTCCAGGCAACAGAATAAAGATGAACCTGAAGACGAGGGGAGGCAGGGGCAGCATTTAGTGGAACTGTTGGGCTGTAATTTCCTCCCTGCAGCAGCTGGAGAAACGGAATTCAGCTGCTGCAGTAGAAAAATTAAGCCCATCAGTTTCACTGAATGGGGCCCCCACTACCTCTCCTCTTCAGGTTCTGAGGTCAGAAACCAAGGGACACAGTCTACCCATCATCTGCCAGCAATTGACAGGTTGCCGACCCCCCGCTTTAGTGTAGTATTCTGCGGTATGTATTGAGTTGGTTCACAAACTAAAATCTGATTGTACAATCCCCTTTAGGGTGACCACAAACTTCTCAATCCAATTTGAAATCTGTTTAATTTCTATTATATCAACAATGTAATTTCTCACACTACATAGTTGGCAAATCTAAATGAAATTATATTATCTAGTTTTATTGGTTATGGTCAGCTTGAGAAAATAAATGCTCCCAAAAACCACCTGTCTCTCATTCTGCTAAAGTCCAAGAGAATGTAAACCCTTCCACCTTTTGTATAGTTTCTCTATGGACTAAAGTTGGCTGCATAGATCTCAGTCTGATTTACCAACAACTAGTGCAATCGCCTACCTAAATACACTGTTCAATGTATATCCAATTTTGTAGTCCCTCAACTAAATAGTTATTACTAAATCTATAAAGGATTGAGCAATCTGAGGGTTATGTGTGGACATTTTTGGATTTACCAACAACTATGTAGTGTGAGGGCCAACCTAACCAGATATAAATTTGAATAGATGATTTAGGCAGGTTTTGCATTACATGGTTGTTTGTAAATGTTACATTTGCCGCATACTTTACAATTATGTTTTGACGCCACCTTCAGATATACCAGCCACCGTGCCTACACGATATGGTTCAAATGAAATGGATTTTTTCAGTGTAACCCTCATACATGTTAAAAAATTTTTGTATAGATTGTATAAAAATTATACAATTGGATCATAATGTGTACGGTATGTTTTAAGGGGATTTCCACAGTGATTGTACAGTAAAATTGTAGTGTGTGTGTGTGTGTGTGTGTGTGTGTGTGTGTGGTCAGCTTTAGAGTCTCTATACTGTACATCCTATGCCATATGTGAATTAGCATAGCATAGCAGCCCGAGATCCGTTAAGTGCCACTGAAACACGATACGTTTTTAAGATGCACAGATGTGAATCCTTCCAAATAACTCTTACAATCAGTAGCACCCCTTGATTACTGCATGTCAAATTATTTCACTGTATAATGCTCTTCCTGTGCATTAAAATAGAAATGGGTATTCCTAATTACTATTGATGAATATCTTACAATTTTTTTTTTTTTTTTTTAAGATAACCCACAGTCTGGATGGCTGCCATCAGGCATGATCAGCTGCTATGTCATGTACCTGACCTTCTCTTCTTTGTCCAACAAGCCTCCAGAGACAAGTAAGTGTTCCATCAGGTCTTCAAATATACAGCTTTCTGCTAGATCTGCACATGCACTGGGCAGTGGGTGCTGGCAGATTTTGTACACTTGGCTTTGGTTCGGTTTGGTCCATACATTTCTGCACATTATTGATTTGAAATAAAGCAATCAAAATGTTTACTCAGGAACTTGTGATGCCCGTGTGCAAGGGACGAGTACAATTCTTCTTAATTTCCAGTATTGTAATATACCGTATATATTAGCATATAACACGCACCTTTTTCCCCTTAAAATCAGGGGAAAACCGCGGGTGCGTGTTATACGCCGATCCTCCACGAATTCTGAGCGATTTTTGGGCTCTGGGCGGCTTTTAGCCGCCTTCGGCCCTTCTCGGCGGCTTTTGGTCCTTCTGGGCGGCTTTCGGCCTCCTTTGGCCCTTCTCGGCGGCTGAGAAGGGCCGAGTGCGGCCGAAAGCCGCCGAGTATGTCCAAAGGCGGCCGAAAGCAGGACATCTTGGCGGCGCCATTTTTAAAAATAAAAGCTGACATTATCACTGAGGGGACAATGATCCACAAAGCTGCAAGGACGGACAGGCTGCATGACAAGGCTGCAAATGGCACTGACAAGGCTTCAGATGGACACTGATAAGGCTGCATTGATGGGCATTTAAATGTAATTTTTTTTTTTTTCCTTAAATTTCCCTCCTAAAAGTTTTTTTCCTTTAAAATTCCCTCCTAAACTTGGGGTGCGTGTTATACGCCGACACGTGTTATTCGCCGATAAATACGGTACTCACTTGTACTCGCTTATACTCACGTAAACATTAAATGAGTAAACCGTAAATTACTGCAACCAAATGTAACATTTTCTATTTTGTTTTACTGCTCTGTACTCAACTGATTTTTACTGTCTCCCAGTCACTGTTTACTGTTTACCAGTCTCCCCTGTGGAGCGGCGGATGTCAGCAGACCCATATCCGCTGACACCCACCGCTATCCAATCCGATCCTGCCCACAAAATCCAGACGGATAGTGGTCCTATTTTCCATCCGTCTGGTGAATCGGATGAAAGCAGACAGGTGGTTCATTTTCATCCGATCTTCACATAGAGGAGAGCGGGACTGTGTCTGTGTCCGCTCTTTACAGTGGAGTGGACATGACTTGTCATCCGCCTGCTCAGCAGGGATCAGCAGAGGCACCCTTGTGAAAGGGTCCTAACAGGGGTTTAAGAAAAATATTGTATAGGCGATCTAGGCATTACAACCATTGTATTTGTATCTAGTTTCCTTATTGTCTAAGCCAGTGTTTCTCAACTCCAGTCCTCAAGGTACCCCAACAGGTCATGTTTTCAGACCTTCCATTATTTTGCACAGATGATTTGATCAGTTTCACTGCCTTAGTAACCACAGCTGTTTCATCTGAGGGAAATCCTGAAAACATGACCTGTTGGGGCGCCTTGAGGACTGGAGTTGAGAAACACTGGTCTAAGTAACTGGACAAAATAACATAATCATAAATATTATTATCATTTTTGATATTTGAGAAGGACTGCCTGAAGCCTTGAGGTTGTGGTGTGCTAGTGTGGGGTTCAAGGGGTTAGAGCAGGTGGGGAGGAGGTGATACATCCTCAATGCCTGTCGGATGCTCTTTGAAGACAGTTTGACACCCATGCAGGTGCACACATTAGGAGCAATGGTTGTGTGCATCCAATTGCCATGAATGGGACTGCCTGCACAGGGATACAGGGAACACCTGTACATCTTCATGCGAGTAAAAACTCCCACTGCACTTAGTGTATACTGTAGTATTCCTATTCTGGGACCAACTGTACCATTTCAAATGTTTAATTATTTTTTATTTTGAAGGCAGTGGTCGCCAGGACAAATAAGTAGACTCTCTTCTTTGTGGGGGCAGAGACGGCAATGAAAATGTGTCACGGTTTCTAACCCTTCTTTACTCTATTCCATGGGTCTTCAAACTACGGCCCTCCAGTTGTTCAGGAACTACAATTCCCATCATGCCTAGTCATGTCTGTGAATGTCAGAGCTTTACAATGCCTCATGAGATGTGTAGTTTTGCAACAGCTGGAAGGCCGTAGTTTGAGGATCCCTACTCTATTCAAAAACGAAAAAAAAAATAGTTTTACATGCCATTTATTAATCATGTTGAAATAAAAAATGCCTAGGCTTTCAAGCCTGTTAAATGTAGGCTCCATTAGTCATCGTTCCCCTACTTCCTGAGGTCACGAGGGAAGGTTATATAACCATTTGGTTTAATGTATTGGATCCAGTAGTCATGCAGTCTTTTTCAGTAGAAACTAGTGATGGCCATTGGTTCATTAGCACTGTGTAAAAAAAAAAAATAACAAAAAATAAAATAATAATAATTATCAACAGAAAATGGGTTAACTGCTTCATTCCAGACAACTCAAATCCTTAACTGTTTTTTTTTAAAGTTTTTACAGTCAATATGTTCTGTTGCGATTTTCCAGTAAGCCACACATATATATATTCATTTCTTCTTCTTTTTTTTTTTTTTAGTTTTGGATGAGGATGGAAAGAACATAACAATCTGTGTGCCCAACATTGGTAATGGTATAAACCAAGATGAGCGGCTAGTCTCAGTGCTGGGTGCTGTCATCATGCTTGGTTGCATTCTGTACTCCTGGTGAGTAGTTGTGTTACAAGATGATCTAGATGAATATATGCCTTGTTATAGCATTGAAGTAATCTTTCATGTTCAATGTAGTCATTCTTCAAATGTTTAAAAGCAGGCAGATGCTTCTCCATGTAAGTGATTGGGGAGTATCTACCTGTCCTGTCTGAACCCTACTTGACACTGACACACAATATTTTACATCTCCATAGAAAAGTGATAAATTAGTACCCACTCAGACATTGTTGAATAAGTTGGAAAAACTCCCTGTATGATAACTAGGACCCTCAATGGCCGGTACCACTTGTCACTGCGAGGTGCTGTACAGAAATGTCTCAATAATCTTGCTTTTACTGAGCTCTCATGTTGTGACACATACGGTGAATACTAAAGAACAGGCTGACATGTGCAAAATCTCACTCCTCCCATTGTGAGGGGCCAGTTAGGGGCACTTAGTGGACATGGTTCAAATTTTTATATTAAAAATAAAATAAAAATTATATATATCTTTTTTTATTGTCCCAGAACTGATCATTAACACAGTCTGGGTACTTTTTATAATTACTGCTTATTTTCTTGTTGGGGGTTTGACAGACAGGTTGGTTGGTAACAAGGGATGTAACATAGGCAAGCTAATTCTAATCAGGACTCAAAAGAATGCAAACATGTAATGAAACATAGTGAGTGCGGTGTGCAATACATACAAAATAGAGTACAATTATATACAGAACTTATACATTTCCTTTTACACTCCTCTTTTCCTTCATAACTTTATTCACTCCTCTTTTCCTTCCTTCCTTCTCCTTTCTTCCCTCCTTTTTTATATTTTTTCATTTCTTCCCTCCTCTTTTCTTTCCTTCCTTCCTTCCCTTCTCCTTTCCTTCTTATTTCCTTCCTTCCGTTATTTATATATTGCATAATTGCATTTTTTATGTTGCAGTCTTACTTCAACCACACGTTCAAGTTGGGATACTCTCAGGGGAAGATATGCTCCACCAGGGGAAGAGGTAAATTCACAGTTTGCATAATAATAATTGATTGTTATTTAGGAAATCCAAAATATTTCTGTGCATACATTAATATATATATATATATATATATAATATTTGAAGAACTGCTTCTGATTGCTAGGACATTACATCCTGCCTTTTAGTTTAGGTTTCCCTAGGAGTTAGACAAGGTATACATACCCAGTAACAATCTCCCCATTCAGTAAGGCTGCCTCAAAGAAACATTCTGCAAACATATCTGTGATTGATTTATTGACTTGTGAAAGTTTGGTAAATCTGGGACTGAGGAATGATATACACCCCTAAAATATGTATATAGCACATCACAATATCCATCAAATTGTTCCAGTAGTTTTCAGTGCTATAACTGAGATATGGCTAAACACAAACCATTTATTCTGTGCAGGTAATTATAATACAATTGTTCTTATTATATTTATAAGTGACATTTAGATGTGTCTGCATGCATCCTAAATAGATATATGCTGGTTATCTACTTTAACCCTATTTGATTTCAAAGGTAGAATCATCAGCATTTGTATGCTATTTGTAGTTTTCTTTCCATAGGGTTGCTTTCCTCCACCGCTGTGCCACTCTGACGTCTTCTCCCTGTGGCTGGCAATACACAGTTCGATTACTGAGCTGGCCGAGATTTGAACCATTAATGGACAGGCTGAATGTACCTGGTTGGATACAACCAGCCTGCCGGATTCACTTCCGATTATTGGAAGCGGCTGCTATAGCCACTAGCAGTAATCACTGTCTTATCCCAGAGGGAATGGCTTCCCCCGCTCACCCCTATCCCCCCACCCGAAGAAGACCATGGCCCAGTAGGAGGGATTACTCTATCAGCACTGTCTGTGCTGATGGGGGAATTTATTTTCTTCAACCCACAGCTGCAGGATAGAAATTCTCACCATCTTCGGCCAGCCTGAGTCTGAATTTCAGCATTACAGCATTACCACACCTTGTACTGCATCTACCCACAGACTGCTTTTTAAACCTGGCCATTCCGACTCTGCGAATCTGCCCATGATTTGAAAGCGATGATGTGTGAATGACAAATCGTGTGAAAATATTTGAGATGCCATTTATTTGAATGACACCTCAAATCGCATGTCGCCCAAAAGTAGCGCCTGAACTTTTTTGGGGCGACATGCCTCTTGAAATGCGGGTTGCCACGATTGCAGAGTGGTTTATCGCATCAGACCCGCACTGCGATTTGAGGTGTAATTTAAATGATTGGCACTCTCAAATGTAGGTCCTAAGATTTGTCAGCCCCGCATTAGCGTTTTCAAATCATGGGCACATTCGCGGCAAATCTGCCCGCTATTCAAAACTGACAGCAGAGGAGTCCCCTCTGTCAGAATACAATAGCACAGTGTTTAGGATTCCCATCTATGAGCAGCATAAAGTATACAGTATGTAAACCCTCACCTTATTAAACTACCCATTTAAACTTAAAATAGAAATGAAAATCAAAACCTAAGTGATCACATATATACAGTATGTATATGTGTGTATATACAGTGGGGACAGAAAGTATTCAGACCCCCTTAAATTTTTCACTCTTTGTTATATTGCAGCCATTTGCTAAAATTGTTTAAGTAAATTTTTTTCCTCATTAATGTACATACAGCACCCCATATTGACAGAAAAACACAGAATTGTTGACATTTTATTTTTGCAGATTTATTAAAAAACAAAAAAAGTGAAATATCACATGGTCCTAAGTATTCAGACCCTTTGCTCAGTATTTGGTAAAGCACCCCTTTGATCTAATATAGCCATGAGTCTTTTTGGGAAAGATGCAACAAGTTTTTCACACCTGGATTTGGGGATCCTCTGCCATTCCTCCTTGTAGATCCTCTCCAGTTCTCTCAGGTTGGATGGTAAACGTTGGTGGACAGCCATTTTTAGGTCTCTCCAGAGATACTCAATTGGGTTTAAGTCAGGGCTCTGGCTGGGCCATTCAAGAACAGCCACGGAGTTGTTGTGAAGCCACTCCTTTGTTATTTTAGCTGTGTGCTTAGGGTCATTGTCTTGTTGGAAGGTAAACCTTCGGCCCAGTCTGAGGTCCTGAGCACTCTGTAGAAGGTTTTCGTCCAGGATATCCCTGTACTTGGCCGCATTCATCTTTCCCTCGATTGCAACCAGTCGTCCTGTCCCTGCAGCTAAAAAACACCTCTACAGCATGATACTGCCACCACCATGCTTCACTGTTGGGACTGTATTGTAAAGGTGATGAGCAGTGCCTGGTTTTCTCCACACATACCGCTTAGAATTAAGGCCAAAAAGTTTTATCTTGGTCTCAGCAGACCAAAGAATCTTATTTCTCACCATCCTGGAGTCCTTCAGGTGTTTTTTTAACAAACTCCATGCAGGCTTTCATGTGTCTTGCACTGAGGAGAGGCTTCCGTCGGGCCACTCTGCCATAAATCCCCGACTGGTGGAGGGCTGCAGCGATGGTTGACTTTCTACAACTTTCTCCCGACTGCATCTCTGGAGCTCAGCCACAGTGATCTTTGGGCTCTTCTTTACCTCTCTCACCAAGGCTTTTCTCTCCTGATAGCTCAGTTTGGTCGGACGGTCAGCTCTAGGAAGGGTTCTGGTCTTTCATTTAAGGATTATGGAGGCCACTGTGCTCTTAGGAACCTTAAGTGCAGCAGAATTTTTTTGTAACCTTGGCCAGATCTGTGCCTTGCCACAAATCTGTCTCTGAGCTCTTCAGGCAATTCCTTTGACCTCATGATTCTCATTTGCTCTGACATGCACTGTGAGCTGTAAGGTCTTGTATAGACAGGTGTGTGGCTTTCCTAATCAAGTCCAATCAGTATAATCAAACACAGCTGGACTCAAAGGTGTAGAACCATCTTAAGGATGATCAGAAGAAATGGACAGCACCTGAGTTAAATATATGAGTGTCACAGCAAAGGATCTGAATACTTAGGACCATGTGATGTTTCAGTTTTTCTTTTTTAATAAATCTGCAAAAATATAAACAATTCTGTGTTTTTCTGTCAATATGGGGTGCTGTGTGTACACTAATGAGTAAAAAAAATGAACTTTAAATGATTTTAGCAAATGGCTACAATATAACAAAGAGTGAAAAATGTAAGGGGGTCTGAATACTTTCCGTCCCCACTGTATATAATATAAAACCCCACCAGGATAAAGCACCTCAAAGGCTACTAAAGCGGTATAAAATATAATTTATTGGACATCAAAAGTACAAAAACAATACAACCCATTGATCGAGTCAGTCAGCTACCCAAGAAGGGGGACCTCAGCCCCCAAACATCCCGACACCTCCATACCTCCCAAGCAATTCCCAGAGAACTCTTCCTCTTCCACTCCAGTGTCCCAAAAGTATCACCTATCATCCTCCCCTAAAAATTTTTTTTTTGCCATGGCCCATAAGTGATCACATGCCCTCAATTCTCAGCTGCTGGGGGAGGAGAAACTGCAGTACACTAGTCTTCCCAGTGAATGGCTATGCGGGGGGCATGTGAGCAAAAGTCTGATTATTGTAGGAGAGCAGGCTGAGTTCTCAGCACAGCCAGAAAACTAACCATGCTGTGTGATCCTGCTTAGTGCGGTCTTTTAATAGGAAAGCAGAGGGACTGGCAGGAACACCAACGATTTCACGCAAAGGAAGCAAAACAAAGAACAGGAAACCTTTCCATACAAGTACATGGTACAGCAGGAATATGAATTGTTGGATTTACATATTCTTTAAATCTGTAGACTACATTCTACTACTTTAAAAGGGAACTGCATGAAGATTTAACCCGGCCATACATACTGTAGATCGAAATTTGTCTGGTTCAGCAGTGACCATCTGAATTTCAATTCATGTATGGGTACCCTGAATGTACAGAAATCGAGCTACCAATCAACTTCTGTACAACCAGCTTGTTAGATAAATGGTGATTGATCAGTACTGCTGTCTATAGCTAGCATAGCCGGCATTGCTTATCAGTGTTCTGACTGCGGGGAAATCTCCCTGCCATCAGAATTCGATAGTTCAGTAGGCGTGATTCCCCCATCCACATCGAATGTGTGGATGAGGGAATTGGGTCAGTTTTTTTTTTTTTTTACTTCAACCCACTTTAGCCTTAAGCATCATTCAGCCAGAGAGTAGGTTCCCTTCTCCTTATGCCTGGATTAATGCTTCCTGCGTGTACACTATGCTGTCCCAGACTGCCTTAGCCTTAGTATTATAGATCATAGCCACACAAAGCACAGTGAAGCAGGAATTGAGCAACAGTACACCTTGAACCAATGAATAGAAGAGTAGGCAACTATTGTCCTATTGGCCATAGATTTATGGACTCAAGCTAGATAAATTCTCAATACACTGTGCGCAATCTTTGTATTGGAAAAACCTGCGCAAGGGCACATTACCCTGTTTCCCTAAAAATAATACTTTAACTAGGGCTTATTTGGGGGGTTGGCCTTATATTGCAGCCATCACCGACAATCACACTAGGTCTTATTTTCGGGGAAACAGGGTAAAGACCCAGCGGGCGAGCACTGGCAGATGGGGCAGCAATCTGAATGTCTTACTGACCGTTTATATCAGACTGTGTGCCCACCTAAAGCACAACCTATGTTGGTTATCCAGCAATCCAGCCCTGCTTTTCCTTTAATCATAGTGTAGTCCAGCCTTTCTCAACCTTTTCAACACAGAGGAACCCTTGAAATAGTTCTCCGGTCTCGAGGAACCTCTGCTAAAAATTTGAAATTTACAACTCATGATACATTAGCGTGATGGTCAGTGGGAAGAATGGTCCTTACACTTGTGGTCATTGGGAAGAATTGCCTCCTTACAGATGGCTAAAAAGATCAATGGTGTCAGTGGGGACTTATCTGAGAGACAGAAATTGCCCAATGATGAAAGACCCACTAGCAACCTACAGAACCCTGGTTGAGAATCACTGGTGTAGTCATTAGAAAAAAAAATATTCTTCATGGTAACTGCATGGCCTGTTGTAATGTTAAATAGCTTGAAGCTTGGACTTGCCTGAACTAAAAGTCAGCAGGCCAAGCATGATGGCTAAATATTCTTATTGGTCTACAGGAATGGAATTGCAAGCTGGCCCAATACAGATGTGTTTGTAGGAAGAATGTAGATGTTCCATTAAGAGGTGGAATATATATTTATTCTAAATCAGGCAGTCATGCCAGTTTGCTTATGAAGGTAGTGGCTCCTTGTGGTAACTGGCACAGTGCCCCTTTTTTAGGAGCACATTAGATCTGTAATACAATTACTGGTTATGCTCCTCTTACCTGGGTATGACGGAAATAGAAAATATTCCTACACACATATTGTGAGAGAAATGACTCTGTATTCTGAGACTTTTACTTATTAATGAATATTTTTTCTGAAATGATCATGATGTGACTAATCCATATTAGAAATAACACATTAGACATTATGCTGTGAGCTGTACTTTGAAATGACGCGGTGTTAGATGGTAAGACGTAGAGTAGAGTTATTTTTTTATACTTTTTATTTTCTGTTAACTCATTAGAGGGGGTCTTCAAAAAGTTTACGCACTTTTTTATATTCTGATTGGAAACGGTGAGGGCGGGAGGAGTTTTGCAGATGGCATTAAAAAGTTGGTGCAATGCTGAGAAAAATGCATCGCAAACGAAGGTTACTATGTAGAAAAGTGATATGTTTTTTATTTTTTTTGTTTTTTTTAATTCTTAATAAAAAGTGTTCAAGAAAGTGCAGAAGCTTTTTCAAGAACCCTCTTATACTCGGTGCAGTGTTTATCAATAATTTACTGAAGAATTTTTATATTTATGAAACTTTTTAGGTTACAGCAACCAACCATATTTTCCCTTTCATTGTCAAAATGGAAGGAATAATGTTATTGGTTGCTGTGGGTCACATGTTCTTCCATCAGGCACCCTTTGTTTCATAGCTGGTTCTCTTTACAGATTGCACGTTGCTGCTTTTGCTTCGGCTCCAGGAGAGATGGTAAAAAAAACGATTTATGTTCTTATTTTTATGTTATGTGTTCTAGCATTTTTTTAGAATGAAAGAGCACATCGTTTCATATTTCAGGGTAATATTTTTGAGATGAAATATTTGTTACGCTCTCCAGGTTAGGTGGTGGCGTGGCTTACATAGTACAGTGAAAAGCTGGTTTAGGTACACCACTGTATTAAAGGCAATGTTTGTTTTTCAAAACAAACATGTTATATTTGCCTGCTCTCCTCTGGTCCCTCCCTCCTGCCCCCAGAGCAAGCAGCTCACTATAGGGGGCTCCCAAGTAGGCTCGCTCCCGAGCTGCTGCTCTGCATGTCCATTCATACACAGAACCTGGCTCTGCCCCAGCCCCTCTATCTCCTCATTGGCTCACTGACTGTAATTGACTCTTGTTCTCGCTGCTGTCTCAACCAATGAGGAGAGAGAGTCTACAGAGTGCCGAAGCTCTTGTGCACATGGCTGCATTTCGATGGGGCTCAGGTAAGTTATGGGGCTGCTGCACACAGAATACATTAAGGCAGGGACAGCCTGTCCATTAGGGGTGCATGGGTGGCACCACCCTTATCTATTGCCACCCCCCATACCCCCCCCCATTCATGCATCCGGCCCCTTGCAGGATGCTGGAGGCATGGATTCTAATGGGGAGTGTTTTTTTTTTTTAAGCAACTTATTAGAGCCAGAGGCTCTAATAGGCTTTAAAATAATAGGCTTCAAAATAGGGTGTTGCAACAGCAAAATAATCGCTATTGTAACATTGATCCTCCTCCCAGCCAATCAGGAAGCAAGTTTTGAGACCCATCACCTGATTGGCTGAAAAAACAGGCAATCCTATTGGACACCTAAGAGAAGGGAGGAGCCACCGATGGAGGAGAGGACATGGGGCTGCTGCCCGCTACCCACCTAGATGGTGTAAAAACTGGACCAACTGGCAAACGGGGGGTCAGTGCCGCTCAGGGGAGGGGGGTGGTTGTTAACCGCGCCCCCCCCCCCCCCCCAAAAGAACACCGGCCACCACTGCATTAAACTTTTAAAGTGGAACTTCACTCTCTCAATCCACACTATTTTAAAACTTAATGCTGCTAGCATTAGTAACAGATGGGAAAGTGTATCATATTTACTTGTTTTAAACTTTTTTTTACTTGTTTTTACATTTCTTCAGTTACTTCCTGGTATCCAGGCATAGGGAAAGCATGTCCTACATCCCTCGGAGATGTGGAGGGAAAGTGGGGTTTTCTCAGCAAAGTACACCATCCTGCCTGCATGCCTGAGCTAAAGGCAGTTGGATTCCAGAAAGTACTGCTACTTGAATTATCTTCCCTTACAATAGAAATGCAGGCGGGGGTGGGGGGGTTGGTTTCAAGATGATTTCTCAGAAAAAGAAAGCATGGAGACAGAGATCAATGGGGGGGGGGGGGGAGTTTGCGCTGAATATTAAAAATGAATTGTGGTGTTCAGATGCAGCGTAGTTCTGCTTTAATCTGAGTTTTATGCAAAAAGCCCAACTCGAGCCAAATTTTTATGGTTTTAGTTTTGCATGTCAGGTTTTGATTTCTGTCTGTGACAGTCACTTCCTTTCAGTGTAACACATTTATAAGAAATGGGGTGGAGGGGGAATGGTTACACCTTTCACCAGGTCAGGAAAGCACAAACCGCAATAAAAAACATTGTCAGAAGTTTCAATGCTTCCCCAACTAATACACTTTTGTTGTGTTTTAGTTTTTTTTTTTTTTTCTGTGTCCCTGTTGGAGAGAATTCTAATGAAATTTTTCCTAGACTGGAATTAAAATTCGCACTTCACATAAATTAGTAGGGTGTAGTTCAGAATTCTCAAATCATGTTATTATTTTAAGTACTTCTAACTTGAATTTCAAGACTCTATTATGAGATATAAGAAATAAAAATGCTCCCCACCCCTAATTTGTAGGTATGCACCTTTTACACAGAATTTTGTAATACATGATAATAAAATGAAATCTGGAGTGGTGCTCTCGCATAAAGAGCAGCAGTCCAAGTCTCTAGCGGTCTGACTTGCTCCCTGCACAGTGCTCCAATCAACAATGCTCAGACTCCTAGGGAAGCTGAAAAAATGAAAGCCACTTTCTGTGGCAATACACTTCCAGACTGCCCGATGACCCACGCATAGGGGGGACCTCATCGGGGTTCCTGCAGGCTAACACGTTTCAAAGGAATATCCTACTTCATCAGAGCCAACTTCTTCCTAGGGAAGCTGATTGGAGCACTGTCCAGGAATTGTGTAGGATCACTGAAGTTCTGGACTGCTGTGCTTTTGTGTGAGCAATGGTGTGGATCTCTGAGCTTTCAGCACAGGGGTACTTGATATAGGGTTACAGTATGATAACATTACTAATAAAAAAAGAAACATATTCTTTACATATTATGCAGCTTTTCGACTGTATAACTATAATATTAACGTGGAAAGGAATAATGGGAGGAGGGTTTCTTTAAGAGAGCCCTCAGTAATTGGACAAAATTTGTCTGATACCTCATCCCAGGAAATTGATTGCACAAAAAACCCTAACAACTAAACTGGAAGGACTGTAACGGTACCAATGGGGGTAAAAAGGTACCAACATATTTATTAATACAGGATTTAAATATTAAAGACCTGAAAATGTACACATGTACCACAAACATAACATCAAAAAAGCGATAAGACGCTCTTCTTATGCTGCGTACACACGATTGGAATTTTCGACAACAAATGTTCAATGGGAGCTTGTTGTCAGAAATTCCGACCGTGTGTAGGCTCCATTGGACATTTTTTGTCAGAATTTCCGACAAACAAAATTTGAGATCTGGTTCTCAAATTTTCCGACAACAAAATCCGTTGTCGTAAATTCCGATCATGTGTACACAATTCTGAGGCATTAAATTCCACGCATGCTCGGAATCAAGCAGAAGAGCCGCACTGGCTATTAAACTTAATTTTTCTCAGCTTGTCGTATGTGTTATACGTCACCGTGTATTTGACATTTGGCATTTCCAACAACATTTGTGCGACCGTGTGTATGCAAGACAAGTTTGAGCCGACATCCGTCAGAAATAAATCCAGAATTTTGTTGTCGGCATGTCCGATCATCTGTACACGGCATTAGTGTTGCTTCTCACCTACCCCGCTGAATTAGGGGATGAGAGACTTGCTGAAGTTTTGATGCAGATTGCGTTTCACGGGACATAGCCCGCTTCTTCAGGAAAATGTATCCCAGTCAAACACTAGAATAGGAAATTATAAACATTGATTGATCAATTGATGTTTATAATATTTCTTATTCTACTGTTTGTGGTACATGTGTACATTTTCATGTCTTTAATATTTTAATCTTGTATTAATAAATAAGTTGGTACCTTTTTTACTCCATTGGTACCGTTTATAGTCCTTTCAGTTTAGTAGTTAGGTTTTTTTGTTCAATATAATAAGAACATCGCTTCCATTGGGTTTTAAAAAGTTCCCGGTTACCTTTAAATTGTAAAAGTGGTTTGCACATTGTTTTTAGCCTATTTATCAACATCATGGTCCTGCTTGACATATGGCAGACTGTGTTTTAATAGTACATTTCTGAACATTCCAAGGTGGCCAGGAAGGTCGGGTAGAGCTTCGAGGAGGACAAAAAGTGGCTTATGATGAAGAAGAGAAGACTTTGTACAGCTACTCCCGCTTCCACTTCATCTTTTTCCTAGGCACCTTATACATGATGATGACGATCACCAACTGGTTTCAGTGAGTGACAGAGAAAATGTTTTTTCTTTTAGTTTTTAATTGAAATACTGTTATTCATTTAATGAATGTTTATTGTAATGTATGTAGCATGGATGTAATATGAATCAAACAATAGTTATATTTGACAATCCAATATTGGCTTACTTGAAAATGTTTGCCGGTCTGCTGACCATCTTTTTCCACAACTTCCTGAATTCCCTACATGCTTTGCATCTTCTCCTCTGCTGTTTGCTTTCAATTTCTAAAGACTACATATCCCATTGTACCTTGCTGCCAACAAGCAGCAAGTCCTGTACTGACGCCGCCTCCCTAGACTCCTCCTCTGTAGATCAGAAGGCAGGCTCTGTGGATTGTGCAACACAGCAGTACCTATCCACAGGGAATAGTGACTATGTAACACAGAATTCAAGGAAGTAAATGTGTGAGGAGCTTCAAAAAGTAAGCTTACAAACTTCAAGATCATTCAGATTAACCCCTTCCAGACTGCCTGTCCGCCGTACGTTACTGGTACGTCGCTGTCTGCTTCCGGGTTTAGGGCACACGCAATGATTCATGCCTGGGACCTGCTGATCAGCTGTGTCCAATCAAAGTCCTGTGTTGACAATCAACACAGAGCTCTGTACAGGGCGAATGATCTTTCTTTAAAAAAAAAAAAAAAGAAACAAAGAGATATGTTTGTAAAAAGCCACACATAATACACACATTACACATTGTTAGGCAAACTTTTAACCCTTTGATCGCCCTAGATGTTAACCCCTTTCCAGGCAGTGTCATTAGTACAGTAACAGTGTATATTATTAGCATTTTTTTTCTATGTTGTTTGAACTGGATATGCTTGTATCTTTTTTTTCAACCAGATTAAAAATTTAACTATGGTGATGTCAGTGGCAGTTAAGCCCCACACACACTATGAGAAAATAGGCCAAACGATCAGCTGGTTTTCCTCAATGTTTCACAGCAAGTCGGAACCGAGGATAAAAATAATGTATGAAAATTCTCGTACGGCAAAGGCTTTTTTTCTTATTTGTTTTTTCTGATCATGTGCAGTCTTTCGTATCTGAAATTTTTCATGCGAAAACAGTACACATTAAATGAAAATCATTCATTCTGTTCCTGTATGAGAAAAATTTGGGAGTTTGTCACTTCACAAATTTTCATTCGGCTGGTCGGAATCAGCTGTCGAAAGTTGTGCACACCCTATCAGATCATTCCTCGGGCGAAAATGTTCAACCAGTTTTATTATGGTGTGTCCAGGCCATAAGCCAGTCCCCCCCCCCCCCCCCCCTGCGTCAGTTAGTGTCCGATTACCCACTGCGCTATCGTAGTCTTGGGATGTCCTGAAGCAATGCCCTTGAGACACAATCACAGAAACTGCCACCTGAGAAGGACTTCTTCTGTCTCCCAAAACATACTGTGGCCAAAGCAGTGTCCTCCGTGGCTTTGATATCTCTGGTAAAATTCTATGAATGTATGAACAAAAGACCATGTAATCCTGAGGAGTGTCCCAGGAGTGACCCCCACAAGACTCGCTATGTGCGTGTACCAAGCCCTCCTGGGCTAATTCGGCTAACGTTATTATCAGTGTTACCCCCTTCTGGATTATTCGCAAAAGCTGTGGCAGAAATCGAAACAGAGGTAAAGCATGTTACCAATGCATCTGCCCCTATCGCCAGTGGGACCCTCTTCCCGGACACAACCTGTCCTAGAACTTGGAATCTAGTAGATTCACCTGCAGCGTTCTCCCTCCCACTATTCTATACCTGAAATATGCACTGACGATAGAGAGACGGCATTCTGTCTGTTCCAGACAGAATGTGGTTCACCTTTCTGAGCCGCATGCTTCCTGGTGCCTCCCTGGTGGTTAACATATATGCCCCTGTAGAGGCTTTTCTGGATGAACCTACAGCTGGTTTGTACCATAATCCAGAGCACGGCGGGCTGGTCAAAAGCTCCAAGATATTTTTGGGCAGTATACACATCTGTGGAGACCAAGTCCACTGAACTGTAGCCACCCTCAAACCAAACTGGAGAAACCGGCCTGGTTATTATCTTCCAATACCCGAAAGGAAGAATTCCATCACTCTAGATTCTGAACCATCAACTACCAATCCTTAGCTGTGCAACACCCAGAGAACAGAGCTTTTCAGCAATCAAATACCTGGATCTTCAAGTTCCCAACAGAGAGAATGATCCTTTACCAAGACCTGGAGTAGGACTGTACATAAATAATGTGCTTCGACCTATATACAGCTTCCTACTGCAAAATGTATTGAGGGAAATTCTGGACCAACTGCCTCCTGAGCAAAGGTTATTGAGGTATACTGAGATTGACACCACTTGCGTCTTAACCACTTGCCGACCGCCGCACGACGATGTACGTCCTATTTTTGAAGAGGGATATCTCGGTAACGGCAGCAGCTGCTGCCACAACCGAGATATCCATCTCTTCAGGCGGCGGTCGGCTGTACGATAACGGTGGTCTCTGCGGCGGATTCGCCGCGAGATCACCGCTATCGGTGGCGGGAGAGGTGCCACCCCCCCTCCCGCCACCCTCCCGCACCTTCCGCCGCTTACCGGAGCCGTCGGTAGCGGCGGAGGCGATCGGGTCCTTCTGTCTGCTGGGCATAGAGACAAGTGAGGCTAAGATGGCCCCCACTCGTCTCTATACCATAGGAGGGCGGAAGCGACGTCAAAACGTCACTTCCGCCCATACCTCTTAAAGGTATATATTTTTTTTAAATGTCAGATTGTCTTTTTTTTTTTTCTTTTTTTTTTTTGTTGCATTTTAGCCCAAATATGAGATCTGAGGACCTTTTGACCCCAGATCTCATATTTAAGAGGACCTGTCATGCTTTTTTCTAATACAAGGGATGTTTACATTCCTTGTAATAGGAATAAAAGTGATCCATTTTATTTATTTTTTTTAAAAAGTGTAAAAATAAATAAAATAAATTAAAATAAATAAGAAAAAAAAAATTTTTTTTTAAAAACACCCCGTTACGACGAGCTTGCGCACAGAAGCGAGTGCATACGTGAGTAGCGCCCGCATATGAAAACGGTGGTCAAACCACATATGTGAGGTATCGCCGCGATCGGTAGAGCGAGAGCAATAATTCTAGCCCTAGACCTCCTCTGTAACGCAAAAAATGCAACCTGTAGAATTTTTTAAATGTCGCTTATGGAGATTTTTGAGGCTAAAAGTTTGACGCCATTCCACGAGCGGGCGCAATTTTGAAGCGTGACATGTTGGGTATCAATTTACTCGGCATACCATTATCTTTCACAGTATAAAAAAAAAATTGGGCTAATTTTACTGTTGTCTTATTTTTTTATTCAAAAAAGTGAATTTTTTCCAAAAAAAGTGCGCTTCTAAGACCGCTGCGCAAATACGGTGTGAAAAAAAGTATTTCAATGACCGCCATTTTATTCTCTAGGGTGTTAGAAAAAAAACAATATAAAATGTTTGGGGGTTCTAAGTAATTTTCTAGCAAAAAAAACTGTTTTAAACATGGAAACACCAAGTCCGAAAAAGAGGCCTGGTCCTTAAGTGGTTAAGCAAGTCTAGCACCGGAGCTAGGAGCTTTGTGAACTTCAGAAGCTGTGGCTAGCCTGAAGGCAATTACAGAATTCTTTGATGAGGCTCGAAACAACCCGACATATGAAGCTGTGTGTTTCCTGATGATTATGGGCCCCGCAAACTACCTCTTGCAGAGAGGTCATCACTGAACAGATCGAGCCTAGACCCAACACAAGGCAAAGACTGACCCGACTAAGCAAGGAGTGAACCACCTCAGAGACTGCTCTAAAATCTTATGGTCTGATATACTCTCTAACACCGCAACCTCAGACGCCTCCCTCACTTAGGAGGGAAACCTGGGCATCAGGCGCTACAGTGGCTCAGATCACCCTGATAACTTTGGTCCAACAGGAGACGTGAACATTGCCAGACCACTTAACCTGAGGGCAGTGTACCTACCTCACCCTTCTAAGTCATTTAGCTAGTCTCGCAGATATATAATAAAGTGACTGTATTAGACCAACTCATACGCAGTTCCACAAGGATGTAGTGTAGACAATATTGGTCTACCGGTATACAACCCCATAGATATGGAAGTATGCAAGTACTCAGGTATGCAAACATGCAGGTATACAGGAGATGTGAACATTGCCAGACCCCTTAACCTGAGGGCAGTGTACCTACCTTACCCTTCTAAGTCATTTAGCTAGTCTAGTCTTAACCTGCCATTAATGCAGCGTTAGGCAATAAGCGCATATGCATGTATCCCTAGACAAATAAACACATGTATATAGTTCTAGGCAAATAAGCAGATATGTAGTCCTAGGAAAAATAAGCACATATGTAAACAGTTTAAAGTAAATAAGCACATGTGTATACAGTTTAATGCAACGAAGTATAATTTATTTATTTAAGAGAGAGATATGATTGATTTTTTATATATACAGTTTAATGCAACTAAGCATACATGTATGCAGTACAGGCAATATGCATTTATGAGGCATGCATTTATGGAAGCTGCCCCTCCTCTACCATTTTCAGAAGGTGAGCAATAGCAGGTCTCATATATCACGCATGACACATATATTTTAGGCCATCATTCATTTGATAGTAAATATTTAGGCTAAACATAAGTGAAACTGTACTCAATTTCCATGGGCCAATGTGCAGTATACTAAATTTCGTACCATTCTTCATGAATATAACCCACACATTCTTACTGTCTTTTTTTTCTCTTTCCACAGTTACAACCATGCTGATATAGAAAAGCTCTTTACTGGCAGCTGGTCCCCCTTCTGGGTTAAGATGGGTTCCTGCTGGTTGTGCATTGTGGTCTACTTTGGCTCTCTACTGTTCCCTATTTGCTGCAACAGCGGAGGATATGTGGTGTAGATGAACGGAACACTTTTATCTGTTATAAGAAGTTTTATTATCTGTTACATCATTTGTTACACATTCTTAATCCAGTTACATAGGCTTGATTGAGAAATTATTTTTCAAATACCCTTTTTATTGTAAAAAATATTGTGCAGGACACAAAACTCGGACATCAATAAACAAATTTTTACATCAGTGTTCTGTTAGCATGTCAAGTGTAGAAGACACATTAAGCCTGAATAATTGTTTTCAGATTGATTTGTCTCGTTTATAGAGAACAATATTCCAGACAACGTCTTACAGTGAATACTATTTATGTAATTTCCGCTGTGTATAGCGCCATATTTAGACTTTAGACCTCCCTGTCAGAAGAAATTTCATTCATATGTTCCAGCTTGGGACCATTTGACTGGTGTAATGCCAGGTCCAGAGCAGGCCTTGCGGCTCATACCTGTTACACCTATCAGCATCTCTTGTTTAATCATGTGTTATGACAACACAGACAGTTCTTCTTTTAGGTACTTCCATTCTGTATGTCGTGAACCCTTATTTTCTACCTGAATCTGTTATCCAGTTTTTTTTTAGGTCTTCAAACCATTTCCTATCCTTTGGTAATATAGTTAAAATATATGAGAGAGCAGTTTAAAAAGTGTTATCTGTTCTGCCACGGCATGTAGGAACATGGTCATGTAGTGACCAGCAATGTTGTGATCCACCACTGTGGTCCTGAGTTTAACTTTTACCAGGGTCCTAAGAGGGTCCTTGAGCCCAGATACAAATTTATAGGTTGGTAGGCTTTTGTACAAGTTGGCCTACTGGTACCCAAAGGTGTGAGATCTTGCTGCTCAAAGTGAACATCAAGCAGCTGGAATTTTACATCTAAGTACCCAGATATACAGTAAAACATTTGTTCTACACAATAGCTGTGTTTCCAGATCATACTGTATGTGGGTCTAAAAATGCAGGCATTGACAGACCATATACACTGACAGAATTCTACATTTACACAATCAAATATGCCTGTTTGTCTTCAAGATGCATTTTGGATGACATTGGTATTTTTCCAACATTTACATGGGTCATTAAAAGGCAGATCAAGAATAACTAGTCCATGTATGAACAACTTTAGGTTTCGTAATTGTGCTAAGGAATCCCGCAACAGTGGTCAGAATTTCTTCTTCACATGTAACCTGTTGGTATAGAAATAAGGGTATTGCCATTGCTGACTAGTTTTTGAAGCTACTTGTTCCAAGACTGTTATCCTTTTTATTTTTAATCCTTAGTCACTGTCCTTGATCAATCATGTGTAGGTGTCTGGTCACTTATGCATATGCCTGTTCTAAGTCAGTGACTAAGTAATGAAGCCAGGATACAAAAGACCACCCTGGAACATGCACCTTGACAGCCCAACTACTTCTATTCTAGCAGGTTTTTGTAATGCCTGCTCCAGGGTTGGTGCTATGTAAATTGTCAAACCTAATCCACACGGTGACCCAGGAGAAAAACAATCTGCCATTCATATCTGTGTGTATATGACTGGACCACAGAACCCATACGGCTACTTGTGCATACTAGGACGATGTTTACATGGCGTTTGTGCTATATGTTTATATACAGTAACTGAATTGTACTATACTGGCTATGTAATTTACCACAATATTACATGAATATTGTTATTTAAAATTGTCTAAAGTAATTACTTAAAAAAAAAAAAAATACAGGTATTGCTGATCCCAATTATGGATAGAGAAGATCTGTGTGAAAATGTTACGGGTCTATAGAATATGAAAGATCTTCCATCTACATCTATACATTGTGATTTGGGTGAAGGGTGATGGGATAGGCTGTGGGCTTATATTATACATTACATTGATGGAAAGCTAGGACTGGCTATGGCCTTCCTGCCGACCCAGACTGTATGTGAATGTAATGCACATGCAGCGGAAAGGTCCCTTTTTTTATATATAGAGAAGGGAATGGTCAGTACTCTATATTGCACTGGTCTCCAAACTGTGGCCCTCTGCTTGCCTTTATCCTGCCCTTCAATGATATGAGACACAGGGCTGCTGCCAAATACCAAATATGGCAATGGTTACTTTCTGATGCCAGAAGAATTCCCACTTCTGCTGGCCACAGTCTGGCCCTCCAAAAGTCTGAAGGACAATAAACTGGACCTTGTGTTTAGAACGTTTGAAGACCCCTGCTATAGTTCATTGATTTTCTAGCAGGTTAGAAAACCAATATAAACTAGGTTATTTAATACTCAAATGTTTACACTGATGCCCTATACAACACAATAGTTGTCCATTTGTTGCAAACATATTTATATGTGCCCATTTTCCACTATGAAGATCCGTACCTAAATGTACTTCCACCAGTCACTCTCTTTTATTTTTATGTAACAAATTGGTACCAACCACAATAGAGCCTTCTGACACTTAAAACAATGGGATTGAAATTGACAGGGAGCCTCATCTGACCTAAAATGTTACAACCGTGTTCAAGTGCAGAATTATGCATACCTGTTACAGTCTTTCAATGGAACCCTATGGAGCCCCTTGGATCCTAGGCCCAGACTACAAAAAAACACCTTTTGCCAGAGCCACGACTGCCCACTGAAGTTCTGGCATGTTTAAGGATGGGCCATTTTCGCTTTACTTGTGTTAAATGAAAGCATGGCTACAAAGCAAATAGAAATAATTTTGTCCACAGCGTTTACCATTGCCCTTCACCTAAAATTATTTTCTAGTCTTGGGTGGATATTTTCTTTAAAAGATGCTTTTATAAAGGCCCTTAGGGTAAAGTTTAACCTTGGGGCCACACTTCTGAACACTGTGTAGCTTACTAAACTGAAACAGACAGACCTAAATGCAATGTAACTGGTATTGTTATATGATCTGTTATAAGAATTATTCTTTAGGATAGGGAGATTTTACATTATGCAATATCAGATGCCGTATATTATCCAGATGAAAAAAATAACTTTATCTTAAAAGGGCTTATATTATAGAGTAATATAAATGATTTGAAACATATGCACATGTAACTAAATTTACCAAAAACTATACATCAGTGGTTTTCTACAAGCTGTGAATTCACTAAAATGTATTTGTGTGTTTTATTTTTATTTTTTTTGTTTTATTTACAAGATGTATTTGTTGTATGAATAGCATAATGGTCAGTTTATTCTTTTTTTTTTTTTTTTTTTTTTTTTTTGTAATTACTTTAAGTGGTTTTATAGACATAAAATAGAATGAAACTGACAGGTTGGAGCCCAAAACTGGACCATAAGAAAATTGGATGAGAAGTGCTCTGGTCCACAGTAACCACATTACTTGTTTGTGTTCTGTTTTACCTATAGAATTATGCCATCCTCCTAAACCTTTTGATCATTAAAAGGTAATGGTGACAGGCTTTGTAGGATTTGGATTTCTTTCCTATCATTCACTGAATTGAGCCATCTTCTAGTTTTTACATGTTTTCCTGCATGATGATGGTCAAACAGCTCGGACAGAGCAGTGTGGTTTCTGCATCCATTCTCAAGAATATAGCTGTCACAAATCAGCAACACATTTGTATTTCTGGTCTGTGAGTGACTCTTTTCTTCTAGCTAATAAAAATTTCTAAGGTGGTAGATAGCAAAAAACACCCAGCTCCCTGGTGTGTAAGTTTTTGTATATTTTTACTAACAGCATGTACAGTTCAGCCCGGTAGCTTTAGCACTTTAATATGGTTATAAAACATAATGTCATTTGTAATTACCCTTTTACCTAAGACGTGATATGTTGCTTCTCGTTTCACCCCTTTTTTTTTTGCTCTAATAGACCCCTTAGGTGACTTGCATATTTTGCATTTAACCAGTGTGCATCCCATCCCAACATTTTTATGCACCCAGGATGCACAGGTGCAGAGTCCAGCCCCACTGCCTGCAGCTTGTCAAAGTCTATGGCAGGCTTAAATATGCTGCGCCTGAATGTGTTTGAACGCTTTACTGGCCTTTGGTACTATAGGCATCCAGGAATGTATGCCCAGAACACAGGTATTCCATGCATTTCTCCCTCAGTGCATAGGGCCCTAAAAGCAAGTAGCACTCCGTAAAGGATTCTGCCCTGTCCAGCCGCAGTGTGTGTAGTTCAGTCTGCAATAGATTGATAGGTGGCAGATCTGTATGCTGCAACTGTCCCTCATAAGTGCACTAAAATGCCGGGATTGGATGTACGTGGACCAAACGCCACATGTGCAAGTAACCAAACTCTACAGAACTATGGTGGTAGATGACGACTGACAGACTCCTCCAATCTACTGAGTTCAATATGTAGTAATATGATTCCTACTTCTTCTCATCAGGTCTTATATAATGGGACCGCAGGACAAGTGTTAGATCTATGTTCAGTTTATAAGGAGCACTTATTTTAGTCCCCGTACAAGCTGTCAGTTTCTGCATTTTGTTAGAGTATTTTTTTTTTTTCTTTTAGATTTTATCGGAGTATTTTTTTCTTCCAGACTTAATAGCGCTCACCTGCTTTCTTTCTTGATCATCTATACACTAATAATTGCTTCTTTAGGTTTGTTTTATTTGTTTATATTATAGTTTAATCTGCACTTGTAGTTTGTGCAGCAAAGATGCTAATATGTGATTTAGTTGTAAATAGAACTGTTGAAAGGTAGATAATTGCATTATATTTCTGCTAATACGTCTAAAACTCAATACATGTTATAATCTGACTGTACAATCTCTGTACAAATTCCTTTCGATTTAACAATGTAAGCACCTATCTAAAATATCCAGTTTGTATTCCTTTATACTAAGTAGTTTCTGGTGGAAGTGAAGCATATTGTAATGTGTGTTTGATAAGCATCCAACATTAGTTTAAAGTGTACCTTTCCTTTCAAACATAGAGCCTTTTATCCTGTGAGCTAACCCAGTGTTGTTCCACTAGGAGCTAGTGACATTATGGAGGAACAAGGTAAAAAGTTCTTCCTAACATAGTGAGCCATTTGTTCAAAAGGGATAGAAAATGGCCCCTACTTGGATTTTCCTTCAGGCCGTGTACCCAGCGCACAAAGGCTTGGATCTTAAACAGACAATAGACCCCTCAAGTATCAGTAGTCATTGGCACCTGTTTAAAATGAAACAATATTGGATTTCAGTCAGTTTTATTTCAAATGTTTATAAACTGATCAAGTATTACTTGTGTGACATCCTTATTGTAGAATGGAGCGGTTTATTCGGGGTACTTCCGTGAAAGTATTCCCAAAGGGAATTCTGATGTTCCTTATAAGACAGTCTGGAAGCAGCAGCTCACTTGCAGACCATATCTCTCTAGACGATACTCTATACAGAGCCCTACATAACTAGAGACCTTAAAAAGGGGATATACCCTCCTTCTGACCCATTTAGCTATTTGTGTGCGTTGCCAATAGATTGGGACAGTCAGGATCTTTATAGCATAAGTAAACGGCTACAAAAAACTTGGCTAGCAGACTCCAGAGCTCAACCTGCTGGCTGAATTTGATCCGAAATATTCTTGTGCATTATTCAAATCGAACTATAAAAAATTATTTAAAGCGGAGGTCCACCCTAAAATGGACCTTCCGCTCATCGGATTCCTCCCCCCCTCCGGCGCCACAATTGGCACCTTTCAGGGGGGAGGGGGGTGCAGTTACCTGGATAATCCAGGTAACTGCACCCACTTCCGGGCTAGCTCTCTGCGGAAAGGGGCGTACGTTACGCCCCTTTCCGCAAGCGCCCGCCCCCTTCCGCAAGTGCCCCGCTGCCTGCTGGGAAACACACAGCTCCCAGAGGCAGCGGGGACCGTCCTCATTGCGCAGCGCGGCTCGCACATGCGCAGTAGGGAACTGGGAAATGAAGCCGAAAGGCTCCATTTCCTGATTCCCATACCCAAGATGGCGGCGGCAGGACCCGACAGACGACCTAGCGATCGGCTTCGGGTGCCGACATCGCGGGCGCGCTGGACAGGTAAGTGTCACTATTTTAAAAGCCAGCAGCTGCAGTATTTGTAGCTGCTGACTTTTAAAAAAAAACAAAAAACGCGGAGTCCCGGTGGACTCCCGCTTTAAAAAGAAGTTGCAGTTTTAGTTTTGAACATAACGAGAAAATTATATTCAAAACTAAAATTGCCTTTAAAGGCTACATCCAGAACCCAATGTTTGAGCTGGAGGAGGCATGAATGTATATGGAGATCTGAGATTACGTGGGGAGTTTCTAGTCTCTTGCTGGATGATCCTCAAGCTTTGTACGCGCTATTGGTTATCTTTTCGTTTAACCCAGCGGGCTGAACAAAAAAATTGAGGCGCTTGGGGGGAGCTACGTTAGTACAATGATCGCCCCGCTGAGCTATTGTGTCCTGACAGAGGATTTCCCCCCCCCCCCCCCCAAAAAACACACTGGTCAGTGTTCAGTGGTCGTTGGCTGCCAACGCTGATTGGATGCTGGTTTCCTAGCAAGCCCATTTGACAAGCCAGGCTGGGGTACACATGGGCCAAATGTTGACCAGTCTCTGTTAAACCGGCTGATATTCGGCCCGTATGTACCAGGCTTGAAGCCTGAGCTCCCAGATCATAATGTGGGTGTTCAGGGATCCCGTGACATTACAAGAGAAAGCCCTACCTAGGCCACCTCTTGGGGCACTGATTGAATGATTGCTTTCTCTGGGTAGAATCTGCACATTTGGAGACTTTTCTACAAAACATATGCTGTATATCTATTTTATTCTGACAAAAAGTTACATTTCCTTCTCTCTTGTATTGTTGCTCATTTCTTCTCATTGTCCCATTACATTCTATGTCCTATGGGTTTCTGTTACTAATTAGTGGTTTACATTTCTTGCTGATGAAAAGGTTGTGGCCATGCCTTGACTTCTAAACAAGGGATTGTGTTGGAAATGGGCAGACATGTACAATGTCATGTTTACAGGAGAATACAGCTTTTTTTCTGAAAATGTTTACTTTATTTAGAAGGTATGTGAGAGCTAAGTTTAAAATGACTAAATACCAAATCCTTCATAAAAGGTTTCTTTTTTTTTATCCCACCTTTATAATATATAACAGAGCTGTTTGAAAAGAGCCCAAGACAGTGTTTTCTGTTAATGTATTGTGTACATTTATCAGACAGAAATTGGAGGCTTTCACACTTGAAAACCTAGTGTATGTCCATCTAAAACATATTTTGTTTTTAAGTTTTGGATGGTGTGGGGGAATATTAGAACTTCTGTTGGGTTTTTACTGCTATCTGGAGCTCAGAAAGAGCTTCAATTGCTGTCACAGTGACGAGTTTCACCAGACAGCAAGTGGGCACCTAGACATTAGAGGGCCATCATATGTGTAGACACCATCCAACTGCTGGAAGATTTCCTTTCAAAGGAACCCTGTCATCAGATAAATGTTGAGGTCACCATTAAGATCCATACAGATATACTGGTTACCTGGCTGGCATACATAATCTAGCTTAAAGCCTAGTACACACAGGCTGAAGGTTGAGCGACATCAATAAAAACCGCCTGACATTCAGCACTTGTGAATGACAGCCAGTCCGACAGAAGCCGGCCGCTCAACAGGGGAGATTGCTGTTCTAACTATGGATAGTAAGTACAGGGGCTCTGATCAGAGCTGTCAGTTTAGTAATGTGTACTAGGCTTTACTCATTTCCTGGTCATTATAGAGGAACAAGTATGCAGATTAGGAGTTCAGACTTGCTAGAGCTGCATAACTGTTCTGAGTCTGTGGGCTCAATTCACAAAGCTGTACCCTAATGGCCCGTACACACAATCTGAATATCGTACGACCATTTTCAGTTAATAGGCGCAAGTAGAAATTGAATAGCTGAATAAAGTCACGAAAATTCTCATACGATAAAAAAAAAAAAACGGAAGTGAAGTGTGTTGTAATGTATTTGTATTGAATTTTCAGACGAAAACTATACTGACCAACCCGAAAATCGTACAAGGAAAATTTTCGTGAATGCCCGATCGAATAAGATCGGATGAATGGTCGTGATCGGGTGTCGAAAGTAGTGTACACACAATCTGAAAATCGTATGATCCTTCCTCGGATGACCATTTTCGTATGATATTCGGATCGTGTGTACGGGCCATATGGCTATCATTCAGATTTTCGAATTTCAATGGACTCAACCAAAAAGAACTGTCACTTTTTTGAAATAAGGATACTTTTCTGATAGTTGGTTATCTTGTTTATTGAGTCTAATGTCTCAAAAGTTATTGAAGTCAAAGGATCAGCAAGAACACCAGTCAATCAGTGTTTACAAATGGGTTATCAATGGTAGCCTGTTTAATTACATTGTAATTATGACAGATTTACTTTTAAACAGATCCTTAGCACTATCCCTACTGTACAAAGATTATTGCCTGAGCATGCCTAAAGCACCTAATTCTATGGCCAAAAAATATATATATATTTATATGAAATTGTCGATTTTTTTTCATTTTTTTTTTTTTTTTTTTTTCTTCTTGCAAGGTACATATGGGGTCCCTAGTGCAGTCTGCCAGAACACAATAGCTCTGCAGGGGGGATTCCCTTCATCAACACTGGCTGTGATGATGGGGGAATTTTTAGTGTTTTCCTTTCTTACAATCTGTGGTTGCAGGAAAGAAAATAACATCATGTATGGCCTGCTAATGTTAGAACCGCCTCCAATTTGTATCAATGGACATTCATGTTCCCTGCCTCCTTTAAACGTTCCTTAATCAGACTGGCTTTCTCTTAGCATCTGCATTCATTTCTCCATCCCCGCTATACAAAGACCTGAAAAACTGAATTCAAAATAAAATACCAGAAACCCTGATTAGAACTTATTCGCTTGTAGCTCAGGAAGCAGACATGACATGACCACAACCGCCTAGAATAGAAATTCATTTTGGGAGTTTTGAGAGAGCCTAGATGTTTGAAGGATGTCTAATCCCAAAAAACAAATGTAATCTTTTTCAGGTAACCAGTTCTTAGCTGTGGTGGCTGCATTCGTTTTCATTTTTTGGGTTAAGTGACGTGTAACGTCCTGTGAATTGAACTGAAATCTTGAATAATCTTCCTTCTAAGCTATCTTCTGTAAACTATAAATCCCCCCTACCCCCCTATGCAATGTATCTAAACAGAAGAGAATGTGTTTGTAGTCCAAATTAGTAGATCAGCCTAGGGTGATAACACTGCTTTCATAAAGTACAGTGAGTAAGCAAAATCAACCTAGGACCGGAAATGTGTTATTGACAGGATCAGCAAGTGAAAAAAATGAATAAGAAAATGAATGCAGCCACCACTTACCTTTTTAATCTGTACATAAACTGTATGTTGTCAGCTTTTGTTCATGGTGGGTTTATTTGTTTGCTACATACTTGAATAAAGACTTTTCCACTTCTTTCATCTGACATATTTGGTTAGCACTAATTCCTAATAATTCACTGGAAATTACAGACTTTTTTGCAGGTTCCTTTTTAATTTCATTTCAGCTGTCCTCCAGCAAGGATGCTGACAGCACTAGCTGATATAGCTATAGCCACTAGGGGGAGCATTTGAAAATAAAATCCTGAAAATATTGAACATGTTGCTGTGCCATAATTTGCAAGTACAAATATGTGCCATCAATATATATAAAAAAAAAAAATATATATATATATATATATATATATATATATATCTATAAAAAAAAATCTTAGTCACCCTTTTATAAAGCAAATAATCTTGACACTACATAGGCAGAAATGATTTGATGTGGGACTGGAGCAGATTGTGGTGGTTTGCATATGTGACATTTTCTCATGTCTGTCATGCAACAACTTCCAACCTAAAACCCTTCATATTTCTTCTAGATGGACAATGGTGTTGTTGGGCTTCGGCTCTATTGCATGCATATTTGTAAATATTCCTAAGTAATGGGATTTCCCCTAGAAAGTGTAGCCCTGCTAATGGCCTTTTCATGTACCTAAAGAAAGAAGCTGCCATTTTTATCAGTCCCCTTGAACTTGGAGTCGTACCTAGAGTTTTCATTTGCAGTACCCCTGCTGGTGAAATGTAGCATTGCGGTCTGTGTGTTCAAACTTATTGGCACTTGTAGGCTGCGGTTATGCCTTAACGTGTACATTGACTCTACTGGGGCTTCTATATGAAGGGGAAAACTAGCCATTATTTCAGGAAGAGCTTTGAAGCAGGGATTTGCCTTTCATTTAAACTGGAACCCCTTTTTCACTTAATGTAAACAGTCTTAAAGTTTTTACTGTCTAAATGTTACATTTATGTGTATTTGAAACAATTTTTTTTTTATATATTACAACAATATATACAAATTGAGTTATTTATTCAGTAATTGATGAAATTGACTTGTAGCAATGTAGTGAGTTCTGTAGAATGTTTGTCACTGGTTGGCCAGTTGTCAGGCCCTTGTGGAATCAAGAATGATGGCTTCGTTCCAGACTGATGTAATGGATCTCAGGAAATTGTAAATCCTCTATAAAATGATGCTGCAGACATGGGATTTGGGGGGGCCAGTGTGAGGAAAGGAAATGTATGAAAACAAAATATGGATTATTTATGTATAACATGCAAAATTTTCTATATAACTGGCAGGAGATATGAATGGCTATTAAATTATTCATCAGTTATTCCTTCTTTGAACCCAGTAATATGAACAATGTTTTCTTTAATAAAAGTTTTTTTATAGCCTTTTTAAAAAAACTGTTCTACGTAATAAAGATTTTGTTTTGAAAATAACCTTTTTTGAGTGAGTATTTTCATGTAGATGTGTAAGGCTATGCACAGATTGGTCATCTGGGTCTGTATCAGATACAGTTTTACAGCTGGGGTTGTGCATGATTGACGCACATTCATGATGGCTCACTGTAAAAATCTTCATGATGGAATTAGGTAGGTAAAATACACATCAAAGGGCCACCGTGAAGACAAAGGCAATACTTCTGTATGTGGGCTGGAAAAGATTTCCACCACCTATCGTACTCTACTAGTAATCAAAAAAAGATTCTACCAACTCTTTAATATTGCTTCAATTTTGGGAATCTGATCATTAAAATTGAATAAGAATTTATTTGAATCCAACATGAATGTACATTTAGATTTTCGAGTGTATTGAAATCTAGATCACTTCAGGCTGCCCCCTTTTGCAGGTATAGCTCTGTAAAACATAAAAAATACACTATATTGTCAAAAGTATTGGGACACCTTTACGCGCACATGAACTTTAATTGCATCCCAATCTTAGCCCATAGGGTTCGATGTTGAGTTGGCCCACCCTTTGCAGCTATAACAGCTTTATCTCTTCTGGAAAGACTGTCCACAAGGTTTAGGAGTGTGTCTATGGGAATGTTTTGACCATTCTTTTCTGGAAGCACATTTTTTGAGGTTAGGCACCGATGTGGATGAGAGCCTGACTCGCAGTCTCTGCTCTACTTTATCCCAAAGGTGTTCTATTGGGTTGAGGTCAGAACTGTGCAGGCCAGTCAAGTTCCTCCACCCCAAACTCTCTCATCCATGTCTTTATGGACCTTACTTTGTGCACTGGTCCAAATGATTTAGTGGAGGAGGAATTATGGTGTGGGTTTGTGTTTCAGGGGTTGGGCTTAGCCCCTTAGTTCCAGTAAAGGGAAGTTTTAAGGTGTTAGCATACCAAGATATTTTGGTCAATTTCATGCTCCCAACTTTATGGAAACAGTTTGGGGATTGACCTCTTCCTGTTTTTTAACTTGACTTCACACTAGCGACCTCAACCCACAAGAACATCTTTGGGATGAATTAGAGCGGAGACTGCGAGCCAGGCCTTCTCTTTCAAAATCAGTGTCTGACCTCACAAATGCACTACTGGAAGAATGGTCAAATATTCCCGTAGACGCACTCCTAAACCTTTTGGACAGCCTTCCCAGAAGAGTTGAAGCTGGTATAGCTGCAAAGTGTGGTCCAACTCAATATTGAACCCTATGGACTAAGACTGGGATGCCGTTAAAGTTCATGTGGTGCCCTCTTTCACCTTTACTCCATATCCTTACCCTAGAACCTCTACTATGATGCATCCAAACTAATCCGAATATAAAAGGCATGGAAGTCCACCAAAGGCGAATCCTGCTCTTTTTTTTTCCTGGCCATTGACTTCCCTGACCAACCTTATGCCTGTCTTAAGCCCGATACACACTATCAGTTTTTCTGCTGAGTTTTTCCTTCAGGTTTACCAAAACCATGTACTGCAAGGGCCTGCCTGATTGTATACAAATTTAAACTCCTAAGGTTTGACCTCATATTATATGGTTTTGGTAAATCTGAAGGAAAAACTCAGCAGAAAAACTGATAGTGTGAATGGGGCTTTGGACCACTTTTAGCGTACCTTGAATTTAAAAATCTGTCAAAATCATTTGCGCTAAACGTCTCGTTACTGAATGGCCTGGTACAGCAATGCCAAGCGAATTTCCAACTTAAATGGGAAACAGAGGCTGTATGATAAAAACTTTCTATCCGAATGGAAATTTTTACAAGATCTTAAGTGGGACATACCCACCCGCTCATGGTTTGGATGGGCCTCTATCCTAAGGATGACTGTCTTACCCCGTCTATTATACAAGATGCAGACTGTCCCAATCCATTTACCACCTTCCTTTTTTACAGCCTATAGGAAAATGTGTAGATCCTTTCTATGCGGGACAAAACCAGCTTGTATTGGCTAAGCGAAACTAGTGTTGCCTAAAGAAAAAGGCAGAATTGGTCTCCAGGACTTACAGTGATATTATTGGGCTGTTCAAATGACTAGGGTGGTGGATTGGAAAGTTCATGCCCGTTGTAAAAGCTGGGTGAAACTTGAGAGACTGTTTGCGGAAACTGTGCTTGGCTTGATACCCTGGGTCTCTAAACAGAACTTGCCACCTAAACTCCATGCACATCCCCTTACTGGGGCAACTCTCCAAGCTTTTGATAAGGTATGTAAAGTCCATGTACTTTCAGCCACAGATTGCCGATTACCCCCATTAGAGACTTTCCTTTCCAGGCCTACTGAGAAACTATCTTTTAAGGGAATGGCCCTACACACAGATGCAGGCTAAACACTTTTTTGCAGGGGAAAGTTTCTAAGGTTACAGGAGCTCGCTGCGTTGTCCAATGCTAAATCTTTTCCCTCTTGGTCTTGCATGCAAGTAAAACACTTTCTAGATGTCCCAGCGAAAATAGCCAAATACACGAAAACTCCCACGGTGTTCGAATCTCTATGATCAAGCTACTAAACCCAGAGTCATGTGATCTCAGCCCTATATGCCTCTATGTTTGGGGTACTCATCTCTGTGCTCAGATCATGCATCCTGGGAATCAGCCTTGGACATGGAGATAGGGGACAACAGCTGGGATCGCATACACTTGTTTATACACAAAGGCTCTCTCAATGTAAATACGCAGGAGAATGGATATAAGCTTAAAACTAGATGGTATAAGACCCCACGGCTGCTTCTTAGGATCTTTTCAACAGTGCCAGAGCATTACTGGCTTTGTAAAAAAGATGTAGGCACCCTTCTCCACATCTGGTGGTCATGCCCTCCTAATCCAGCCATATTGGAGTAAGGTACATGAGATGACAGATATCTCTTCACTCCCACTGGCGTTTTCACCAGCACAGTACCTCCTGCACTTTTCCAAGATCCCCCCCCCCCCCCCCCGAAAAAATACTTAAAATCAATAACTATGCATTTGATAAACACTGCTAGGCTTTGTATACCGGCACATTGGAGGTCCGCACAGTCGCCTACAATAAAAGAATGGGCACTACGTATTAACCGCATAGCGACGATGGAGCAGCTGATATTCACTTTGCAAGACATAATATCAAGTTTCTCGTCTACTTGGGAGGCGTGGATCACCTATAAAAAAAAATTCCCAGTTATATCAGGAATTGTTGCGACACAACATGTAACTTATTATTGAGATACAGTCTGATCTTGGACGGCCCACCCAGGGAATCCGGGGACCCTGTAGATGTAGCGGGCCAACAGTAGATGGAGGAGGTAGCAAGTGAGGTTTCACTCCCTCTCCATTTGCCCCCCCCTTTTTTTTAGTTGGTACTCATCCTCTACCCTTCACCTCCCCCTCCTATTCTTTCTGCCTTTTTCTCTTCTTCGTTATCTGAGCCTTAAGTTATAGTGAACGTGGAACTTGGGACTGACTGTAGTGGTCGGTCCTGATCTTCCAGGTTGCCATTTAACCACTTAACAACCGCCCATTGCCGATTAACGGCTTCAGGGCAGTTGTTTAACTCTGAGAGGCCGTTAATTAAAGGCCTCCCAGAATTCTGCTCTCGCGCACCCCCTGGGGCGCGCACACGAGATCATCCGTGACCGCCGGGTCCAGTGGACCCGGCGCATCACGGATCACTGTAAACAGCTGCTCGTCGCGGCCGTTTACCACGTGATCGCTCCGTCAAATGACGGAGTGATCACTTGTAAACAAACCGGCGTCATGTTATGACGCCGGTTCCTCCCTCCCCCTCTCTGTACCGATCGGTACAGCGGAGGGGAAAGAGATCGGTGTTAGCAGCGCTGTGGGCTGCATCTGCAGTGCCCACATCGCTGCTCACTGAATTTAACCCCTCAATTCCCTGCCATTACTCTGCAATACCCTGCCATTACTCTGCAATACCCTGCCATTACTCTGCAGTACCCCCCATTACTCTGCAGTACCCCCCATTACTCTGCAGTACCCTGCCATTACTCTGCAATACCCTGCAATACTCTGCAGTACCCTGCCATTACTCTGCAATACCCTACCATTACTCTGCAGTACCCTGCCATTACTCTGCAGTACCCCCCAATACTCTGCAGAACCCTGCAATACTCTGCAATTCCCTACCATTACTCTGCAGTACCCTGCCATTACTCTGCAGTACCCCCCAATACTCTGCAGTACCCTGCCATTACTCTGCAGTACCCCCCAATACTCTGCAATACCCCCAATACTCAGCAATACCCCCCAATACCCACAATACTCTGCAATACCCCCCAATACCCCACCAATACCTGCCAATACCCCGCCAATACTCTGCAATACCCTGCCATAAATTGCCATACCCAGCCATACTTGGAGATACCCTGCAATACCCAGCCATACTCGGAGATACCCAGCCATACTCGGTGATACCCTGCAATACCCAGCCATAGACGCCCCCCCACCCCTCACCGCCCTCCGGTGTTTCTACCAACTCGCCAATACGATCAAAGCCAGAATCTTTTTTTATTTTTTTTATTTCAGGCTTCCCAGCCTAGAGGTGAGATGTGGGGTCATATTGACCCCCAGATTTCACTGTAAAGAGGACCTGTCATGCCATATTCCTATTACAAGGGATGTTTACATTCCTTGTAATAGGAATAAAAGTGATCAAAAAATTATTTTTGGGGACAAAAATGTCAAACTAAAATAAATAAAGTAAAATGAACAATAAAAAAATAAAAATAAATTTAAAGCGCCCCTGTCCCCATGTGCTCGCATGCAGAAGCGAACGCATACGTAAGCCCCGCCCACATATGAAAACGGTGTTCAAACCACACATGTGAGGTATCGCCGCGAACGTTAGAGCGAGAGCAATAATTCTAGCCCTAGACCTCCTCTGTAACTCAAAACATGTAACCAGTAAAAAATTTTTAAAGCTTCGCCTATGGGGATTTTTAAGTAGCGACGTTTGGCGCCATTCCACGGGCATGTGCAATTTTGAAGAGTGACATGTTCGATATCTATTTACTCAGCATAACTTCATCTTTCACTTTATGCAAAAATTGGGCTAACTTTACCGTTTGTTTTTTTTTAAGCACAAAACTGTTTTTTCCCCCCAAAAAATGCATTCGAAATACCGTGCAACGACCACCATTGTATTCTCCAGGGTCTTTGCTAAAAAAAATATATATAATGTTTTGGGGTTCTGTGTAATTTTCTAGCAAATAAATGATGATTTTTACATGTAGGAGAGAAATGTCAGAATTGTCCTGGGTGCTCCAGAACGCCTGATGGCGCTCCCTGCATGCTGGGCCTCTGTATGTGGCCACGCTGTGTAAAAATCTCACACATGTGGTATCGCTGTACTCGGGAGTAATAGCAGAATGTGTTTTGGGGTGTAATTTGTGGTATGCATATGCTGTGTGTGAGAAATAACCTGATAATATGACAATTTTGTGGGGAAAAAAAAGTAAAAAAAATCTTGATTTTGCAAAGAATTGTGGGAAAAAATGACAACTTCAAAAAACTCATCATGCCTCTTACTAAATACATTGGAATGTCTTCTTTCCAAAAAGGGGTCATTTGGGGGGTATTTGTACTTTTATGGCATGTTAGGGTCTCAAGAATTGAAATAGGCCGTCAGTACTTCAGGTGTGATCAATTTTCAGATATTGGCACCATAGCTTGTGGACTCTATAACTTTGACAAAGACCAAATAATATCCACCAATTTGTACTTATTTTTACCAAAGATATGTAGTAGTATAAATTTTGGCCAAAATTTATGAAGAAAAAATTACTAATCTGCTAAATTTTATAACAGAACTGAAGAAAAATTCATTTTTTCACAGAATTTTCGGTCTTTTTTCTTTTGTAGCACAAAAAATAAAAAACTGAGAGGTGATTAAATACCACCAAAAGAAAGCTCTATTTGTGTGAAAAAAAGGACAAAAATTTCATATGGGTACGGTGTTGCATGACTGAGTAATTGTCATTCAAAATGTGAGAGCACCAAAAGCTGAAAATTGGTCTGGTTATTAAGGGTGTTTAAGTGCCCAGTGGTCAAGTGGTTAAGGAAGTAACAATTGGGAAATGCAGAGCTAATATGTATTTGCTCTTACAGGTTGTTCCCATGGTCTCCTGAAGTGTTAATAGACCAAGTTCAACTGAGACACGTAACTACTATGGGGGGCCAATATACCCTTGATCCTTAAACATTGTTTTTGGTGTAAATGTGTCCCTTGCAGAACATTTTCTGCGCTCACAATCTGTAAACTACTATTTGGATTACTACAAATGGAACCTGTATCCCAATTTACTGCATTAAGCTGGATGTTTCTTGAAAATTGTAAAAAAAAAATCTTTATGAAACAAACAAAAAAAAAGGTACACACTTATTTTGATCACATAATTATTAACGAGGAATGTATGTTCCTTGCTAAAGAATTTTTTTCTTTTTTTAACAGGTTTGGGTAATATTCCACTTTAACCACTTAAGGACCGCCATATTGCCAATGTACGTCATTACAATGGCACAGGCAGGCACAAGCACGTACATGTACGTGCCTGCCTTCCAGCGGGTGGGGGGTCCGATCGGACCCCCTCCCGCTGGATACGGTGGTCCGTTTCCCTCCAGGAGCGATCCGTGATGAGGGGATGGCCGTTGGTTTCTGGCCACCCCCTCTGGATCGCTCCTGGCCAATGACGAACTTCCTCCCACTGTGTATTGTTTACACAGGAAGGAGGAAGTGATGTCATTCTCCTCGGGGCGGTCTTTTTGACCGGACTACGAGGAGAAGACTAAAAGTAAGTGCACCAAAACACTACACTGACACATAGGTACACACAGGTACCCTGATTGCCCCTAGTTAACCCTTTCACCAGCGATCACAGTATAAGTGTCACTGGTGACGCTGGTTAGCCAGTTAGTTATTTAGGTTCCCCATCAGGTTTTTATATAGCGCCAGGGACCCCCATATACTACCTAATAAAAATTTGAACCCCCTGATTGCCCTAGTTAACCCTTTCACCACTTATCACCGTATAAGTGTTACGGGTGACTCTGGTTAGTTTGCTTTTTATAGCATTAGGGCACCCACCATTTATTACCCAATAAAGGTTTAACCCCCTGATCACCCGGCGGGTAATATCAATTAGGTTTTAGGGTCAGGGTCTGCGTCGCCCCAGGCAGCGCTAGGTTAGTGCCAGTACCGCTAACACCCACGCGCAAAGCATACACCTCCCGTAGTGGTATAGAATCTGAACAGATCAATATCTGATCTGATCAGATCTATACTAGCGTCCCCAGCAGTTCAGGGTTCCAAAAAAACGCATTGTTAGCGGGATCAGCCCAGATACCTGCTAGCACCTGCGTTTTGCCCCTCTGCCCAGCCCACCCAAGTGCAGTATCGATCGATCACTGTCACTTACAAAACACTAAACACATAACTGCAGTGATCGCAGAGTCAGGCCTGATCCCTGCGATCGCTAACAGTTTTTTTGGTAGCATTTTATATTTAAATCCGGAAGGCAGTGCTTGGTTTTCGGGGTCCCGTACGTGGCTAGGCTCCCAAAAAGTCCCCCACATGTGGTATCCCCGTACTCGGGAGAAGCAGCAGAATTTATTTTGGGGTGTAATTTGACTTATGCCCATAGCATGTGTGAGCAATATATCATTTAGTGACAACTTTGTGCAAAAAAAAAAAAAAGTTTGTAATATTCCCGCAACTTTTGGCAAAATATAAAATATTCCATGGACTCAACATGCCTCTCAGTAAATAGCTTGGGGTGTCTACTTTCCAAAATGGGGTCATTTTGGGGGGTTTTGTGCTATTTTGGCATTTTATGGCCTTCGAAACTGTGATAGGTAGTGAGGAGTTAAATCAAAAATTTGCACCCTTAGAAATCCTGAAGGTGGTGATTGGTTTTCGGGGTGCCGTGCGCGAATAGACTCCCAAAAAGTCCCACACATGTGGTATCCCCATACTCGGGAGAAGTAGCGGAATATATTTTGGGGTGCAATTCCACATATAACCATGGCATGTGTGAGCAATATATCATTTAGTGACAACTTTTTGTAAAAAAAAATTTTATTTTTATTTTTTGTCATTATTCAATCCCTTGGGACAAAAAAAATAAATATTCAATGGTCTCAACATGGCCCTCAGCAAATAGCTTGGGGTGTCTACTTTCCAAAATGGGGTCATTTGGGGGGGTTTTGTGCCATCTTGGCATTTTATGGCCTTCAAAACTGTGATAGGTAGTGATAGGTAGTGAGGAGTAAAATAAAAAATGTATGCCCTTAGAAATCCTGAAGGCGGTGCTTGGATTTCGGGGTCCCGTACGCAGCTAGGCTCCCAAAAAGTCCCACACATGTGGTATCCCCGTACTCAGGAGAAGCAGCAGAATGTATTTTGGGGTGTCATTTCACATATGCCCATAGCATGTGTGAGCAATATATCATTTAGTGAGAACTTTGTGCAAAAAAAAAAAGTTTGTAATATTCCCGCAACTTGTGGCAAAATATAAAATATTCCATGGACTCAACATGCCTCTCAGTAAATAGCTTGGGTGTCTACTTTCCAAAATGGGGTCATTTTTGGGGGTTTTGTGCTATTTTGGCATTTTATGGCCTTCGAAACTGTGATAGGTAGTGAGGAGTGAAATCAAAAATTTGCACCCTTAGAAATCCTGAAGGTGGTGATTGGTTTTCGGGGTGCCGTGCGCAACTAGACTCCCAAAAAGCCCCACACATGTGGTATCCCCATACTCGGGAGAAGTAGCGGAATATATTTTGGGGTGCAATTCCACATATAACCATGGCACGTGTGAGCAATATATCATTTAGTGACAACTTTTTGTAAAAAATTTTTTTTTTTTTTTTTTTTTGTCATTATTCAATCCCTTAGGACAAAAAAAATAAATATCCAATGGGCTCAACATACCCATCAGCAATTTCCTTGGGGTGTCTACTTTCCAAAATGGGGTCATTTGGGGGGGGGGGGTTTGTACTGCCCTGCCATTTTAGCACCTCAAGAAATGAGATAGGCAGTCATAAATTAAAAGCTGTGTAAATTCCAGAAAATGTACTCTAGTTTGTAGACGCTATAACTTTTGCGCAAACCAAAAAATATACGCTTATTGACATTTTTTTTACTAAAGACATGTGGCTGAATAAATTTTGCCCTCAATGTATGACTAAAATTTAGTTTATTCGATTTTTCTTATAACAAAAAGAAGAAAATATATATATTTTTTTAAAATTTTCGCTCTTTTTCCATTTATATCGCAAAAAAAAAAAATCGCAGAGGCAATCAAATACCATCAAAAGAAAGCTCTATTTGTGGGAAGAAAAGGACGCAAATTTCGTTTGGGTACAACATTGCATGACCGCGCAATTACCAGTTAAAGCAGCGCAGTGCGAAATTGGAAAAAGACCTCTGGTCCTTAAGGTGTTTATTGGTCCGGGGTTGAAGTGGTTAATATGTCTCTTATAAAGCTGGGTATAGCCCACCTGGATAACATAAATGCTGAAATCCCCACCAAAAGAATTAACTTTGCATAAATCCCCATATTTAGGGTGTAACATGTTACAAATGTACTGGCCCTCGTAAACACCCCCCGCGCCCCCACAGTCTCCTGTCTGGGCAGCAAGCAGGGGAACCTCTTCCCCCACCCGTTGCCATAATCCTACAGAAAACGCATCCGCGTCAGAGCTCTCTGAATGAATGGACTATAACTATGTACATCCTTTGTGGCTGTCGGCTTGCACTTTTTAATTGATCTGCTGATCGCTGGTGCATTGTTTTTTAATCTCCTAAAACAAAAAATAGTAAATGCACATTTTGTTTACCTGTAAGAAAATGTGCATTTATTATTTTTTGTTAAAAGGTGAAAATCTCCTATTAAGAAACAAAAATCCTCTCTGGGCGATAAATGTACATTGCAAGGAGTTTAACAAGCTTTTTTTTGCAGATTCCTACCAGTTTCTGCTCTGAAGGAATAGCTGTTTGCTAGACAATGTCCTGTGCACAATGATTCTGAATGGGAGTAACCACATTGAAAGTCATTTAATTAGCTGATGCATTTTGAGTGTTCTAATGAGAACAATTGCAGTGTCTGCATCACTTTGGAAGTGATTAACCCTAAGGCTTAGTGTTTCTCAACCTTTTTCCAGTCGAGGCACCCTTTAAAATTATGGACAGGCACCCCATTCCAAAATTGGAAAAAAAATATTCTAATAGTTTTTTACATAATTAATCAACATCCACACAGGTAGGACATCCAATGTTAGAGGGGATTTATTCTTCCAAATCCAATACGTTTTTTTCACACTGGTACTGACTAGTATTCCAATGTTTCTCTTCTCTCTTGGTTTTTCTCCATCATTAAGCTATTGTGACCCCAGTGCTGATAGAGAGGGGCAGGGGGAGGGTGATTGGTTGTAAGGATGCTGGCGGATAGAAGGTCGTAATGGTGCACAATGAAAACCCGTGGCTTTGTGTAACTAAAAGGCAGGTTTCATCTATCTGCTGGCTTCCATACAATTTTGAGGTTATTTTGAGGTATTTTGCCCATGCACCTCTGAAGAAACCTCAAGCCACCCAGGTTGCCTGGGCACTCTTGTTGAAAAAGGCTGCCTTAGTGAGTAGCTAACCAAATTAAAATTTTAGTTGCAGAATATGCCTAAAACCTGACTTACAGTGGATATAAAAAGTCTACACACCCCTGTTAAAAAGGTTTCTGTGATGTAAAAAAATGACACATAAATAATTTCAGAACTTTTTCCACCTTTTAATGTGACATATAAACTGTACAACTCAGTTGAAAAACAAACTTTTAGGAAATCTTTTAGGAAGAGGAAGTAAAAATAAAATAATATGGTTGCATTAGTGTTAAACTAATACTTTGTTGAAGCGCCTTTTGATTTTATTACAGCACTCAGTCGTTTTAAGTATGAGTCTATCAGCATGGCACACCTTGACTTGGCAATATTTGCCCACTCTCTTTGCAAAAACACTCCAAATATGGCAGATTGCGAGGGCATCTCCTGTGCACAGCCCTCTTCAGATCACTCCACAGATTTTCAATCGAATTCAGGTCTGGGCTCTGGCTGGGTCATTTCAAAACTTTAATCTTCTTCAGGTGCAACCATTCCTTTGTTGATTTCGCTGTATGCTTTGGGTCATTGTCATGCTGAAAGATGAAGTTCCTCTTCATGTTCGGCTGTCTAGCAGAAGCCTGAAAATTTTGTGCCAATGTTGACTGGTATTTGGAACGGTTCATATTTCCCTCTACCTTCACTAAGGCCCCTTGTTCCAGCTAAAGAGCCCCAAAGCATAATGCTGCCACCACCATGCTTCACGGTGGGTACGGTGTTCTTTTGGTGATGTGCAGTGTTGTTTTTGCACCATACATATCTTTTGAAATTATGGGCACAAATTCCAACCTTGGTTTCATCAGGCCATAGCACATACATTTTCCCACATGCTTTTGGGAGACTTCAGATGTGTTTTTGCAAAATGTAGCCAGGCTTGGTTGTTTTTCTTTATAAGAAAAGGCTTCCATCTTGCCACTCTGCCCCATAGCCCTCGACAAATGAAGAATATGTGAGATAGTTTTCAGATGTACCACACAGCCAGTACTTGCCAGATATTCCTGTAGCTCCTTTAATGTTGCTGTAGGCTTCTTGGCAGCCTCTCTGACCAGTAGTGATGGCCGAACGGTTCGCCCGGCGGTCGTTTCGCGGCGAATTTCCGACTTTCGCCGTCCGCGGGTTCGAACGCCTTTTTCCGTCGTTCGCCCCGGCGGACTTACGTGTTTAATGTATACAAGAACTTTAACCTTTCGTGACACGTTTATCATGTGTTACAGGACAACCAATTGAGACATGACAGCTCATGGACACTTGGACATTCCCCCTAACCTATAAATACACCCGATCCGGTGGCCATTTTACATTCTTTCTTCTGTCACTGTAGGGAAAGGATCCTGTGTGGAGTAGGGACAGAGAAAACGCTAGCTATTTGGTACACAAAAGTTCTTTTCAGGACTGGTATAGGTGTTAGGTCAGCAGCCTGAGTTTCTTTTGTCAGTTTAGATAAAGGGACAGAGCGCTGTATGCTGCTATTTTAGGGACAGCTCAGCCAGATTAGTCTTTCTTCATCATCATCATCATCATCATCATTAGCTGTTACTATCAGGTCCACAAAAGAGCTGTTCCAGCTAATCGTTCCAGCCTACTCTTTTTTGCCAATTTGTATAGGGACAGGCAGGAAGCAGTGTGTCAGGCAGTGAGGATAATTTTAAAGACTTGCTGTTACTATTAGTTCCACAAAGGTTCTTTTCAGGACTGGTATCAGTGGTACGGTAATAGGCTTGTACACGTATAATATTCTTTCTTCCAAATATAGAAAGAATATTATACTTGACTGCTGCCCTTCTGCTGCAGTCTGCTAATCATTCACAACTCACTTGTTCCACAAAGCTCTTTATCAGGACTGGTAACTTGGTCTGTCTAGGGTGCTACGGTACATAGGCTTGGGTGCGGTACAGTCTGCTGTTCTGTAAGGACCGCTATCGGTCCACAATAGATAGGGTTGCCGTGCACTACTGCTGACCGCTGCCCTATACTGCAGCAGTCCTTCAGCGGTATAGGGACTGACGCACAGTCTGCTAAACACTAATACACAACCTGCTTGGTCCACAAAAGTTCTTATAAGGACTGGTAACTTGGTATAGGGTGCTACGGTACATAGGCCTGAGTGCGTTACAGTCTGCTGTTCTGTAAGGACCGCTATCGGTCCACAATACATAGGGTTGACGTGCACTACTGCTGACCGCTGCCCTATACTGCAGCAGTCCTTCAGCGGTATAGGGACTGACGCACAGTCTGCTAAACACTAACACACAACCTGCTTGGTCCACAAAAGTTCTTATAAGGACTGGTAACTTGGTATAGGGTGCTACGGTACATAGGCCTGAGTGCAGTACAGTCTGCTGTTCTGTAAGGACTGCTATCGGTCCACAATACATAGGGTTGCCGTGCACTACTGCTGACCGCTGCCCTATACTGCAGCAGTCCTTCAGCGGTATAGGGACTGACGCACAGTCTGCTAAACACTAATACACAACCTGCTTGGTCCACAAAAGTTCTTATAAGGACTGGTAACTTGGTATAGGGTGCTACGGTACATAGGCCTGAGTGCGTTACAGTCTGCTGTTCTGTAAGGACCGCTATCGGTCCACAATACATAGGGTTGCCGTGCACTACTGCTGACCGCTGCCCTATACTGCAGCAGTCCTTCATTGGTATAGGGACTGACGTACAGTCTGCTAATCACTAACACACAACCTGCTTGGTCCACAAAAGTTCTTATAAGGACTGGTAACTTGGTATAGGGTGCTACGGTACATAGGCCTGAGTGCGTTACAGTCTGCTGTTCTGTAAGGACCGCTATCGGTCCACAATACATAGGGTTGCCGTGCACTACTGCTGACCGCTGCCCTATACTGCAGCAGTCCTTCATTGGTATAGGGACTGACGTACAGTCTGCTAATCACTAACACACAACCTGCTTGGTCCACAAAAGTTCTTATAAGGACTGGTAACTTGGTATAGGGTGCTACGGTACATAGGCCTGAGTGCGTTACAGTCTGCTGTTCTGTAAGGACCGCTATCGGTCCACAATACATAGGGTTGCCGTGCACTACTGCTGACCGCTGCCCTATACTGCAGCAGTCCTTCAGCGGTATAGGGACTGACGCACAGTCTGCTAAACACTAACACACAACCTGCTTGGTCCACAAAAGTTCTTATAAGGACTGGTAACTTGGTATAGGGTGCTACGGTACATAGGCCTGAGTGCGTTACAGTCTGCTGTTCTGTAAGGACCGCTATCGGTCCACAATACATAGGGTTGCCGTGCACTACTGCTGACCGCTGCCCTATACTGCAGCAGTCCTTCATTGGTATAGGGACTGACGTACAGTCTGCTAATCACTAACACACAACCTGCTTGGTCCACAAAAGTTCTTATAAGGACTGGTAACTTGGTATAGGGTGCTACGGTACATAGGCCTGAGTGCGTTACAGTCTGCTGTTCTGTAAGGACCGCTATCGGTCCACAATACATAGGGTTGCCGTGCACTACTGCTGACCGCTGCCCTATACTGCAGCAGTCCTTCAGCGGTATAGGGACTGACGCACAGTCTGCTAAACACTAACACACAACCTGCTTGGTCCACAAAAGTTCTTATAAGGACTGGTAACTTGGTATAGGGTGCTACGGTACATAGGCCTGAGTGCAGTACAGTCTGCTGTTCTGTAAGGACCGCTATCGGTCCACAATACATAGGGTTGCCGTGCACTACTGCTGACCGCTGCCCTATACTGCAGCAGTCCTTCATTGGTATAGGGACTGACGTACAGTCTGCTAATCACTAACACACAACCTGCTTGGTCCACAAAAGTTCTTATAAGGACTGGTAACTTGGTATAGGGTGCTACGGTACATAGGCCTGAGTGCGTTACAGTCTGCTGTTCTGTAAGGACCGCTATCGGTCCACAATACATAGGGTTGCCGTGCACTACTGCTGACCGCTGCCCTATACTGCAGCAGTCCTTCAGCGGTATAGGGACTGACGTACAGTCTGCTAATCACTAACACACAACCTGCTTGGTCCACAAAAGTTCTTATAAGGACTGGTAACTTGGTATAGGGTGCTACGGTACATAGGCCTGAGTGCGTTACAGTCTGCTGTTCTGTAAGGACCGCTATCGGTCCACAATACATAGGGTTGCCGTGCACTACTGCTGACCGCTGCCCTATACTGCAGCAGTCCTTCATTGGTATAGGGACTGACGTACAGTCTGCTAATCACTAACACACAACCTGCTTGGTCCACAAAAGTTCTTATAAGGACTGGTAACTTGGTATAGGGTGCTACGGTACATAGGCCTGAGTGCGTTACAGTCTGCTGTTCTGTAAGGACCGCTATCGGTCCACAATACATAGGGTTGCCGTGCACTACTGCTGACCGCTGCCATATACTGCAGCAGTCCTTCAGCGGTATAGGGACTGACGTACAGTCTGCTAATCACTAACACACAACCTGCTTGGTCCACAAAAGTTCTTATAAGGACTGGTAACTTGGTATAGGGTGCTACGGTACATAGGCCTGAGTGCGTTACAGTCTGCTGTTCTGTAAGGACCGCTATCGGTCCACAATACATAGGGTTGCCGTGCACTACTGCTGACCGCTGCCCTATACTGCAGCAGTCCTTCAGCGGTATAGGGACTGACGCACAGTCTGCTAAACACTAACACACAACCTGCTTGGTCCACAAAAGTTCTTATAAGGACTGGTAACTTGGTATAGGGTGCTACGGTACATAGGCCTGAGTGCAGTACAGTCTGCTGTTCTGTAAGGACCGCTATCGGTCCACAATACATAGGGTTGCCGTGCACTACTGCTGACCGCTGCCCTATACTGCAGCAGTCCTTCATTGGTATAGGGACTGACGTACAGTCTGCTAATCACTAACACACAACCTGCTTGGTCCACAAAAGTTCTTATAAGGACTGGTAACTTGGTATAGGGTGCTACGGTACATAGGCCTGAGTGCGTTACAGTCTGCTGTTCTGTAAGGACCGCTATCGGTCCACAATACATAGGGTTGCCGTGCACTACTGCTGACCGCTGCCCTATACTGCAGCAGTCCTTCATTGGTATAGGGACTGACGTACAGTCTGCTAATCACTAACACACAACCTGCTTGGTCCACAAAAGTTCTTATAAGGACTGGTAACTTGGTATAGGGTGCTACGGTACATAGGCCTGAGTGCGTTACAGTCTGCTGTTCTGTAAGGACCGCTATCGGTCCACAATACATAGGGTTGCCGTGCACTACTGCTGACCGCTGCCCTATACTGCAGCAGTCCTTCAGCGGTATAGGGACTGACGCACAGTCTGCTAAACACTAACACACAACCTGCTTGGTCCACAAAAGTTCTTATAAGGACTGGTAACTTGGTATAGGGTGCTACGGTACATAGGCCTGAGTGCGTTACAGTCTGCTGTTCTGTAAGGACCGCTATCGGTCCACAATACATAGGGTTGCCGTGCACTACTGCTGACCGCTGCCCTATACTGCAGCAGTCCTTCAGCGGTATAGGGACTGACGTACAGTCTGCTAATCACTAACACACAACCTGCTTGGTCCACAAAAGTTCTTATAAGGACTGGTAACTTGGTATAGGGTGCTACGGTACATAGGCCTGAGTGCGTTACAGTCTGCTGTTCTGTAAGGACCGCTATCGGTCCACAATACATAGGGTTGCCGTGCACTACTGCTGACCGCTGCCCTATACTGCAGCAGTCCTTCAGCGGTATAGGGACTGACGTACAGTCTGCTAATCACTAACACACAACCTGCTTGGTCCACAAAAGTTCTTATAAGGACTGGTAACTTGGTATAGGGTGCTACGGTACATAGGCCTGAGTGCGTTACAGTCTGCTGTTCTGTAAGGACCGCTATCGGTCCACAATACATAGGGTTGCCGTGCACTACTGCTGACCGCTGCCCTATACTGCAGCAGTCCTTCAGCGGTATAGGGACTGACGCACAGTCTGCTAAACACTAACACACAACCTGCTTGGTCCACAAAAGTTCTTATAAGGACTGGTAACTTGGTATAGGGTGCTACGGTACATAGGCCTGAGTGCAGTACAGTCTGCTGTTCTGTAAGGACCGCTATCGGTCCACAATACATAGGGTTGCCGTGCACTACTGCTGACCGCTGCCCTATACTGCAGCAGTCCTTCATTGGTATAGGGACTGACGTACAGTCTGCTAATCACTAACACACAACCTGCTTGGTCCACAAAAGTTCTTATAAGGACTGGTAACTTGGTATAGGGTGCTACGGTACATAGGCCTGAGTGCGTTACAGTCTGCTGTTCTGTAAGGACCGCTATCGGTCCACAATACATAGGGTTGCCGTGCACTACTGCTGACCGCTGCCCTATACTGCAGCAGTCCTTCATTGGTATAGGGACTGACGTACAGTCTGCTAATCACTAACACACAACCTGCTTGGTCCACAAAAGTTTTTATAAGGACTGGTAACTTGGTATAGGGTGCTACGGTACATAGGCCTGAGTGCAGTACAGTCTGCTGTTCTGTAAGGACCGCTATCGGTCCACAATACATAGGGTTGACGTGCACTACTGCTGACCGCTGCCCTATACTGCAGCAGTCCTTCAGCGGTATAGGGACTAAGAGTTTTGTCACAGGGTGATTTAAAAAATGACAGGCAGAGGAAGAGGCAGGCCCTTCCGCAGGGGTGGTAGGGGTAGGGCAGGAGCAACAGCCTTGAGCCAAAGTGGGAAGTTGCAGAAGGTGCGTTCAATTACTTTAAAGGACGCACCAGACTTGGTTGAGTGGCTCACTCAGCCTTATTCTTCTGCACCCTCCTCATCCTCTCGATCTGCACCCTCTTCTTCACTCTCTGCTATGTGCACCCCCAAAGACACTACCACCAACAACACCACCACCACCACATACCTTCCGCTTGAGTGCAAATGGGGGCCTTCATGCTCCAGTGTTTTAATAGGGACCCCCGTATAAAAAGCATGAGGGTCAAGGACCAGTACTGGGTGGCAACGTACTTAGATCCCCGGTACAAACACAAAATGGCGGAAATGTTACCGCCGTCGCAGAGGGCTGTCAGAATGCAGCACTTCCAGGCCTTGCTTCGAGAAATGCTGCATTCTGCTTTTGCGTGCGCTGGCAGAGGAGCAATTCCCACTCCCAGAGAAGGATTTGCGGGTACCAATCCAACAGCGCCTGCAAGAAGAGGCCGGTTTGAAGATGTGTTGGTGACTTCGGATATGAGGTCATTCTTTCAGCCGACCCATCGACAGGTGTCATCCGGATCCAGCATCAGGGAACGCCTAGACCGTCAGGTGTCCGACTACATTGGGTTAACGGCCGATGTGGACGCTCTGAGGAGTGATGAACCCCTAGACTACTGGGTGGGCAGGCTTGACCTCTGGCCAGAGCTTGCCCAATTTGCAATCGAACTGTTGGCTTGCCCCTCATCCAGTGTCCTGTCCGAAAGGACGTTCAGCGCAGCAGGGGGGATTGTGACCGATAAGCGTACTCGCCTAGCTCACGACAGTGTTAACTACCTCACATTTCTAAAAATGAATGAGGCATGGATCTCGGAGGAATTCAACACATGTGATCAGTAGACCATGTATATGTCTATAAACAATTTTTGGAATCAAGCACACAGACCTTCTTAATTCATTTGGCTCACTTCCCTGACCCAAAAAAGCACACCGTACTATATGCCCCTACCCTCCTCTTTGAAGAGGTTGAGCGGTGTCATATTTCTACTGGGGCTGCTTATTATGAGGGGTTCCCACCATCCCTGTGCTGTGCTGACTTCCTCCTGGGTGTTCTTATTATGAGGGGCTCCCACCATCCCTGTGCTGTGCTGACTTCCTCCTGGGGGTTCTTATTATGAGGGGCTCCCACCATCCCTGTGCTGTGCTGACTTCCTCCTGGGGGTTCTTATTATGAGGGGATCACACCATCCCTGTGCTGTGCTGACTTCCTCCTGGGGCTGCTTACGGTGCTGCTGTCAGCGCTGTATGTCACGGAGCTGCTGTCAGCGCTGTATGTCACGGAGCTGCTGTCAGCGCTGTATGTCACGGAGCTGCTGTCAGCGCTGTATGTCACGGAGCTGCTGTCAGCGCTGTATGTCACGGAGCTGCTGTCAGCGCTGTATGTCACGGAGCTGCTGTCAGCGCTGTATGTCACGGAGCTGCTGTCAGCGCTGTATGTCACGGTGCTGCTGTCAGCGCTGTATGTCACGGAGCTGCTGTCAGCGCTGTATGTCACGGAGCTGCTGTCAGTGCTGTATGTCACGGAGCTGCTGTCAGCGCTGTATGTCACGGAGCTGCTGTCAGCGCTGTATGTCACGGAGCTGCTGTCAGCGCTGTATGTCACGGTGCTGCTGTCAGCGCTGTATGTCACGGAGCTGCTGTCAGCGCTGTATGTCACGGAGCTGCTGTCAGTGCTGTATGTCACGGAGCTGCTGTCAGCGCTGTATGTCACGGAGCTGCTGTCAGCGCTGTATGTCACGGAGCTGCTGTCAGCGCTGTATGTCACGGTGCTGCTGTCAGCGCTGTATGTCACGGAGCTGCTGTCAGCGCTGTATGTCACGGAGCTGCTGTCAGCGCTGTATGTCACGGAGCTGCTGTCAGCGCTGTATGTCACGGAGCTGCTGTCAGCGCTGTATGTCACGGTGCTGATGTCAGTGCTCTGTATTACGGTGCTGCTGTCAGTGCTCTGTATCTCCTGCACCCTCTTGTTTGCCTACCCTGGTCCCTGACCTTCCCTCTCCTCCATTGCCTTCATTAGCTCCATAGTCCTGAATTGTCAGAACAATTTCCCAAATAAAAAAAAAATGCTTGTAGTTATCGATCCCAAATTCACCTCATACATGTATTATGCTATTGTCCAGGTGGTGGGACTACGTGCTACCCCCTAATAATTACCACGTGGCCGCAAATTCGACCTAAAGGTTTGCGAAATTCGCCTCCCATTGAAGTCAATGGAGCCCGCGGCGAACGGTCGTTTTCGCGAACGTTTGTGTCCGTTCGCGTTTCGCGTTCGCGAAACGTCCCGTCGGAAGTTCGTCCATCACTACTGACCAGTTTTCTTCTCGTCTTTTCATCAATTTTGAAGGGACATCCCTTTCTTTGTAATGTCACTGTTGTGCCATATTTTCTCCACTTGCTGATGACTATCTTCACTGTGTTCCATGGTATATCTAATGCCTTGGCAATTCTTTTGTACCCTTCCCCTGACTGCTATCTTTTAACAATGTGATCCCTTCGATGCTCTGGAAACTCTCTGCAGACCATGACTTTTGCTGTAGGATGCGACTAAGAAAATGCCAGAAAAGACTTACTAGAACAGATGAACTTTTATTTGGGGTTAATCAGAGGCACTTTAAATGATGGCAGGTGTATACTGACTCCTATTTAACATGATTTTGAATGTGATTGCTTAATTCTGAACACTACATCCCCAGTTATAACAGGGTGTGCACACTTATGCAACCACATTTTATTTGTTAAATTTTTACGCTCCCCACCTACTCAAAGATTTCAGTTTGTTTTTCAATTGCGTTGTACAGTTTATAGGTCACATTAAAGGTGGAGAAAGTTCTAAAATGAGTTATCTTTGTCTCATATTTTTTACTTTACAGAAACCTGACATTTTAACAGGGGTGTGTAGACTTTTTATAGCCACTGTAGTATCTTAGTGCTTTCACCGAAGCAGGAAATTACATACTGCATTGAATTTTACAGATAAATTTATAGCCCTGCAGTTTAAAATGTAAAGGTAATTTTTATTAACATTAAATTACAATATGGCTTGTGTAGCAATTGTATATGCTATATTAATATATTTTATTTGCTATATATATATATTTTTTTTTTCACGAAAGTGGAATCACCCTTTAAACTAGCCAAACCACCCAGTCCGAATGGAATTGTACTGTGAAATAAAAAATTGGCTCCTATGCATACCACATACCTAAAGGACTATGCACATTTCCTGCATCCAATTTGCAAAGGTGTGAACCCAGCCAAGGAGTTTAGATTTGTATGCAATCAGGCAGGCCCTTACACTACATGGTTTTGGTAAATCTGAAGACAAAAATCTTCAGAAAATCTAATATTGTGTAAGGGGCCTAAAGCTGCTTGTTCAAAGGAATTCTTACAAGCTCATAGTAGTCCCCAAACCATGAAAGATCCCCATGTTTCTATCCAATCCACCCAAGCAATTCAGTAATAGCCCTTGTTCACACTGAACACTGCTTTGAAATCAGGCGAGTTCAAAGCCACATTTCAGTCCGACTTTGGGGGCGACTTGAAAGACACCTGAGCAGGTTCATACACAGGTGTCTATTGAAATTGCCCCCAAAGTCGGCAAAAATAGTGTAGGAACTACTTTTGAAAATCGGTGCGGCGCTGCAAAGTCACACGGTTTGGAATTAAGGATGAGCTCAGGCGTGTTCGCATGGAACAAGTGCAGAGCCCGACAGGAAGTCGGCGCAGTGCTGCACTAATCACAGGCAGTGAGACATTGCCCCGAGGTGATCTTCCCCAGCTTTGAAATTAAAGGTTCTTTCCCCTTTGAAAACCATATATAGCCTACCAACACCAAAAGTTAAATTCCTGTGACAACTTTCATATCCTTTCTCAACATTACAGGGTACAAGACAGGGCCCCCTCTCCCAATTATCTTTGCACTTAAAATTGAACCAGTACCTCCAGCAATCAGAATGAAGCCTGATATACTTGGTTACTCTTGCAAAATAGTGATTTTAAAAATTGGCCTTTACACAGATGATGCCTTACTTACACTTACAAGACAATTATTTGTAATTAGCAAACCAATTACAAAACCTTGAAAATAAGTCAGAAGTAATAATGCAAATAAATAAAAGTTGTAATCATTGATATGCTTTGACCTAGCCAAGCCCTATTAAAATCCAACTGCACTTTTTGGTAGAGCCAACAAATTTGGGTTACCTAGGGTTAACCCTGATGACTGGTTATGATGCACCCTATGCCAACAACCCTAAATGATTTGCCTCTCCGTAAGTTGTTAGAGGCGTGGTCCAGAACCATAATGATTTATGATGGGTACAGGGGGTTTATAAAGCACATTTGTATATACTGTATATATCAAGGTGATCTTCCAAAAAAAAAATATATATAGCATTTAGATTGTTTCATTGCATTTGCTTTCTTTCCTATTTACCTTTTTTAGGATCTTTTTTTAAATATCCATATGTTGGGCAGATGGAACAACCCCCTGATGGTGGAGAGACAACGTGGACAATATATTTTAATTAATAGCTTACATATTTCATGTTTATGTAAGTTCAACAAGGGCAGCCTACATGTGTTCTGTAGTGCAAAATGCATTGAAATAATGTAAAAGAAAAGACAAAGTGAAGACCATATGTCAGAAAGAATACATAGTAAGGGGGTCATTGCTTTTGCATTCACCTTGGCTTATATAGGAAGAAAAGCAATTCTGCCATGAACAAATGCCTGAGTTCAAAAACCCCAAAGCTCAGCACCAGTGTTATCTCTCAAGAGAGGCAGCAGCATAGGAGCAGTATGTCTGCTTGGATTAGTAACAACTGCACATAAATGCTGAAAAATTCAGGCTGACCCTTGAAGTGGATATGCTCAATGGAGTTTAGTGTTTAGCATGAAGATAGTCCGAAAGCTGATGCCAAGTCTGACTGGCCTTTAGTGGGAAGGCTTAAATGTGGTTTCCACCCAACATAGAAGTAGTATCTTGAAGACTGTGCTGCAAGATTTCCCCAGCTTGTGTATTAACCCTTCTGGTGGGCAGAAATCAGACTGTTTTTGTGGTCAACAGTCCACCTCTGATAAGTTACTACAATAGCATTTCAGAACTAAGTACCTCTTTGCTAAAGTTGGAGCCTCCCATGTATTTTCCTGATTGTTGATTGCGTATATCACTGTTACATAAATGCATTTAAGGTTCTATATGGACTACAGAAATTTTAAGAGCAAACAGTCAATCTCTGAACAGAAACCAAATTTAAAAAGTGCTGTACTATTGAAATAATGGTGTCACCCGCTATACCTGATTACTACAATGCAATCACAACTCAGTGAGTGAATTTTTCATAAACAATATAATGTAAATCACAAAAAACATCTTGTTTGTAATTCCAAAGAATGTAAAAAAAAAAATTTTTTTTTTTTTTATTTACAAAGGTTTTTATTGAGGTATAACAAAAAAAAAATTACAAGATGTACAGGCACCAAGAGTACAATAAGTACAATCACGAGGTAGGGTACAAAAGCTTAGAAGTAAATCTCTCAAGTATCTTTATATTTACTTTTTATTTATTTATTTTGTATAAGAAAAAGAAGAAAAAAAAAAGGGAAAAACAGGCAAGAAGCGCATACATATTATTACATACATCCAACGTGTCACTGATATCAGAAGGGTGTACAGTGAGTAAAGTAAAGAAATTTCAAAACCGGAGTCTTGAGTAACAACGTATGTAGAAGGGACAAGAACAGGGAAAGGGTGATATCTGGTGCCGACCATGTGGGTCTTCCAGACCTCTAACTACACACCTAGTGAGGGGCAAACTATTCATCTGGCAACATAGATTCAAGGTTCCTTATGTGCGGGTGTCGGAGTCTCGTAACCAACGATCCCATATTTTGTCATATTTGGTCGGGCATTCTCTGTTAATATACATAACCTTTTTATATGGTAAATTATTATTGACCTCCACCTTCCACTCCACCAGCCTAGGGGGTATGGGACGCATCCAATTCTGGGCAATAACCTTCCGCACTGAGAACAATGTCTCATGCAGGAATGTCTGTGTATTTGTCTGTGGTATCTGGAAGCACCCCAAGTAAGCATTGTTTTGGGTCAAATGTAACCGGAGAGCCCATGTGATCATGTAGAAAGGTTACAACTTGCGCCCAGAGGCCTTGTATTTTGGGACATGATCATATTAAATGAAAGAATGTACCCACCTCCTTCCCACACATCTGACAGAGGGTAGATTGAGAGCTTCTATATCTGGCAACCCGCAGGGGGGTGAGATATGCCTGGTGGATAATATAAATTTGAGTCAGTCTGTCAGCGAGTTTGGGTGAGACAGCCTTACAGGATTCCAAAGCCTCCTCCCATTCCACATCCTCCAGAGGGCCTATCACCCTTTCCCAATGAGGTTTGAGTTTATATGCCAATTTGGTTGAAACTGGGGTAGTAAGCATGTCGCAGAAGGACAAGGTTAATTTACGGGCATCAGAGATCTCGATTATGGCCATAAGTGCATTAGGAGTAGACTGTGGTGCGGATTCCGAAAACTGAGCCCGAGCCACGTGTCTCACCTGTAAAAATCGAAAGAGCATGGATCTGGGAAGTGAAAATTCTTCTCTAAGCGTGGTAAAGGTTTTAAAGGTTCCGTCGACAAAAAGTTGGTGCATATAGAGAATACCATAAGTAAACCAAAGGTCTGTATCGGGAAGTCTTAAAAATTCCAACAAAGTTTTATTGTACCATAATGGAGTATAATCATTATAGAGTGGTGTCCCTAGCTTGGCGGAAGCTAAGTCCCATATGTGTCTATAATGGTATAGCAAGGTCTGTCGGTTGTCCCCCTGACCCGCACCGCTAGAGCCCATTGCCAGCGCGTAAATTGAGTCTCCAGTGCGTCGAGCCCATCTCGGGCAGAGCAGTTGGAGAAACCGCTCCCTGTCCATCTTGTCAATATGATACAGTTGGGATAATTGTGACGCAATATAATAGAGATTAAAATCGGGAAGGGCAGTGCCCCCCAGGTCCGTGGGGTTTTTAAGCGCCTGCCAAGCTAATTTGTGTCTGTTGGTTCCCCACACAAAGAGTTTGAGCAGGGCCTCGAGGGATTTAAAATGCTTCAGGGGTAAGTACACCGGGGAGTGCCAGAGGATATAGAGTATCTTGGGTAAAAGGACCATTTTAATGAGATTTATCAAACCCCAAATCCCCAGCGGCAGACTTGCCCAGGCCCGTAGTTTGGATTGAACGTGGGAAATTAGAGGGCTTAAATTTAACTGTGTATAGTCCGCCGGTGATCTGGAGACATACATCCCCAGGTACTTAATGACACTGACTCGTTGTAATGGCAGACTGTCCTGAAATTCAGTCGGTGGGAAGCTGTCAAGTGGAAGAATTTGGGACTTCCCCCAGTTGATTTTTAGCCCAGAAAAGGTCCCAAACCCCTCAATTGTCTGAAGAGCCACCTGCAGAGAGGGGTCCAAGTCTGCCAGGTATAGCAGTGTGTCGTCAGGATACTGTCAGAAACCATGAATCAGACTGAGACAGAAGTACAATTAAATCACACTTGTTTATTAATAAAAATAAAAAGGTAAATAGAAAAAACATGGTCAAGCATAGCCAGAGTCCAGTAACCAGATCGGGTAGTCAGCCAGTCCAAAGTTCAATAACCAGATCGGGTAATCAGCCAGGTCTGAAGTCAGGGATCCAAGTAGAGCAACTGCAAGCAGGATAAGGAGCCAGGAGGGATGTCAGCAAGCCAGTCTTGAAACAAACCGCAGGAGATGGTTCCTTGTGATGTGACCAATGTGAAGGCAGAGGTGAAATGAGCTGAAAGGCTTAAAGTAGGCAGGTCAGACGAGCATCATCGGGAACAGCTGGTAACTGTGGAGAGAGAAGAGAGCTGGCAAATAGCCGACAGCTGAGTGACCAGTCCAGAGAAAGAAGGGCTAAGCCAGCCCTGACAGTGCCCCCTCCTCAATGACCCCTCTCCCACGGAGGGCCACCGGGCTGGAGGGGAAACCATCTATGGAACTCGCAGAGGAGGACAGGGGCATGTACGTCAGAGGATGAAACCCAGGAGTGTTCCTCTGGACCGTACCCCTTCCAATGCACCAGGTACTGTATGCGCCCACGGAACCTACGGGAGTCGACAATGGATTGTACCTCATACTCCTCATGGTTCTCAACCTGAATAGAGTGAGGAAATGGCACCGAGGTGGTAAATCGGTTACAGACCAACAGTTTCAATAAGGAGACATGAAACACATTTGAGATGCGCATACTAGGAGGAAGGTCCAACGCGTAAGCCACTGGGTTAATCCTGCGAAGGATACGGAAAGGCCCAATAAACCGAGGTGCAAACTTCAGAGAGGGAACACGAAGCCGGAGGTTGCGAGATGACAGCCAGACCCTGTCCCCAACCTGATAGGAAGGCGCAGGCAGGTGTCTGCGGTCAGCATGGAGTCTGTACCTATCATTAGCATGACGCAAAGCCTCCTGGACTTGTACCCAAGTGGAACGAAGACCACGGAGATGCTCCTCTAACGCAGGAATACTCTGCGAAACAAACGAGTCAGGCAGCATGGAAGGTTGTAAACCATAATTCGCAATAAATGGAGACAATCGGGAAGCAGAATTCAAGGCACTGTTGTGAGCAAACTCTGCCCAAGGTAATAGGTCAGACCAGTTGTTATGATGGTCAGAAATATAGCAACGTAGGAATTGCTCCAAGGACTGATTGGCTCGTTCTGCGGCCCCATTAGACTGGGGGTGATACGCAGAAGAGAACGCAGGCTGGATTCCCAATTGTGCACAAAAGGCTCTCCAGAACCGGGAGACAAACTGACTGCCCCTGTCCGAGACAATCACCTTGGGTAGCCCATGTAAGCGAAAGATCTCCAGAGCAAAAATGGAAGCCAGTTCCTTAGAGGTGGGCAACTTCTTAAGTGGAATACAATGACACATCTTTGAGAATCGGTCAACCACCATAAGGATAACAGTGTTCCCTTGGGAGTTGGGCAACTCCACAATGAAATCCATAGACAGGTGAGTCCAGGGCCTATCTCCATTGGGTATGGGTTGTAGGAGGCCCACTGGAAGGTGTCGTGGAGTCTTACTCTGAGCACACACGGGACAGGCAGCTATGAAGGCAGTAACATCAGCCCGTAGACTAGGCCACCAGAATTGTTGGGAAATGGCCCAAATGAGTTGATTCTTCCCAGGATGGCCAGCTGCCTTGGGAGAATGGTAAGTCTGGAGCACAGCAGTACGGAGACTCTCTGGGACAAAGCAGCGGTCACAAGGTTTATCAGGAGGAGCATGGACCTGAACAGCAAGAATTTTGTCACCCAAAGGAGAAGTAAGACTGGTGCGAACTGTAGCCAAGATCCGATCAGGAGGAATCATAGGAACCGGAACCGACTCCGACTTGGAAGTGGAGGAAAATTGTCGTGACAAGGCATCAGCCCTTACATTCTTAGTACCGGGTAAGAATGAGACAATGTAATTAAAGCTTGGCAAGAAAAGAGCCCATCGCGCCCTTCTGGGAGAGAGTCACTTAGCCTCAGACAAGAATGTAAGATTCTTATGGTCAGTAAAAATAAGAACTGGCACAGTGGTACCTTCAAGGAGATGTCTCCATTCTTTCAGGGCTAAAATGATCGCCAACAGCTCTCTGTCATCTCATAATTGCACCCAGCAGGTGACAATTTCTTGGAAAAGTAGCCACACGGATGCATAGCGCTCTCAGAGTTAGGACGTTGAGCAGAAGGGCGCCAACTCCAGTCTCAGAAGCATCAACTTCTAGGATAAAAGGCAACGTAGGATCAGGATGTGCAAACACAGGAGCAGAAACAAAGGCAGCCTTCAGAGTTTTAAAGGCCTTAATGGACTCCGGAGACCAACTCTGTGGGTTACCGTCCTTTCTGGTCATATCAGTCAGAGGCTTGACCAGAGACGAGAAGTTACAAATAAACTTCCGATAGTAGTTGACAAAGCCCAGGAAATGCTGCAGAGGACGTAAACCCACAGGTTGAGGCCACTGTAGGACTGCCAAAAGTTTCTCTGGGTCCATCGAAAAACCAGCAGTGGAAATGACAGGAATGTAGCCTGTTCATGATGGAACTCGCACTTCTCCAGTTTACAATAGAGATTTTTCTCTCTTAGTTTCTGAATCACACGACAGACATCTGTGTGGTGGCTCTCCAGGGACTTGGAAAATATGAGGATATCATCGAGATAAACCACCACACACAATTGCAACAAATCTCGGAATACATTGTTAATAAATTCCTGGAAAACTGCTGGGGCGTTACAAAGGCCAAAAGGCATTACCAGGTATTCATAATGGCCTGGTATTAAATGCAGTTTTGCACTCGTCGCCCTCCTTAATGCTCACGAGGTTGTATGCCCCTCTCAAGTCAAGCTTCGTGAAAACTGTTGCTCTCTTGAGGCAGTCAAATAACTCTGTAATCAATGGAATTGGGTAGGCATTCTTAATCATGACACGACTGAGACCCTTATATTCTATACAAGGTCTCAGTTCACCGCTCTTTTTTCACAAAGAAGAAACCAGCACCAGCAGGAGACGAGGATTTGCGGATGAAACCTCGAGAAAGTGCATCAGCAACATACTCCTCCATGGTCTTAGGCCGCGTACACACGGGCAGACTGTTCGCCCAACTTTGTCCGCTGAACAGTGTTTCAGCGGACAGTCCGCTCGTGTGTGGGCTTCAGCGGACAGTTTCAGCGGACAGTCTGACGAACAAAGTTTTTCGGAATTCCCGTAAGACAGTCCGCTGAAACTTGGTTTGAGCGGACAGTCCGCTCGTGTGTAGGCTTGTTCGTCAAACTAAGTTCCGCGCATGCTCAGAAAGGATTTACACGCCGAAGGTTGCATTGCAGTGTATAGGACGTCGTTTTTCTAGTCCCGTCGTACGTGCCGTTCACGTCATCGCGCACGCTTTCAGCGGACTGTTCGTTCATCGTGTGTGGTCAAGTCCGCTCATGCAAATTTTGAGCGGACTGTTTGTCGGATTGTTTGACAAACTAAGTTGGGCGAACAGTCCGCCCGTGTGTACGCGGCCTTATCCTCCAAGACTGGCAAAGGATAAACCCGGCGACGAGGAGGTATGGCACCAGGTTGAAGGTCAATTGCGCAATCATAAGACTGGTGCGGAGGCAAACTACCGGTTTGACCTTTATCAAAGACATCGCCAAAATCACGTTACTCCTCCGGCAGGGAGGGGAGTGAAGAGGTGCACAGGACCTTGGATACCTTCAGGAAGCATGTCTGACTGCATTGTGGTGACCAGGAGATAACCTCAGCACGGAGCCAATCAAAAGAGGGGTTGTGCCTCTGTAACCAAGGATAACCAATAACCAGCGGAAACCTGGGTGAGGAAATAACTTGGAATTGGATTATCTCATGGTGAAGAGCCCCTACGGCCATGGACAACAGAACCGTCTCATTAGTCACATAGGCAGGCTGTAAAGGTCTCCCGTCAAGAGCCTCAATGGCAAGTGGAGTGTCACGCAGCTGCAGCGGAATCGAGTGCTGCGAAACAAATGCAGCATCAATGAACAGGCCTGCAGCCCATGAGTCAATTAGAGCCTGTATCTCGATGGATGACTCAGCCCAAGAAAGGGTGACCAAAACCAGAGGCTTATTCTTCTGGATAACTGGGGACGTAACAACGCCACCTAAGGTCTGTCCATGACAGGACCTCAAGGTTCAGGCATTCCCTGGACGGGTAGGACAAGACTTCAAAAAGTGACCTGCCTGGCCACAATAAAGGCACAATCTCTCCCTCCTCCTAAAGGCTCTCTCGTCTGCAGAGAGACGCGTGAAGCCCTGGTGCATAGGTTCATCTTCACTGACCAACTTGATACCAGGAGGCACGGAAGGTGAGGGAGGCATGGAGGCAAGAGAAAGTCTTTCTCTGAGTCTGGAGTCAATAAGGATGGCAAACGAGATCAAGCTCTCCAGCTCAGTGGGTATATCCCGGGCTGCTATCTCATCCTTGATGGAATCCGAGAGACCATGAGAAAAAGCAGCCACGAGGGCCTCATTGTTCCAAGCCACCTCTGCTGCCAGAGTACGGAATTCAATGGCGTAGTCGGCAACAGTTCTCGTACTCTGTTTGATAGACATGAGGCACTTGGCAGCAGAAGCAGAGCGTGCGGGAACCATTTTAAAGGAGGCCACAAACTGAGGGTAAGTCAAGACAACATGTTTTTGCGTCTCCCATAGAGGGTTAGCCCAGGCCAAGGCTCTCTCAGAAAGCAAAGATATCACGAAACCCACTTTGCTTCTGTCCTTGGGAAACGCCTGGGGCAGCATTTCGAACTATATCTCAACCGGATTGAGAAACCCTCTGCATTGAACTGGATCGCCCCCAAATCGCTGGGGAAGCAGAGCATAATCAGACATACCTCTTATAGAGGTAATACTCGAGGCGGGTGCCTGCACAGAGACTGGCGCAGTAGCAGGGACGGTTGTACCGGAGCAGCCACCGTGGGGGATTCCAGGTGAGCCGTGCGATTCAGGAGCGCTTGTAATGCGAAGGCAAACTAATCCATGCGGTGATCTTGCTCATCCAATCTGGAAAAAATATTACCAACAAGTGGATTGACTGTATCTTCTGAATTCATGGCCTTCGCGTACTGTCAGAAACCATGAATTAGACTGAGACAGAAGTACAATTAAATCACACTTGTTTATTAATAAAAATAAAAATGTAAATAGAAAAAGCGTAGTCAAACATAGCCAGAGTCCAGTAACCAGATCGGGTAGTCAGCCAGTCCAAAGTTCAATAACCAGATCGGGTAATCAGCCAGGCCTGAAGTCAGGGATCCAAGTAGAGTAACTGCAAGCAGGATAAGGAGCCAGGAGGGATGTCAGCAAGCCAGTCTTGAAACAAACAGCAGGAGATGGTTCCTTGTGATGTGACCAACGTGTAGGCAGAGGTGAAATGAGCTGGAAGGCTTAGGCAGGTCAGACGAGCATCATCGAGAACAGCTGGTAACTGTGGAGAGAGAAGAGAGCTGGCAATTAGCCGACAGCTGAGTGGCCAGCCCAGAGAAGGAAGGGCTAAGCCAGCCCTGACACATACATGCTGATCTTTTCGGTTAGGGCGTCATGGCTCAGTCCCCTGATCTCTGGGTTAGCGCGGATGGACATGGCCAAGGGTTCCGCAGCCAGGGCGTATAATAGTGGTGAAAGAGGGCAGCCTTGTCTCGTGCCTCTGCTGAGGTCAAACATTCGAGACGGCCAGCCATTGGCCACCACCCGGGCCATGGGCGCCTGATACAGCAGTTGAACCCACTTGATGAAACGTGGTCCAAAGCCATATCCCTCCAAGCAGCTCCAGAGATAGCTCCACTCCACGAGTCGAACGCCTTTGCCGTGTCCAATGTCACCACCACCCGTGATCCAACTTCTGCGTGTGTAGCTTGTAGGTTAATGTACAGTTTGTGTAGATTAAAGGATGTGTTGCGGCCTGGCATGAAGCCTGCTTGATCTACATGTATGAGGAACAGAATGACTTGGTTTAATCGAAGGGACAGTACTTTAGCTAGTATTTTTATATCTACTTGCAGTAGGGAAATAGGACGATAGGATTCGGGGTAAACTGGGTCCTTCCCAGGTTTGGGGATGAGGACTATTGTCGCTTCCCGCATGGAGGGGGGCAGGGTGAAGGTTTCAAATAGGTGATTGAATAGTGCAAGCAGTTTGGGAGTTAATAATTGACTAAATTGGGAGTAAAATTCGACAGGGAGGCCATCAGATCCAGAGGGTTTGGATCTAGCAAAGCTGGAGATCGCGGCGTCTATTTCTTCCGTGGTAAGGGGTGCCTTGAGTGAATCTATTTGTTCTTTCGTCAACTGGGGGAAGGTAATGCTGTGAAGGAAAGTGGTCTGTATGTCTGTCGGGTCTGTCATTGTTATTTTATATAGATCCGCAAAAAACTCCCTGAACTTAGAGGTAACACTGCGTGGCTCATGATCGGACTCCCCCCTGGGCCATGTAGGGTAATGACAACTGGGGGCCTGTCTTCGCTATGCACTAGGTATGCGAGGAGCTTGCCTGCCTTTTCGCCATATTCAAAGAGTTTCTGCTTAGTAAAGAATAGCTTTTGACGAACTTTCGTATACTGGAGTTGAGTCACCACTCTAGTCTGCATTTTAAGCTGGGCCGCCGTTGCTAGGGTGGGATTGGCCGCGTATTCCCATTCAGTGGAGACTAGCTCCGCTATCGCCCTGTCAAACACTTCAGCGGAATCTGTTTTGATTTTGTTTATGTGCGAAATCAGGGTAGTACGGGCGTACATTTTAAATGGATCCCATATTGCAGCAAGAGATGCTGTGTGATCATTTTCCAAGAAGTATTGCTTCCATTGGGTGATGAGCCCATCATCCTCTGGAAGCAGTGAGAACCAGAACGGGTTCAATCACCATGGTCTCGGTGGTTTATCAATGGGGATACTGAGGGTGGTCCAGTACGGACTGTGGTCAGATAGTAACCTGGGGCAAAACGCTGTTTCCAGGATCCGTGGAACTAGGGTATGGGATACAAGAATGAAATCTATGCGGGACATAGAGTTGTGAGTAGGAGAGAAATAGGAATAGGCTCGAGTGTATGGGAAGTTGTGTCTCCATGTGTCTACTACATGAAAGGTGGAGATGAGTTTAGAGAATTTAGTCGTATCAGCACTGGCGACTGTCGCCTGTGACGTCTGTAGTCTATCAAGGGCCAGACATAGTGTAGTGTTAAAGTCGCCTAACCAGATCGCCGGTATTGTGGGGTTACGGGACATAAAGGTAAAGCCATCGAGGATCACTGTTACACTAAAGGGAGGAGGTATGTAGAAAGCCATGAGAAGGAACGGTTCACCGTATAGCTTAGCATGAAGAAATACATACCGACCGTTGGGATCAGTGAAAAGTTCACAGAGTTCAAAATTTACAGATTTGGCTATCAATAATGAGACACCCCTAGCATGAGTCGTGTAGGTGGAGTGGTACGCCCACCCAACCCAGGGGCGGCGAAGGGCCATTTGGAGTCTGCCCTCAACATGTGTCTCAACCAGCACTACTACGTCAGCACGTTGTTTTTTGAGGAAAGCAAGGGCAGCCAAGCGCTTAATTTTCTCACGCAGGCCCCTCACATTCCACGTGAGAAATTTTATAGTTGCCATGGTGCTGTGTAGGGAGCATAACCTCGCCTCAGTAGGACACGTATCTTAAGGTCTAGTGGAAAATATAATACATAATAGAACTGGAGTACATTAAACACCTCTTCAACAAATATACATTTTCCCATATTTGGTTCCTGAGACACTGTATGCGCATTTACGAATTGCAAAAATAACTGTTTAACAACCCCTCCCCCCTCCCCGCCTTACACCCACCCCAACTTGTGTAAGCATGATCCCTTAACAACTTTGAACTTCCATCTGGGAAAAAATGTAACTTCACATGTAAGGAGAAGATAAGGAACAGTTTTAGCCACTGGGACAAGTAGTGGTTCCGAGCCAGCCACCACAAAGATGGATGAGAATGGGGCCTAGTTGCACGCCCCCGCAGGTTAGTATAGAGAAGAGGCAGTGAGACCCAGTCGCTCTGTTCATCTGCATAGTCATGATTCCCAGTGGTTAGTGGGGCATAAATTTGCTGCACTATGCGTGTGGCTTGTAGGGCCAACACACCTCTGCAGCTCCGTGTGGCAGATAAGTTCAGGGGTATAAAAAGGCAAAGAGATATAGTAAGTCCACTCAAAATATCTAAAACAACAGGAGGATTTTTTAGAAACCCAGTGCTCTGTATGTCGCAGGGAGGATTATATATCAGCAGTTGTGGCAGTAGGGTCAGTAGAAAAACAGAGTTCCACCTGTCTCCCCGGCCCGGCAAAGCACAACAACGTGAACCCACCAATGTGAGGTGTAAGTCAGGGTGACTATGTTGCAGGGGTGATTAAGTCAGGCCAAGTGGTGGTGGATATATGAAACAGTAGCGTCTCGCCATATGGCTCACCTGATGTGCAGTCATTCGCCCCTTCCCTGTGCAGGTCCGCGCTCCAGCCAGGAGATGACCTCGCGAGGATCCTCGCAGAATCATACTCGGCCATCATGTTCCACTCTCAGGCGTGCAGGAAAAAGCATGGAATACTTCAGGTGGCGGTCGTGCAGTCTGCGTTTGGCCTCCATAAAGCTCTGTCGACGCCTCTGTATCTCGGCCGAGAAGTCAGGAAATATTGCCACTTTGATGTTTCCTATTGGGATGTTACCCCTTTCTCTTGCCAGCCTCAACGCAGCATCCCAATCTTTGTAGTTTAAAAGTTTTGCAATAAAGGTACGGGGGGGGGGATGGGCCCTTGAGGAGGAGGCTTAGCTGGCATCCTATGAGCTCTTTCCACCACCAGCACGGGGGAGAAGGCCTCCCGACCGTACGTGGTTATCAGCAGTTGTTCCAGGAACGATGTCGGTTCTTTACCTTCCGCTCCCTCTGGGAGACCGACGAAGCGGAGATTATACCTCGTCAGGCGATTTTCCATGTCGTCCTGCTTGGCGAGCAGCTGGTTAATCTGTCCCTGCATGCGTTCAGATCTAGCCTGTATCAGCGGGAGGATATCTTCTACCGCACTGATGCGGGTTTCTGTCTCTGTGACCCATTCACGGATTTTCTGGAGATCCTGTCTTATTAGAGATATGTCCATTTTAACCTCCTCAATCTGGGCAGTGAGGGATGTCCTGCAGAGTGTGATCGCTTCCAGTAGTTTTTCCGTGTCTCCCTGCCCACGCTCTCCCCCTGCCCACGCTCTCCCCCTGCCCTTTCGGCGACGCCATTCTCCTCAGCCCCCTCTCCCTCATTCCGGCAGTACTGTGCGAGCTTTGCCGCGGCAGATTTTTGGCTCTTCGGAGGGGACATAATATGAGGCTCAAGTGTGACAGGTTTAGCCAGTCAGGGTAGTGCAGGCAGAGTAGGGAGAGGATGGCAGATGCGAGGCCCAGTACTGGCTTGAGACTGGGGTGTACAAAGATGGCCGTGGACCTCCGTGCACAGGCCGGAGCCTGAGACTTGCCTAATCACAGTAGCTGTGCAGGAGACTCACCCCTCTGTGCAGGCAGTCGGATGGCTGTAGGGTTGAGTAGCCGGACTGGATGGGAGGAGGGTGGCATGCACAGGGCCCAGCGCTGGTCTGGAGACAGGGTGTGCCAATATGGCCGCGGACCTCAGTGCAGCCACCATGCGGGAGGGTGCTGTTCCGACCGGGCCGCCGGGAGGCTGGAAAACAGGTGGGGTATGTAGGGGTCCCCAGGCAAGCAGCCAACTCGGGTGGGAGGATTAATGGAGTGGAGGATCACTGCATACCAGGAGTAATAGACGGAGCCCTGGGTGTGCAGGTCCTACTTCATGCTCCGTCAGGCCACGCCTGAACCCAGCCTTAGTCAGTGCAGTGAGCAGGGCCGTTATTGGACTATTTTGTGCCCTAGGCAAGACCTGCTACTTGCACCCCCCCTAAAATAATAAACTTTCTATACCTCTAAAATATACTTTCAATATCCCCATGTGATGTGTGATGCCCCTTCACTGAACTGACCTTAGCTGCCTTGCTGGACACGAGCAGTGCATGGCTGGAGTACCCGGTCTATCCGTCCCCACTCAGTCCCGCCATCTGGCTCAATACTTCCATGGTTCCACCTGGCAGATGAGTTTGTCCACCTGCTCCCACAGCCACTGGTTCTCGCACCGCATGTTGGTAATGGTCCAGGAGAGGGCCCCAGAGGGCCCCAGTCAGGCGCAGCAAGACATGTGGGTGTTTAAACTTATCCAAGTGACTTGGTGTTTGCTGGAAGTTTATTGATTTTACTGTGTAATGTTTTGATATCTAATTACAATAAAACTTAAATTTTTTCTACATAACCCCATTATGACTTGGTTGTCACCAAAAGTAACCTCTATCCCTCCGGGCAGCTGTCTACAGTACCTGTTTTTTTTGTAATTTATTATATGTTTGGTTATGGTGACATCGCCTATATAGGAGAATAGTCTACGGGAATTTATGAATTTTTAATACATGCAAATGCTCAATTTATTTGGTTATAGATTCAGCTGCCTCTCCACCCCATGCCTGAGCTGCTCCATCTCAGCTTGCAGCCCCTGCATGGTCCCCCATAGTGGTCATTCCCTCTCCTCCTCTGGTACACTCCTGCAGACCGTCCACACCACCACCCCAGACTCCATGCTGGCAGGAGATGACAGGTGGAGATTGGGGTTTTGGGCTGACTTCAGCTGTAGCAAGTGGCGCAAATGCACTGGTGTTTGCAGGGGAGGGACGGCGAGTCCCAGGGTGACATCCATCGGGCATTAGGGGGTGACAGGAGAGGAATTTGCTGGCTGCCCCTACCCCCCACACACACACACACGCACATTACGTCCCTGGCCATGGGTGCACCCTAGGTGGCTGCCTAGTTTGCCTAGCAGCAGCGCCGGCCCTGCCAGAGAACTTGTATAAAATACAATAAAATACAACCTAGTGGTCACTGTTGTTTATTCATTAAAATCACATAAATAATACGTCACTCACTTTTAAAAACATTGAGAATAAATATCTCTTTAAATCTCACTCATCCGCTGTCATCAAGAAAGATAGCTATGGATACTATTCAATCCTCCAGCCCATGAGCACCACTCTCTCGCTCTGAGTGAGAGACGATCATGGGTAGGAGAATTGAACAATATCCATCCATTCTGAAGAGATGTAAAACTGAGTGATTACATGGGAGCATGTTGTTGTTGACCTGTGCTGTGATGGGCAATATATTCAGGGCCATCTTTAATGCAGGGCAAAAGGGGAAGCTGCCCTGGGCCCAGTCATTGTTGTGGGGCCCAAAAGCAGCTGCCCCATGAGCCTGCACTGCCTGCAAATAGTTGATAAGTGAATTTGGATGGGCCCAAGAAAATGTTTGCCCAGGGTCCAAACAATATTAAAGACGGCCCTGAATACATTGAGGTGAGAATACACCCAAAAGGTTGCAGTGGTGAAGGCTTTCGATTTTCCACATTTCTTTGGACAAATAAAAAGTGTTTTGTGATTTATATTTTGTGTATGTAGAATTCACACTCTTATGCCGCGTACACCCGACCGGACTTTTCGACAGCAAAGGTCCGACGGGACGAATCCGTCTGACAATTCGATCGTGTGTGGGCTCCATTGGACCTTTGCTGGTCAAAAATCTGACGGACTTTACAAATAGTAAGTTTCAAATTTTTCGTCCGGAACTCCGCCGGACCCAGTTCCTATCGAGAAATCTGTTCGTTTGTATGCTAGTCCGACGGACAAAAACTGACGCTAGGGCAGCTATTGGCTACTGGCTATGAACTTCCTTATTTTAGTCCGGTCATACATCATCACGCTTGAATCAGTCGGACTTTGATGTGATTGTGTGTGGCCAAGTCCATTCATTTGAAAAGTCCATCGGGAAGACCGTTGGACCTAGTCTAGCGAAAATTCTGGTCGGGTGTACACGGCATTCGTTTTCATTTCATTGTATTAAGATTGTATACAGTGTGACATCACTATTTCAAAAGAGCAGCATTTTTTTTTCTTTTGGGCTTTGAAGAATGTTTTTCACTTTTTTTGCTACCAGTTTTTCTTCTTCTATTCACTAGTGAGCAGAAACATAGATGTGTTTTTAATCTGAGCTATTTTATATCCTGCATAGACTAGGAACATTTCAGTTACAAAATAACCTTTTCCTATAAAACCAGATAGTCTTTAGTGGTTTGTCTGTTCTATGGTACATGAAATAAAATGATGGGTTTACTATAACATGACATTTCTTGTGACATGAATAGAAAGCTGTCATCAGCATGTGGTCTGTCCCGCCGTATTCCAGCAACAGAATACAGCCTGCACTCCTTTCCTCCAATCCGTCTTCCAAGGAACAGTCACTGGACAGAGCTGAGTTTATGAAAAGAATCCTAAGCAGCTCCATTCCATTGTGCAGATATTGACAGACCTCTCACTCATATAGATAGAAATTGTGTATATCTAAAGATCAATAGACCCAGTCAGTACCAAATACGGCATGCTATATAACCTGCAATTATGGAACTATGGCCACAAATATGAATAAAAAGGTGCTTGTTAGATTGATGCCTGCTGACCAGCATTTAGTTATACAGGAATAAACCTACAACATTCCTAACAGTACAACTTTAGCCAAAACATCTTTTACTGCTTGGATTACACGGGGAAGGATTAAAGCCCTTTGTCAGTTTTTTTTTTTTTTATGCTGTCTCTGTCCGTGTTGGGGGTTCACACTTTCTATTTTTTGGGGCCCATCAATACAGAAAATTAAGAGAAAACCTTTGGTTGTCACAGGAATGGGAGAAGAGCAGATTTCTTCCATATGAAACATCTGTTGTGCTGAGAGATGTCAAAAGTGGATTTTCTTTAAATTGTTACTAAACCCACAACAGTAAAATCAGTCTGTATATGCAGTAAAGCATGCTTGTTATACTTACTGTGGAGCCTAAGGGGTTAATCCTCCTTATTGTGTAAAAAGGCTGTTTTATCCTGTATTCACAGATCTTCCTCTTTTTGCATTGTCCCCATAACATGTCTAGATAAGACAGGGTTACTGGAGTCAGACTGCACATGCTCAGTTTGGTGTGTATTGCTAGAGAGGTTTTTTTTTTCTTGGGAGAGTGCATGTGATCAGCACAGCACCAATCAGCATTGTCCAGACAGAGGATCAGGGGTCCTGCATCCTGATAGGACAGCCAGTGCAGTATGAAAACTCCTCCTACAAGCTTTAACCAGGCACTGATAGAAGTCACAAGACTGCTATATACTGCTGCTGAGAAAGGGTATTTAGCAGTTTATAATTTCCTAAAATAATTGAATTTCCATGTTCTGTGTACTGTGGAAGACCAGATATAATGAATGCAGGGTCCTGGGTTTAGTAACACTTTAAGGAGGTTTTTCAATCACTTCCTGATGTGTCACTGGCATTTGAAGTCAAGGAAAATTCCTCCAATGGATACACATAAATAACAGGCACAAATATATTAAATCTTCCCCCAAAGAGATTAGATGTTCTACCCTAAATTAAACTAATGCAGATCAGACCAATCATGTGACGTAAAAAATAGGAATATATAGAGGCTTGAAAGGCAGAAAGAGGCAGGTCAAACTGGACAAGAAAATTGGAGATTTGCATATACGTTATATTCAGCTGCCCATAACTCTGGATTTATTGATCACTTTGACATGATAAATATATCAAATAGGCTTCACAAAACAATTCTACTTTAAATTATAAATACAATACATTCCACCAATGAATTATTGGGGTATACTGAGATTACAACAGTATTCAGCAACTTTAAAAGTTTCTTTATTGTATCTTATTTCACATACATTCATGTACAGTAGGTATAAAAAACAAAACAAAAAAACTTTGTTACATCAGATTCTGTGTTCTTATTAACAAATAAAACCAAGATTACATCAAAACAAAAAATAAACGCCCTCTGTGGTTCTGAATTGCTTTAAGATGTAAACTGCTGAGCCTGAAAAGCTTGAAAGTCCTCTGGGATGGTGTCTGGAAATAAAGAATAGAAGCCGATTATTTTTAAACCACAATAATATTCATCTAATGCTATGTGTAAATGCATAAAGAAGGCAGAACCTTGCAAAATTAGTCAATGAAAATCTTAAATAATTTCAAATAATACTAATTAAAATGGTTTTGGGTCAAGTTGATGTTTTTTTTTTTTACACTGATGGTCAGGGGTAATGAATTAAAATTCACAGAGATCCGATCAGTAAAATTTTCTTTCAACAGAGATCCGAATCTCATATTTGTTCTGTGACTCAGATTCTGCACATCACATCCCTTTTTTACATCAATGTCCTTGTTCCCCTTTCACATCGCAGTCCCCTCTTTACATAAGTGTCATCAGTCTTCCCCTTCACATCAACATCCCCCATTTACACCATAGCCCCTGTTTACTTCATAGTAGCGTGTCTCCCTTTATATCACATTGTTTTTTTTTTACGTTACAGCCCCTCCCTATAAAATACAGCCCCCCTTTACATCGCAGACCCCACCTTTATATTGCAGTCCCTCTTTTTACATCATGGTGTTGCTTTACATCACAGAGCCCCTTCACATCATACACCCCTTTGCATCACAGCCCCATGTTTGCATCACAGTCTCCCCGTTTACATCACAGTGCTCCTCTTTACATCAGCCCACCTTACATCACAGTGCTCCTCTGTACATTAAGGTCTTGTTCACAATGCAACCCCCATTTACAATACAGCCCACCCTTTACAACGCAGTCTCCCCTTTAAATTACAGCTCGGTTTACAGTACATCACTGCCAACACTTTACTTTGCTGCCCCCCCCCCCTTTTAAATTACAATCCTATTACACTACACTGCCCACCTTTGTATGACAGTGCCTTCATATACATCACCCCCCCCCCCCCCATATCACAGCGCCACTCTTTACAATGCAGTCCTCCCATCCTCTACATATCAAGCTACTGCTTCACATTACAGTACCCTCGTTATACTTCAGTATCTCTTTACATTACAGTCCCCAACTTTACATTACGGCCCCTATAAAGTATAGCTCCCTCTTTAGACAAGTGTGCCCCTCCACACTGCACCCAGTCCTACCTTACACAGAGGGGCAGGGGGCGGGAGGTGCATCAGGTCTGGGAAGAGAGTGGAAGCTTTCCAACTTTTCCTGATGGCTAGTGGGTGATTGGTTGTGGCTACCACTCTAGCGAGCCAATCACTGCTGGTTAAGTCGAGGAGTTGGGGTGCTCCTGCCTTCTCTCTGGACCAGCCGCACTCCTGCGTTCTTCTCTGTGTTAAAAATGACAGTGTTGGCTATACTGTGCAGCGGAGTAGGGGTTGCTGGCAGGTTTGGTCGGAGGGTATGGGAAAGAAGGGGAACACAGGCAGTTGAATGGCGAGGCCACGGTGGTCAGGGCAGAGCTGTCTCTCGGCCCGCTATTTAGTGACGCCCACGATATCTTTTCTCTTAATGCGCACTCCCTTCAAAGCAATGTCACAGGGCATTGTGGGTATTCTACAGATAGAGCACCACAGAAACTTTTTGTCTTCAGATCTTCAATGTATTAAATAAATGAAAGTGTTTGTGATTTCCCACAAAGCACCTGAAGAAATGCAAAGCTTGGAATAGACAGCATGCAAAGCTTATATCATTCACACTTTCTGCCTCTCTGTATTTGGTACTGGCGTGTCTTGTGGGGCTTGATAAGATGTTCGCCTGGGCTCACAGTTTCTTAAAATGACTGTATGTGGCAGGAACCTTAATGTGGTAGCAAAGGCTGAAGGTTTTTTTTACCTTCATGCAGTATGTGCATGAAGGTAAAAACCTTCTGTGTGCAACCGCTACCTCAGGCCCCCAAAACACTTACCTGAATCCCATCTCAATCCAGCAATTTTCATGGGAGCATCAGCTCTCCAGGACTCTGCCTCCTCATTGGCTGAGGCAGCAGCGGGAACCAGCTGTCAATCACAGCTAGTGAGCCAATGAGGAGAGAGAGGAGACAGTGTCTGAATGGTCACACCACAGAACAGCGGCTCGGGAGCATGCGAGCACACCTTCTTGAGTGCCCCCATGGCAAGCTGCTTGCTCTAGGGGCACTTGACAGAAGGGAGGGGCCAGGAGCTCCGGCGGGGGACCCTAGAAGAGGAGAATCATTAAGGAGCTTCACCCTCTTGATTTGACCTGTTTATCATTATTATTAACGAAAAAACCCATAAGCCGCGCTAAATAGATACCAAGGCAAATGCAACCAACTATTTGTGCAATGATATAAAGATAAATGTTGAAATAAATATTAATAAATACAACCAACTACTTGTGCAAAATAAACAAATAAATGTTAAAACAAATATTGTATAGAGTATAGCAACCCTATATGTGTATATGCATATACGTGATACAAAACATATAAGTATTAGGATTCCTGATCTCAAAAACCCACAAATGCTGATGGGCACATATAATGGGAATCAGTAACACACACCTATTGTAAAATATATACACCCAATGTGTGAACAATGAGTCCGTATAAAAACAAAAAAGGGGGTAACGTAAGGGTCCTCTGAGTAAACACCACACTCTTCCTGGAAATCCAAATATGGGAGCAGTTATATTCAATCCACCACCAACACACGATAAGATTTACTGCTTACCAGATATGAGTGACCCCCCACTACAGAGGGTCGCACGGGGCTTAATAGGAATGGACGTCACTTCCAACCACAAGATAAAAGAGGTTCCTCGATGTCTTCCTGGATTCACTCTTTTAGGAACTCTTGGGAAGAGAACTCACTCCCGGACACTCAACTCAGTAGTCCAAACAGACTCAGAGTCAGGGACATCAAAGCCATAGGGGAAAGATAAAACTCAAAATAGTGTAAAACCCTTTTTATTTTAAAATTAAAAATATAAAAATACACTTACAAGCGTGCCCCTGGATGACGCAATTTTGTTGAGAAACGCGTAGGGCTGAGCGGTGCGCTATTCATCACCTCGGTTTTGTGACGGGTTCCAGGAGAACGAGTCTGTCCGTGTGCGTCCGGCCGGCGCCACGGACTTAAGGCGCTTTCCTTTTTTATACGCTTGTAAGTGTATTTTTATATTTTTAATTTTAAAATAAAAAGGGTTTTACACTATTTTGAGTTTTATCTTTCCCCTATGGCTTTGATGTCCCTGACTCTGAGTCTGTTTGGACTACTGAGTTGAGTGTCCGGGAGTGAGTTCTCTTCCCAAGAGTTCCTAAAAGAGTGAATCCAGGAAGACATCGAGGAACCTCTTTTATCTTGTGGTTGGAAGTGACGTCCATTCCTATTAAGCCCCGTGCGACCCTCTGTAGTGGGGGGTCACTCATATCTGGTAAGCAGTAAATCTTATCGTGTGTTGGTGGTGGATTGAATATAACTGCTCCCATATTTGGATTTCCAGGAAGAGTGTGGTGTTTACTCAGAGGACCCTTACTGGGCCTTACGTTACCCCCTTTTTGGTTTTTATACGGACTCATTGTTCACACATTGGGTGTATATATTTTACAATAGGTGTGTGTTACTGATTCCCATTATATGTGCCCATCAGCATTTGTGGGTTTTTGAGATCAGGAATCCTAATACTTATATGTTTTGTATCACGTATATGCATATACACATATAGGGTTGCTATACTCTATACAATATTTGTTTTAACATTTATTTGTTTATTTTGCACAAGTAGTTGGTTGTATTTATTAATATTTATTTCAACATTTATCTTTATATCATTGCACAAATAGTTGGTTGCATTTGCCTTGGTATCTATTTAGCGCGGCTTATGGGTTTTTTCGTTTTTATTTGCATGTATGTGACATAGCGAAAGCCGCAGCTGAATATCCTTACAGGATTTTCTTTATACATTTACACATTCCCACATTCACATATTTAACCTTAGCGCAGTTATTTTCTTTTTTTCTTTTATCATTATTATTGAAAGTGAAAGTAAAAAAAAAATCCCACATTAGAGTAGTCCCCAGAAAAGTAATAGAGGGGAAATATTCCAATAGGGACACTAGTTCTGGTGACCTGGGGGTCTCTCCATGGAATTCCTTTAATTTGCAGGGATTTCTTCTCACTTCCTGTTTGGCTATAGGACAGGAAGTGAAGGGAAATCTCCGCAATCAGATACAGATGGTGAAAAATAAACTGACAGGGGTTATAGCCCTCCCTTACTCTATCCAATATGAAAAGAAAAAAAAGTTTTGCCTATAGTATTACTTTACGCTAGTCATACAATGATCAATATTCATCCTGACCAGCAGGCACCTGCCAAATTTCGATCAATGTGTAAGCTGCCTTGCTTAACAGAAGTTGGTTGTCAATTGTTTAATCAATTGCTATCAAAGGGACATGTTGGAAAATTTTCCATCAATCAGCATCTGCAACCAATCGGCTGTAGCTGTTGATCAGTGCATTCTGACAGTAGCAGATACTGCTGTCAGAAGACAATGTCTTGGCAGGATGGCTTGCTACAGGATTGCTACATCCATCTTGTTTGTGTGGATGGAGAGATCTGCTAACTTTGCTCTTTTTTTTTTTACATTCAGCCGACTGGCTGACAGTCTATGGCCAGCTTAAGACGGTAAGCTCCAGTAAGGTAGGGACAGATCCTTCCTTAGGCTCAGTAAGGCAGGAACAGAGCCTAGGTCTGTAGGTTTCAGCAAGGCAGGAACAGATCCTTAAGCTGTAATTTCCATCAAATTAGGAAAAATTTGAATGGTAATTGTCATAGCTATACAGGTATAGGAACTTACAAAATAATTACATTTGGCCAGATCTGCATGTTGCCAAACCCGATAGAGTTTAAGCGGCTACACATACAGGAGCACCTGTAAACTTACGATCCATTGAAATCATTTAGCAATTGAATGGACAGTGAGAGACTGTGGGAGTTGAGTTTGCACAATACATTTCCTAGTTATTTTAGGTTAGGTTTAAATTGGATTGAAGGCAAGTGTGTAAATAAGATATGTGCAGCACCGGTACTCCTAATGAGTACACGCTATGTATTTAAATTTAGTTTTTGCCCAAAACTGTAGTTGAGTTTTGGGGTTAATGGTTCTAAATTATGCTTTGGCATCAGTTGGGCTGGGCTGTATAGAAGTTCTGCCTTGTCATAGGTGGGGTTGTACACCTGTGAGAGGCCTTAGAACGCAGTCTGGTTGGATGCATTGGGTATCAATCTCTCTCGGAGCCAATCAGTGGGTGCGTTTGTCTCGCTGTGTATTCTGGGAGAGGGTACTTAAGGTGCCGAAGTCATATGGTTCTGGGATCCGGTCCAGAAGTTGTTGCTGACTCCGTGGTCCTGGTCCTCCTGACCAGCTCCCAGGGGCCCTCATGGCCTGGGGTGTGGATCCATCCGTTCTCGAGCCTCAAAACTGGCTAGTTCGAGGCACAGTAACTGGAAGGAGGATTCTAAGGTGTTCCGGTGCCGTCTGGACTTTGGAGAGGCCCAGCAACTCTACATGCAACTAGGGGAGGACTCTTCAGTAGGAGAGCCATGCATGAGGCTGGCTGCTCGGTAAGAGCCTGGAAGCAGAGCTGCCATGGACATTGATTGAATGCACAATTCTTACGGAATCGCCGGACTGGCTGAAAGATTCTGGTACAGTAAGGAAGTTCTTACCTCTACCGTTTCCGGTTACAACTAAGTTCTTCTGCTAAGTCTGTGTGAGAGACTTTGCAAAGTTATGCCGCATACACACGATCAAACTATCCAGCGGAAAAGTCCGGTGGATTCGAGCATGTGGGCGCTGGCAGACTTTTTTTACCCAAAAGTCTGGCGGACTTAGAAAGTAGTTTTGACTCAAAAACTGTCTGCTGGACTCGCAGTCCGGCAGACAATACGGCCGTGTGTGTGCTAGTCTGTCGTACTTTTGAAATGAACGGACTTTCCCGCACGGAGAAAAGTCTGTTCATTTTGAACGCGGCTCCAGGTAGCCGGGACTAGCGAAGGAAGTCAATGTCGCTGCCTTCGGTGGCGAGATTGACACGTCGCTGGCCCGTCACCTGGTATGGACTTAAAGGCCTATGCCGAAAAAATGCAGTGGGGGTCCCCCCAAAGACCCTTATCCGAGCATGCAACCCGGCCGGTCAGGAAAGGGGTGGGGATGAGTGAACGCCCCCCCCTCCTGAGCCGTACCAGGCCACATGTCCTCAACATGGGGGGTGCTTTGGGGAAGGGGGGGCCGTGCAGCCCCCCCACCCCAAAGCACCTTGTCCCCATGTTGATGAGGACAAGGGCCTCTTCCCGACAACCCTGGCCATTGGTTGTCGGGGTCTGCGGGCGAGGGGCTTATTGGAATCCGGGAGCCCCCACCCTATGTGAATGAGTATGGGGTACAATGTACCCCTACCCATTCACCTGTGAAAAAAAATGTAAATAAAACACAACACACAAGGGTTAAAAATACTTTATTGCACAGCTTCGGGGGTCTCCTTCCGTCTTGGGAGGTCTTGTCTCCGGACTCCTCCGCTATCTTCTGCTCTTTTGCTAGCTCTTTTACTAGTGGAGGAACACGGCTTTCTTCTTTGTCGCCGCCGCCCGGGGTTCTTCCGACTTCGGCGGTTTGTTCCCCTATTCGGGGGTCTTGTCCCCCTCTTCGTTTCTTCTTGCCGGGCCTCCTTCTTCCAGCTCTTTTACTGGCGGTGGCCCGGTCTTCTATGTTAGTGTGTGTTGGAATCAGACAGGAATTAGTATTATACATCTACACAGCTGTTTGTACAGCCGAACTCAGCCATATTGATGCCAGGCAGTCTCACATGTTTAAAAGCAAGGAATGTGACACAATTTGAATAGCAGAATGAGTTCTATTCAGCCCACCTGGAATGTACTGAACTTCAAAGACAGTATGGTGCCGACTTGTCTGTAAGAACAAAGGACAGCTGGTGGGGCGTCCGAGATCGAGCCACAAGATGGCAATCCAGTCGGAGCAGTTGCAATTCATGGGCAGACACTGCCCCCCAGAGGACAAGTATGGCAGGACTGTACGAGGTAATTAGCCTGGGGGAGGAAACGCCCCAGAGACGCTGATTGGTCTACGGGAAAAGTAGGATGGGCTATGGGGTGTGGTATGGCTGAGGTATGTTTAACAAAAAGGGTTGCAACCATGAGGTCTCCCTCTGTCTCCTCTCACTTCCATCATGAGGCTTAGCTGCGAAGGTCGGATAAGTATGGCTTATATTGTACTTTGATTGTATGCTATGTATTATTGTAACTTCTATTGATACCTTATGCACGCTGTATTATTTCCTTGGGAAATAAATGAGATTTGATTGATCTTAGACCGTGTATTGATTTCATAGCCAAGGGTGGTAGTATTGTGATATTAACAATAACATGTGCTTGGCGTAATAGATTGATAGCTAAACTATAGGGACTAGACAAAGGAATACATAACTGATAATAGTAGTACTAGACTGAATTGATCAGTTACTTCAGTGTGTGTGGGCAGGTCCGCTCGTTCGGAAATTTGGCGGACTTTCCGACGGTTTGTCCGCCAGACTAAGTCCGCCGGATAGTCTGATCGTGTGTACGCGGCATTAGAGACTGAGTTTGTTCAACCGTTTTATGCAAATAAAAATCCTGAAAAGGAATCCAAGTGTCGGTCTCTACAGTTACTGGGTCATCAACCCTGGGAACCCCTAGACAAGAACAACGAGTTACGAGCTGGTGGAGGTAATTGGTAAGCCCAGGAAAAATTCAGCCACTCCTTCGGGGGTAAGTGCTACATATGTAACAAAGTTCTATAAGGTGCCAGATTCGAAACATATATTTGTGTGCAATATAATTCCTGTAATAGACAACCTTTGACTATAAGATGGCTTTCTTTCTGGATCAGCAGCCTCAGGTTTTTTTGAGTCTATGGATAACTTACCATTACAGCGGTACTTCAAATTGGACCAGATAATGTTTTCTTGTGAGAAACAGAACACACCAAGTCTTCCTCCACGCATTGTGGTGTCCACAGTCACCCCTGAATCAGCAACCAGCTCACTGCCTTCATAGAACCTTGTCCTGCAAATAGCGAAAAACAGGTCAATGTGCAGCAGCTGAAATAGACAGTCAGTATAAAGATTCCTGGTAACAATTTGCTGATTCTATATTGTGTAGGCAAGGAGGTGCCCTGGAAATTGAGTTTTTAAAATTGAAATTCTACTCTAAATGAACTGGCACCCTCACTATACTGTATCAAATACAGTCTATATTAAAAAATTATAAATCTTGGGGTCCATTCACACTTTGCACTGTGTTAACATGCATTCATTTATTGCATTTAAGATGCACTGTGCTTTTGAATAGTTGACAGCACATCTTAATGCATAAAAAATTGCCTTTACCCTTAAATTTAAAAACAGTGCACCACAATGCACATAATTATGCACTGCAGTTTGGGCACATTCTTTGATATTGCTATACTGAGTCGGGGTGATTAAGGCCTCACATAGGCGTACATTCTATGAGGGCCATGTTTGCTTGCATTTGATGAATAGGTGTTCCGTGCGTTCATGTGCAGGCAATCCCATTCATGTAAACAGTTGCACAGGCTGCTGCTCCCAACTTGATCTCCGAGTGGGTGTGGGTGTGTGTCCCCACACGCAGACAGTGCGAGTTTGGGGACATGCACTCACACCTACCTAAATGTCAAATTGCCTGCATATGGATACACAGAACACCTGTGCATCCCACATGGGCAATTATGGATTTAAAGTACACCCATGTGGATAAGTACTAATAGTGAATGGCACCATAATACAATGTTCCACAGTTTAGTATACAATGTGTGTACCTGCAACGTATATATGTCAGTGGGCCCTTAGATACCTCAAGGAAAGTTTTTACATCTGATCTGATATTGTAAACTTTATGTTTAGATAAAGAAAACCTTTGTATGAGGTCCTCATGGCTATGACATTTATTAACACGTATATAGTGAGAAAGTCAACCAGCGCTAAAAAAACTGAAACAGTAAAAAATAAAAAATATATATATATATAAAGAAAAAATGCAGCTAGAATACTGTAGGTCAAATTACCAAATCCCACATTTCAAAATATAAATATCTCAGTACAGCGCAAATACATAAAACTCTTTACAGTGAAATACTAAATGCATAAATAAAAGTCCATATAGTGAATGATACAATATACAGTGATCAAGAAAGATCAAAAAGAGTCCACTTGTGCAGTGTGTCTTTAATCAATATATCCAGTGACGATGTGATCCCTTCACCAATGAACTAGTTGGACTCTCACCTCATCGAATGGACCCCTGATAAATCAGATAGGTCAAAAACACATGTTCCCATCAAGGGTGAAGTATAAGGCTACAGCAAACCAAACGGAAGCATTTCCAGATAGAATCTCCTCAATGTCATCAGATCAGGATAATGTCATATATGAAAAAGAACAAGCAAATCTAGTGCTCTCCGTTTGATAACAATTTATTAAAACAAATGAATAAAAACAAATTTCCACTCACATTTCTAAGCACTGATCTCCAGTGCCGAGTGCAAAGCAGGAAATAACATGCATGGATCAGTGTGTCAGCTGGCGGATGACGTCACGACGCGAGTCACGTGGTCCGTACGCGTTGCGTCCCAGGGAAAGGGCGGGACTTCATCAGCGGTGACGGAATGACGTCGGACGGCCGCTTTATACTAACACACTAAATTTAAACCAATAAACAGCGGAGTTATGCGCAAGGCAAATGCCGCTACTAGCGTGACACCGGAACATACATCTGTGATCACTCCATACACAGAGGGAAAGGAGAGGGCATATAGAAAACTTTATGAGCGCCAAAAAAATCTTTAAAACAAAATTAAAATCAACACCAGAGAGAAGCGTACGTCAAGTCCGCTAATTAGGCAACAAAATATCACCCACTAATAGTTCTCGCATAAAATATGCAGAGAAACGAACGAGACGTTGCCCAAACGGACAATACAAAGCTTTAAACGAATTTCCCGGTAGGTCGCATGACCAATGATAAGAACTAACGAATATACCCGCAAATGCCGCTGACGTCATCAGAAAGCTACACTGATCCGTACATGAAGAAAAAACAAACAAACATACCTATAATTAAACACATACCATACAGGTAAAAAAGAAATCAAAAAATATATACAAAAAGTAAATATAAAAATAAAAATAAAAATAAAAATAAAAATAAAAATAAAAGTATCACAATAAATATAAAAAAGAATCAGATACTATAGAATAAAACAATTATCTGTCCGAAATGAAACAATTTAAATCAAATTCCACATTTAAACCTCCCGGGGCAAGAACCCGTGTTTCATGGATCCAATAGGATTCACGTTTGCTTAATTGGCGTATGAAGTTACCTCCACGCCAATGCTTGGTGACCTTCTCAATCCCCCAAAAGCTCAAACTCCTGGGATTCTGGGAATGCACCAATTTAAAATGGCGAGACACATTATGAGTCTTCAGGCCCTTTTTAATATTATTTACGTGTTCACCCAACCTCACATGTAGAGGTCTGGAGGTTCTACCGATATATTGGAGACCACATCCACATTGTAACATATATACCACCCCTATGGTGGAACAAGTGATGAGTTTATCGATCTTGTATTCCTTATTATTACTAGTGGCTATGAAGGATTTTCTCCTTTTCATATTGCATCTAGAGTGCCTGCATGCCGTACATCTACCACACGCATAAAAGCCGGATAGAAAAGAAAAAAGCCTGCTTTCAGTTTGTACAGGGGGATCAATAACACTCGGTGCTATTTGGTCACGCAATGATGGAGCCTTTTTATATATGAAAGAAGGCCGTGCGGGTAACAATGGACCCAACACTCGGTCTTGTTTCAGTATAAACCAGTTTTTGGCCACAACTTTTTCAAATTTTTTATACTGTACGTTATAATCAAGGACCATTCGGAAATTAACCCCTTCCACACCTGATTCTTTTGCCTTATCTTTAATCAGAAGGGACCTATCCATCTGCTGAACCCTAGATATTTCATGTTCAAGAGCAGATGGATCATAACCCTTTTCCCGAAACCTAGAGGACAATGTGTGGGCTTGATTCACAAAGTCATCCATGTAAGAACAATTCCGCCTTAGTCTAACGTACTGTCCCCTGGGGATATTGCATAACCAAGACTTATGGTGGCAACTCCCCAGGGGAATGTACGAATTCCGATCAGTTGGCTTAAAGTGGTTTTTCAATACTAGCCCATCATTTGCTTTGGTGATCTCTAGGTCAAGAAACACCAACCGTTCTTGGCTGATATTCCACGATAACTGGATGTTTTTGTCGTTAACATTCATAGTACCGACAAATTCATCCAATCCTCGCCGATCACCATCCCATACTAAAATGAGATCATCAATGAATCTATTGTAGCAGATTAATTCCTTGGGGCGATTCCGAAAAACAACTTCCTCCTCCCAGTGGGCCATAAATAAATTGGCCACACTGGGAGCAAACTTGGCCCCCATGGCAACCCCCCTTACTTGTAAATAAAACTGATGATTAAACCAAAAATAATTCCTAGATAAACAAAAATTCAAGCATTTGAGAATATATTTTTTATGACACTCCGATAAATCGGAGTAAGTGGACATGGCCCACTGAACTGAAGCTCGCGCATCACTGTGTCCTATAATAGTGTACAGTGAGCCGACATCGGCTGTCACAAGAAAACAGGAGGCCATAATATCCAATGACTCAAGAATTTGAATAATGTGTTTAGTGTCTTTAAGGAATGCTTTGGTTTTAAATACCAGGGGTTGTAGAAAAGTGTCAATGTACTGACCCACTCTAGAGGAGATAGAGTCAATACCGTTAACAATAGGCCTGCCAGGCGGATTAACACAATCCTTATGGATTTTTGGCAGGCTGTATATAATGGGGGTACGGCAAAATAATGGGTCAAGATAAGATCCCTCTTTTTTATTGAGAATATTTTTATGTTTCCCTTCTTCTATTAGCCAATGTAATTCATCCTTATACTGTAACATAGGATCTTTGTTCAAAATATGATATGTGTCAGTGTCACTGACAAGCTTATTCATTTCGGACATATAACTAGTTCTATTTAAAATCACCAATCCCCCCCCTTTATCCGCGGGGCGTATGACTATGTCATCCCTGCTCCTAAGGGATTCAATTCCCAATTTGATAAACTGGGGGTCCTTTACTTTGCGTACTTTAAGATTGTCTAGATCATTTATAACAACATTCTTAAAAACCTCCAAAAACTTGTTATCGGTGTTTAGGGGGTTAAACGTGGATTTATTACGGAGATTTGAGTGATGATCTTCAAATATTTTCACCTGTCTAACAGGGTTGGATAGAAAATATTTTTTCATGTTCAAATTCCTAACAAACTTTTGGATGTTAACATATGTATGGAATTTACTAAAATTCCTAACCGGAGCGAATTTTAGACCCCTATCTAGAACTTTTAACTCATTATCGCTTAATGGACATCCACTTAAGTTGTATATGCCTGTCCCTATTGGGGTTTTTGTTTTTTGAATTCTCCTGCCCCCTCTCCTTCCTCTCTCTCTTTTCTTTTTCGGACCTGATTGCCCGACTGGGGGGTTCCGTACGGTTGCTGTCTCCACCACTCCTGATGGATAGGTGGAGGTGCAAATGGTGGATGGATGGGCTGGTGAATAGGGGGCTGCACATAAGGGCCCCTTCCGGGTCCACTCTGTGCACCCAAAAAATCCCCTCCCTCACCGGCTCCTCCATATTGTAATGGTGCATATCTATTAGACACAGGTAAAGTGTATCTCGGTTGACCACCATACGGAACCCTCTGATGGGAACCATAATCAAACTGATACCCACCCTGTCTGCTAGGGGAATGGTAGCCATAATAGTACTGAGACTCATTAACAGGGTCTGCCCTGGAGTCAGAATTCCTGTCACGGTTACCATTACCTCTACCTCTTTTCTTTCCGTGATTATTACGGGGTCCCCTATTATATGTACCTCCCCTCGGTGCACTACTCCTAGTATTACAGGGATCTGGCACCAGATTTTCCGGAATAAAGGTGCCTACAGAACCAAGTGGCGGTATAGGGGCCATAGCATCAACCTCAATAGGAGTATCATGGTGGATATCTCCCTCGGTTTGATTCATTTTTTGCCATTTAAAGACATTACCCCCATTGAAATCATCTGAGTCTCTTATGAACTTTTTCTTTTTCTTATTTTGGACCTCAAAGTCCCACTTTGCCATCTTATCCTTTAGTTCAACAGAGAGTCTAATGAAATCAGGAGTGTCTTTAAATGATTCAATGGAATGTTTAATCTCATTGATCTGACTATCTAGAATGGTCATTTTTCTTTGTTTACGTTTCAACAAAAATTCCATTAATTCTAGACCTTTATTAAGAAAAAAGTTTTCCCATTCCAACATGGAATCCCTATCCAGGAGTCCATCGTTAGGAGGAACGTCCCATCTTAAACGACGTGGTATTAATCTAGCAGAAATATATTGCTGGAAAGAAACGATATCCCACCAAGCTTTAACCTTTTTCTCAAAAACATGACCAAGCTTTCTAAAGGCCAAAACCACATCCGGGGTTTGTTCAGAAATAGGGGTACGTGAAAAAATATCACTTAATTTAACCTCTCTATTTTCCAAATATTGAAATACATCCATATTAGCTGCTGAAATTGTAGTAAATTGGTGCAAAAGAATATAGTGAGAAAGTCAACCAGCGCTAAAAAAACTGAAACAGTAAAAAATAAAAAATATATATATATATAAAGAAAAAATGCAGCTAGAATACTGTAGGTCAAATTACCAAATCCCACATTTCAAAATATAAATATCTCAGTACAGCGCAAATACATAAAACTCTTTACAGTGAAATACTAAATGCATAAATAAAAGTCCATATAGTGAATGATACAATATACAGTGATCAAGAAAGATCAAAAAGAGTCCACTTGTGCAGTGTGTCTTTAATCAATATATCCAGTGACGATGTGATCCCTTCACCAATGAACTAGTTGGACTCTCACCTCATCGAATGGACCCCTGATAAATCAGATAGGTCAAAAACACATGTTCCCATCAAGGGTGAAGTATAAGGCTACAGCAAACCAAACGGAAGCATTTCCAGATAGAATCTCCTCAATGTCATCAGATCAGGATAATGTCATATATGAAAAAGAACAAGCAAATCTAGTGCTCTCCGTTTGATAACAATTTATTAAAACAAATGAATAAAAACAAATTTCCACTCACATTTCTAAGCACTGATCTCCAGTGCCGAGTGCAAAGCAGGAAATAACATGCATGGATCAGTGTGTCAGCTGGCGGATGACGTCACGACGCGAGTCACGTGGTCCGTACGCGTTGCGTCCCAGGGAAAGGGCGGGACTTCATCAGCGGTGACGGAATGACGTCGGACGGCCGCTTTATACTAACACACTAAATTTAAACCAATAAACAGCGGAGTTATGCGCAAGGCAAATGCCGCTACTAGCGTGACACCGGAACATACATCTGTGATCACTCCATACACAGAGGGAAAGGAGAGGGCATATAGAAAACTTTATGAGCGCCAAAAAAATCTTTAAAACAAAATTAAAATCAACACCAGAGAGAAGCGTACGTCAAGTCCGCTAATTAGGCAACAAAATATCACCCACTAATAGTTCTCGCATAAAATATGCAGAGAAACGAACGAGACGTTGCCCAAACGGACAATACAAAGCTTTAAACGAATCTCCCGGTAGGTCGCATGACCAATGATAAGAACTAACGAATATACCCGCAAATGCCGCTGACGTCATCAGAAAGCTACACTGATCCGTACATGAAGAAAAAACAAACAAACATACCTATAATTAAACACATACCATACAGGTAAAAAAGAAATCAAAAAATATATACAAAAAGTAAATATAAAAATAAAAATAAAAATAAAAGTATCACAATAAATATAAAAAAGAATCAGATACTATAGAATAAAACAATTATCTGTCCGAAATGAAACAATTTAAATCAAATTCCACATTTAATCCCTTAGGAGCAGGGATGACATAGTCATACGCCCCGCGGATAAAGGGGGGGGATTGGTGATTTTAAATAGAACTAGTTATATGTCCGAAATGAATAAGCTTGTCAGTGACACTGACACATATCATATTTTGAACAAAGATCCTATGTTACAGTATAAGGATGAATTACATAGGCTAATAGAAGAAGGGAAACATAAAAATATTCTCAATAAAAAAGAGGGATCTTATCTTGACCCATTATTTTGCCGTACCCCCATTATATACAGCCTGCCAAAAATCCATAAGGATTGTGTTAATCCGCCTGGCAGGCCTATTGTTAACGGTATTGACTCTATCTCCTCTAGAGTGGGTCAGTACATTGACACTTTTCTACAACCCCTGGTATTTAAAACCAAAGCATTCCTTAAAGACACTAAACACATTATTCAAATTCTTGAGTCATTGGATATTATGGCCTCCTGTTTTCTTGTGACAGCCGATGTCGGCTCACTGTACACTATTATAGGACACAGTGATGCGCGAGCTTCAGTTCAGTGGGCCATGTCCACTTACTCCGATTTATCGGAGTGTCATAAAAAATATATTCTCAAATGCTTGAATTTTTGTTTATCTAGGAATTATTTTTGGTTTAATCATCAGTTTTATTTACAAGTAAGGGGGGTTGCCATGGGGGCCAAGTTTGCTCCCAGTGTGGCCAATTTATTTATGGCCCACTGGGAGGAGGAAGTTGTTTTTCGGAATCGCCCCAAGGAATTAATCTGCTACAATAGATTCATTGATGATCTCATTTTAGTATGGGATGGTGATCGGCGAGGATTGGATGAATTTGTCGGTACTATGAATGTTAACGACAAAAACATCCAGTTATCGTGGAATATCAGCCAAGAACGGTTGGTGTTTCTTGACCTAGAGATCACCAAAGCAAATGATGGGCTAGTATTGAAAAACCACTTTAAGCCAACTGATCGGAATTCGTACATTCCCCTGGGGAGTTGCCACCATAAGTCTTGGTTATGCAATATCCCCAGGGGACAGTACGTTAGACTAAGGCGGAATTGTTCTTACATGGATGACTTTGTGAATCAAGCCCACACATTGTCCTCTAGGTTTCGGGAAAAGGGTTATGATCCATCTGCTCTTGAACATGAAATATCTAGGGTTCAGCAGATGGATAGGTCCCTTCTGATTAAAGATAAGGCAAAAGAATCAGGTGTGGAAGGGGTTAATTTCCGAATGGTCCTTGATTATAACGTACAGTATAAAAAATTTGAAAAAGTTGTGGCCAAAAACTGGTTTATACTGAAACAAGACCGAGTGTTGGGTCCATTGTTACCCGCACGGCCTTCTTTCATATATAAAAAGGCTCCATCATTGCGTGACCAAATAGCACCGAGTGTTATTGATCCCCCTGTACAAACTGAAAGCAGGCTTTTTTCTTTTCTATCCGGCTTTTATGCGTGTGGTAGATGTACGGCATGCAGGCACTCTAGATGCAATATGAAAAGGAGAAAATCCTTCATAGCCACTAGTAATAATAAGGAATACAAGATCGATAAACTCATCACTTGTTCCACCATAGGGGTGGTATATATGTTACAATGTGGATGTGGTCTCCAATATATCGGTAGAACCTCCAGACCTCTACATGTGAGGTTGGGTGAACACGTAAATAATATTAAAAAGGGCCTGAAGACTCATAATGTGTCTCGCCATTTTAAATTGGTGCATTCCCAGAATCCCAGGAGTTTGAGCTTTTGGGGGATTGAGAAGGTCACCAAGCATTGGCGTGGAGGTAACTTCATACGCCAATTAAGTAAACGTGAATCCTATTGGATCCATGAAACACGGGTTCTTGCCCCGGGAGGTTTAAATGTGGAATTTGATTTAAATTGTTTCATTTCGGACAGATAATTGTTTTATTCTATAGTATCTGATTCTTTTTTATATTTATTGTGATACTTTTATTTTTATTTTTATTTTTATTTTTATTTTTATTTTTATATTTACTTTTTGTATATATTTTTTGATTTCTTTTTTACCTGTATGGTATGTGTTTAATTATAGGTATGTTTGTTTGTTTTTTCTTCATGTACGGATCAGTGTAGCTTTCTGATGACGTCAGCGGCATTTGCGGGTATATTCGTTAGTTCTTATCATTGGTCATGCGACCTACCGGGAGATTCGTTTAAAGCTTTGTATTGTCCGTTTGGGCAACGTCTCGTTCGTTTCTCTGCATATTTTATGCGAGAACTATTAGTGGGTGATATTTTGTTGCCTAATTAGCGGACTTGACGTACGCTTCTCTCTGGTGTTGATTTTAATTTTGTTTTAAAGATTTTTTTGGCGCTCATAAAGTTTTCTATATGCCCTCTCCTTTCCCTCTGTGTATGGAGTGATCACAGATGTATGTTCCGGTGTCACGCTAGTAGCGGCATTTGCCTTGCGCATAACTCCGCTGTTTATTGGTTTAAATTTAGTGTGTTAGTATAAAGCGGCCGTCCGACGTCATTCCGTCACCGCTGATGAAGTCCCGCCCTTTCCCTGGGACGCAACGCGTACGGACCACGTGACTCGCGTCGTGACGTCATCCGCCAGCTGACACACTGATCCATGCATGTTATTTCCTGCTTTGCACTCGGCACTGGAGATCAGTGCTTAGAAATGTGAGTGGAAATTTGTTTTTATTCATTTGTTTTAATAAATTGTTATCAAACGGAGAGCACTAGATTTGCTTGTTCTTTTTCATATATGACATTATCCTGATCTGATGACATTGAGGAGATTCTATCTGGAAATGCTTCCGTTTGGTTTGCTGTAGCCTTATACTTCACCCTTGATGGGAACATGTGTTTTTGACCTATCTGATTTATCAGGGGTCCATTCGATGAGGTGAGAGTCCAACTAGTTCATTGGTGAAGGGATCACATCGTCACTGGATATATTGATTAAAGACACACTGCACAAGTGGACTCTTTTTGATCTTTCTTGATCACTGTATATTGTATCATTCACTATATGGACTTTTATTTATGCATTTAGTATTTCACTGTAAAGAGTTTTATGTATTTGCGCTGTACTGAGATATTTATATTTTGAAATGTGGGATTTGGTAATTTGACCTACAGTATTCTAGCTGCATTTTTTCTTTATATATATATATATTTTTTATTTTTTACTGTTTCAGTTTTTTTAGCGCTGGTTGACTTTCTCACTATATTCTTTTGCACCAATTTACTACAATTTCAGCAGCTAATATGGATGTATTTCAATATTTGGAAAATAGAGAGGTTAAATTAAGTGATATTTTTTCACGTACCCCTATTTCTGAACAAACCCCGGATGTGGTTTTGGCCTTTAGAAAGCTTGGTCATGTTTTTGAGAAAAAGGTTAAAGCTTGGTGGGATATCGTTTCTTTCCAGCAATATATTTCTGCTAGATTAATACCACGTCGTTTAAGATGGGACGTTCCTCCTAACGATGGACTCCTGGATAGGGATTCCATGTTGGAATGGGAAAACTTTTTTCTTAATAAAGGTCTAGAATTAATGGAATTTTTGTTGAAACGTAAACAAAGAAAAATGACCATTCTAGATAGTCAGATCAATGAGATTAAACATTCCATTGAATCATTTAAAGACACTCCTGATTTCATTAGACTCTCTGTTGAACTAAAGGATAAGATGGCAAAGTGGGACTTTGAGGTCCAAAATAAGAAAAAGAAAAAGTTCATAAGAGACTCAGATGATTTCAATGGGGGTAATGTCTTTAAATGGCAAAAAATGAATCAAACCGAGGGAGATATCCACCATGATACTCCTATTGAGGTTGATGCTATGGCCCCTATACCGCCACTTGGTTCTGTAGGCACCTTTATTCCGGAAAATCTGGTGCCAGATCCCTGTAATACTAGGAGTAGTGCACCGAGGGGAGGTACATATAATAGGGGACCCCGTAATAATCACGGAAAGAAAAGAGGTAGAGGTAATGGTAACCGTGACAGGAATTCTGACTCCAGGGCAGACCCTGTTAATGAGTCTCAGTACTATTATGGCTACCATTCCCCTAGCAGACAGGGTGGGTATCAGTTTGATTATGGTTCCCATCAGAGGGTTCCGTATGGTGGTCAACCGAGATACACTTTACCTGTGTCTAATAGATATGCACCATTACAATATGGAGGAGCCGGTGAGGGAGGGGATTTTTTGGGTGCACAGAGTGGACCCGGAAGGGGCCCTTATGTGCAGCCCCCTATTCACCAGCCCATCCATCCACCATTTGCACCTCCACCTATCCATCAGGAGTGGTGGAGACAGCAACCGTACGGAACCCCCCAGTCGGGCAATCAGGTCCGAAAAAGAAAAGAGAGAGAGGAAGGAGAGGGGGCAGGAGAATTCAAAAAACAAAAACCCCAATAGGGACAGGCATATACAACTTAAGTGGATGTCCATTAAGCGATAATGAGTTAAAAGTTCTAGATAGGGGTCTAAAATTCGCTCCGGTTAGGAATTTTAGTAAATTCCATACATATGTTAACATCCAAAAGTTTGTTAGGAATTTGAACATGAAAAAATATTTTCTATCCAACCCTGTTAGACAGGTGAAAATATTTGAAGATCATCACTCAAATCTCCGTAATAAATCCACGTTTAACCCCCTAAACACCGATAACAAGTTTTTGGAGGTTTTTAAGAATGTTGTTATAAATGATCTAGACAATCTTAAAGTACGCAAAGTAAAGGACCCCCAGTTTATCAAATTGGGAATTGAATCCCTTAGGAGCAGGGATGATATAGTCATACGCCCCGCGGATAAAGGGGGGGGATTGGTGATTTTAAATAGAACTAGTTATATGTCCGAAATGAATAAGCTTGTCAGTGACACTGACACATATCATATTTTGAACAAAGATCCTATGTTACAGTATAAGGATGAATTACATTGGCTAATAGAAGAAGGGAAACATAAAAATATTCTCAATAAAAAAGAGGGATCTTATCTTGACCCATTATTTTGCCGTACCCCCATTATATACAGCCTGCCAAAAATCCATAAGGATTGTGTTAATCCGCCTGGCAGGCCTATTGTTAACGGTATTGACTCTATCTCCTCTAGAGTGGGTCAGTACATTGACACTTTTCTACAACCCCTGGTATTTAAAACCAAAGCATTCCTTAAAGACACTAAACACATTATTCAAATTCTTGAGTCATTGGATATTATGGCCTCCTGTTTTCTTGTGACAGCCGATGTCGGCTCACTGTACACTATTATAGGACACAGTGATGCGCGAGCTTCAGTTCAGTGGGCCATGTCCACTTACTCCGATTTATCGGAGTGTCATAAAAAATATATTCTCAAATGCTTGAATTTTTGTTTATCTAGGAATTATTTTTGGTTTAATCATCAGTTTTATTTACAAGTAAGGGGGGTTGCCATGGGGGCCAAGTTTGCTCCCAGTGTGGCCAATTTATTTATGGCCCACTGGGAGGAGGAAGTTGTTTTTCGGAATCGCCCCAAGGAATTAATCTGCTACAATAGATTCATTGATGATCTCATTTTAGTATGGGATGGTGATCGGCGAGGATTGGATGAATTTGTCGGTACTATGAATGTTAACGACAAAAACATCCAGTTATCGTGGAATATCAGCCAAGAACGGTTGGTGTTTCTTGACCTAGAGATCACCAAAGCAAATGATGGGCTAGTATTGAAAAACCACTTTAAGCCAACTGATCGGAATTCGTACATTCCCCTGGGGAGTTGCCACCATAAGTCTTGGTTATGCAATATCCCCAGGGGACAGTACGTTAGACTAAGGCGGAATTGTTCTTACATGGATGACTTTGTGAATCAAGCCCACACATTGTCCTCTAGGTTTCGGGAAAAGGGTTATGATCCATCTGCTCTTGAACATGAAATATCTAGGGTTCAGCAGATGGATAGGTCCCTTCTGATTAAAGATAAGGCAAAAGAATCAGGTGTGGAAGGGGTTAATTTCCGAATGGTCCTTGATTATAACGTACAGTATAAAAAATTTGAAAAAGTTGTGGCCAAAAACTGGTTTATACTGAAACAAGACCGAGTGTTGGGTCCATTGTTACCCGCACGGCCTTCTTTCATATATAAAAAGGCTCCATCATTGCGTGACCAAATAGCACCGAGTGTTATTGATCCCCCTGTACAAACTGAAAGCAGGCTTTTTTCTTTTCTATCCGGCTTTTATGCGTGTGGTAGATGTACGGCATGCAGGCACTCTAGATGCAATATGAAAAGGAGAAAATCCTTCATAGCCACTAGTAATAATAAGGAATACAAGATCGATAAACTCATCACTTGTTCCACCATAGGGGTGGTATATATGTTACAATGTGGATGTGGTCTCCAATATATCGGTAGAACCTCCAGACCTCTACATGTGAGGTTGGGTGAACACGTAAATAATATTAAAAAGGGCCTGAAGACTCATAATGTGTCTCGCCATTTTAAATTGGTGCATTCCCAGAATCCCAGGAGTTTGAGCTTTTGGGGGATTGAGAAGGTCACCAAGCATTGGCGTGGAGGTAACTTCATACGCCAATTAAGCAAACGTGAATCCTATTGGATCCATGAAACACGGGTTCTTGCCCCGGGAGGTTTAAATGTGGAATTTGATTTAAATTGTTTCATTTCGGACAGATAATTGTTTTATTCTATAGTATCTGATTCTTTTTTATATTTATTGTGATACTTTTATTTTTATTTTTATTTTTATTTTTATTTTTATTTTTATATTTACTTTTTGTATATATTTTTTGATTTCTTTTTTACCTGTATGGTATGTGTTTAATTATAGGTATGTTTGTTTGTTTTTTCTTCATGTACGGATCAGTGTAGCTTTCTGATGACGTCAGCGGCATTTGCGGGTATATTCGTTAGTTCTTATCATTGGTCATGCGACCTACCGGGAGATTCGTTTAAAGCTTTGTATTGTCCGTTTGGGCAACGTCTCGTTCGTTTCTCTGCATATTTTATGCGAGAACTATTAGTGGGTGATATTTTGTTGCCTAATTAGCGGACTTGACGTACGCTTCTCTCTGGTGTTGATTTTAATTTTGTTTTAAAGATTTTTTTGGCGCTCATAAAGTTTTCTATATGCCCTCTCCTTTCCCTCTGTGTATGGAGTGATCACAGATGTATGTTCCGGTGTCACGCTAGTAGCGGCATTTGCCTTGCGCATAACTCCGCTGTTTATTGGTTTAAATTTAGTGTGTTAGTATAAAGCGGCCGTCCGACGTCATTCCGTCACCGCTGATGAAGTCCCGCCCTTTCCCTGGGACGCAACGCGTACGGACCACGTGACTCGCGTCGTGACGTCATCCGCCAGCTGACACACTGATCCATGCATGTTATTTCCTGCTTTGCACTCGGCACTGGAGATCAGTGCTTAGAAATGTGAGTGGAAATTTGTTTTTATTCATTTGTTTTAATAAATTGTTATCAAACGGAGAGCACTAGATTTGCTTGTTCTTTTTCATATATGACATTATCCTGATCTGATGACATTGAGGAGATTCTATCTGGAAATGCTTCCGTTTGGTTTGCTGTAGCCTTATACTTCACCCTTGATGGGAACATGTGTTTTTGACCTATCTGATTTATCAGGGGTCCATTCGATGAGGTGAGAGTCCAACTAGTTCATTGGTGAAGGGATCACATCGTCACTGGATATATTGATTAAAGACACACTGCACAAGTGGACTCTTTTTGATCTTTCTTGATCACTGTATATTGTATCATTCACTATATGGACTTTTATTTATGCATTTAGTATTTCACTGTAAAGAGTTTTATGTATTTGCGCTGTACTGAGATATTTATATTTATTAACACGTGTGCATATTACAAAATTAGCTATGTATGGTCACTAGGGATGGGAGAACGATTCGGCTTGAGCATAAGTTCGGGCCGAAATTTCATTGGTCAGACATTCGGCGAACATCTGAACAAAAGGGTAATTTTTTTGGTCCCCCGAACCGACCACAATGCATTGCGGTGCTGAAGAGTGCATTACAAGCCCTGATTGGCTGAAGCAGTGAAAGCTTCAGCCAATCAAGGCACAGAGCACTGTCAAAGTCATGACTGGATAATGCTGCTTGCAACTTGAAAAGATGCCGGACAGGGCTCGGTGCTGCAGCTTGTTGTTGATCCCAAGTCCCCATACAGATGGTGGTGAGGATGCTAGACCTGTGAGCTCTACCCCCTCCTCCTCCTCCTCCACCACCACCTCCATGCCCTCTTCTGCAGAATTGTCCTATGAACATCAGGTACCCCCTAAGTGTTCATAGGGCTATTCCATGAGTCAGGCTAAAAGGTGTCATGCAGTGCTTCAGCTGGTGTGTTTAGGGGACAGGAATCACACTGGAGCAGAGATTCTTACAGCTCTGCGGGGACAGACCCAGAGGTGTTTCACACCATGCCAGCTGGAGCCAGGAATGGTATGGTGGTGTGCGATAATGGCTCAAACCTCCTGTCCGCCCTTAGACAGGGAAAGTTGACACATGTGCCATGCCTGGCACATGTCCTAAATTTGGTGGTGCAGCGTTTCCTAAATACGTACCCAGGGTTGCAAGATGGTCTAAAGCTGGCCAGAAGAGCCTGTAGCCATTTCAGGGGGTCATACACAGCCAGTGCACGGTTGGCTGAAATTCAGTGGGAATTCCACCTGCCCTTAAACCGCCTGATTTGTGACATGCCCACCAGGTGGAACTCGAATTTGGCAATGCTGCAGTGGCTATACATGCAGCAGAGGGCCATCAATGAGTGTGAGTGTGGCACGACGACAAGCTCAAGATGCCTCTGCTTTTTCCCCCCATGCTAATGGCTGATCATTAAGGATGCATGCACTGTATTGTCACCATTTGAGGAGGACACAAGGATGGTGAGCTGTGACAGTGCATGCATCAGTGACACAATCCCTGTTGTGTTCCTGCTGGAGCAGACTCTGCATGGCATTATGGACAGGGCAATGGAGGCAGAGCAGCAAAAGAAAGAGGAGGACTTCCTTTACTCTCAAGGACCACTTTATCCAGACACCATCATTCCTATGTCACAGAACACACAGGAAGAGAGAGGGGAGGAGGATGAGGAGGGGGATTCTGGCACTTTCATAGGCTTCGAAGAAGAGGAAGACATGCGTCAATCTGTAAGCAATGGCCTTCCAACCCCAGGACCCTTGGGAGTAGTACATGGCTGGGAGGAGGAAGTTCCAGATGCTGTCATCCTGAGTGACCCTGAGGAGTCTGCTTCTCAAGCCTCTGCAAATTTGAGGCGCATGGGCAACCTCATGCTTCAAAGCCTGAAAAAAGACCCAAGAATACGTGGCATAAAGGAGAAGGATGATTACTGGTTGGCAACCCTCCATGACCACCATTATAATGGGAAGGTCTCAGAACTCATCCCGTCCCCACAGAGTGCAGAAGATAAAATCTCTCAAGGACATGTTAAAGAGGATTTTATTGAACGTTTTTCCTGACTCCAGTAGGTTACAGTGTCATGGAAAACGTAGTTTTGAGTCTTCTGTTGGTCAAGAGAGGAGCGTTGGAGAAGGTGTCTGCCTAAGTGAGGCATTTTTGGAATTATTTTAGTCCTCGCTGCCCAGGGCTGTCAGCTTTTACATCCCATCAGCAGCGTCTGCATCACATGGTGAATGATTACCTTGGGGCCAAAACAGAGATGGAGAGCTTTCCAGCTGATGATACACTGACTGACTGGATTATGAGAACAGACCACTGGCCAGAACTTGCCCAGTATGCTACTGAATTGTTGGGCTGCCCTGCATCCAGCGTGCTTTCAGAACAGGCATTCAGTGCTGCAGGAAGTTTCGGTACTGATCATAGAACGCATCTGCTGATTCTACCACAAGGGAGCTTCTCCTGGAAATGGACATGTGAACTGTGGTCACAGTGAGGTTTATTGTTAGCAAGGCAAGAGGCCCCTGAGGTTCTAGTCACAACAGGCTGGGTTGCTCTCAGGGTCCCCCTTTAATGAGTAAATGCTGGAAACACTGGGGAGCCCCATGCTAAAGGACTCCAGTGGGCCATGTGTCATCTAAGCCAGACAACAATGGATTCAAGAGCAGACATACTCTCTGCTTTGCAACGCTGGTATGTGGAAATTTCATCAGGGAACAGTTGCTTTCATCACAGTCCAATCACACAAGTTTTTGTGTATGGTTGACAGACTATCATTACAGCTTACAGAAAGTTATAGTGACTGACCTAATATATCCATCTTGAGGTCTGTGCTGTAGGAACCATCGATAGGAGACCTTGTCCTTCCAGCCAACATTTCTGGGGTCTTTCCACAGGAGTCGTACTTGGTCATTGGTGTCTCCAGTGTGCCACAAGGAGTTGCGTAGATGCTCTCCAGGTCCTGTCTTTGACTTGACGGCCTGAAATAGAAGAGATGAGAGATCTGTGATTGGACATAGTAAGAGCAGCTGACTAATAAAGTAATAGCTCTGCATTCCTTTTCATTCCCCCAGTCCATTCTTTGTCAGCACATGTGCATAAAGCACACTTGACTGGCTCCAATCTGAGCTCTAATGTTGACTGGTCTTAATCTGAGTTCTAATATACTAATTCTAATACAAGGCAAAATTCAGGTAGTTGCACTTGAATGTCAAAATGTACTTTTTTTTTATTAATTGCATTAATTGGCATTTTTATATCAGGCTGGAGTTTAACATTGGGGATAAGGGAATTTAGCATTTAGCATAAGGGAGGCCCTTCTGATCCCTTTATATTAGTTTACCAGGGTACTTCCCCCATTCTGTACATGGAAAGGCTTAATAAGGAAGTACAAGGAGCATTTAAAGTCTGAGGAATATGTCATTGTATTAAATCAAAGAACTAAAGTTCCATATTTTATATGACACTGTTGACCCTTACCTTCTAAAATGGGGGATAAGCAGGATGGGCACCCAAAAATCTGCTATCAAAGAGTCATTTGTGGATTAATTCCATGTGAAAGCATACACCGAATGTTGCCTCTGACAGTATTTCTCTCAGTAGGTGCCTAGCTTGTAGGGCATTGACCCATAGATCACTACTTTACCAACTGTCAGTCATCTTTCAACAGGAAACTGCAGTCTGATTGGTTGTTGCAGATTATTGCTGTTGGTACTACTTTGCACTTTCTCTAGTCTTGCACCTCCTGGTTCACTTTGCCGTAATTCTATAAAGATCCTATGAGAGGGAAAAAGGCGTAGTCTTATGGCCCTCTTTTCCTCTTGGGATTGTGGCAGTGGCAGTTTTTTTTATACTTTTTATTAACGAGTGTGCATTACAATAACTAATTCTACAAAATGCTCAACATGAGCACTATAGAAGATAGAGTACATGCTAACCGAAATGTATCAGATATTTTTAGCATGTATATACAGCTTGCTTGGAACAGAAAAATAAAAGATATATAAAGCATACAATGAGTCACCTTTATTTCCCTGGGTATTATAAATCAACATTAAGAGGTTTGAATTCTGACAGTTGTTACATTTTATATCTGAATCAATGGGCTTCTCAATTACTGGAAATGGTAAGGGTACACCACACATCCCAAATCCTATTATATTTTGTTGGGCACCCTCTGTGTAAAAAAAAAGGCCTGCAAGCAGCATCTTTGGGGTGGTTTGGTATCGGTGTATACACTGCTCCTCCACTGCCCCTGCCCATTGAAATGAAATGAATGGGCAGCACTGCCGAAGCGCAAAGTACTTCAGCAGCGCGGCAACATGGGCGCTTTTGACCCTTTCTTCGGCCACTAGCGCCCAAAAAGCATCACTAAAACGACGGAAAGCTTTACCGCTAACACGCCCCACCCCAGTATGAAAGTAACTTTAGTGAAATCCATTTATTTAACCCTTTCAGCCCCAGAAGATTTGGCTCCTCGATGACCAGAGCACTTTTTACAATTTGGCACTGCGCTGCTTTAACTGGTAATTGAGCGGTCATGCAATGCTGTAAGCAAATTAAATTTGCGTCCCTTTTCTCCCCACAAATAAAGCTTTCTTATGATGATATTTGATTATACCCACGCCTGTGTTTACACTTACAGGCAGGGGAAGTATTTCATTCATCAGAACCGATCAGCAGGTCCAGGCCAGAAATCACTGGCCTGGGCCTGGAGACTGACTGGATCTGAAACAAATCCAATCTTCGCGGCCGCCATAAGGCAACATCGTTTCACCCACCTGTGCCATTGTGCCGCAGTAAAACTGCGACGGCTAGTCGGGAACCCATTAAACCAATAAACAAGGCTGCGGCCTATTTTTATCCAATAAAGTGTGAAGTGGTGTTTTTGTTTAACATGTTTGGAGTACTGGGCCTGCTGCCTGCGATCCCATTAGAGATGTTGTATGGAAAGAAGGCTGTGTATTCCCTTATATACAAACATAAAGCTGGGAGTTCGGTGTTAGTGACATATCACATCACACATACTATAGATGCAGCTTGGCTGTGAAAAGCTTTGGCTGGGCTCTGGGGAGATTGTTGCTCCTGATAGAAGGTGATCTCACTACTGTATGAGTCAGAGGAACTTTCCAGGAGCGAGAGTCACGGCTCAGGAATGATATTCTCTCTGCACACACCTTCAGCCATCAGTGTGTGGACGCTGGCCACATACTGACTTCAATCAGTTATTGGAGTCATTGCCAGTAAAATATACAGGACATAATCAAATAAAGATGCTCTGACTGCAGGGGTGAATAAATAGATTCATAATCGATGGGCCTCTATAAGATGTCAAAAAAAGAGCTTTTATGATTGTCCACAACAAGTCATTACTATATGTTCATTTTTTAACCTGTATTGGAAAGTGAAAATTTAAACCTGATTGATTGCTATGTGCAACACAGCCTGAGAATGTTATATTTGGCTTGGGATCACTATCTTTAATGACATTAATCTAAAAATACTAAAGGTGTATTTAAAAAAAAGAAACATCCAGAGCCATTCGTCCTCTGGAACTGCATGTACATTTGTTCTGGGCAAATGGAGGAAAAATCCAATGTTATTAGGCTATTTTCTCTTAAGGTCAAATGTTACCCATACAGAATAGAGTGATTCATGAAAATACAGCATTATGGCCACTAGATGGAGTGGACGATTATAGGAAAGATGTATGTTTTCCTATGACCTTCAGCTCCATCTAGTGGCAATAATGCAGGATTTTTCTGTTTCACTCTATTCTGTATGGCAAACATCCAACCTGAGAGAAAATATTTTAATAGTATTTGTTCCATTTGCACAGAATAAATCTACACGAAGTTTCACAGAATTAATTTCTCAGAAAATGTTCTAATGTATTAACATTGTAAGTTAGCTAAGTATTTTTCATTCTTTGATTTTAACTTAGATAAATGCATTTTAATGGGTTGTCTCAACCACCAAAACACTGTATGCAGCATATTTGTGGGTGCCATGCATGGCAGTACACCACCTTTGCAAAGGTTCATTGTGGTGCCATGATGAATGAATGACACTGCATCACACCAATGCACTGGTAGTCCTACCAGCTGCCATTCCACTTGCCAATTAAACTGTCTCAGTGGCCAGAAAGAACACTCTTATGGGACAAGGGATTGCAAGTGGTGGAGCTTAAAGGACAGTTGCATGTTTAGTACAGTTGTCCTTTAAATAATCCCTGTACCCCCTAAATGCATTCAGCCTGGTAATGTTCTCAGCTGCTTCCCCATTCGAGCAGGGCTGCATAACGTTTGCAATGAAAAAGTCATGGCCAGATCTCTTTCTTACTGTGCATGTGCACTGTTGCCTCATTCATTCCTCCTTATGGCAGCCTCCAGACTTCAAGCAGAGCATGGCTCATCCATTGAAATGAATAGGGCATGCATGAATGGTAAAAATAGGACATAGCAGCCTAGCAGGGGTGGTTTCACTATCTTCATTGTATATCATTTTGCAGGCAGGCTTTACTCAGGGTTAATTAAAGGAGAACTATGCAAGGTACAAGGTACAGGTGTTCTTTAACCATGACGTCTGGTGAAGGCCCCTCCAGTTTCCTTTCCACTGTCTAACAAGACTGCTTCAGTAACCAGTAAAGTGATTTTCATTGGAGGAGGGTGGGATGGGTGGGCATTGTTGTATACAAACAACAAAGTGAAATGTAATAAATATTGAGGCACAAAAGACATTTTCAGCCAAATTAACTTAACAACAAGCATCTTAGGACTTGTACACATGGTCGGACATTCCCACGGAAAATGTCCAATCGGACCGTGTTGTCGGATAATCCGACTGTGTGTGGGCTTCATCTGACTTTTTTTCATCTGAATGTCCGACCAACAAAGTTTGAGAACTGGATATAAAAATTTTCCGAGAACACTTTGTAGAGAATTCCGATCGGACAAAGTGCCACGCATGCTCAGATCAAATTCCTAGACCAAAGCTATTGGCTACTAGCCTGAACGGCGTCCCGTCGTAACTAAATACCGTCATCATGTTACGAACGATCGGATTTTCTAACAACTTTGTCTGACCGTATGTATGCAACACCAGTTTAGGACAAAATCTGTTGGAAAAAATCTGTGTGTACAAGGGCTTAGAGCAGTGATGGCAAACCTTGGCACCCCAGATGTTTTGGAACTACATTTCCCATGATGCTCCACTACACTGCAGAGTGGCAGAGCATCATGGGAAATGTAGTTCCAAAACATCTGTGGTGCCAAGGTTCGCCATCATCAGAGTGTCTACTCATAGAGAGCACCAGTTAAAGTATTTTGAATTCTCTCACATTCCTGAGTTGCTCGTAGTACAGTGAATGCATACAAATAGTACCTTGAGTTGAATGCCAGGTTCTGCCACAGCTCTAAAAGGGGTGGCCTGCCAGTATGTCTGCTCTGTCTGTTTCCACATAACCACATAGAAACTTGAACTGTCTTGATAGCCAAAGATAAAACCAGCATAATCATCATCCGTCACAGTGTTCACATGGAATGTGCCTTCAAAATCAACACCATTAAAAGCTGTATAACCTGGGGAGACACAAATGAAGAGCTGAGAGCCGGAACCTCTTATACCAAAAATAAACTGTATACAAAATTATAATTTTAAACATAGGAAACATTCTTACAATCAGTAATACATATGTAAAAGTGTCAGGTCAGAGTGGGAGGCCCTTGGGAACAAGAGAGAGGGCCTTAGTGAACCCAAACTGGAACACTACCAACCACCGAATATAAAGTACTTCACCCCAAAAAGGAACTTGATGTAAGAAGTATGGAGAGTTCGATTACTGGCTTATTTTAAAACCTGTAAATTCCTGGGCTATCATAATTATTTTGCTTCAGCACTTCACTAACTTGAAACAAATATACAGTTAGTGAAGTCATGAGCAATAACTCAAATAAGGTTGACGCTGTGATCCTAGGACATGGTCTGGGACACAGCATCAGTGAAACAGAGGGCCAAGATGTGGGACTATCCCGGCAAATCCAGGACAATTGGCATCTATCTGTTATGAGGGTTTACCATTCTTTTGTATGGATCTTTAATATACAGTATCTCACAAAAGTGAGTACACACCTCACATTTTTGTAAATATTTTTTAATATTATACCTTTTCATTAACCACTTCAGTGCCGGAGCATTTGGCCGGCCAAAGACCAGAGCGTTTTTTGAGATTCGGGACTGCGTCAATTTAACTGACGTTTGGGCGGTCATGCCTCATGGCACCCAAACAAAATTGACGTCTTTTTTTTCCCACAAATAGAGCTTTATTTTGGTGGCATTTGGTCACCTCTGTGGTTTTTATTTTTTGTGCTATAAACAAAAAAAGATTGACAATTTAGAAAAAAACACATTATTTTTTACTTTTTGCTATAATAAATATCCCCCAAAAAAATATATAAAAATCTTTTTTTTCCCTCAGTTTAGGCCGATACATATTCTTTTACATATTTTTAGTAAAAAAAAAATCACAATAAGCGTTTATTGATTGGTTTGCCCAAAAGTTATAGCGTCTACAAAATAGGAGATAGTTTTATGGCCTTTTTATTGATAATTTCTTTTTTACTAGTAATGGCGGCCATCAGTGATTTTTATCGTGACTGTGACATTATGGCGGACACATCAGACACTTTTGGCGCTATTTTGGGACGATTCACATTTATACAGCTATCATGGCGATTAAAAATGCACTGATTACTGTGCAAATGTGACTGGCAGTGAAGGGGTTAACCAGGAGGGGGCAGTGCAGGGGTTAAGAGTGTCCTAGGGAGTGATCCTAACTGTGGGGGGGGGGGGGGGGGGCTGTGTGTGACACTACACTGATCACCGCTCCCGATCACAGGGAGCTGTGATCAGTGGCAGTGTCATTAGGCAGAATGGGGAAATGCTTGTTTATATTAGCATTTCCCCGTTCTTCCTCTCCATGAGACGATCGCAGCGGGCACACATGCGTGCCTGCTATGCAAGCATTGCGGGATCAAGTACAATAATGTGATTTCGCACAGTGGAGCCAACTTGCCGCAGTAAAACTGCGGTGGCTAGTTCGCAAGCGGTTAATGTCTAAACCGCTGGCAACAAAAGTGAGTACACCCCTAACTGAAACTGTCCAAATGTCAATATTTTTTGTGGTCACCATTATTTTCCAGCACTGCCTTAACCCTCTTGGGCATGGAGTTCACCAGAGCTTCATAGGTCGCCACTGGAGTCCTCTTCCACTCCTCAATGATGACATCACGGAGCTGGTGGATGTTAGAGACATTGCGCTCCTCCACCTTCCATTTAAGGATGCCCCACAGATGCTCAATAGGGTTTAGGTCTGGAGACATTCTTGGCCAGTCCATCATCTTTACCCTCAGTTTCTTTAGCAAGACAGTGGTCGTCTTAGAGGTGTGTTTGGGGTTATGTTGGAATACTGCCCTGCGGCCCAGTCTCAGAAGGGAGGGGATCATGCTCTGCTTCAGTATGTCACAGTACATGTTGGCACTCAGGGTTCCCTCAATGAACTGTAGCTCCTCAGTACCAGCAGCACTCATGTAGCCCCAGACCATGACACTCCCTCCACCATGTTTGACTGGAGGCAAGACACTCTTTGTACCCCTCACCTGGTCGCTGCCACACACGCTTGACACCATCTGAAGCAAATAAGTTTATCATGGTCTCATCAGACCACAGGACATGGTTCCAGTAATCCATGTCCTTACTCTGCTTGTCTTCGGCAAACTGTTTGCGGGCTTTCTTGTGCATCATCTTTAGAAGAGGCTTCCTTCTGGAATGACAGCCATGCAGACCAATTTGATGTAGTGTGCGGCTTATGGTCTGAGCACTGACAGGCTGACCCCCCCCCCCCACCCCTTTAACCTCTGCAACAATGCTGGCAGCACTCATATGTCTATTTCCCAAAGACAACCTCTAGATATGATGCTGAGCATGTGCACTCAACCACTTTGGTCAACCATGGCGAGGCCTGTTCTGAGTGGAACCTGTCCTGTTAAACCACTGTATGGTCTAGGCCATGTGCTGCAGCTCAGTTTCAGGGTCTTGGCAATCTTCTTATAGCCTAGCCCATCCTTATGTAGAGCAACAATTCTTTTTCTCAGATCCTCAGAGAGTCCTTTGCCATGAGGTGCCATGTTGAACTTCCAGTGACCAGTATGACAGAATGAGAGCGATAACAACAAATTTAGCACACCTGCTTCCCATTCACACCTGAGACCTTGTAACACTAAAGAGTCACATGACATCGGGAGGGAAAATGGCTAATTGGGCCCAATTTGGACATTTTCACTTAAGGGTGTACTCACTTTTGTTGCCAGCGGTTTAGACATTAATCGCTGTGTGTTGAATTATTTTGAGGGGACAGAAAATTTGCAGTGTTATACAAGCTGTAGACTCACTACTTTACATTGTAGAAAAGTGTAATTTGTTCAGTGTTGTCACATGAACAGATATAATAAAATATTTACAAAAATATGAGGGGTGTACTCACTTTTGTGAGATAGTTACATTTTTAGTAAGGTTGAATAAAGACACCAGTCCATCCAGTTGGTCTACAGTTGTCCCTATCCCTTGCACACTCACATGGGTGCCTACCCTCAAGGCGCCCACAATCCAAGGTCCCCATTCATATACTAGGGCCAATTTTGGACAAAAACCAATTAACCTACCTGCATGTCTTTGGGGTGTGGGAGGAAACCGAGGTACCTGGAGGAAACCCACGCAGGCACAGGGAGAACATGCAAGGCAGGTAGTGTCGTGGTTGGGATTCAAACCAGCGACGCTCTTTACTGCTAGGCGAGAGTGCTAACCACTACACCACTGTGCCACCCAATACAGAGATACTATATATTATATGATGGTGAACTGGAATATAGTTTGGAAGTATGATAGAGAGCTCTCACCGTTTAAGTACATATAGATCTATGGGTAGGTTAAAACTGTTAGTTAGGTAATGCCATGGCTGGGAGGATAGGAGTTAACTCCATGCCCGGTTTCTTGGTCTTTTTGGTGGGTTCTTTTCTGGGTTTAGCCCACTTGTCCTGTGAGATATAAATTGGATCAGTGGTCTGGCTCAGAGAGGTCCTTCCTTCCCTCAAGCAGATCCTTGAAAGTTATAGCACAACTGTGGGTTGTGAGACCCGTAAGGGATTGAGACGGAGGATGAGAACCGGAGCAGCAGAAGGATGTTGTGCATTACTGTCCGCATGTAGAGACTTTTAACTTGGGGTTCTCCCTGAAGACACCAGCACTGGAGGATGCCTCCCGAGCACCTACGCCTGCGTGAGAGAGCCTCTGAAGGACTATGATTACTGAATTACACTTTTGCACACAGACCTGTAGTTAGGAGTAGGGGTGTACTTTTATGTTGGACTTTTATATGTAAGCTCCACTTTGATTGTGCTGCTTATTCCAGTAATAGCAGTGATATTTGTGCCCTCCCTGATTAGGAGAGGACTAAATTAACATACCAACAGCCAGTCCAGGGTCACTGTTCATGGTCTGCACAATCTCCATACCCTGAAAGTAATAAAAAAGAACATCAGCAAGAAAATATCTTGTGATTTAGGTTGGGGACTTTCCAATAATAATAAAAAAAAAAACTGGAACTATGAATATTCTAATTCGTTCTGCCAGTATATCTTACATATATACATATGAATCCATGAAAAATAATATCTGGAGTACACACAGAAATCCACTACACAGACATCTAACTAACCAGTAACATATACAGTATAAAGGTATAACTATAGCTAAAGTAGATCATTAGATTACCATTAATCCAGGGAAGTGGTACTGCCTGGAAATGTGATGATTTATCCAGATGTGAGCATTTGGCATTTAACTGTAGATGAATTGAACACATGCTATACATACTATACAATAATTCCAATGCCTCTGGTGGATTGCTGTAGAAAAAATTACTATGCTGCAGCATAGGATATTGTATTATATTGGTACAGATTAGAGGCAGGACCTTTAAGGGGCACCTGTTCTGCAGCAAATGCATTATTCCTAAGTATGAATAGGGGTAGAGCGGGGGGTGGTAGACAAGTTTGCAAGTGTAAAACTTTTTTTAAGAACACACAGTCATGATAATGCTACCATCGATACTAGGAAGGTGTTTTGCTCATGTCTATTTAGTAAGGTTACTTTGTGGTATAAGCAAGGAAGCTCAGACCTCAGCAGTGTATAAATGTGCTTTTACTATACAAAAATGCTGTACATGCAAAAGCATTACAATATTAGTAAATACAATATAAGACTATACAAAAATGCTGTACATACAAAACTGTTACAATAATAGTAAATACAATACAAGAATAACAGATATACCTATAACAAGCAGGAACTATGGTAGGTAACAATAGAAATAAGCTTTAAAGTTACTTAACTCTGGTTACTGTGTGTTTGTGATCTCCGTTGACAATAAGGACTCGGGCTTCTTGAACAGTTGCTGGAGTTTAGGGTGATCATGTCTTCAGGCCTTCTGGCTGGATACAGACCTTTCTTCCATCAGGTCTTCAGGTATTCTGCAGAGTCTTCGTTGTCAACAGAGATCACAAACACACAGTAACTGGAGTTAAGTAACTTTAAAGCTTATTTCTACTAATTTCTACAGGCCATAGTTTCTGCTTATTTGCTAGGCATTTTCCTTGGTATAGGTATATCTGTCAGCCTTGAATTGTATTTCCTAATATTGTAATAGTTTTGTATATACAGCATTTTTGTATAGTAAAAGCACATTCATACACTGCAGAGGTATGAGCTTCCTTGCAAAGTAACCTTACTAGACAGGCGCCAGCAAACAAAACAATTGGGGGCCCGTATGGGATTTGCGCTAAAGTTATCTGAAGCAGACCTGTTTTCTGCGGTGTGTTGTGTAGCTTGTGCTAGGTAAAATGCTGCATAAGCTGTATAGTAAATGCACATTTATACACTGCAGAAGTCTGAGCTTCCTTGCTTATACCGCAAAGTAACCTTACTAGACAGATGCCAGTAAAACAGAAGGGTAAAGGGAGCATTAATCAGGGCCAGAAATGACCTTCATATTCCCAGAAGAAATTATTATTAATACCACAAGCCTCCCATTGGATAATTTTAGACGTTTTTGATAACAACATACCAAAACCAGCCACAAACCTGGAAATTCTAACTGAATGTTTGGTGAATAAAATGCATAAGAAAAGTTTACCTTTGGTGAAAACCACATGTTCATTTGATTAACAGATCCAGAGACACAGGCAGCTGAAGTCACAAGAAAATCTCTGCTTTTTTTTAAAGTCTAGGTTACCCCCCATCCCCTCCCACAAACCCTATATGTTGCTTGTTTAATGTGATGGGTGGCTTCAGTAACCAATGAGCAGGGAAAGTGAGAACAGGCAGAATAAAGTTCAAATTTGTAGAAACAGCCAAAATTTGCATATAACTTCAGCTGCCTATAATTCAGGATCACCTGAGGTGTGGTTTTCACTGTAAGTCACCACTGCTTATGCATATTTTCATTATATGTTCAGTTGGCCAGGTTTGTGGCAGGTTTACTTTAAATAAATAAGACATCACATTTTAAAGAAAGTCATGTTTTGCTTAGAAGGTTTAGCTGTAGCCATAGCTATAATGTTATTATGTTTGACCTGTTTGTTTCTAATATGTGTATAATATGCTTCTAATATGTGCACAGCAGGATTGCATTATCAATATGATTGCATTATGACAAGCTGGGGTCAGGTCATTCAGAATGAATATTATAACAGAACACTGAGAAAGGTCTCATCGTGTCAGGTAAGTGTAGCAGGATACACATAATGGGGTTTAAATGACATAGGGATAAGGAGTCATACTATGTTGCATGGTAGGAAAGAATACTCAGAACTCAAAATGTCAAATAAAGAAATCTCATGTGAAACAAAGGACAATCTTATAATTCTTCCAAGTATTCAAAGCTCCGCCCTGCACGTTTTGTCATCCAATGTCCTCCAGGGGCAGAAGGCCCCTTTTCTTCCTCCTTTCCTATGATATGATGAAGAAGTATGGAATGACAATAAAACAAGGTCTTTAAGAGGAAACTGCTGAACCGGGATGAGCCGCAGATCATGACTCTCAGAGTACATGTGTTAGCTGCTGGTTTATAAGATTACCAGCATCTTCCTCTGGTCAATTTATCTGGTGCATTTGGTGGTGGGGAGCACGAATTGGGTGTCTTAAGGAAGAAGTTTGGAAGAATGATAAGATTGTCGTTTGTTTCACATGGGATTTTTTGGGGGATTTTGGACACTGCATGGGACTTTTAGTTATGTTCTTATTTTTGCATAGAGGTTCTATTGCACATTTGTGGACATTCATTATATGTGACACTTTAATTTGAATAATATTTATACTCATATTATTTTCATATATTTATTATTTATATGAATTTCAGTGCTTACATTATGCACATTGCTCTTTGAGATATTGTTCATATTACATTGCTGTGAAAAGATATAGTAGTGTTTTTCATTTTTTCACATATGTTCCATGGTGTAATATGGCAAAAAGAAACTCAAAGACTTCACCTGATTCAAAACTATCCAGTTGGGATCAATCTGAGCGTCACCCTCTGGGTCCAGAACAACAGTCTGATAAGCTCTAAAGTCAGTTAGGGTGATCTCAGCATTTTCTGGACAAACGTCAATACGATCGATAACTGTGTCCTGGTCAAAATCTGACTCGCAGATGTCTCCAACACCATCACCTGGGCACAGAGCATGAGAAGGGTAATATTAAACATAGAGACTGCTAATAGGTAAAAATGTATGCATATCGTATATACATTCAGTCATATCGGACTCTCGAAAATTCTAAGAGCACCATACTTGAAAGCAATTCTCCACAGATTTTTTTTTTTTTTATGAGGGCGGAAGCCAAGTCTTTCCTCAACTGTTCAGCTTGGGACTGTCATGCAGAACTTGATAACACATGTGCATAGACAACTTGTACACATATGCTAAGCCCAAATAACTTACTGGAATTTAGAGTCCTGGATGTGATTTAAACAATGGACCCCAGTGCTGCAAGGCATACATGCTAACCACTAAGCCACTATGCCACCCAAAATGCATGTATAAAGCCAGGGCTGTTTCTTGCACCCTGGTAAAAAGGGCATATGCTAAGCTGGGAGATCTGGGTTCTCTTCTTCCTGTGCAAAGCAAAGTGACCCTGTCTCTGGAAAGGGCACCCTGACCCCAATATATTCCCCTTACCGTGTGACAATGGGGTTGATTTCTTAAAACTGGAGAGTGCAAAATCAGCAGCTCAGCATAAAAACCAATCAGCTTCCAGATATTTTTTTTATCAAAGCTTAATTGAACAAGCTGAAGTTGGAAGCTGATTGGCTACCATGTAAAGCTGCACCATATTTTGCACTCTCTAGTTTTAGTAAATCAACCCCAGTGTCTCTCTAATGCCCTTTCACGCCCATGACCATGCAGTAAAATGTGGTTTTGTTGTACATTGATATATGGGTCTTTTTCTTGCATAATAAATATGGGTTAGTAAATGATAGATGAGTATTACTGCTGAAGAATGGACAATAAAATGTTATAGTTTCTCCTAGGAAATTGGATGAAATAAAGACAGTCTTCTTACTGTTGTCATCCTCCTGGCCTGGGTTGGGTACCAGTCTGCAGTTGTCCGGTCCTGGAGGAATAATGTCTGGTATTCCATCATTGTCATCATCATCATCACACTCATCTCCAAGTCCATCCTTGTCTGTGTCCAGCTGGGAGCTGTTGATGACTGTGGGACAGTTGTCTGTGCTGTCCTGGTGACCATCGCCATCACTGATATAGTAAAACAAAATCATTGGGTCTGTCAGAATAACTAATGTTTTCTTCCTTCCAGGCATGGAATATTTTTACATAATTACATTGTTCCAGCTTGGTTCAGTGTAACTATGTATATGCAGGGCTTTTTTTCAGTGGGAACGTGGGGGAACGCACCTCCAGCACTGAATGTATTCTATGGCAAGGTGTGCTGGAGGGTCAACTGATGCTGACTGCTGGGGGATCTATTGTCACTGGGGATCTATATTTTTTGTGGGGGTCTATTGTTGCTGGGAGGTATTTTGTTGTGGGGGGGTCCATTGTTGTTGGGGGGAGGTCTGTCGCTATGTGTCGGAGCACCTATTGTTGCTGTGGTAGGATCTGTTGCTGCTTGGGTAGGGTCTTTCAAATTCCATACAATTTAGTAGCACAAAATTATATTTGGTTCTGTACTCTCTAAAAGAAGTGGTACTGGGAGGTGGGTAGGGGGTGGAGCCAAGAGACAGTGCTCGGAGGTTGGTAGGGGGGCAGAGACGAAAGGGTGACTCATAAGGGGGGAGTTCCTGCACCTATTCTCTGAGAAAAAAAGCCCTGTGTATATGACATATTTGACCAATGCTCCTGGAAGCCGAAATTCACTGAAGTAGACACTGCTACTCCAATCACCTCCACTTGCTTCTGGGTATGGTGCTGAGCAATCAGCCTGATGCATTATGAACACAGGAGCTCGGCTGCTCAACATGGACACTATTCAGGATTGCATTTTCAGAATTATTGCAAAGAGTTCTCTGATTGGATGAGGCAGAGAGTGTGATATCACTGCCCTGCCTCTCCACCTCATCCAATCAGAGAACTTTTTCATTCACTGAATGGTGCCAGCGTAGAGTGGCCGACATCATGTGTTCACAATGCATTAGACCAGCCACTCAGCATGGGATCCAGAAGCAAGTGAAAACCAATGGAGTAGTGATTTCCAGCTTCCAGGGACATCAGCCACGTATTATAAGTAGTAATATTGATCTAAACTGGACCATTCTTGTAATCCTGTGGACAGCCTTAATGAGTTCCAACATGCAGAAAGAAGAATTCCAGGTATGGATATTTTATACATGTATAAAATATCCATACCTGGAATTATACATGTATAAAATATCCATACCTGGAATTCTTTATTCTGCATGTTGGAACTCATTAAGAGCCCATTCACACAGGGGCAACTCCTGATCCGATTTCAGGTCGCCCCTAGTCGCCTCAGGTCGGACAACATTTAAAAAGCAATGTAAGTGAATGAGAGCCGTCTTAATGCACACTACTGAAGTCGCTCCGACTTCAGAAAAGGTTCCTGTACTACTTCTATCCGACTTGTAGGCGACCGGTACCCATTGATTTCAATGGAGATCGCCTCCAAGTCGGATCTCCGTCTATACGGAGGCGACTTTGACAGAATTATTAGCTCTGAAGGGGGAACTCCACGGCAAATTTCTGAAAAAAATTTGGCGTGGGTTCCCCCTCCGAGAGCATACCAGGCCCTTAGGTCTGGTATGGATTCCAAGGGGAACCCACTACGCCGAAAAAACGGCGTGGGGGTCCCCCCCAGATCCACACCAGACCCTTATCCGAGCACGCTACCCGGCCGGCCAGGAAAGGGGGTGGGGACGAGTGGGCGCCCCCCCCCCTCCTGAGCCGTACCAGGCCGCGTGCCCTCAACATGGGGGGGGTGCCTTGGGGGAGGGGGGGCGTGCGGCCCCCCCACCCCAAAGCACCTTGTCCCCATGTCGATGAGGACAAGGGCCTCTTCCCGACAACCCTGGCCGTTGGTTGTCGGGGTCTGCGGGCGGGGGGCTTATCGGAATCCGGGAGCCCCCTTTAATAAGGGGGCCCCCGGATACCGGCCCCCCACCCTATGTGAATGAGTATGGGGTACAATGTACCCCTACCCATTCACCTGTGGAAAAAAAGTACAAAAAAAAACACAACACAGGGAAAAAAATATTTTATTGCACAGCTCCGGGGGTCTTCCGTCTTCGGGGGTCTTCTCGCCGGACTCCTCCGCTATCTTCTTGTAGCTCTTTTGCTAGCGGAGGAGTCCGGCTTTCTTCCTCCCCGCCGCCGGCCTCTTCTCCCGACTTCGGGGGTCTTGTCCCCCTCTTCGGTTCTTCTGCCGGGCCACCGCGCCTTCTTATAGCTCTTTTGCAGGCGGTGGCCCGGTCTTCTGTCGCCGCCGCCGCCGCCGCCGCCGCCGCCGCCGCCTTCCGTTCTTCTTCTTCTTCTTCTTCTTCTTCTTCTTCAGGAGATGTTGACACGACGCTCTCTCCGGCCACAATGCCAGGGACGCGCTCCGCTGCCACTTATATAGGGACAATGGGGCGGTGTCACATGGGTTGATGTCACATGGGTTGGTCACATGGGTTGATGTCACATGGTGACCCCGCCCCCTTACCATGTGACATCAACCCATGTGACCAACCCATGTGACATCAACCCATGTGACACCGCCCCATTGTCCCTATATAAGTGGCAGCGGAGCGCGTCCCTGGCATTGTGGCCGGAGAGAGCGTCGTGTCAACATCTCCTGGAGAAGAAGAAGAAGAAGAAGAACGGAAGGCGGCGGCGGCGACAGAAGACCGGGCCACCGCCTGCAAAAGAGCTATAAGAAGGCGCGGTGGCCCGGCAGAAGAACCGAAGAGGGGGACAAGACCCCCGAAGTCGGGAGAAGAGGCCGGCGGCGGGGAGGAAGAAAGCCGGACTCCTCCGCTAGCAAAAGAGCTACAAGAAGATAGCGGAGGAGTCCGGCGAGAAGACCCCCGAAGACGGAAGACCCCCGGAGCTGTGCAATAAAATATTTTTTCCCTGTGTTGTGTTTTTTTTTTGTACTTTTTTTCCACAGGTGAATGGGTAGGGGTACATTGTACCCCATACTCATTCACATAGGGTGGGGGGCCGGTATCCGGGGGCCCCCTTATTAAAGGGGGCTCCCGGATTCCGATAAGCCCCCCGCCCGCAGACCCCGACAACCAACGGCCAGGGTTGTCGGGAAGAGGCCCTTGTCCTCATAGACATGGGGACAAGGTGCTTTGGGGTGGGGGGGCCGCACGCCCCCCCCTCCCCCAAGGCACCCCCCCCATGTTGAGGGCACGCGGCCTGGTACGGCTCAGGAGGGGGGGGGCGCCCGCTCGTCCCCACCCCCTTTCCTGGCCGGCCGGGTAGCGTGCTCGGATAAGGGTCTGGTGTGGATCTGGGGGGGACCCCCACGCCGTTTTTTCGGCGTAGGGGGTTCCCCTTGGAATCCATACCAGACCTAAGGGCCTGGTATGCTCTTGGAGGGGGAACCCACGCCAAATTTTTTTCAGAAATTTGCCGTGGAGTTCCCCCTTGAGCTCATTCTCTGCTTGGCCTCGGCAAAAGTCGCCTGGCCTGGGGCGACTTGTAAGTCGTCCCAAGTCGGGCTTGAAGTCATCACAAGTCGTTTTGAAGTCGTCCCAAGTCGCGCTGTGATCTTAACTCAAGTCGTGTCCAAGTTGCCTGACTCAAGTCGCCTACAAGTCGTGTTGCCCCTGTGTGAATGGGCTCGAAGGCTGTTCAAAGGATTACAAGAATAGAAGTTCACAGACTCTTCTACACAATACTCCAAAATCAAATCAAAGAAAACTAAATATGGCCAAAACTTTACATTTAATTTTTAAGAAAGCGGATAAGGGTTAGAGCCTCTGTCAGGGTTTTACTGCCAGCTAAGATTTCCCCCGACTTACTATCAGGACAGGAACCAATGCAAAATTTCAACAACAGGGACATGGACAAAAAATAATTTTAGTCAAATGGGGGAGATTTAGAACTTTTGACAATTTTTTTATATGACTAACTTTCTTAAGGCGCATGCTCAAGGGTGGTCACCCTGAATGAGGCTTCACTACCTTGGCGTTCACTGACCTAACACAAGCACAGGGCTGCCATCAGGGGGTTACAGCCCTCACAACTGTAAGGGGCCCGCCTGGGCCAGAAGAAGGCAGGACGGGTGAAGGGGAGCCATGCTTTGCACTACAGAAACGATTTCATAGCTTCTGCTGTTCTCGTGTCACTGAGCTCAGACATAACTAAGCTCTTTATTGTGATCTCTTGCTACCATGTGTATGTGCACCCTCATGTGATTTGTACTGAGCTTCTCAGCCACATGTCATCTTTGTGAAAACCGGCTGGGACCAGGTAGGTAGACCTTCTTTACAAGTTGGGGCTGTGAGGAAAAGGGAGGGGGGCTGTGTGTGTACAGGGAGGGGCCAGAGCCTTGTGTGTTTACAGGTTTGTGTATGTGAGGGGCTACATGTGTGTGTGTGGAGGGGGGGGGGGGGTTCTGACATATATACAGGTGTGTGGAGGATGACATATATACAGGTGTGTGTGGGGGCTGACATATATACAGGTGTGTGTGGGGACTGACATATATACAGGTGTGTGTGGGGGCTGACATATATACAGGTGTGTGTGGGGGCTGACATATATAGGGTGTTTGAGGGCTGACATATATACAGATGTATGAGGGCTGACATACAGTGGTGTGAAAAAGTGGTTGCCCCCTTCCTCATTTCCTGTTCCTTTGCATGTTTGTCACACTTAAGTGTTTCGGAACATCAAACCAATTTAAACAATAGTCAAGGACAACACAAGTAAACACAAAATGCAATTTGTAAATGAAGGTGTTTATTATTAAAGGTGAAAAAAAATCCAAACCATCATGGCCCTGTGTGAAAAAGTGATTGCCCCCTAAACCTAATAACTGGTTGGGCCACCCTTAGCAGCAACAACTGCAACCAAGCGTTTGCGATAACGTGCAATGAGGCTTTTACAGCGTCCTGGAGGAATTTTGGCCCACTCATCTTTGCAGAATTGTCCTAATTCAGTTACATTAGAGGGTTTTCGAGCATGAACGGCCTTTTTAAGGTCATACCACAACATCTCAATAGGATTCAGGTCAGGACTTTGGCTAGGCCACTCCAAAGTCTTCATTTTGTTTTTCTTCAGCCATTCGGTGGTGGACTTGCTGGTGTGTTTAGGATCATTGTCCTGCTGCAGAACCCAAGTTAGTTTCAGCTTGAGTACACGAACAGATGGTCGGACATTCTCCTTCAGGATCTCTTGGTAGACAGCAGAATTCATAGTTCCTTTTATCACGGCAAGTCTTCCAGGTCCTGAAGCAGCAAAACAGCCCCAGACCATCACACTACCACCACCATATTTTACGGTTGGTATAATGTTCTTTTTATGAAATGCAGTGTTCCTTCTACGCCAGATATACTTGGACACACACCTTCCAAAGAGTTCCACTTTTGTCTCATCGGTCCACAGAATGTTGTCCCAAAAGTCTTGGGGATCATCAAGATGTGTTGTGGAGAAATTGAGACGAGCTTTGATGTTCTTTTTGCTCAGCAGTGGTTTTCTCCTTGGAACTCTGCCATGCAGGCCATTTTTGCCCAGTCTTTTCCTGATGGTGGAGGCATGAACGCTGACCTTAACTGAGGCAAGTGAGGCCTGCAGTTCCTTGGACGTTGTTGTGGGGTCTTTTGTGACCTCTTGGATGAGTCGTCGCTGCGCTCTTGGGGTAATTTTGGGCGGCCGGCCACTCCTGGGAAGGTTACCACTGTTCCATGTCTTCGCCATTTGTGGATAATGGCTCTCACTGTGGTTCGCTGGATTCCCAAAGCTTTGGAAATGGCTTTATAACCCTTTCCAGACTGATAGATCTCAATTACTTTCTTTCTCAATTGTTCCTGAATTTCTTTGGGTCTCGGCATGATGTGTAGCTTTTAAGGATCTTCTGGTGGACCTTACTGTGTCAAGCAGCTCCTATTTAAGTGATGCCTTGATTGTGAACAGGTGTGGCAATAATCAGGCCTGGGTGTGGCTAGAGAAATTGAACTCAGGTGTGGACAACCACAGTTATAGTATGTTTTAACAAGGGGGCAATCACTTTTTCACACAGGGCCATGATGGTTTGGATTTTTTTTCACCTTTAATAATAAACACCTTCATTTACAAATTGCATTTTGTGTTTACTTGTGTTGTCCTTGACTATTGTTTAAATTGGTTTGATGTTCCGAAACACTTAAGTGTGACAAACATGCAAAGGAACAGGAAATGAGGAAGGGGGCAAACACTTTTTCCCACCACTGTATATACAGGTGTGTGTGGGGGTTGATATATATATACAGGTGTGTGGGGGCTGACATATATACAGGTGTGTGGGGCTGACATATATACAGGTGTGTGGGGGGGCACTGGCATAAATACAGGTGTGTGGGGGGGCACTGGCATATATACATGTGTGGGGGGGTGGGGCACTGACATATATACAGGTGTGTGTGAGGGGGGCTGACATATATACAGGTGTATGTGAGGGGGGGGGTTATACATACAGGTGTGTGTGGGGGCGCTGACATATATACAGGTGTGTGGGGGAGGCTGACATATATACAGGTGTGTGGGGGAGGCTGACATATATACAGGTGTGTGAAGACTGACATATATACAAGTGTGTTGGGGGGTTTGACGTATATACAGGTGTGTGAAGGCTGACATATATACAGGTGTGTGGAGGCTGACATATATATAGGTTGGTTGGGGGGGGGGGGGGGTGCTGACATATATACAGGTATGTCTGGGGGGCTGACATATTTATAGGTGTGTGGGGGCTGACATATATACAGGTGTGTGTGTGTGGGGGGGGGGCTAACATATATACAGGTGTGTGGGGGCTGACATATATACATGTTTGTGTGGGGGGCGCTGGCATATATATACAGGTGTGTGGGGGGGTGCTGGCATATATACAGGTGTGTGTGGGGGTTGACATATATACAGGTGTGTGTGGGGGCTGACATATATACAGGTGTGTGGGGGGGTCGCTGACATAGATACAGGTGTGGGGGGGGGGCTGACATATATAAAGTTGTGTGTGTGTGGGGCGGGGGGGGGGGGGTGGGTGCTGACATATATACAGGATTGCGGGGGGGGCTGAATGCGTACAGGTGAGGTGGCCACTGTGCGGATTCGGTGGGATGGCCCGTGGGCAAGCCCTGGGGAATGTTGGTGGTTAGGCTGGGGGGGGGGGGGTGGGGGTCAGGCCTAAAGCTGTGTAAGGGGCCCAAACACTTCTGATGGCTGCCCTGTTCAAGCATGAAGGATGAGACTTTTTACGTAGTAAAATCAGGATCATAATGACTACCCTGGAGTATGCATATGTACAGACCAAGTCAGCAGTGACATGTATTATATAACTATCCATAAATGTTCTTCAGAAGTGTCCACACAAAATGTTCTTTGAGAAACAAAGCAACTAGCTTTAGAAAATGCTCGGGTATGTCTACCGTCAATATTGTGATACCGAGCTGGAACAGGAAAGCAGATCAGGATAGCCAAAGTAAAGTCCGAACCAATAATCTGCATACATATTCCAGGGCAGTGCCTTGGAAATAACTGTTTTTAGATCAGTAATATGGCAGACAGTAACTAGTACCTTCAGCGCAAGTCATACATGTAAACATTGTAGTTTTTACTTCATGTGATATGCTGCCATCTAGTGGCTGTTACTAAAAATGCTCTCACTCTACTGGACAACTAGAACTCAGCCACATAAGAATCTTTCTCATTTAGACAAGTGAAAGAGGGTGGATAGGCTGCTCCATTCAGAGATAGACTGGACGCAGCAGCAATTGTGTTATGTATACAAACCAGAGGAATGAAGCTTGTGATAACAATTAAGCGTTGCAATTTTTCTCTCATTTGAAAAATTATACCTGCAAATGGATTGATACAAACAAGTTTCTATATAATTTCACTTTTGTAAACCCCCCTTCAAAAATAGGTCAACTGGCTTAGAAGGGTTTAATAATGGGGGCATTGTTTTGTGCCAATCCCCTCACTATAAAAAGGGAAAGTGGGCCACAAAGCAGGCATAATGTCAGTGTATTGAAAGCTGTTTTAGGGAAAGGACACAGAAAACTGACAAAATGATAGGAGACTAGAGTCAGTTAGGAAACTGTACTGTACTGATTGCTAGCTCTTAGGGCAATCAATCACCTTCCTTCATTTGTATTCCTATTGGGATATGTAGTTTTTATTTATTTTAGTTTAAACAGTTTTTTTTTTCAGCAGCAAGCTTTCCTTTAAAAAAAAGGGATTTTGTTTCAAGAGTTATAATATTTTTTTTTTTACTGCATTTTATTTATTTTGGGGATATATGTTGATAGGGCCTTTTTAAGGTCAAATTCTTGTGTTTTATTTATTTATTTTTCGCTACAGGGTTTCCCTTAAAATTTTTCTTTAAAAAAATTTCAGGATTCTAAATGGAGTCACAAGTCAAAATGTATGTATAGCCAAAACTTTTTTGTTTCCTAAGTGTTAAAACTCCTGCCGTTTTTTTTTTCTTTTTTTTTACTATCTGGAGAAGTTTCCCTTCACTTCTTGACCTAGAGACACAATAGGAAGTTATACAAAAGGTCTAAAAGGAAGATACACCTACAGGGAATGTTTGATGAATGTCACGGTCACTGCTTTATAAATTTGCAGCCAGCCATCATGTTAATTAAAGGGGATATGTCAACTAGTTGTTAAACTACATGGACTTGTGTCTTTTTTTCAACCTGACCAACAACATTGAACTATGTAACCAAGCAAATCAACAGAATGTCTATTCATTTATACATACCTGTCTTGGTTGGTGTCACAGGAATCTCCCACCAGGTCATTATCAATGTCTGACTGTAGGAATAAGAGAAAGGAGAATACATTTTAACAATTTAGGGGCACTATGGGTCACTATGGGAGGTCGGGGAGCACTATAGGAGCTGGGAAACACTGTGGGAGGTTAACGGATCTACAGCTGGCTGGAGGCCCAAGAGAGGGGAGGCCGTGGCCCGGTGGTTGAGAACCACTGGTCTTGAAGTCTGATGGGTGACTTTATAACCAAGAGTGAGATGAGCGGGAAGACAGGAACAAGTTTAACTTAAAAAACTGTCAAGATTTGGGACTACAAAATATGTCACGGTATATGGTGCACCATTATCAGTAATGAAACGTCTTGTTACCAAATCTTGTGTCACTTTTCACTAACCTGGTTTGGATTAATAATGTCAGGGCAGCTGTCACATGCATCACCCACTCCATCTCCATCCTTATCCTTCTGATCCACATTGGGAACCCGCTGACAGTTGTCCAGGAAGTTCTTGATACCTTCAATATACAAGAATCTGGTTAACAATTAAATGTGGATCCTGATGATATAGTTGTATTTAAAAGGGCCTCTGGTCATACCCTAAATAAAGTGTTAACACAACCCCTGCAGGGAACCAAGCTAAAGCTTTTATCAGTTATTTGTCAAACATTTGCAAGATAGTCTAAAGCCCCATACACACTATCAGATTTTCTGCAGATTTTTCCTTCAGATTTACCAAAACCATGTAGTGCAAGGGCCTGCCTGATTGCAAACAAATTGAAACTCCTAAGGTTTGACCTCATATTATATGGTTTTGGTAAATCTGAAGGAAATAATCAGCAGAAAATCTGATAGTGTGTATGGGGCTTAAGAATATTTATGAAAGTTTTAGCCAAGACAGAGTGGGAAAACTTGCTTAAAAAAAAACAAAAAACGGACAGATGGCTATATGTTCGGAGACTTGCTGTCACTTAGCACTGACTGACAAGGAGTCCAACATTTTCCACTTGCCAGATTATGTTTTATTTTTTCCTGTCTGTTAACTCAGAAAATATACAATTTTGCTATTAAAATGTGCAGACGTGTTCATGTTGAGGTTAACATAAGAAACCTATTTATTCACATGACCATGGGTCTAGCTATCAGGACCTGCTGTCAGTTTGATAACTGAGCTCATACATGTGTAGCTGCTGTCAGTTGCTGCACCGATTAGCTGAAAGTGTTTAGGTGTCGGTGCTTGATAAAATGTGAACAAAAATTGATACATTGGGGGAGATTTACTAAAACCGGAGCACTCAGAATCTGTTGCAGCTGTAACATGGTAGCCAATCAGCTTCAAATTTTATTGGCAAAGCGTAATTGAACAAGCTAGTTAGAAGCAGATTTGTTACTATGCACAGCTGCACCAGATTGTGTCCCCCTTTGTATTAGCTGTGGCTGTTAGGAGCAGCTAATCAACTTTATTTTAATACAGGATTTGATAAAACAAACCTGTAAAGCCCCTTTCACATGGGCTTTCCAATAAGGTCAGACTATCAGTTTTTCAGGTGGATGTTATTGGAAGCTCCATGCAGGTATTGGACTTGTGTCCATTTAGATCCACCTTCCTCCATTCAGGCACAGAAAAAAAGATCAGTTTTTCTGGACCTAAAGGTGATGGATCAGAAGTAGCCTGACATAAATGGATACTTAGTCCATTCACTTAGTCCATTCACTTACAGTCAATTATCATTCAGCAGCCCACAGATCCAACATGGTTCCACCCACCACAGTCCAATGTTAAAATGTGAACAAAAAAAAACACATAGCTGACATCTGTCCTGTTCTGTCTGTTTCGATTCATCAGGGGATTTGCTCATGGATTCCCTGCTGAATGAAACGGAGTGTGCCCGTGTAAATGTACCCCCCACCCCCCGACTCTAATCAAAGAAATGTAAATAATAACTGAAGGTAAATGGATATTTACAGTCCATTGACTTACAGTCAATTATCATCAAGCAGAAGGATGAGGGAACTCCTTCTGTCTTTACTCACCATCCCCATCCATGTCATCATCACAAGCATCGCCCTCTCCATCATTGTCAGTGTCCCTCTGGTCATTGTTCAGTTTGAAACGACAATTGTCGCAAGCATCCCCAAAGATATCCTGGTCACTGTTTTTCTGATTGATATTTGCAACCAACACACAATTGTCCTGTGAAAAAAATATAGAAACACTTTGTATGACATACAGTAAAGTTGAATTGCAGGGAATTTGTATTCTTTGCATGCCTTAGATAGACATAGGAAGGAAAGCAGCTTGATTTAAGTATTATTGCCAATAATTGTTAAGGCATAGAAAACTACAGAATTTATTCTTCTTACAAAAATACACCATTTTCTACCTTGAGGTTACATTGATAGCAGGGAAAATGGCAAATTGGGCCCGATTTGGACATTTTCATTTAGGGGTGTACTCACTTTTGTCGTCAGCCGTTTAGACATTAATGGCTGTGTGTTGAGTTATTTTGAGAGGACAGCAAATTTACAACGTTATACAAGCTGTACACTCACTACTTTACATTGTAGGAAAGTAAAAAAATTTCAGTGTTGTCATATGAAAATATATAATAAAATATTTTAAAAAATATGAGGGATGCAGAGTTTTCATACTCTTGGCTCTGTATGCCACCAGAGCAAAATTACAATGAAACAATCCAAATGAATTTGAAGTGCAGACTTTCAGCTTTAATTCGGGGGGTTGAACATAGATATCAAGTACAAATTTTAGGAACTGCAACCATTTTTGTACACAGTCCCACCTATTTTCACTGGCTCAAATGTAATTGGACAAATGAATATAATCATAAATAAAATGTAAATTTTTAATATTTTGTTGAGAATCCTTTACTGGTAACGACTGCCTGAAGTCTGGAACCCATGGACATTACCAAAGACTGGGTTTCCTCCTATCTGATGCTTTGACAGGCTCTAACTGCAGCTTTCTTCAGTTGTTCTTTGTTTGTGGGTCTTTCTGCCTTTAGTTTTGCCTTCAGCAAGTGAAATTCATACTCAATGAGGAAGAGATCAGGTGATTGACTTGGCCATTGCAGAATATACCACTCATTTTCCTTCAAAAGCTCTTGAGTTGCTTTTGCAGTGTGTTTTGGATCATTGTCAGTCTGTACTGTGAAGCGCCGTCCAATCAACTTTGCTGCATTTGGCTAAATCGGATCTGACAGTATATCTCTAAACACTGCAGAATTCATCCGGCTGCTTCTGTCTTCTGTCACATCCTCAATAAACCTCACTGACCCAGTGCCACTGGATGCCATGCATGCCCATGCCATCACACTGCCTCCACTATGTTTTACAGATGACGTTGTGTGCTTTGGGTCATGAGCTGTTCCAAGCCTTCTCCACACTTTTTTCTTCCCATCATTCTGGTACAGATAATCTTAGTTTCATCTGTCCAAAAAATGCTTTTCCTAGAACTAATCTGGCTTTTTTAGATGTTTTTGGGCAAATTCTAATCTTGCTATCCTATTCTTCAGGCTTATAAAGGGTTTGCACCTTGTGGTGAACCCTCTGTATTTGCTCTTGTGAAGTCTTCTCTTGATTGTGGACTTGGACAAGGATACGTCCACCTCCTGGAGTGTGTCTGGATGTTGCAAATGGGTTTTTCTGCCATCATCCACCACTGTTTTCTTCCGTGAACGTTCAGGCTTTTTTATGTTGCTGAGCTCACCAGTGCATTCTTCTTTCCTCAGAATGTATAAAACTGTTGATTTGGCCACTCCTAATATTGCTGCTATCTGTTTGATGGATTTGTTTTGTTTTTGAAGCCTTACAATATCCTGTTTCACTTGCATGGACAGCTCCTTTGAACGCATGATATAGGTTCACAGCAATAGATTCCAAATGCAAATACCACACTTATAATCAACTCCAGACCTTTTACCTGCTTAATTGATGAAGAAATAATGAAGAAGTAGCCTACAACTGTACAGCTTTTGATTCAATTGTCCAATTACTTTTGGTCGCTTGAAAAAGGGAAGGTGGCTATTCTTAAGAGCTGTAATTCCTAAACCCTTCCTTCGATTTGGATGTGCTTACCCCCAAATTAAACCTAAAGGTGTGCACTTTCAGCCCATATCCATTATATAACTTTAGCTCGAGTATGTTTTGGTAAATACCTGAAAAAATCTAAAATTAAGCCTGTGTCCAAATATATATGGACATAAATGTGTATGTGTATGTGTGTGTATGTATATATATATATATATATATATATATATATATACACATACATGCATTTGTATGACATATTAGGGGAGTCCTGCTTTATACTGTGCACCCGAGGTTCTTAAACTACTGACAAAAAGGGATTTACCTGTTACAAATGAGTTCAGTAGCAGGAATTATTATTACAGGATGCTTTCCAGTTACAAGGCTCTATGGAGTTGATTTACTAAAAGTCAAGAGTGAAAAATCTGGTGCAGCTCTGCAGAGAAACCAATCAGCTTCCAGGTTTTTCTGTTAAAGCTGAACAAGCTGAAGTTAGAAGCTGATTGGCTACCATGCACTGTTGCACCAGAATTTGCACTCTCCAGTTTTAGTAAATCAACTCCTATGCGTGATGTAAATTGGTTTACAGTAATAATACTGCCTTAAAGTTACCCATGCCATTTCACTTACTGTTCCATATAACAGTACCTGATAATAAACACATCATCTTTTACAATTGGCTAGAAATATTTTTTCTTCCACAAAAATTACAGACAATAGGGAAAGGAGGAATGAAAAAAGGAGAAGAGAGGTAAAGATAATTTTTGCCCATAGTTTTTACAGCTGCTATCTAGGGATTACTAGAGAGCTATGATATGAGGGAAGGAGCAATACAGTGCTTACAACATCTGCTATGTATAGCAACTGTTAGATAGGAAAGCAATAGGAAGGGCAAAGAATGTACCTTGAGTGAACTTCACCCTTCCTCTAACCAGATCCTTCTCACCTGCTCATTCATAATACCATCTCCATCTGCATCGTCATCACAGGAATTCCCAATACCGTCCTTGTCAGTGTCTTCCTGTCCTGAATTTGGAACGTATATGCAGTTGTCCTATTTGGGAAAAATGATTACATTATCTCCAATGAATATGTACATTTTACAAATATAAGGATCACCTGTGAAGTACTGGAAAACAAACCAAGGACGATTAAATCATTCTCTGCACCCCTAAATACTTTTCTCGATTCACACTTGAGCATTCTGTAGCTTGAAGCTCAAATCTCCAAAGCTCAAAAACCAAAACCCCATGCTTTTCAATAGTGCCCGTGCATGTATGAGTGCTTAAGTGCCTGTAGCCCAGAAGCTCTGAAAGGTACGAGCTACTTTTAAAGCAGAGTGGGAAATTTTTGACCCAATATACTTCAATGGGAGCACCTGAAAAACACCTGAAAACATCTGAAAATTTGCATATTTTAAGCTTAAACAACCATTTCTTCCTCCTAGTAACTAGCTTTATATTGGCTAAAATAAAAGTGTTCAAGTTTGAATGTGTCTGAAAAAACATGCAGAATGCTCAGAGAAATATGCTCCAAAAACACCTGTAAATACTCACACCTGATTGTGATTGCAGCATAAACTTGGCAATAGATGGTTCATGGTTCATTGTTTCTTTTTTCATTCAGCCAGCCGACTGAACATAAAAAACTGAACCAATATCCCCATCCACACATTAGATGTGGATTCAGTGATTCTTCCTGCTGTGTCATTGTACTCTGACATTGGGACCCTCTGTCATCAGAATCTACTGATCAGCGCTGCAGCCAATTGGCCGCATGAGCTGATTCAGCAAAAATTTACCAATCAAGCTGGTTCATGAAAGGTCAATTGATAGACTGAACTGGTCAAATTTCAATCCATGTATGCCCAGCGTAAGGATTGTACAACCACATGAGTAATTATAACTCATCGTTACTTTAGTCATCTTTACTATTTCATATACTTTATCTTTTCTGCTTCATCTTACATATACTGTATATTTCTCTGCAGTCAACACTTTACTTTACATACTAATCAAAATGTTTAACTAATGTCAAGTATGAAGGTAATTTTCCATTCTACATAGCTCCTTATATTTTGTGAGTGTATTTCATAGTTGAGAAATACTGTTATGATTTTCCTATTTTTATCAAGTCTTAATTAAAATTTCTGAAAATCAATAAACATTATACTTCCCTGTAAAGTTATTATTTGTGACGGTGAAAGTAGTAGTGTATATATTGTAGGGTTATACTTCTGTCATTCACCCACAGACATACCTTCTTGCAGGTTGGGTCTGAGCAAAGAAGAGCCTCATCTGGATACCCATCAATATCGGTGTCTCGAGCACACAAATAGCCATTACCTGCCCATCCAACCGAACACTGCAATAAAGGCAAAGGAAGACATTATCCAATCACTCTACTGATTTATTGATGTACATATAGCACATGTAACTATATTACATTATGGATACAATAACAGGGACCTCTAAATTCCTCCTGTATTGAGTTGTATTGTAACTGTACTGTCTGCCCTCATGTTGTAAAACGCTGTGCAAACTGTTGCCGCTATATAAATCCTGTATAATAATAATAATATATGTATTTATTACAGATTTAGGTTCCAACTTCCCATACATACATAAACATACTAGAGCCCATTAAGACAGGAGCCCATTAACCTCCCTGGCGGTACGATTATTTCGGATTTTAGGTGCTAAAAGCGGTACAATTATTTTGCATGAAAATTTGGCGTTTTATATTGTAGTCCTGTAATTCTTAGGAATAACTCTCTTAAATCTGTCCAAACCAGAGTCTAGCAGACATCCCGGGTATAATAAAGTTTGAAAAATTAAATCATAAATTATAATATAATAAATAACTATAAATAATTGTACCAAATAATAATATAACAATAATAAAAATTATTCAATAATGTAATCAAATCAAAAACACTGAAATTTGCTCAGTTGCAGAATTGTCACTGTCATTACTTTTCAGTATTTGATGACGGATCTCCCCATAAATCGCTGTCGCTCAATTCTGCGAGTGAATCCAATTTATTATCGCTATTTTCTAGCTGGTGATGTAAAGGGACAGTTTTGGTTGCTATGGGCAATCTCCAGTTTCCAGGCATAAAGAACAGTTTTTATAATATAAAACTACATGCAGGACACTGGGCAGACCACTAGGGGCAAAGGGGATGTGAAATATTTACATACAGCAATGTAATCTGTAAGATTACATTATACTGTATGTATACTGTGTGTTTCACTTTTTGAATTTGGCGCCCATCTCCGTCCCTGTGCGTCGCAACGCTCGCAGGGAACGGAGATCGGGTTTGTGATAGATCGAGCGAGACACGGCTCACTCGTACAGCGGGGAGACAACGCTGGATCCGAGGGAGAAGGTAAGTAAACCTCCTCCTGGATCCAGCGATGCGGTCGCGAGTCTAGCTCGGGGTTACCGCTAATGGTACAAAAATTCCACCCCGAGACAGACTCGGGAAGACCGTCAGGGGGGTTAACCTACCAGGATGTGTTTGGCGTGTGAGAGGAAACCGGAGTACCTGGAGAAAACTCATGCTAGCACAGATAGAACATGCAAACTCCACGTAGGTAGTGTCATGTTTGTTATTCCAACTGATGACCCAAGTGTTGCAAGGCAGAAGTGTTAACCAAGTCACTGAGTATTTTTTATTATGAATACTATTATAATTTTACATATTAAGTTCACCACCATGTTATGCTAAGTCCCCTACTGTGAAATAAATGGTTGTACCCCAGGGTTGCATGTGTCGTCTATACTCACAATGCAGGTGACCTCTCCTCCTTTCTCTTCGATGCACTGGGCACTAGCGTGGCAGGGGTTTCTGGCTTGGTTGAAGCAGCTCTTCTCTGCTTTGCAGCCTTTGATCTGGTCTCCAACAAAGCCGGATTTGCATGGTCCACAGCGAAAAGAACCCTTTAATAAAAAAATATGAGTGCTCATCATCTGCAATCATGTACACAGCAGCAATGTAGTGGCAGGCTGCAGAAGGAGAGCAGAAAGACACCATCCCACATTCTACACACCTGGAAGGGTACTAGATACGGAAACATTTTTGGGTGGCTTAGATCTTCAAGAAAGTAAATATCAAAGAAACAGTTGATGTGACAGGTAGATCCTCTTTTACGGGGATCTCTAGTTGCAGTTTTTTTACATTGTAAAAGAACTGTTTTAAAGCATTCTTCCTCTTCAGGGATTAGAGTACTGAATATAGATGTTAATGGAAGTGCTGGCTATAGCTTAAAGTGTATTTCCATTTTCAAGTTTGAGAAAAACATATTTTGTTATTATTCACACAGAATACCTAAAAGAGAATTCTGAGGAGGTGTCATGGATTACTGCAAGCTTTTCTCAGTATGCTTAGTATGCTGTGTCCCAATACCTGGGCTGGAAACTGGCTGAGCCCAGTTCTCATTAACAGACATAGGGGAAGAACTCTCTAGCAATACACACTGAGCATGTGCAGAGTGCCCCCAAGGCTATGTACTATCAGGAGATAGACTGGAGACTGTGGAAGAAGGGGAGGATCAGAGAAGACAGGATCAAACAACCTAGTATAGCAAGCATGCTTTACTGCATATACACACTGATTTTACTGTTGTGGGTTTAGTAACACTTTAAAGTTATTGTAAAAGCAGAAGGTTTTTTTTTATCTTAATGCATTCTATGCATTAAGATAAAAAACCTTCTGTGTGCAGTAGCCCCCCTCAGCCCCCCTAATACTTACCTGAGACCCATCTCGATCCATCGATGTTGCACGAGAGACTCAGCTGTCCAGGACTCTTCCTCCTGATTGGCTGAGTCACGCAGCGGGTGCTATTTGCTCCCACTGCTAACAATCAAAGTCAGTGAGCCAATCAAAGGAGAGAGGGGGTGGGGCCAGAGCAACAACTCCGTGTCTGAATGGACACACGGAGCTGCAGCTCGGCTTGGGTGCCCCCCCATAGCGAGCTGCTTTCTGTGGGGGCACTCGGCAGAAGGGAGGGGCCAGAAGCGCTGGTGAGGGACCTGATAGGAGGATCCGGGCTGCTCCATGCAAAATCATTAGACAGAGCATGTGAGTATAACATGTTTATTATTTTTTTATAAAAAAAAACAACAACAATTCTTTAATATCAACTTTAAGTCGAGTACAACTGATGAGATAGCTGCCTCCTAACAGGGTAATTATCGTAAACACAGCTTTTCAGCCCCCACCGCCACCACCCCATAACAAAGAGTACTAAGTAGAATGTTTTATGTTTTGCTATGTGAATGAAGGCAAGTAAGAATTTTAAAGTAAGTAGTATCCCAATCTGGCTGAAAATTGGAAATACATCTTTCCCAAGAGATGACCTATATTGAGAAACCTACTTCCCTCCTTGTTGGGTATCTCTCCTTAATGCTACCCCTCCTCTCTCCCAAACCAGCTCTGTCCCTAACCTACTCCCACACTGCAGGTGCATTGAATGAGGCTGAACCTGCTACTTAGCATTTCTGATTCATTATGGCTGCCCAACTAATGAGAAAACAACATCCATTAGTGGATGCCAGCCTCCCCAATAGGAGCCCATACCAGAAAACAGAATAGTTCTTAATGGCAAGCCAAAATACATTTTTCATCATGTTCACTAAGCTCTGGGAAAATTCCCTTGCAACGTTAACAGCCTATTTGCCTTTAGTAAATCAACCCCAAGTGTTTATTTATCAAATTTAAATACAAATTGTTATTATTTTCTTCAATTTGGTTGAAATTGGTTAAAACCATTTACATGTGTTATGTTATTATTGGTATGTTATTAAAGTGGACCTCTAGCCATATTTTTTGTTTAGAATACATTGGTGGAAGGTTGGAGCCACTGCTGGGAGATTCATTCTCACTTCCTGTTCTAGTGACTCACTGCTAGAAGGGGGTGAGGATAAATCTCCTAATGAATCACCTATTCCTATTCTTTCCAGACAGGAAGCACTAAACACCTGACAGAGGTTCTGAATGTTCTGAAAGAAGAACAATTACAAAATTTGTCTTCAGTTACCTGTTTACAAAGAATGTATGGAAACTTTCATAAATATGACAGGAGAGGTAAAACAGCAAATCATTTTCATGGGAGATTCTGTTGAATGGACTCACCATGGTGTTAGTGCAGATGGAGTTGGCCACGCAGCCTCCGTTTCTTCCATTTTCACATTCATTTATATCAAGACATATCTGAATTAAAACAGCAGCATTATATCATTACAGAGTAATTATACTGAGCCACTGAGAGTTCTCTCTAGTGCAGGGGTCAGCAACATTTTTCCACTTAAGGGCCAGATTCAATGTATGTGAATGTATGGAGGGCCACATTCACCTGCTAATAAATGAAGATAATAATCTGGACCGCTTTACATTACACAGCCCCCGCACCTCTGGACCCCTTTACATTACACAGCCCTGTACCTCTGGACCCCTTTAAATTACACAGCCCCCGTACCCCAGGACCCCTTTACATTACACAGTCCCCTGCATATTACACAGTGCCCCCCCCACCCTTGCAGAGTTTCAGAGGAGTACTAGAATTATTGCTCTCGCTCTAGCGATCGCCACAATACCTCACGTGTGTGGTTTGAACACTGTTTACATTTGCGGTCTCGACTTACATATGCGTTCACTTCTGTGCGTGAGCATTGAGGGATGGGGCGCTTTAAATTTTTTATTTTTTTCTTATTTATTTTATTTCATTTTTTTATTTTTACACTGTCCCAGTAAAAAAAATTCTTATCACTTTTATTGGTATCAGAGTGTAAATATCCATTGTGACAGTAATAGGCAATGACAGGTACTCTTTATGGAGGGAAGTGAGGTTTATAAGACCCCAAAACCCTCCTTTGCACCTAAAAGCATTCAAAACGCCAAGTTTGGCTGTTTTGAATGCTGTAATTTTTTTAAAATTTGGTGCCTTTAAGTCTTCTGTAAACCGGAAGTGTTGTCATGACATTGCTTCCGGGTTACTAGATCCGAGACCCAATCAAAGCCGATTCTGGCTTCGTTCGGGTCTCCACCCAGCTGGCGGACGTGCTGGCTGGCTGCTCTGGCCTCCCAGTGGGACGGAAGAGCACGGGCACGCTGCGGAAGGTGGCAGGAGGGGGGGATGTCCCCTCCCGCTGCCTGGGATAACAGCCTCATTGGTTGTTATCCCAAGATAGCGGACCGCCGGCTCTAAAAAACAGTACCGGGGTGATACCTGCAGCTGCAGGCATCACCCCTTCAAGCCAAGACCGCATTTTTGCATATGGCTGGTGTGAAGGGGTAAAATGTCTGTGGGCCGTGTGCACATGAATTCATCATGTGCACTGACGGGCTAGACATTTAGCAGGAGCAGGCTGGGTGCGGCCCGCGGGCCGTAGGTTGCTGACGCCTGCTCTAGTGGCTAATATAGAAATTGGTCGAATTAATGCAATAAAAAAACAAATAGAAATCTTGGAAATATTACTTTTATAAAAACACAACAGTAATAACTTTAAATATAGCTTAGTGAAAACACACCATATTTTCCCTTGACTTGTGCCTTGGAATTGGGAACCGGCCCATTATTTCACATTATTCCAAGAATGTGTTTATCTAAACTGTGAACTGCTGAATGATCTTCTGCTCTTTTGTTTGAGATCAATTTAAAAACATTTTAAATGTATCTTTTTCTTTTCTTTCTTTTTTTCAGTTTACAGGAAGGCATAAAACAAGAATTCACTGATGCCACGCAGGACGCACTGTTATTGGCAGTCCAGGTTTCTAGAAACATGTTTCCCTGAATATAACAGAGACTGTGATTTTCTCATTAACTATCTTTCCAGTGCATGGGATATATTGGGAAATAGGAATACCTAATTTTTGGTGTGATACTCAGTACTCACGTTTATGATATGATTAAATATACCAAGCTTACCTTCAGGGCCAGGACAAGAGGTGAGCAGGAGGGACGGCTGCCCTGAGCACTGTGGTATCATGTGAGCTGCGGGGGGCACCACAAGGAGATTGGGCGGGGGGATTGTGTTGGAAGGGGGAATTTGGGGGACGGCATGAGGTATTGTTCTAGGAGAGGAAATTTGGAGGGGGAGAGTGCTAAGAATGGTGATTTAGGGGGATTTGTGTAGGGAGGGGGGATTGGGGGGGCATATGTGCTGGGAGGGGGAGAATTGAAGTGGGGGGAGAGGATGTGTACTAGGAAGGGTGAATTCTTTTTTTGGGGTTTGTGCTGGGAGGGGGGATTTTAGCAGGGGAGTGGATTTGTACTTGGGGGGGGGGGGGGGATTTATGCTTAGGGGATAAGTATGCGGATTGGTGCTCAGTGATTTTGTGGGGGGATTTTTGCTTACATATAATGCTCATAAATCTTGGGGGGAGCGCAGTTTGGCACATTTGCCCTGGGCTCTAGATAAACTGGTGTTCTGCCGAGAACTGTCCCCCCATCGGATAGTGTCCACCTCGTACTGCGCAGGCGCTGCACTTGCGCAGTACGGAGGACAAGGAGATGCCGAAAGTCTCCGAAGATGAATGGCACCTGCGCACTTAATAGTACCTTCTGCCTTGAGTCCAGATTGAAGCCCCACCATGCAAGTGGACATACGGAATGCACTTAGTAACAGGGCCCCTCGCTGGCTCGCTTCGCTTGCCACGCTTCGCTTGCCACGCTTCGCTTGCCACGCTTCGGGCATGGCCTCACTGCACTCGTCAATTTTTTATTATAACTCTATGTCCACTTGGATGGTGGGGCACCGTTGATCTTCGGAGACTTTCGGCTTCTCCTTACTGCGCAAGCGCAGTACAGGGCGGACACTATCCGACGGGGGACAGTATTCGACAAGACACCGACACTGCTTACCTTTCTCAATATAAGTCACGTTAATGTTGAGATTGTTAGGAATGGAGTGAAATCAGTCCTACTTATAAAGAAAAAAACATCAATTTAAATTAGTTTTGTTTTGTTTGTTCTACTTTTATTCTTATGATCAAGCCCTCAAGAGATACAGTATGGTCAAATTTTCTACAACCACCAGAATATTGAAATTGTTCCTAATTTAGGAAAATACCTGTTACTTCTATTATATACAATATATACCAAATTAGGGTGCACCTCCTTGTACATTTTGTGTTCTGATGCACCCCCAGTGGATGGCAGTTTTAAATTCTTTATTTATAGAATGCTTCTCACAAATACATATACAGAATGATACAAACAGGTCAATGGTAAGCTAGCATTCATACCAGAGCGACATGCTATTTATAAATCGCACCTGAAGTCACATCTAATGACTTTCTATGGCACCGTCTTAATAGGTGTTATTTGTAGTAGCGCGATTTGAAAAATAATTCCTGCACTATTTTTGGCAATTTCATGTGGGACTTGCATTGACATCTGTGCATGAAATCGCACTGTCCTGCGGCTTTGAAATCACACTGAAGTAGCACCTTTTTTAAAGCTGCATTAGGTGTGAAGCGGGGCTGAACCAACATAATATAGGAGGCCCACAGCTGAGGCCCTGATACTCTTGACAAGTCTACTCGGCTCTATAAACACAAAGGAGTTTATTTACTAAAACTGGAGCGTGCAAAATCAGGCACACTTCTGCAAAGAAACCAATCAGCTTGCAGGTTTTATTACCAAAGTTCAAAGAGGAACTGCAGTCTGCTCACATAATTTGTAATAAAAACATCTTTGCCATTCTGAAGCTTCCCTCCAACCACTTTGCATATTATTTTATTTGTACTGTGCTTCTGTACTTGCCAAACATGCTGCAGAAATCTCCCTCCACTGAGTCTGGCTGCATCCATTTTAACTGTGGGCAGCTGAAGCTGCTGCCTGTTCACTTCCTGGATTTACACAGACACATAGAGGCCCACCTCCAGCTCTGCAGCTCTCATTGGCCCTCTGATGACTCACCCCTCCCCCCTGGCAAATTCTCACGAGAGTAATGCACACACGATCAGAATTTCTGACAACAAACTTTTGATGGGAGCCTGTTGTCGGAAATCGCGACCGTGTGTAGGCTCCACTGGACATTTGCTGTTGGAATTTCCGCCAACAAAAATTTGAGAGCTGGTTCTCAAATTTCCGATTGTGTGTACACAATTCCCACGCTCAAAATTACACGCATGCTCAGAATCAAGCAGAAGAGCTGCATTGGCTATTGAACTTCATTTTTCTTGGCTCGAAACATCTTGTATGTCACCGCGTTCTTGACGTTTGGAATTTGCGACAACATTTCTGTGACCGTGTTTAGGCAAAACAAGTTTGAGGCAACATCCGTCGGAAAAAAATAAATCCAGGATTTTGTTGTCGGACTGTCCGAGCGTCATGTATGAGAGTGAGAGCGGTGCATGATGATGTCATAAGCCTAGGCGTTTTACCAGACAAAAAACAGGAAGTGGGCTGTATAAGGCAGGAAAAAAAATTTTTTACTATCCAAAGTTAAAACAAGAGCAGAGGATTTAATAGATGGAAAGATGAAAAAATGACTGTTCCGCTTTAATTGAACAAGCTGAGGTTAGAAGTTGGTTGGTTTCAATACAGAATTGATTTCACTCTTCAGCTTTAGTAAATAAACCCCAAAGTCTGGTGACAGGTAAGCAGTGCCAAGTGAGAAGATAATACCGTATTTTTCCGTGTATAAGACGCTACTTTATCCTTAAATTGTTAGCCTGAAATTCGAGCAGCGTCTTATACACGGTCAGTCAGCCTGGGAGAGAGCCGTGCGGGTGCCTAGATGGTCATAGCTTGTGAACGGCTTCCTCCAATCATGAGCCATATGTTAGTGACGTCAGCTGGAGGTAGAGGAGGAGGTGGAGAGTGCGCAGATACAATCCCGTTCGTCGTGGAGACTGCGCAGATGCAGAGAGCAGAGCGTTTTGAGCCCAAGATGTCACAGAATAATAAAAGTAAGAGACTGTCTTATTCTGCAAAATTTAAACTCAGTGTAGTTAGCTATGCAAAAGAGCATGGGAATAGAGCTGCAGAGAGACAGTTGACTGACTCAGAAGACAGCAATGATGCAAAAGAAGAATTCTGTCTGGAACTAGTAATGAAGAAGAGAACATTGATGCAACAGAGGTTGAATAAAGTGATATGATGCATAATATACTGGTATGTAAAAGTTAATTACTAAATAAAACTGTGTTCTGTTTTACCTGTTTAAAATATGGATTTCTTAATTCTGGGTTGCAAAAGTGGGGGGCGTCTTATACATGGGGGCGTCTTATAGACGGAAAAATACGGTATTATACCAAAAAACTTCCACTGCCCTGACAAAACAAGAGTTGTTTTTTGTAAACTTTTTTGTCTTTGGCTTTTTCTTGTACAATTTGCATCATTTTATATGTAAATAGAATAACGTTTGTGGATACATTTTCTTTTGTAGTTTTATGATTTCAGTATTTCTGAGTTTAGGTGAATTAATTACTTTACATATTTTGTTTAGATTTTTCTTGTGTCGATTTAGATTTTTGTTTTATTTAATTTTTTAAGTTTTTATTTTTTATTTTATTTCACACACCCTTGCTTGGATATACTTTTTTGGGGCAATCGTTTTGATCTATAAAGAAGACTATGTATCAAAAAACAGTATGAATTTTGGTGATGGTTGTATCCTGCGCGTAGGAAAAGAGGGGTGTACGGTTCCTATTGCATAATTACTAACACAGTCCACATTGAGTCTAACCTCTGATCCAGCAATACACAGAAAACCAGACGAGTCTGCCTCCGTTTTAGTAATTGTATATTCAGAAACCAGCTCCATGGGTCATGAGACTGGAAGAGCTTTATCAGTCGTGTCTGTTAAATTTCCTGAAATGTATTCATTCTAACAGAATCCGTTCTAACCTCATCCTCCTCCACTGAATTGATGCTTTCTGCACAAATATTATTTTATGCTTTGCTTTTCCTATCCTTTGGCAAATGACCATATGTCTTGTGTGTTTTTCCTCAATTACGCTACACATCTTAAATCAATCTATGTCTGCTATGTATTATACCATGAGACTGTTCATATAGGATGACAGGCTATAATACTCTAAACTCTGCTAATGATTCACAGTACAAACACAATATGGAAACTAAGAGGAGGACTCGCAACGGAGCTGCTTAAAGTGTGTCTCCCTTTTTCTTTCCCTTTCTCTATACCACATATTAAGGTGTTGGCTATAAATGGCAAAGAGCATCCTTCATTGACCATTGCACTATATTGCTCTTTTTGGCTCTTATCTCTATGTGCATTGTTTGGTATCAGTTTGTGACACTGTAGTCCCCGATAGGATATGCCGTTCCATGCCACACTGTTTGCAAGGTTTCATTGTGCCTTTACTTGCACTTTAATTCTCTTCATTGTAAAAACGTGAAAAACCAATATAACTATTTGTAAAACAAAACTTAAAAAAAATATATTGAATGGAGAGAATAAGGCTCAGAACTCCTGTACAGTTTTTATTGCCCTCCGTGTGCCCACTGGGGTAATTCACCTCTCTATTTCTCTTGGTGACTTTTTTTGCTGTAATAGAAAGTGATGAGAAATTTAAAATTTTACAGTTGGCATCGCAGCCAATCCTACTTGTGTATAACTAGCTATAGTCACATCAAAATGATCTGACTGCACATTTTCTGAAGCCTTGGATACTGTTATGCCCAAATGTTGGATGTGAGCTTTTTGGCAGAAAGTCAGACCGTGTGTATGCTCCATTTAACATTTGTTGTCGGACTTTCCGCCAACAAATGTTGGCTAGCAGGTTCTCAAATTTTCCGCCAACAAATGTTTGTTGTCTGACTTTCCGATCGTGTGTACACAAGTCCATCGGAATAAAGTCCACGCATGCTCGGAATCAAGTACAAGCCGGAAGCTCTCAGTCTTGTAAAACTAGCATTCATAATGGAGATATCACTCATGTCTTGTACGTCACTACATTCGTAATTGTTGGCTAACATTTGTGTAACCGTGTGTATATAAGACAAGTTGGAGCCAACGTCCTTCGAACGAAAATCCACGTTTTTGTTGTTGGAAAGTCCGATTGTGTGTACGGGGCAAGGTTTATTTCTGCTGCTAAGTTGTCTACTTGGGAATTTTAACACTACATGTTTTTTGCTGACATGAAGCTGTTATCATCACCATAGGGCAGTATACGGTGGTCAATGAAATGCCATTTTATTGTTATATAGTTGATTTTTTTATTGACCGTATCAAATATATTATGTTTTTTTGAAAAACTTAGTTTAAATTCCTTTCATTATTTTAACAGCTACAGTACCTTGTGAAAAGGATACATACAGTGCATTTGTAAAGTAATCACAGCGCTTCACTTTTTCCACATTTTGTTATGTTACAGCCTTATACCAAAATTGATTAATTTCATTATTTTCCACATCATTCTACAAACAATACCCCATAATAACAACATGAAAGAAGTTTCTTTGAAATCTTTGCAAATTTATTTAAAAAATCAGATCTCTCCAGAGAAGTTCAATTAGGTTTAAAGTGATTGTAAAGTCTTGTTTAAAAAATAAAAATAAAATACAATACATGTTATACTCCTCTGTGCAGATGGTTTTGCACAGAGCAGCCCAGATCCTCCTCTTCTCAGGTGCCTCTTTTCTGCTCCTGGCCCCTCCCTCCTGGTGAGTACCCCCAAAACAAGCAGCTTTGTATGGGGGAAACTAAGCCGAGCTGCAGCTCTGTGTGTCCATTCAGACACAGAGCTGCCATTCAGCCCCGCCCCTGATTGGCTAACTGACTTTGACAGCCACAAGAGCCAATGGTTCCATCGCTGTGTCTCAGCCAATCAGGAAGGAGATTCCCGGATGGCAGTATTAGAGGGTGCTGGGGCAGCTGCTACACACAGAAGGTTTTTTTTGTTAATGCATAGAATGCATTAAGATAAAAAACCTTCTGTCTTTAGAACTCTCAGAGTCTAGGCTCTGGCTGGGCCACTCAAAGACATTCACAGTGTTATCCTATAGCCAGTCCTTTGTTATCTTGGCTGTGCTTAGAGTCGTTGTCCTGTCGTCCCAGTCTGAGATCCAGAGCACTCTGTAGCAGTTTTTCATCAAGAATGTCTCTGTACATTGCTGCCTTCACCTTTTACTCAATCCTGACTAGTCTCCCAGTTCCTGCCACTGAAAAACATCCCCACAGCATGCTGCTGCCACCTCCATGCTTTACTGTAGGGATGATATTGGCTAGATGATGAGCGGTGCCTGGTTTCATAACACTTGCCATTCAGGCCAAAGAGTTCAATCTTTGTTTCATCAGACCAGAGAATTTTTTTTCTCATGGTCTGAAAGTCCTTCAGGTGCCTTTTGGCAAACTCCAGACGGGCTGCATTGTGCCTTTTACTAAGGAGTGGCTTGAGTCTAGCCACTCTACCATACAGGCCTGATTGGTGCAGTGCTGCAGAAATTGTTTTTCTTGTTTTTCTCTGTCAGAGTGACCATCAGGTTCTTGGTTACCTCCCTGACTAAGGCCCTTCCCCTCAATCGCTCAGTTTGGTCGGGTGGCCAGCTCTAGGAAGAGTCCTGGTGGTTCCAAACTTTTTCCATTTACTGATGATGGAGGCCACTGTGCTCATTGGGACCTTCAATATTGCAGACGTTTTTTTGTACCCTTCCCCAGATCTGTGCCTTGATACAATCCTGTCTCTGCGCTCTACAGAAAATTCCTTGGAGTCATGGCTTGGTTTGTGCTCTGACATGCACTGTTAACTGTGGGACCTTATTTATACAGGTGTGTGTCTTTCCAAATCATGTCCAAACAACTGAATTTACCGCAGGTGGACTCCAATCAAGTTTTAGAAACATCTCAAGGATGATCAGTGGAAACAGGATGCACCTGAGCTCAATTTTGAGTGTCATGGCAAAGGCTGGGATTACTTATGTACATGTGATTCTTTCATTTTTTATTTTTAATAAATTTGAAAAAGATTTCAAACAAACTTCTTTCACATTGTCCAGAGGCGTAACTAGAAACCTCAGGGCCCCGATGCAAGAAATCAGGAAGGGCCCCCCCCCCCTCCCCCGAAAAGCATGATTTTGATACTATATTTTTTTCCACTGTAGAACAAAGTAAAACATTTCTGTGCAGCCTGTGTCCCGAGTGAAACCTGTGTCACCAGTGCAGTGGTGGTACTGGAGGGGGGTGGCAGTGGTACTGGAGGGGGATGGTGGTCCTGGAGAGGGGTGGTGGTCCTGGAGGTGGGTGGCGGTGGTGGTCCTGGAGAGGGGTGGCAGTGGTACTGGAGGTGGTGGCAGTGGTACTGGAGGTGGGTGGTGGTGATGGTACTGGAGGGGGGCTGATGGTGGCACTGGAGGGGGGTGGCAGTGGTGGTACTGGAGGGGGATAGTGGTCCTGGAGAGGGGTGGCAGTGGTACTGGAGGGGGAAGGTGGTCCTGGAGAGGGGTGTCGGTGGTACTGGAGGTGGGTGGCGGTGGTGGTACTGAAGGTGGTAGCGGTCCTGGAGAGGGGTGGCGGTGGTACCGGAGGTGGGTGGCGGTGGTACTGGAGGGTGGGTGGTGGTACTGGAGGAGGGTGGTGATGGTACTGGAGAGGCATGATGGTCCTGGAGAGGGGTGGCGGTGGTACTGGAGAGGGGGGTGGCGGTGGTACTGGAGGTGGGTGGTGGTGGTACTGGAGGTGGGTGGCGGTGGTGGTACTGAAGGGGGGTGGCGGTCCTGGAGAGGGGTGGCGGTGGTACCGGAGGGTGGGTGGTGGTACTGGAGGAGGGTGGCGATGGTACTGGAGAGGCATGGTTGTCCTGGAGGTGAGTGGCGGTGGTACTGGAGGTGGGTGGCATGGTGGTGGTACTGGAGAGGGGGTGGCGGTGGTACTGGAGTGGGTGGTGGTGGCACAGTCTGGAGGGGTGGTGGCAGTCTGGAGGGAGGGTGGTGGGCTGGTGGTACTGGAGGGGGGGTGGTGGCACTGGAGGGGGGATGGTGGCATTGGAGGGAGGGGTGGCACTGGAGGGCGGTGGTGGAACAATCTGGAGGGGTGGTGGTGGAACAGTCTGGAGGGGGGGTGGTGGTGGCACAGTCTGGAGGAGTGGTGGTGGTGGCACAGTCTGGAGGAGTGGTGGTGGTGGCACAGTCTGGAGGAGTGGTGGTGGTGGCACAGTCTGGAGGAGTGGTGGTGGTGGCACAGTCTGGAGGGGGGGATGGTGGCATTGGAGGGAGGGGTGGCGGCAGTCTGGAGGGGTGGTGGTGGTGGCACAGTCTGGAGGGATGGTGGTGGTGGCACAGTCTGGAGGGATGGTGGTGGTGGCACAGTCTGGAAGGGTGGTGGTGGTGGCACAGTCTGGAAGGGTGGTGGTGGTGGCACAGTCTGGAAGGGTGGTGGTGGTGGCACAGTCTGGAAGGGTCTGGAGGGGTGGTGGCACAGTCTGGAGGGGTGGTGGTGGCACTCGAGGGGTGGTGGTGGCACTAGAGGGGTGGTGGTGGCACTAGAGGGGGCTAGTGGCAGTCTGGAGGGGTGGTGGAGGCACTAGAGGGGGGGTGGTGGTGGCACAGTCTGGAGGGGTGGTGTTGGCAGTCTGGAGGGGGGGTGGTGGGCTGGTGGTACTGGAGGGGGGGTGGTGGCACTGGAGGGGGGATGGTGGCATTGGAGGGAGGGGTGGCACTGGAGGGCGGTGGTGGCAGTCTGGAGGGGGGGTGGTGGAACAGTCTGGAGGGGTGGTGGTGGAACAGTCTGGAGGGGGGGTGGTGGTGGCACAGTCTGGAGGGGGGGTGGTGGTGGCACAGTCTGGAGGGGGGGTGGAGGGCTGGTGGCACTGGAGAGCGGGTGGTGGCACTGGAGGGGTGGTGGCACAGTCTGGAGGGGTGGTGGCACTGGAAGGGGGTGGTGGTGGCACTGGAAGGGGGTGGTGGGCTAGTGGCACTCGAGGGGTGGTGGTGGCACAGTCTGGAGGGGGGTGGTGGCACTGGAGGGAGGTGGGGGTAGCGGCACTGGAGGGGGGTGGTGGTGGCACTGGAGGGGGGTGGCACAGTCTGGAGGGATGGTGGTGGCACAGGAGGGGGGGTGGTGGGCTGGTGGCACTATGGTGGCACTGGAGGGGTGGTGGTGGCATTGGAGGGAGGGGTGGCACTGCAGGGAGGTGGTGGCACAGTCTGGAGGGGCGGTGGTGGCAGTCTGGAGGGGGGTGGTGAAACAGTCTGGAGGGGTGGTGATGGCACTGGAGGGCGGGTGGCACAGTCTGGAGGGGTGGTGGTGGCACTGGAGGAGGTTGTGGGCTGGTGGCACTGGAGGGGGGTGGTGGCACTGGAGAGGGGGTGGTGGGCTGGTGGCACTGGAGGGGGGGTTGTGGCACTGGAGGGAGGTGGTGGCACAGTCTGGAGGGGTGGTGGTGGCACTGGAGGGGGTTGTGGGCTGGTGGCACTGGAGGGGGGTGGTGGCACTGGAGAGGGGGTGGTGGGCTGGTGGCACTGGAGGGGGGGAGGTGGCACTGGAGGGAGGTGGTGGCACAGTCTGGAGGGGCGGTGGTGGCACTGGAGGGGGTTGTGGGCTGGTGGCACTGGAGGGGGGTGGTGGCACTGGAGAGGGGGTGGTGGGCTGGTGGCACTGGAGGGGGGGTGGTGGCACTGGAGGGAGGTGGTGGCACAGTCTGGAGGGGCGGTGGTGGCGAACAGTCTGGAGGAGGATGGGGTGGAAAACTCTGGAGAGGGGATAGGGTGGAACAGTCTGGAGGAGGGGATGGGGTGGAACAGTCTGGAGGGGGGGATGGGGTGGAACAGTCTGGAGGGGGGGATGGGGTGGAACAGTCGGGGGGGAGGATGGGGTGGAACAGTCTGGGGGGGGGGATGGGGTGGAACAGTCTGGGGGGGTGTGGTAGAACAGTCTGGAGGGGGGGTGGTGGTGGCACTGGAGGGGGGGTGGTGGGCTGGTGGCACTGGAGGGCAGGGGGTGGCACAGTCTGGAGGGGTGGTGGTGGCACTGGAGGGGCGATGGTGGGCTGGTGGCACTGGAGGGCAGGTGGGGGGGTGGTGACTTACCGCCAATCAATCGATGATGATGATCGATTCCCCCTCCTCAGAATCCTGCAGAGTGGCGTAAAGTTCCTCCACGAAGCGTGCCTCCGCTCCTCTGGGAAAGCCTTGCTTCAGAGAGTGCCTTTACTGCATTGGCTGAAGGTTTTTTTGTGTCCGCCCCGCCTCCCTTACAGTCGCTCTGGATAGGCGGGGGCGGAGCCAACCGAGCACTTCTCTCACGCTGGTGAAGGAAGCCCCCCCCCCTCACCACGGCATGAACCCGACATTAATAACACCACACACGCACACCCCTGGCCGGACAGTCAGGTGGGCCCCGCGGGCGGGCTGCCGGTGGGCCCCCTGAAGTGGCCGAGAATTACAGGGCCCAGTCGCACTTGCGACTGTTGCGACCCTGATAATTCCGCCACTGACATTGTCATTATGGGGTAATGTTTGTAGAATTTTGAGCAAAATATTAAATTTAATCCATTTTGGAATAAGACTGTAACATAACAAAAGGTGGAAAAAGTGAAGCACTGTGAATACTTTTACATTGTATGCATTAAAGTGGAAGTAAACTCCCCTATCGTTTTCAGCCAAGGAAGCTGCCATCTTTGCCTCTGTTTAATCTTCAACTGCCACGGTGCTGCACATGTGATTCGTTATGACACCAGCCAATGGATGGTTTGATCGTTTGGCTGAGAGCACAGCCAATGTGCAGTTAGCATTCCCGGCATGCCTTTTTTTTTTAACTGTTTAAATTCATGGGTTTACTTCCACTTTAAGGTTAACTATTACCAAAAGCAAAACTTTTTTTTAGTTTTGAGTGGAGAGGGAATAAAACATCTGTCAAGTTTTGATTTTTGTCATTGTCCCCATTAGGGAGATTCACCCTCTCCATTTGTAAAGTTTGCAATTATCCAACTAATAATACCCCATAGGCTGATTTGAGTTTTTTGGGGGGCTGACTTAAATCAGAATTTATATAAAAAGTGCTGAGGAACAGGCATAGAGGGGAAATTTTCCCATGGGGACACCAGTTCTGGTGACCCTGGTGATACACCGGGATTCCCTCACTTTAGATCAGGGGTCTCAAACTTGTGGCCCTCCAGCTGTTGCAAAACTACAAGTCCCATCATGCCTCTGCCTGTGGGAGTGATGCTTGTAATGGTCAGCCTTGCAATGCCTCATGGGACTTGTAGTTTTGCAACAGCTGGAGGGCCGCCAGTTTGAGATCCCTGCTTTAGATGCTGTCCTGTTTTGGCTTTAGGACAGGAAATGAAGGGAAATCTCCCCAATGGAACACATGAGGTTATAACCTTCTAATATAGCAGATTTTCATCAGATCCTGCAAAAACATTTGTCTGAAAACGATTGCACCTGTAAAATGTTACCTGTTTATTTTGCCTGGCGTATGTTGTCCCCACACCTTGTACTACTGGTCCCGTGTATCCAGGAGGACAGGATTCACACCTAAATCCTGGAATAGTGTTTATGCACCGGACTCCAGGGAAACAAGGGTTCAATCTGCACTGAAATCATCAACAAATACCCACATATTAATTACTTAATAATGAATCATTTACATTTTGTACACTTTTCTGACACAAGTTCAATGTGTTAACATAGAACATTTGCATAATTTTTTAACTGGTTGGGTACTAGCCTGTATTACCAGGTAATTTTTCAGTTTTCAGCGCTGTGATAGTTTGACTGAAAATTACTTGATCATACAACTAGGTACTGAAATTTATTTTCTATTATTGCTTTTTAGGCAGATATTAAATGACCACTGGGTTTCAATTTTCACCATATAAAGGGAAAAAGATCAAGCATTTAAAAAAAAAATATTGACATATTTCATACTTTCTGTTATAGAACATATCATATAAAAATGCCAGGTCACTGCAAACATCCCCAAATGACCTGTTTTGGAAAAGTAGATACCCCAAGATGATCTAATTTATTGCTGAAATCTTCTGGAAGTGAAGAAACATGCTGGTTTCGAGGGGTTATATCATGGAGATTGATAATAGAGCACAAGATACGGGGTATCATTAATGTACAGAACATGCATAGAAGGAGGAGGGGTTGAGAGGGTTAATGTACAGGTAACATACAGTGTGAGGATGGAAATGAAGGAGTTTATGTGACGGATAAGTGAGTTCAAGGTGTAAGTATACAGGTAACATAGACACAGCATGGAGATTGGATGTATAGAAGAAAAAGGGGTGAAACTGTTAAAAAAATCCTAACATTAATCACTAATAAGGTCATCCTTCCTCCCTTACTGTATCTTCGCTGTGAAAAGAAAGGCCAATCACAGCAATCACAAGGCACAGAGCTACCTCTGACTGGCTCTGTGCATTCGTCTGTGATCTGCAGTGATGTAAGTATCTCTTAACGCTGTTACTTTAGAGTGTAACGAGTAATCGAACTGAGTACTCTTCCCCTCTTGGTAACGCCGTTCCCATTACTTGGGCGGCGTTACCGCAATTACATATACCACCCGGGACCAGGTAGAAGGGACTAGCAAAGGAAGTGAATGTCGCCACCTCCATCGGCGAGATTGACATCTTGCTAGCCCGTTACCTGGTATGGATTTAAAGGGGAACCCCTATGCCGAAAAAAACGGCGTGGGGGTCCCACCAAAGTCCATAGCAGACCCTTATCCGAGCACGCAGCCTGGCCGGTCAGGCCTGGCAGAAGAAGCAAAGAGCGGAACAAGACCCCCTATGTCGGAAGAAGACCCCCTATGTCGGAAGAAGACCCCTGAAGTCGGGAGAAGACCCCCGGATGGCAGCGGCGATGAAAGAGAAAGCCGGGCTCCTCCGCTAGTAAAAGAGCTAGTGGTAAAAGAGCAGAAGATAGTGGAAGAGCCCGGCGAGAAGACCCCCAAAGTCGAAAGAAGACCCCGGAGCTGTCTAATAAAGTACGTTAAAAACCTGTGCTGTGTTTTTTTTATTAACACTTTTTTCCCCAGGTGAATGGGTAGGGGTACATCCTACCCCATAATCATTCACATAGGGTAGGGGGCCGGAATCTGGATGCCCCCTTATTAACGGGGCTCCCGGATTCTGATAAGCCCCACGCCCACAGACTCCGACAACCAACGGCCAGGGTTGTAGGGAAGAGGCCCTTCTCCTCATCAACATGGGAACAAGGTGCTTTGGGGTGGGGGGGATCCTTGCTTGTCCTCACCCCCTTTCCTGGCCGGCTGGGCTGTGTGCTCGGATAAGGGTCTGCTATGGACTTTGGGGGGACCCCCATGCCGTTTTTTCGGGTGTAGGGGTTCCCCTTTAAATCTATACCAGGCAACGGGCTAGCAAGGTGTCAATCTCGCCAATGGAGGCGATGACATTCACTTCCTTCACTAGTCCTGTCTATAGAATATTTAAAAAAAAGTCACAGTTACTTTGCTGAGTAACTAATTACTTTTCCAATGTAGTAACTGAGTTACTAACGCAATTACTTTTTGGGAGAAGTAATTTGTAACTTAAATAATTTACTTTTTTAAAGTAAGATGACCAACACTGGTGATCTGTATTGGACGAAAGTTCTCTGATGGATGACAAGGAGAGAATGACGTCACCGCCAAACCTCTCTGCGTTTTCCAATCAGAAAACGCTTTGCATTCATTCAGAACATGCAAAGCATCTCTGAAAGCTGCCCATTAAGAGCAGCTGACCTCCTGTGTTCAGAATACAGCAGGCCAGATGCTCAGCATGGGACCCAGAAGCTAGTGGAGACCACTGGAGTGGCGGTGTCTTTTCCATACCTGGAATTTGTCTACAAGGACTGTTTTTACTGATAAAAACAGGGCGCTTTTTTAATATAATTTTGCTGCATGTCATAATATATCACAATTTTATTTATACAGAATTGTAAAGCCTACTTTAGACCTCTTTCACACTGGGGTCACCTGTACGTTAGTGGTAAAGTGTCGCTCGTTTTAGCGGCACTTTAACGCTGTTTAAGAGATGCTTTTCGGCCGCTAGCAGGGCACTTTTAACCCCAAAGAAAGGGTTAAAAACTTCAATGTTGTGGCACTTCCAAAGCGATATTCATTGAAATGGGCAGGGGTGTTTTGGGAGTGCTGTATACAGTGCTCCCAAACCGCCCCAAAGATGCTGCTTGCAGGACTTTTGCGGACTGCCCCAGTGTGAAAGCACCAATTGCAATGAATGGGTGGCAGATTTCAGTGACTTTACAGGCACTATTTGTAGTGCTAAAACACATGAAAACCGCCTCAGTGTGAAAGGGGTCTAAGGCAGTTAGAAAAAAACATGTACTTTAGCACACTAGTGCTATTTTTACAGTGCTTGTATTATAAATATATATGTAAAAAGGTATATACCTCATCTGTGTCAGTACAAATGATGCCGTTGCCTGTATAACCCTCTGGACAGGGTCCACACTGGAAACCACTCTCTGTTTCGGTGCATCTCACCCCTTGGAAACAGGATGTTATGGCGCATCGAGGTTTAGGAGGCGTAGTAGGTTTTGGCTTAGGAGGTGGTGTTGGAAGAGGGTAGTCTGGAGTTAAGCCTGAATTAGAAAAAAAATTTTGGTTAAAAGCATAAAATAAATATGTTTAGAAATTCAAAACATTTATAATTTTTATTCAATTTTTGGAGGATATTTTATTGATTCTATTATTTTAAAGTGTTAGTTTTAGTTTTTTTCTACATTATGTATTGGGGCCAATTAACTTTATGGCCTCTTTCACACTGCTCTGCTGCATTGGGGTGCGTTACAGCCAACTAACATTTTATTCAAATTTTATCTATTAAAGTGCACTGGGTGCATAGCTCGGTACAGCACTGCACTACCAATCATGGGTTACCATGTCTGAAGCTGGCCTGAAGTTTTAACCCACCCAGTTATGATAATCATCTGTAACCGGTGCATTAAAATCACACTTTAGCTACTTTTATTTTGCTAAGGGACGCCTGATCCTATCCCGCAAGAGTCTTGCCTTTTCTGTAGCAAAATGTGAAATAAATAACACCTAGACTAGGACACAAACAAAGTCACAGCTTTGAGCATTAGTAATCATTGCATTTAATCCTGTCCCTGGTTTCTTTGGAGAGATTGCTGTTTGATAACAATAGAAGATAATGACATTGGTGTAAATTTAGCAACAGTACCGTTTTTATTTCATTGGGCAAAGAATTGAGATACAGTGCTTTGAAAAAGTATTCACACCCTTTGAAATATTTCACAGCTTGTCATGTTACAACCAAAAATGTAAATGTATTTTATTGGGATTTTATTTGATAAACCAACACAAAATGGCACATAATTGCGATGTAGAAGAAAAATGATAAATGGTTTTCAAAATTTTATTTACAAATAAATATGTAAAAAGTGTGGTGTGCATTTGTATTCAGCCCCCTTTACTCTGATACCCCTAGCTAAAATCTAGTGGAACCAATTGCCTTCAGAAGTCACCTAATTAGTAAATAGAGTCCACCTGTGTGTCATTTAATCTCAGTATAAATACAGCTGCTCTGTGAAGCCCTCGGAGATTTGTTAGAAAACCTTAGTGAACAAACAGCAAAGTCCAGACCTAAATACAATTGAGAATCTGTGGCAAGAATTGAAAATTTCGCAGATGCTCTCCATCCAATCTGACAGAGCTTGAGCTATATTGCGAAGAAGAATGGGCGCACATTTTACTCTATGGATGTGCAAAGCTGGTAGAGACATACCCAAAAAGACTTGCAGCTGTAATTGCAGCAAAAGGCGGTTCTACAAAGTAATGACTCAGGGGGGCTGAATACAAATGCACACCACACTTTTCACATAATTATTTGTAAAATATATTGAAAACCATTTATCATTTTCCTTCCACTTAACAATTATGTGCCATTTTGTGCTGATCTATCACATAAAATCCCAATAAAATACATTTACGTTTTTTTTTATGCTGTAACATGACAAAATGTGGAAAATTTCAAGGGGTATGAATACTTAGTCAAGGCACTGTAGGTTCTTTCAAGAAGTGTGACAAAACCAAACTATTTTAAATGATATGACATAAAGGGTGGTCAACCAATTCAAAAACTTTTTATTGACCTTTTACAAAACATTCATTATTTTTGGAAAGTAATCAAGAGTCCATAGATTTCTAAGTTAAATAATGTATGTACAATAAAAAAAATAGATAAAATAATTTCAAAATGAAATACCAAACTATTCATTAATAACTCATATGCTGCGTACACTCGATTGGAATTTCCGACAACCAAACCGTGGGTTTATTTCCGACGGATGTTGGCTCAAACTTGTCTTGCATACACACGGACGCACAAATGTTGTCGGAAATTCCGAACGTCAAGAATGCGGTGACGTACAACACGTACGACGAGCTGAGAAAAATGAAGTTCAATAGCCAGTGTGGCTCTTCTGCTTGATTCTGAGCGTACGTGGAATTTTGTTCGTCGGAATTGTCTACACGCACTGGGAATTTACGATTTTGTTGTCGGAAAATTTGAGATCTAGCTCTCAAATTTTTGTTGTCGGAAATTCTGACAGCAAATGTCCGATGGAGCCTACACATGGCCGGAATTTCGGACAAGCTCGCATCGAACATTTGTTGTTGCAAATTCTGACTGCGTGTACGCGGCAATACAATAAATGCACAGGTACAGACTGGCGATCTAGATACTCTGTTAAGTCACAGAATCATTGGGTTTTGTGGTCTGCTCATTCTCTTTCAGCCCTTCCAGAATAAAACATTTAAACTGGCTATAGCTATTACATATCCTGCTCTTGGTCCCAAATACCTTACTAAGTCTGCCGCTGTGCCAGTTCATAAACTTTTATGTTTCCTTGGCCTTAGAAAAACATAGTTGGGCACATAAGTGTGGGCTGTGGCTGCATATTTTACATGACAAGCATTTTTATTCACAGTTTGCCAATATAAATAAATATTTTTACAATTCTATGATTGCTAACTATCCTAAGTAGGTAATCTATAGGTAATGATAAATGCAGTATTAAAAAAGCAATCACAAAAAAGTCCAACAGTAGAGGGGAAGAGGACTAAAAGTCCCAGCAAGCGCCAAGAGGATTCCACATGACAATCGCACAATTCAAGGAAGATAATGAGAGCAATCGCTTCACTCACCTTAAAGACTGGACCACTGAATTACCAGATGGTCAAATAGGCAGGTCATTTCATAGGGTAAATGAGCTAGGCAAAGACAGGAATTCCAGTAGATTCCCCGGAATATACATCTGCATCTTACACACCACTCAGCCATCTGTGATTTTGTGAGTAACCATTTTTAAAATAAACCTGCTTTGTAACTGATCCACAGTGAGCACTAAAGCTTTGTACACATGATCGGATTTCTGACAGGAAATGTGTGATGACAGGCTGTTGGTGGAAAATCTGACTGTTTGTAAGCTCCATTGGACAACTGTTGTCGGATTTTCCGCGGACAAATGTTGGATGGCAAGCTTTAAAATTTTCCAAAATGTGTGTTGTCGGATTTTCCCAGCTGGGGTACACAAGTCCGTCAGACAAAAGTCCAAAGTACAAACACGCATGCTTGGAAGCAAGGGCGAGCCAGAAGCGTTCGTAATGGAGAATTGATATTCGTGACGCGGCAAATTATGAAATCTCGAAATGCAGCGCACATTCTCTTCTTTAATGGGATAATAATGAAGCTGCTTTGCTGGTGATACTGATGGAGTTCTGCCAAACATATTTTAAAAGGCTTTTATTTTCTAGTGATATCAAGAATAATATTATTATGCTTTTTTTTGGGGGCAAGTTACCACAACACCATTTTCCCGTAGTTTTTTTTATTTTTTTATAAATTCTTTTTATCTGTTTTAAAAGAGAAGGTTACAGAACATAGCCTTGGGGCATTCCCCGGCTCGAACAATACAACACAACAGGTAAGGCACAACATCAAAAAACTATCAGCCTAACCCAAAGAACATACAACAAGCAAACCCCGTAGCTTGCTGCTAAAAGTGACAGGAGTAATGTAAGTTTTAGTAATCAACCTAAGTTCAGTGATGCACTACAGGCAGTCTACAAACAAAGGTCTATAAGTGGGCGTCAACTGGACACCTGGGCGGTACAAACCCTACTCCAGATAAAGCTCACCACAGGAGTTGTCTACTAAGTAGACTGGGTTGACAACCTAACAGGGTCTTCTTGTTCCACAACCGTTGTCTCAGACTCTAACCAAATATTCCAAACCTTCTGGAACTTCTGAGGGCATCCCCGGATGACATATGCTTCCTTGTACAATGGTACTGCCAGGTTAACCAATAACTTCCATGCACTCAGGGTGAGGGCCGTTATGGGGGCCCTCCACCGGAGCACAACAAGTTTCCTTGCATAGAAGAGCAGCAGCCCCAGTAATGTGCGGACTGCCCGCGAGGGAACCAAAACGTCCACCAACCCAAGCAGACATATCTCCATCGTCTGAGGTATAGGGATCGTTGTCAGCTCAGTAATAAAAGAGAGCACTCGTGTCCAGTAATGTTGCACCATGGGGCAAGCCCAAATCACATGAATGTACCCCGCCGAATCCTCTCCACAGCGCCAGCACTGTGGTGAAGAGTCCGGGTAAATCCTATGAAGTCTATATGGGGTGTAATAAAACGTATGCAGTATTTTAAATTGAATCCGCCGATCTCTGGAGGAGATTAAATGTCTAAAGGGGGCGTCCCAAATGTCCTCCCAGTCCTCACTATCTAGTCCTGGCAGCTCCGCCACCCAAAATTCCCGGAGTTTTTCTAATCCGCTATGGACCGAGGGTTGCAAAGCCTTGTAAATCGTGGATAATGGTTTAAGCAGCGTCTCCTGTCGCAGAAGTGACTCTATATTAGATTGATGCAAGGTTAGGGGCGAACTACCAAACTGAGCCCCATACGCATGGCGAAGCTGCAGGAACCGAAAAAGAAGTACACATTGGGCAAATTAAACCTAGATTTAAGCTGGTCAAATGTCAGTAATGCACCATTCTCACAGATGTGGTGTAGATACCGAACGCCCCTCGACGCCCACACAATCGGATCCGGAATAGAGTAGAATTCAGGTAGGGAGGGATTTAGCCACAATGGAGTATTAGGAGAAAGCACCCGGGGCCCAGCCAGTCGGTGGCCAACCATCCCAGACCACGCCCTCAGCACCGTCCTCATCGAGGCGGTGAGAGGATGCGGAGCTCTAGGGCCCCGAAATAAAACGTTCCGCAGTGCTTCAAATGATCCCACAATGGAGGCCTCCAAGGCAACTGCTGCATTGGTGGCATCCGAGGTAAGCCAGCCGTGGACATGCGTGAGCATCGCCGCTATGAAATAGAGATAAAAATTAGGGCACGCCAGACCCCCCTGCGTCCAAGGTCTCTGCAGTATGGATAAGCGGAATCGGGGAGGCGTGGAGCCCCACAAAAAGCTGGAGATGTGAGAGTTTAGTCTCTGAAAAATAATTTTGGGTATCCACGTTGGAGAATGGCGCATTACGTAGAGGAGAGGGGGAAGCAATTTCATTTTAATTAAATTAATTCGACCTATCAGCGTAAGGGGAAGGCTGGCCCACACTTTAAGCCTATTCTGTGTAGTTTGTAGGATGGGAAGAAGATTAAGTTTACAAAAGTCCTGTACCCTGGGAGAAATAATGATACCCAGATACTTAATTTGTTCCGCCCACTGCAGCGGAAGTGAGGAGTCAGCCAGCCCTCCAGCACCCGGGTCCACTGGCAGAATCTGGGACTTATCCCAGTTTACCTTTAGGCCCGACACGGTCGCGAATCGTGACAGAAGCTCTAACGCCGCCCGGAGGGACGGTTTCCCGTAGTTTTTAAGATCAAAGATACAACTATGTTGGTGTCCCTTGTTAATTTTACATTGTATTATATTGTTTTAACTGCCTACTCCCAAACATTTGAAGTAAAACACATAGCCAAGTATTATTCTCCACAATTTTTTTTTAACTTTATTAGTGGCCTCTGGAGCAACAAGTGGGGGCTTTAGGAGAAGGAAATGGAGACAGAATACAAATATGATCAAGTATTACATTACAATGTATGTACAGAATTCAAGGAACATTACAGGGATTTTATCTGTCTAGAGCCACTAAATCTTAAAGAGGTATTCAACCCAAAAGAAAGCATTATATTTCCACTTACCAATTCTTAGATGTGATAACTGCATTATTTTTATTTTTTAGGCTTTCTATTCCTTTATTGTGAGCTGGCGATGCAGCCAGCGAATCTGTTGTTTTTCAACAGAACAAGCTGTCCTGCAGATGTAACAGTTACGGGGGTTGAGACAAATTATTTATCACAACATGTGTCAGTGTTAGGGATGAGTGGGGGATTTTGGTAAAATTCATTTTGTCATGAAATTACCAATTTCACCAAAGCTGAAATTTTCATTTTCACCCTTTGAGATGCTTGGACAAAAATGTAGGGAAAAAAGATCTACTTGTTTATTTTCCCTTTTTAGTTTTTGTTTTCTTTTTTCTTTTTTTAAAGGTAAAAATATAGAGGTTATTTTTGATACAAAACAAATCGAAAATAGTTGAAAGGTGCTTTCCTAATGTTTGGGAATTATGTGAAGCACTCTTACCAAACATCAAAACCCACCTTCATTTTACCTATGCCCTTGACTCAATACATTTTAACAAATTAGCATGTTTTTACTAAAATCAGATTTTTTTAAAAATGAAATTCCAAATTTCTCAAATTTTGCTCATCAGTAGTCAGTATTTTGATAAGGCTTATATGGTAAAAGATTATTCCTGCACTACCATTGACAATAGGTCAATATAAGAACTGCTGCACCCACCGGGATGGATCAAACCGTATCCACTTTGCATAAGAGTAAAGAGTATATTGGTGTCCAGCTGTTCTAACACTAAATTATTTGTCTGGGAAATCTCCCACTTCTAAATGTCTATGAGTAAAAACATGTCCAGGAAATAAATGAGATAACGTGCAGACAATAAAATTAAGTAAGTATCCAATGATCAATAAACCAACTCTGTGGCTAGAAACAACGTATAAAGTGATCCAATATTAACCAAAATCAGACATAAATAGACTGTAAACAACATACATAAAGTGCAAAGTGCTCAAAACAAGAAAGTGTATCCACTTGGTGCAGATAAGTAAACACACTGCACAGGCAGGTTTTCTTAAATCTCTTGCTGGGAGAACCTATATATTTGGAGTTTCAATCCCACTGGCTAAAGACAGAAGGTATAAGATCCAGAAAAAGGGCTGCGGCAGAGAAGTGAGAGAGAGAGCACAGAGGTGTCAATGCTGGAAGAAGGCAAAACCAGAGGTACATCTGTAATAACGTACAAGTATACCATGCTTACTTGCACATTACAGCAAGAGAAGTTATTGATCTTGATAGCGTGGTTAGCAGAATTGAAACCTCAGAGAAGTCTAGACAAAGATTTTAAAGGAGAAGTAACTTTTGTGGATTTAGAGAGAAGAGTTTCAAAAAGATCCAGTGACCTATGTTTATATGCGGTTATCTCCTTACCGCAAGGTAAGGGGCCATTGCCTACCAAAGTGTGTGTTCACCGAGTGATAGAACACCTGGAAGTTGTCACTTTACGGAGATTGCACAGTTTGCACAGAAAAGCACTTGCACTTAAAGAAGCAGTTTTTTTTCACACCACTTATGAATTGAACACCTATATATTTATATCTTTAGTTTGAAAGATTGTAACAAGCATTGATACCTAATTTATAGACTTTGGTTTGATTTATTTTACTCATTTTTTAGCTGCCTCTGCGGTGCATTTACTTTTTTTTTTTGCACCAAATTGATACACCTGTTTTGGGATGTGACTTTCACGTGTAGATTTTGGACTTATCTTTATTTATTTTTATTTTTAACCTTCTTTTGGCTGCCTCTGCGTTGTGTTTACCTATCTGCACCAAGTGGATACGACTTCTTGTTTTGAGCACTTTGCACTTTATGGATGCTGTTTACAGACTATTTATGTCTGATTTTGATTAATATTGGATCACTTTGCACTTTATACGTTGTTTACAGTATATTTATGCCTTATTTTGATTAATATTGGATCACTTTCCACTTTATACGTTGTTTACAGTATATTTATCAACTGATTCTACCACAGAGTTGGTTTATTGATCATTGGATACTTAATTAATTTTATTAATTTTATCATCTGCACATTATCTCATTTTTTTCCTGGATATGTTTTTACTCATAGACATTTAGAGGTGGGAGATAGAAATATATTTCCCAGACAAATAATTTAGTGTTAGAACAGTGCGACATCAATATACTCTTTACTTTGATAAGGTTTATAGTTTTTGGCAGTTGCTGCACAGTTTAACCAAAACAATTTGTTTTATATCTCTAATGCCGTGTATACACAGCCGGACTTTTCGACAGTAAAGGTCAGACAGAACTAATCCGTCGGACAATTCGATCGCGTGTGGGCTTCATCAGACCTTTGCTGTCAAAAAATCAGACAGACTTTAGATTTAGAACATGTTTCAAATTATTCCGATGGATTTGAATCCGGTCGAAAAATCCGCTCGTCTGTATGCTAGTATGACGGATGAAAACCGACGCTAGGGCAGCTATTGGCTACTGGCTATGAACTTTCTTATTCTAGTCTGGTCGTATGTCATCACGGTTGAATCCGTCAGACTTTGGTGAGATTGTGTATGGCCAAGTCTGTTCATTTGGAAAGTCCATCGGAAGTCCGACGAAAGTCCGTCCGGAAGACCGTCGTACCTAGTCTGCCGGAAAGTCCGGTCATTTGTATGCGGCATTATGCCACGTACACACGACCGGACTTTCTGGCAGAATAGGTCAGACGGAATCATTCCGTTGGATATTACGGTCTTGTGTGGGATAATCCGATTGTTTTTCTTTAAAAAAATTCCGACAGACCTAGAAATAGAACATGTTTCAAATTTGTCTGACGGACTCAATTCCTATCAGGAAAACCATTCGTCTGTATGCTGGTTCCGATGGACCAAATAGGACGCAAGGGCAGCTATTGGCTACTGGCTATTGAACTTCCTTTTCTAGTCCTGCCGTACGTCATCACGTTCAAAACGACCACACTTTCGAACGGATTTTAGTCCGTTCGTGTGTGGGCAAGTCAGTTCGTTTGGAAGTCTGTCGTAACTCTGTCAAAAGTCCGTCGGACCTTTTCTACTGGAAAGTCCGGTCATGTGTACACAGCATTAGGGACTATATTGGTAAAATATCAGCATTTGGATTCCTGGATGTGTAAACTTGATAGAGGGGTTCTCAAGCTTTTTGTTGAATCTTAAAGTGGTTGTAAACCCTTACAAACCACTTTGACCTACAGGTAAGCCTAGATTAAGGCTTACCTGTAGGTCCAAGAAATATCTCCCAAACCTATACGGTTTAGGAGATATTTGCCCGAAGACGGGCACCGCTGTCTACGGCGCATGCGCTGTAGACAGCGGCGCGCAGGCGCACTGAGCGTGGCATCGTCGATGACGAAGATGCCGCGCAATGCCGCGCGTCTCGGCTCCCGTGCGCATGCGCGGGAGTGATATCATCGCTGCTCTGGCGAATCACAGCGCCGGAGCAGCGAGACCCACGGAGACCCACCAAGAAGATGGACGCTCGGAACTACAGGGGACAGCGGTGACTTCGCTGGCTCCTGTGTCAGGTAAGTGACACATAATGGGCTACTATGCGATGCATAGTAGTCCATTATGCTTTGCCTTTGCAGAGAATGAAAGAGGAAGTAAACTCATCAGGGTTTACTTCCTCTTTAACTTGTTTTGCAATATAGAAGTAACAGGAGGAGCTGCGACTTGCAAATATGTTCAGGAATTTGCATAACTATCTCAGGTGGACAAGAAAGTCAAGTATTGTGGCAAAAGCTCTAAGTGTTAGCATATCCAATACATATGAGAAGCCAGTTGCTAACTCAACTCCCCAGGTTCCACTTATAACTAAAATATGCATTGTGGCTGGACTGACCCATAAAGAAACCTTGGCTAAGATCAAGTTTAGTATCTTTTCTTATCAGTTTTCAGAGGGGAGAAAGCTAGTGCCTCTTGTAGAGTGGGGACACTGGTGAGCACTCGTTCTGATGTAATTGGTAAGGAATGGTGATGGTGTGGGAGGGCCTTTTTCCTCCTGGGTTGGACTGGCCTTATAAAAGACTTGCCCCCAGTTGTAAGGCTCTCCCTAAGCTAATCTAAATTCTGATGCCCCCTGGTAGGGATGGGGCAGTACTGGTCTGGCCAAAGGTCGGGCTGTGAGAGAAGCCTGTGGTGTATGTGCCCCTGGTGTGGCACAGCCAGGAGCGCCTTATTTCTCACAGGTGGGGATACTCATCTGGAGTTTTTCAGCACTTTGGTCACTGCACCATACACACTTTTTTCACACCTGCCTCTTGGGTCTGGCCTTTTGATCGCAGGGCCTGCCATTGTATTACACTACTTGCACTTCTCCACTTCCCTTTCCCCACCTTTATTTGTGTGTTTGTCTTTTTTTTTTATCACTTTATCACTGTTTGATGAGTAGGTTGTAGGTCCTTGGGTCTGCCCTGAAAGTCTTGGGAGGGGGTGAATATTACCTTCTGACTTAGTTTGTCCTCTCTTATAGGGTCTCCCTTTGGGGCAGCCCCACCTGGCACTTGGGGTTGGTCTGTTTTGGCAAACCTCCCAGAAAGCAGAATCTGTCTGTTTTCAACTAGATGAACCAGGGAGTACCTCAGTCCCTGTCTGGAGCCTTGCGCCCCGGGGGGGGTCAGGGTAAAGGCCCTCCCTCTTTGGAGGAGGTCCATGTGTACACCCTGTGCACATTTTTGTGTTCTCACGTTTTGTGCGTGCACTTTTTTTTTGCATCGGCTTTAAGAAAAAAATAAAATAAAGAAATATTATGTTGGGGATTTCTGATGTGTAGCATTTTTTTGTTATACTGAGAGCAGAAGGACAAACAGGTAGTCTTGACTAGGCACCACAGTCATCAGAATGCTATTGTATTTGATGATGTGTTTGCTGTGCATAGATAGTAAAGGGTATTAAGTAGAATGATAGACTTGGGCCTCATTCAAAAAATACAGACAAATATGTTAGGTTAATACCTGGAGGAATCCCTAGTATCCTACAATGATGGATTATAACGGGCTTAGAGAGGAGACATACTGAGTAAAATCACAAAATTGTATTATATAAATGTAAAATGATTTATTTAGGGGAAATTAACCCCCAAACTAGAAGGGGTAAAATACTTCATTTGAAAATACAATATATAAAATCAGTGCATATAGTTGGAAATTCCAATACAATTCATACAGTAATTGTAATGTTGTCTGTACAGTCACATTTAGCCAAATTAGTGGCAAAACATTGACAGTACATAACAATTAATGATTTAAGCACTGATTTTATATCTTGTATTTTCAAATGAAGTATTTTATTTTTCCCCTTCTTGTTTTGGGGTTAATTTCCCCCAAAAAATCTTTTAAAATGTGTTTAATAAAATGTAATTTTACTCAGTATGTCTCCTCTCTGTGGCTGTTATAGTCCTTCATTGTAAGATACTAAGGATTCCCCCAGTATTTAGTAAAGAGTATTACTAAGTTATTTGAAGTCCTGGTATGAATTTCTGATCCATGCAGGCATGGGGCTTGTTCTTGCTACATAAGTGTTAATTTTGACCCACATTCTAGCTAAAAAAAAGAAAAAAGAATGATGCATCATGATAGGCAATACATTGGAAAAAGTGTTGTAAAGGTGATGCCTGTTAGTGGCTTCCCCTATCTATCCAGGGAGAGGGGGAGGGCTTCTGCCCAGGTGGGGGGTGTTTTTAGAAAGAAATCCCTCCCCCAACATCTTACCAGAGGCCTGGAACTGCTTGCTGGAGGGAAGTCTGCAGCTTCTGCTGACACAGAGTGATCTTAGGAAAGCAGGTACGTGCTCTATACAGCCCCAAGTGGTAACTTTAGGCATGACAACATTTACTTTTAAAGGAGACAAACCATAAGAGAATTTAAAATTCCTTAGGAATCTCCACTTACCTTATCCCGCTGCAGGGATTCTATGGTAAAACCAAGAGACCCAATTTTCACCCTTCACAGTGGGCTCCGTTAAAAAACCTTCAGGGACCGGGGCCCCTTTTTATCGGGGGATCCACACCCCTGGACCCGTAAAGTACCCTGCCAGGAAACTTTATGGCTGAAAAAAACCAAAGCACTTGATCCCGGGGTCCAGCTCTCTAAAAAGAGAAGCGTTACGGGCTAAACCTCGTTTCTTCACACCACGAGGCCCAGGTACCATTCAATTCGGCCTGAAAAGGCACTTTGAATGGATCCGGTTGCATATCTTGCCCCAGCAAAGGAATATTCCAGTGGAGCCCAGCATAGCACATCTTTACTCGTGACCAATACCTAAGACACTGGCGAAAAAACTGAGGTACTCCCAGTAGTGGGAGGGGTTATATAGGGAGTGGACTTCCTGTCTTAGGGTATGCCAGTGTCCATCACCTAAAAGTAGCCTATAACCCACATAATAACTACTATGGCTCTGTGTCCCTTGATGTACGATAAAAAAATATAAATAACAAAAAAAATAGCAAAAACTTTTTTTTACATGTATTATAAAAGATGTCATGTTAAAATTTCTTAAAAAGAAGATTTTAAAGCTCCAAAAGTTAGCATAATTTAAATATTTTTTTAGTCACTAACAGTTATCTTTTTGACAACACTTTTTTGCTTTTTCAACCCACATTCTTCAAATAAGCCATGGTTGCTTTGCATCTGCCCGAACCCAGCTCTTGAATCTGTCTTGTTTTCTGGTACAGTGATATTGATAAGTGTCATGATAGGCAGTGGCGGCCGGTGGTATTATTTTGGGGGGGGGCAAAAAGTGCACAGCCAGCAAACCCCCCCCCGGTCGGGTCACCGAGCCGCAACACTTACCCCGGGCTTCCCTACAGGTGACCGGCTTCCCCTGCGTCTTCTCTCCTCGCGTCTCCTCCCGGTGGCCAGCATAGCTCCTCCTCAGGCTTCTCTCCAGGCGACAGACGTAGCGCCTCCTCAGGCCTCTCCTCCCAGTGGCCAGCGTAGCTTCTCCTCAGGCTTCCCCCTGGGCGACCGGCTTCCCCTGCGTATTCTCTCCTTGCGTCTCCTCACACTGGCCAGCATACCTTCTCCTCAGGCTTTCCTCCAGGTGACTGGCGGGCAGATGGCTAGCTTCCCCGCTTCTCTGCTCCTCGCATCTCCTCCCCGCGACCAGCGTAGCTTCTCCATTGGGCCAATTGTGAAATGGGTTAGACCAAGGAAATGGGTCAGACCCGCTTTCTGATTGGCCAGGAGGAGAATTAGTGTGACACTAGCGAATTTTAATTTGCTAGTGTCACACAACTGGGTGGGCTTCTCTGCGCCCCGATCCCAGCCCATTTTGAAGCCTATTAGAGCCTCTGGCTCTAATCAAATGCTTAAAATACACCCCCCCATCGGAAATCATGCATCTGGTGCCCCACACGTAGATTAGGGGCCAGACACATGGATGGGGGGGCAGCGTCTGTGCGCCCCTTATGGACGGGTTGCCACTGATGATAGGTACAGAACATATAACACAAGGTAGGGTTAGCACATGAGAAAACAATTATTGTATATATTTTTTAGACCATGGATAGTATATGACATGAAAAATGGTCTAAATTGTTTTCAAAGCACTAACCGCAAGCTTGGCATTCTGAGACAGTGTTCCTCAAAAACATGGTTTCCTTCACCTGGGGAAGACAAAGAAATAAAAATGTTCTCAGTAATATTACCCAGAGAAAACAAGCAACAGAAAATCAACCAATGCAGGAAATGTATACTGAACTGAAAAACTGCCCTTGTGTCTGTAGTACTTGCAGACACCCAGGACAATTATTCTGCAGAGCAAGCGCTTGAACTAATAGGTAAGGAGAACCGATAGGTAAGAATGCCTTTCTTTATAGCTATTGCGCCTATCAGCATGGACTTCCTCTTGCAGTTTATACATCTGACTATAGTCTCCTATAGTCAATGATCAGTCTAGCTATATTTATATTTCAATATTTTTATTGAAAAGTTTTTAGAAATAACAAAGTCAACAAGTACAATTAACCAAAGTCTTGCATAGTCTATTAATATGATATCACAAACAGTAATCACAGGATCATTTCTGGTAAATCTACTATTTAACAAAAGGTGATTCCAGTATGTCTTGTCCACCAATTTTAAGTGCGTAATTAACTAACTAAACCCCCTTTAATTATAACCAATGTTCGGCATCACGCCCATATAGAGTGGTGTCCCAAGCTTACACATGGTATATTCAGGTAGCTATAGAGAAAAGATAAGTCGAAGGGGGTAATGGATGGAACATAGTGGAAAGCCTTGGTATCATATCATTACAAAATCAGTTTCAGAAACTTGGTGGAGTTCTGAGTCCGCCCAATAAATATTGGGTTTAATCTATAACTAAACAAGAATGGAGATAAAAGAAAAGAAGAGATAGGAAGCCGAAAGAAGAAGGAAGAAGAGGAATTCAAGAGGGTCAATCCAGAGCTCGTTAGGGAACTGAGATGTAGCGGATCCACGGGTCCCAAATTTTGTCAAATTTTTTGGACGTATTATGGATGTGTGTGAGTAAGTTTGCCATTTACCATAATCCAGTTAAGTTTATTTCTGAAATAATCTAATGGGATACTTGTTTGTTTCCAATGCCTAGCCATTGTAATCCTTGCTGCTAATGATATATATGTAATTAATTTAGTCAATTTCCTGGGTATCTCTTTGGGTAGTCTGTGGAACAACAGTCTAGCTATATTTAAAGACTTTTCTCTGAGAGAAGGTTGTTTATCAATCAGAGAATGGCCAGATTGAAAGCATCCAAAGAGCCATATAGTTTTATTTGCAGTTCTGCGCCAGTAGTATATACAGTAACTACAAAGCTTAATTGACAAGATAATTAAAAACTTAAAGTGATTGTAAAGGGGCAATTTAAAAAAAAATAACAAACATGTTATACTTACCTGCTCTGGCTATATTTTTGCCCACAGCAGCCCTGATCCTCCTCTTCTGGGGTCCTTCATCTGCGCTAATGGCCCCCACTAAGTGCTACCCATAGCAAACCTTTTGCTATGGGGGCACTCGTGTGCTCACTTCCAAACTGGCTATGTGTGTCTGTAGGCACACACAGAGTGTGGCTCGGCCCTGCCTCACTGGTTGTGATTGACAGCAGTCAATGGCTCCCTCTGCTGTGTCTGAGCCAATGAGGAGGGAGAGAGCCATGCACAGTGCTGTTTTGTGATCGGGTTTAGGCAAGTATAAAGGGGGGGGGGGGTGCCGCATGGAGAAGCTTTTTTACCTTAATGCAGTGAATGAAAAAAACTTCAGCCTTTAGAACCACTTTAAATCTGTTTTGCTCCTAAACTACAGCTAGTTTTGAAGGTCTTCAGCAACCATGTGAATTCTATAAATGTTCATCTTTTTGTGAGCTGATTTTCATCCATATTTTGATATTATCATCTGCTAACTTACAAATTTATAAACTATCAACAGTAAAGTCATAGATGAATGTTATTGAATGTTCCACTCACCTGTTGTCTCATTACATCTCTGAGTTCCCCCAGTAGTTGGTTCAGCTGTGAAATTTGCCCTAAAAGCTGCCTGCTGACATCACCTGCAAATATAAATAATTATTATGGAAAATGCAGTTTGTAACATAATACACATAAGAACATCCACATCTGATATGCCAATTTTTGGGAGATACTGAGGTTAAATCCAGGGGGAGAATGTGGATATTTGCCAGCATACCACGGTTCATCAAATAGCATCCAACCATGCCTGACGAAGGGGTCCTGCGTGACTCTGAAACGTTGCACTACCTATTTTGTGATGTGATCATGCTTCAATAAAAAATTGTTTGGACGCTACTTAAAGATTCGTGGTGCGCTGGCAAATATCCTCATTTTGGCTTTCTAAACCAGTCTGCAGCTGGTGGTTGCTACAGCACCCAAAACTCTACAGCTTTATCCAGGAACGTGTGCAATGGGAATATGGAGTATTATATATAAATCCAAGGGAGGACTGGGCTGTGGGGCACAAAGACATTTTCTGATATTATAAAATTCAGGCTCTGGTGGACCTGAGTGGGAATACTTCACAATTCAGACAATGATCAGTATAGGACATGGTGGGTGTTATATAGCTATCTGTTTCCCTTTCAGACCTGTGATCACAGTACTTGGCAGAGGGAAGTCTTCCAACATCAACCTTATTTGCGACTCTGAAATGTCATGAGACTGAATGCGTACTAATAACTGCAGAACTATTGAACACTTTGCATTGTGCATTTTTTTGAGCCCATAGAAATCCACCATGAATGGACCGCTTGTAGAAGCTCACCATATCAAAAGTTCTAAATCCTCCCCGGTTGAATCTTATATGTCAATAATATCTCAGGTAAAGGGCTAACATTTCCTCCTCTTCCGGTTTGCCTTTGCCACAATGGTAAGTAAGGCAGAGGTGCTCATAATATTCATTATGTGCCAATTATACAATACACATAGTATTCTGTAAAATACACTTAAAGTGGAAGTTAACCCTCCTATCATTTTCAGTCAAGGAAGCTGCCATCTTGGCCTCTAATAATTCTTCAACTGCCATAATGCTGCACATGTGATCAGTTATGACTCCAGCCATTGGATGGTTTGAAAGTTTGGTTGAGAGGACAACCAATGTGAAAGTTAGCATTTCCGGCATGCCTGGAATGTAAGTGTTTTTTTAAACTGGGTTTACTCCCGCTTTAAATTATTCTGTAAAAGATCCATCCTCCCTTTCCTACTTCCCATCCCTGCCAGTGTTCTCTCAGATTAGGCGACTCGTCAGATTTCGTAACGGAAGTGACACTCCGTCACGGACATCTTGGTACACCCCACACTCGGCCACACTAAGCCTACATTCCGAAGTCGCCAAGCGGATATCTTTTTACACTCACGAGATGTTGCATTTCACACTTATTTTTACCACTAAAATGAGCTTATATCATGAAATACAGTATTTAGAAGTCTGTGACACTGTTTTGATGTTGCAGCGGCAAGCCTGCTGATCTCACACGTTTGCTAATCTGATAGAAGGCCGCTGCTTTTAAAATTCAATTTTAAAACAGTGTCACAGACTTCTAAATACTGTATTTCATGATATAAGCTCAGTTAAGCGGTAAAAATAAGTGTGAAATGCAAGATTCAGGTGGGTTTAAAAAAGATGTCCGCTTGGCGACTTCAGACTGTAGGCTTACTGCGGACAAGTGCAGGGTGTACCAAGATGTCCTTGACGGACTGTCTCTTCCTTTACAAGACATGACGGGTCGCCTAATCTGATGGAACCTGCTCTGTTTGAATGTTTATTAGATAATTATGTGTAAAATAAAGAATTTATATAAAAAGTAAAAAAGATATAAAACTTCAGTTTAAAAGCACACGTAAACAAACAATTCACAAATGGTTAAACCAAAATCATTATAGCTTCCCTTTAGGTCTGTGAATATAGAAATAATTACACGAAGACCCACCTGCATTTTGTCCAGGTTCACTCTGCTGCATGAAACATTCCTGTATTGATGCTACTTGTGTCAGTGAACCTCCCATGACCAACTTCAGTTCATCCATAGAATCCTGAAAAAAAAAAGATTATTGTATTGTATGACCAGAAGAGACTAATAGAAAATGTGTTGAACATCATTTAACCAGCACCCAGCCAGGCAATTTGAATCATTTTGGAATAATTTTACTTCCATGCATATCATATAAGACAACGTGGCCGTATGGTTACCTTACAGTGGACCTTGCATGAAAATTTCCCAGTTCCCTCCTCCATTACTCAATCCCACCGCAGGATCCTGAATGTAGTTATTATCTAAAATTCCACGAGCATGCGCTCCTGTGTTGTGCTCAATGTTTTTTTTTTTTCCGGATTCACTTAATGCAACGTGGCCTTTCTATATATAGATTGTTTGAAGGTACTAATCAATCGGTCACGTGCATCAAAATATTCAGCACCTAATTCTTCTCTATGTGGTCATCAGTGTTGTGAGATGAAAACCTGAGGAAGTTCCTTCTTCACAATGGCTCTCTTGCTGAACAAGTTATATAAAATAGCAACAATGTTAACAATCTCTGCATCCAACTCCAGAAACGTTCCTGATATGTAATCACTTTTTCCTGGAAGTTTTTTAAAATGTATAAAAACACAACAAACGAAAATGTAATATATTGCAGGTTACCAGTCCTTAACCACTTACCCCCTTAATGACCAGGCCATTTTTTGCGATACGGCACTGCGTTACTTTAACTGAAAATTGCAACTGTCTTAAGTCTTGCAAATTCAATACATTATAAAGCATTTGGTTTCATTCCCCAAGAGAAAATTCCCCAAGAGAAAAAAAGAGGAGCTGAGTGTATTTCTGGTATATTTCTGAGTGTATTTCTGATATATTTCTGAGTGTATTTCTGGTATATTTCTGAGTGTATTTCTGATATATTTCTGAGTGTATTTCTGGCATATCAACAGGTACTTGCAGTGTCCTTGCAGGATCTTTACATTGATAAAACATGTGGAAATGTACGTGTATCACAGAGATGTACTGTATATATTTTTTTGTCCTGACACAAACTTTCAGACACAAAGGAACTATATATTTTTGTCATAGATAGGTGGCAGGCATGGGTGTTATCAGTTATGGGGGCACTGGTGAGATCTTCCACCCCATCCACCCCATAGGGGCTGACAGAGGAATTGTAAGGCACCTTTATTTACATCAATCACTTCAGCCCCGGAAAGGTTTTACCCCCTTCATGACCTACAATTGCGCAGTTGTGCGACGTTGTACCCAAATAAAATGTATGTCCTTTTTTTTTACAAGTAGAGAGTTCTTTTGGTGGTATTTTTTTTTATGCTATAAACAAAAAAAGAGCAACAATTTTGGGAAAAAAAACAATATTTTTTACTGGTCTGACTGTGTGAAGACAGAGACCGGTGTTCCTGCTTAGCAGGAACACAAGACCTCTATGTTCTTCCCTGTCAGAACGGCAATCTGTCTTGATTACATAAGCAGATCACTGTTCTGCCTCTCTAGGGAACGATCATGGGTAGCCGGTGAACATCAGGTCCGCCGGACCCACTGATTGGCTCCTCCTCTGTCCAATCATTGTGCATGTGCACCCCCAGTGTCTATTGCAGGAAATGACGTACAAGTAAGTAGTTTCGGGCAATAGAGTCAACCAGTACATCTGTGGTAGGCAGTCAGGAAGTATATTTATTATGGTATATCTCGGTGGTGGGGGGTTGTCAGACAATGCACCCACAGCCATCCCCCACCTGGTCATTCGGGTCGGGTCACCAGCCCCCCGGTCGGTCGATCAGACCTGCATTTATACCCAGGCAACGATTCCCTCTGAGCGGCGGTTTCATCCCCCATGTCTCCTCCGACAGCCTCCACATCTCCCCCCTCCTCCTCTCTCTTTGTCATGGTCCAGTAGGATCGCTTGTCGTTAAGAAAATCAGGAGATGGGTCTCATGACCCACTTCCTCATTGGTGGGGAGGAGATTCAGTGTGAAAATATTTTGACTGCAACCAGCTCCCCCTTACTTATTCTCTATTACATAGAGGGATGTTGCTTTGCAGATTACATAAAATAAATTCGTTTGAAAAGTTGATAACATTGCCTGAGATTTGACTTCAGTTAGGAAGTTAGGCTGGCCATAGATGGATCGAAATTCAGCAAGCTCAATAGGGCCTGGCTACATTTCAATCCAAGTATGGCTAATCCTGCTCAACAGAAGTCAACCTATGATCAACTTCTGTTGGACAGTAATGTTGGAGAACTTTTGTCCATCAGCGACTGCAGCCAAATGGTTGGCTGCCAGCATACAATGGCGCAGTGGGGAGGATTCCTTTATCTACCCCAATTGTGTGGATGGGGGAATCTCTCTGTGGTCTATGGCCAGCCTTACAAGGACATCCAATTTACATCTTAATCTTCAGGCATTTATATACTTACATTTAAAAAAGCTGTAATATATAAAAAATTTGTCTGCAACCGCATTGAAGGACAAAATGCAATATATTACACTTTTGTTCTTGGGTTTAGCTATACTATAATCTTTACATGTGTGGTTTTTGCTTAGTTGTATCTCTAGAATTGGAGAGTTATCCCAGTGTAAAGAACGTATGCTTCCATGTCCCACTACCTTGCAGTGGGCAGCTAGATGTCTGTCCACATTACACACAGCTGTCCCTCAGGTCAGGATCCTTTTCTGCTTGGTTGTACCATGATGAGGTGTATGTTTGAGCCATTCAGTGCTGAAATGGGAAACTAAATCCCAAAATATGCTGCTGCTATGTGAATACTATCACAGACTGTTCTAACTTATCTTTGCTTGTACTTCAAATCTTGCTCTGTGAATTGGTTCCTAATAATTTTGTTACAACTTTGGCTTGATCTCTGATTCCTGGCATTCATCTGCCTGCCTTAAAGGGGTTGTAAACCCTTGCCATTTTTCACCTCAATGTATTCTATGCATTAAGGTGATTTTTTTTTTAATGCAGCAGCGCCCTCGAGCCCCCCGTATACTTACCTGAGCCCCGAAATTTGCGCACCGGGAACAAGCACACCAGCTCCAGTCGGTGTCTTGTGTCCTGATTGGATAGATTAATAGCAGCACAGTCATTGGCTCCCACTGCTGTCAATCAAATCCAATGATGCAGGTGCCGGGGGTGGGGCCGAGTCATACATTTGGCGGCTATGGAAGCCGAATAACCCCCTGGGAGTGCGCTTCTCCTAGGGGGTTATCCGATGTGGGGAGGAACCGTGAGAGCCACTGAGGGACCCCAGAAGATGAGGTTCAGGGCCACTCTGTGTAAAACGAGCTGCACAGTAGCGGTAAGTATGATAGGTTTGTTATTTAAAAAACAAACAAAAAAAAACCCTTTCAATCACTTTAACTTCCTGCCTAGGTAATAACTCAAGCTGGACAGCTGATAACCTGTTCTAGGGTTCCCCTTTAGCCTTATAATTCAATATTTCTCTTTTTAGTTGCTTGTCATCTCAATGGCAGATCATAATGGGGCCAACAATGGCAACACTGGAAAACCCATACCTCTTTTTGGACATTCCTGGCAAAATTTGGGCACTTCCTAGACTACACACATCAAAGGAGCCCACATCTGCTACTGCTGACACAGAGGATTTACTCTACCTAATGACACCAAGCTGTTGGACAATTTTATAGTTACATAGTTAGTAATGTTGAAAAAAAAAAGACCATCTAGTTCAACCAAAACCTCCATATTCACAATATTATACCCACAGTTGATCCAAAAACCCAAATACAGCATGATCCAATTAGCTTCAGCTCGGGGAAAAAAGTTCTTTCCTGATCCCCCAGGAGGCTCTTCCAGTTATGAAAATGTAATAGTATTTTGTTAAAGTACCACTCTAGTCTCATGACCAAGGTTCCCAACCAAAATCGAAATTTTAAGTAGACAAATGTAAAGAAAACTGGTCATACAACCTATATTTTATTTTTTTTGCACCCGGTCAAGGTACAAGGACAGCTATTACTGTCAGTAATTTACTTTCTTTAATTAACCATCTGCTCCAGCAGACATGGCTAGTTCAATGTATGAGTAGAAAAGAGCTCTTAAAATTCTCCTTTCCTCTTACATGGAGCCAGGGTGGTTTTGAAAATTGCAGAGGAGAAACATGTGACAATAATTTTCGAGGTTGTGCTGTATGCATAGCATGGCTGACAAACTCTGAATACCTGGAGGCGGCAGTGGTGCATAGCTGCTTTATGTTTGACTTTATACTCTTTTTTTTCCTTCTGTTTTATCCATAATATCTCACTAGTCTAGGTATCCCTTTCTGTAAACGTATTATATATCTCAGAGATTTAAAAAAATCTTGCCTGTCCTTTCTTCTGTAGGGTCTTCAGCTGCACAGATCCTGTGTTCAAGTTTAGCCCTGTCAGTGGTCGGGGCAAGTCTTTAATAGCATCCACTTGTATACAGTCCAGGTAGAGCTCAGCAGCGCTGGGTCCACGATGCAGACCACTGAGGTGCAGTAGAAGTGAGTGCTGCTTGCCATCGGCAAGCTCGATGTTATTGAAGATGACGGAGTTCAATCTACCATCACTCTTGAGGTATCGGAGAGAAGCTAAACCAAGACAATGAAGAAAAGGCAAAGATATGAAAAAATGAAAACCATGTTATGCAAAAAAGTTACATTTCTTTCTCAACATTTGTGCTCTGGGTTGTATTTTATCAATATAGATCACCCTCCTTTTAAAATAGGGACCTTTAAAGAAAAATAATTCTAAATATATTAGTTCAATAACACTTGGTCCCATTAAAATCTGAGCACAGATTGCTAAAGCCAGCCACAGACAGATGAAATGTCGGTCAGTTCAGCACAGACCGGCCAAGATTGTAACCATCGATCAACTTGGGTAGAACCAGCCTGTCGGATTTTTTATATGATTATTGCCAAGGGCTTTAAGCTGCCTATAGATGGTTGGCATCTTAGCTGGTTCAGCAGGGACTGGTTGAGATTCAAACCATGAATGGGCAGGCTGATTATACCCAAGTTGATTGAGCAATCAACTTGGGTAAAACCGGCCTGCCGGATTTTTCATGCAATTATTGTCAGCGGCTTCAGCTGCTAATAATAATCACTATGTGTTCTCCCCCCATCCCCCCCCCTTCCTGGCTAGGAGAACATAATAGCTCCATGGGAGGGGATCCACTATCGACACTATGTTGATGGGGGAATCAAGTGTTTTTCTGGTCTGCAACCCATGGTTGCAGGACAAAAAAAATCGCACCATCTATGGCTGGCTTTAGTCGCTAGCAAAAAAATCACTGCGTGTTCTCCCAGCAGGGACAGCTTCCCCTGTCCTCCCCATCCAGGAGAACACAATACCTCTGCGGGAGAGATTCCTCCATCAACACTGACTGTGTTGATGAGAGACATGAGCATTTTTATTTTCTGTAACCGGTGGCTGCCAAAAGAAATTCACACCATCTATGGCCAGCTTAAACGGTGTAGTCAGACAGCCTGCCCTCTCCCCTTACTGCTATCTGACCACACTAGCAGGGCCGGGACAAGGGGTGGGCAGGAGGGACGGTTGCCCTGGGCACTGTGGTGTCATGTGTGGTGGGGGGGGTACCACAAGGAGATTAGGTGGAAGGAATTTGTGTTAAAAAGGGGAATTTGGGGGGCTTCAGGGGGTAAGAATTGTTTTAGGAGGGCAAATTTAGGGAGGGTGTGCTAGGAGTTGTGATTTGAGGGGGATTTGGGTTGGGAGTGGGGGGGGGGGGGGTGAGGAAAGAGGATTTGTGTTAGGAGGGGGGATTTGTGCTATAAGAGTAAAATGGTAGAGGAGAAATATTTTTGGGAGGGATTTGTGCTAGTAGGGATGATTGAGGGGTATATGTGCTGGGAGGGGAAATTTGTGGGGGGAGTTTGTGCTAGGTTGGGGGATTAGGGGAGCTGGATTTGTGCTGGAATGGGGGATTTGGAGTTGGGGGGAGAGTATTTGTGCATGAAGGGCGGTATTTGTGCTGGGGCATATTGGGATACAAAGGGTTTGAGCTGGGAGGATGGGGGGCAGAGATTTGTGCTGGGAGGGGGGAATTCAGCAAGGGGGGAAGATTTGTACTGGGATAAGGGGTAATTTATGCTTATGGGGTTAGCATACAGATAAGTGCTTGATTTTTTTTGAGGGAGAGGGAATTTTCACTGACAAATAATGCCCATACATCTTGGGGGGGGGGGGGGGGCACAATTTGGCATGTTCGCCCTGGGCTCTAAATTACCTTGTCCCACCACTGCACACTAGATAAAGGAGATAAAAGAGCTGTATCTATGATTAGCTCTGACTGATGGTACACAGAGGAGAGGGGGTGGTACAGACAGTACACACAGAGCCTGCCCAACCCTTGCCTCCTCCTCTTTTGATAGCTGCCAGTTGGACCATCTCTACTGCTTCGCCATCTAATTGTGAAGCCCTGTGTATCCTCTGCATTCTTCTTTTTTACTGAAAAGAAAGGGCTACTGAGCACAAATCAACCCACCAGCAGCTAAAACCTGATATTTTGAATCTAAGGAGTAAATAGAGGTATGTGTTGTGAATGATTTTGCTGGACAGCAGTGCTGTCATTCAAAAAACACAAGCCCACAACAGCATACGCCAGCTACTACACTATTCTCTAGCTACACTAGAGAATGTTCCCTCCCCAATGCACTAAAGCAATGCTCCTGTCTTGTAACCAGGGCCGTCTTTAAGGTAGGGCAAAAGGGGCAGCTGCCCTGGGCTCTGTCATTGTTGTGTGGCCCAAAGCAGCTGCCTCATACTTGCCTACTATCCCAGTTTAAATTCCCTTGGCCCTTGAAGTTTTAGTCCCGTGCTTTGTCCTGATATGTCAGTGTGAAGTGCTGCTATTAATGCTGCCCAGCTCTGCCTTATTGTTGTGTACAGATGACTCACCTGCGGACCCTGTATTTACATGTAAATAACCGGCATTCATATTTAAATAGCTGCACCCGGCGGCATAGATATGTAAATAAAGGCGGCATTCATATGTATATCATGCCCCCTGCAGTGAGGGGATGATGTGCTGTAACCTCTAGCAACCAATCAGTGAGCAGTATTACTGTACAATAATCTCTAGCAACCAATCAACAAGCAGAAATCATGTGCTGTAACATCTAGCAACTAATAGTGAGCCGTAATGTGTGATGTAACCTCTAGCAACCAGTCAGTAAAGGTAATGATACACTGTAACCTCTGGCAACCAATCGCAATCGCTTCCTGATCTGATACAGTAAACTGCTTTTAAGTCTAGCTGCTATCTATTGTATGTCTCAGAGCAGGTGGAGAGCGAAACTGTATGGGAAAACATTTGCCCAGGGTCCAATCACTATTAAAGACAGCCCTGCTTGTAACATGCTGCATCCCCCCAAAAAAAAGATTCAGGAGCAGTTTTCTGTGTACTGGCGTGTGTTGGCAGCCCATTCCAAATGAATGTGCTGTCATAACTTAACATGTATTACAGTATGTATGTCCCAGCACTGCACAGGTGTGCACCTGGTCTAAAATTTTGAATTTCCCATCTCTTTCTTTATTGACAAGCAATGTTTACCAGTATACCAGTACAAACAGAGCAGTGAGTCTCCTCAATGGGGACAACATTAAAAGCCTGGAAGGGGTTTTAACACTTTCTCACTGTATACAAAAACCACAAAAAAAAAAAGTTTTAGCTTAACATTCAACATAAAGCCTCCTGGATCAATTCCCAGGAAATTCTTATGCATTCACAATTCACTCCTAAAAATATACTTCTGTCAGGTGACATTATGTTGTAACCATTTAACAATTTTAGGGTGTTTGCATGGACACGTTACGTGTAGAGCAGCCCATGAATTTTAATGAGATGCCCTACCTGCAAGAAACGCAGTGAAAGAAGCCCCTGGCTTTTTTTTTAGATCATTTCACACTAAATGGCATGGTGCTGTGGTTTAGTGCATGTAAAATCATTCTGTGGTTGATGACGTGTGGGAGTGCTATTAAGAAGTAATGGCGCCCTTATACATCTGCTAAAGTACAACACGTTTCTCTTTGTGTCAGTAACGTGTGTGATTTTGCATGTGCTCCCCACCCGCAGAGATGTGGACCTGGCCTAAAAATGAATTTATTTCTGGAATAGTAAATTGGACCGAATTCATCTCCTATAGACTTACCTTTGTTTAAACGTCCCATTACTGTGAATTCAAAGTACCTGCTGTTCTCCTTAGTTGAGTACAAGCCAAAGAGAGTGATTGTAGACTTGGGCTGTAGTTTAAACGTGGACAGTACATATACTTCATTCATGGAGGGATTGTTGAGTGCCTGCTGAAGGTAATTTGTGACCTGTCGCTGGACTGCTGGTGAGAGGAGATCAAGAACTAGAAGAGATGGAAAAAATAAAATTCAGAGAAAAAGTGTATTTCTAATAAGCACTTAATTATTACTTTGTTTACATTAAAACCATTTTAATGTGAATTTCACCTTTTAAGCGCTTAATCTTCCATAATTTTGTTATAGTATTGCATATAAAAAATTATTAATTGTCCTCTATTTGAAGCTCTGTACTTGAACCAGCTAAGATAGCCAACTCATAAACTAGCATTATGTAGATGATTGAATCTTCATTTTTTTAATCAGCTACATGAATCCAAACAAAAGATGTGCAAAGTATTTCCAAAAAAACCCTGTACAGTAATATGAGGACATACTTCTCTTCGGCATACTGCTCCACTGACTACAGAGGTGGCAAAAAAAGCCTAAATTTACCTGACCTTTCTAGCAACCTATCTAGGAGTGTGCTACACATATGTACTCCTCCAGAGACTGCCTGTATCAGCACTCGGTCAGGGCTCGTTCAGGCCTATACCGCCCATGTTTACAGCCCACAACCCTCTAAGAACTCTCCTCCCCCTTCTACCTGCACATACCGTGTGCCTAAAGCCTCATACACACGATCAGACTTTCCCGTGGACTTTTGTACAAAGGGCGTTGGCCCTGAACTTGTTAAGCATACACACGATCGGACTTTTTCAGCCAACTTTCACCAAATCACGTGGTTTTTCTGCTCTTTACCGTCACCTTTGGCCAACTTCTGTATTGTTGTCTGATCTTTTGCATTGGTTCTGCGCATGCATGTTTGTAAAGTCTGATGGTTTTCTGTACACACAATCGGACTTTGCTCCATCGGACTTATGTTGTCAAAAAGTTTGTCCGTTCGTACAGCCAACAAAAGTCAGATGAAAACCGAAAAAGTTTGTCCGATGGAGCGTACACACGGTCGGATGTTGCTTTAAAACAGCAAATTTGCATGCTTGTTGACAAAAAGTCCGAACGTGTGTACGGGCCTTTAGAGAGAGTGCACCCAATGCAAACACTCACCATACTTCTGGTCTCCCTTGACACATTGTTCCTGTGGCTGGGCACACTCACTGCATCAGGCCTGATAACTTCCATGTGGTTCCAGGACAGGCTCTTGCTTCCCTATCCACCATCATCCCCTAGCCTGACCAGATTTGCATGCAGTTGGTAACACCGGGATCCTACTTCTCTCATGAGATGCACAATCAAGTATAGCTTAACGGTGTGCTACTTCACTTCACTGCTGCAAGTATACTGAAAAGCCACTTCAGACACATGAAGCAACCAGAAGCCTGGTCCAGCTCAGATTTATTATATTAGTCTGTGACATGAGGCCATGAGAATATTAATTCTTCAATTAGCAGGCATCAGTTCTGTTCTTTGTTGGGTAGCAGTGTACCTTAGTGTGCCCAGTAGTTGGGGTTCTCTTCCCAGGGGTAGCGAAAATTAAAGGTTCTGATCTCTAGGTCATCTCTCCCCCTAGCTTCTGTCTTTACACCAGCCAGCAAAAATACCCTTTTAGCTAAGCTCCACCCCATATTGAACCTGCCAGGAGGAAATGAACTCATTCTCTTTTTTATGACTTTGCTTCACCAAGTAAAATGTTCTTGGACCCTTTTATCCCGTTTTGGCCTGCGCTCCTTTCTGTATTTGTATGGTTTTAGCAATTAACTGAAAGGGGATTTACCCTTTCCTATTCTATCAAAAACTAAAACAAATTTCATATAAAGTTCTACGTTTTTTCAATGCACTATATTTATGTGCAGCATCTGCATCACAGGTTCACTGATGCTATTTTGGCATTCACATAAAATAAACTTTTATACTATATAATATACCAGAAACATTGTTCTTACAATTGATAAGTGTTCTTCATACTAGGATTATAAACTGATTCTTAAAGCTATTTTTAAGAAGGCTAGTGTCAGGTACTCTAATCATGTACTGCGATTCATAGAATAGGATTGCGTGGCATTGCACGAGGAAAGCATATTAAAAATCTGACTGGACAATGGAAAATATGTCTGATGGCATCAACAGAAGCCATTCCTAGCACATGAAGAACAAAACCAGATGTGGGCAAAAACAGGCCATCTGCTACTGTCATCATAGGTTTCATTGCATAGCTTATAGTGCACAGGAACCTTAGGTAATATGTCTATATTGCAATACACCTTATATCATATTATACAGGGAAACCTCTTCTGGCTTTGAATCCAACACATCCATGCACCTGATTTTTTGGCTTACTGTGGCATACACAAGTTGCCAAGATTGCTGTAGACCTTTTAAATACATCAGTGGGCAGATTATGCACATTAATGCATTTTCATATTTTGAATAAGCAGTAAAATGACTCTAAAACCAGCCCTGACCTCTGTAGCTGTAGGGATTGTGGAGAAATGCATCTTCAAAATGTATAACACAGCTACTGAAATCTGAAATCCCTTTATTTTATATGGCAGCATGGACGTGGCAGCTTGTCAGACCTATACAATATTGCAATTATAACCAATTATACAGCAATGTACAGATTTGAAACTGCCACGTAAAGTAAATGGAACATTTATTAAAGTCCCCGCTGCTGTGTCCATTGACATAGATAATGGGACTCGGAACCGCCCCCCACCCCCTGCTCCCTCGTCACTGGCTTTGATGGACAGCAGCGGGAGCCAATGATCCCTGTTGCCCCAGAAAAGCCAGCAAGACCCGGAAGGGGAGAGAAGAGCTGCAGACATGCACAGTGATGGATCAAATAAGGTCTCAGGTAAGTAAAAGGGGGGGGGGGGTGAGGGGGGGGGGGCGTTGACACCTAAAAAAACTTTTTTACCACTAATTTTCCTTTATATCGACTTTTGGAATTTACAAATGCAGCAATTTAGAAGTCAGATGAAAGGTTTAGCACTGGAAAACACTTTTTGATAGATATGACGTGCATTTTACTATACAACTATCACACCAAAATGAGGGACAAATGAGGAGGAAAGAGGGACAGAGGGGCATTGTTCCAAATCAGGGACAGTCCCTCGAAATTAGGGAAAGTTGGGAGCTATGTTTTCTATACCACTGAAACTCAAAGTTTATATAAAGATTTTTTATTTCTTTACTATCGTTTTGGACTGCATAAGAAGAGCTAAAGCATAGTCAGGTTTTTGCCATTCGTTTACCCCTGGGGAGATCTCTCTTATCTTCCTGTCCCCTAGATACATTAAGAGAGAAAAAAACTACCTAAAGAGAGGAACTTAATTTCTTCTGCCGCGTACACACGACCGGACTTTCCGTCAGACTAGGTCCGACGGTCTTCCCGACAGACTTTCGGCTGAGTGTTGACTGACTTTCTGAACGAACAGACTTGGGCACACACAAACGGACTAAGTCTGTTTGAAAGTCCATTCGTTTTGAACATGATGACGTAAATAGGACTAAACAAGGAAGTTCAACAGCCAGTAGCCAATAGCTGCCCTTGCGTCGTATTTGGTCCATCGGACTAGCACACAGACAAACGGTTTTCCCGATTTTAGTCCGTCGGAATTGAGTCCATTGGATAGATTTGAAACATGTTCTATTTCTAGGTCCATCAGACTAGCCCACATACGATTGGATTGTCCGATGGACTGATCCCATCAGACCTAGTCTGCCGGAAAGTCCGGTCGTGTGTACGCGGCATTAGGCAGTTGTCATACAACAAGTATTCCTTGGATTCCAGTGACAATGTTTTTACCAGGACAAACCGAGAGGGTGAATTTTCTATGCAAAGACACAAAGAGCAATAAATAGGGTTATTAGCCTTTCCATACTCTATACAAAATGCTAAAAAAATTATTTTACACAATGCGCTGCTTTTCTTCCACTAAAGGCTTTATTTCCAGGTGTTATATCATGCTTGTAGCTGATTATTTGGAACAATTTCCCAACTCTGCTATGCAAAGATGGGAGAAGAATGTGGGCTACATTTCAGGTGACCTTGGAATCAGTGCACCTATGCTCTATGAATGTGTTTTACAGATTGTCTGAACTATATATATAATATTAAGGGTACATCGTACTCCTAGAAAACTGCATCTTCTGGGCCTACACCAAGACCCCACTTGCCCAACGTGCAGTAAATATAAGGTGGATCTTATACATCTGGTGTGATGTTGTCTGAAACTTTACAGATATTGAGAATCAATATTGAGGACAATTAATAGTACTTTCTCTATAAATATACAACTGGATCCTACATCCTTCCTTCTGGGCATTCTGAAGGATCTGGTGCAGAATGCATATCTCAGAGAGGCAGTTGAAAGGGCTCTGTTCCAGGCCCATAAACCTATTCTAATGCATTGGATCTCCCAGACTATACCAACATTGCAGATGTGGATTGATCAAATGGGCACAATGCTTAGATATGAGAAATTGTTATAAAAACATACAGGCAAGACGTATAAATCTGAAAGAGTGTAGGGAAATTGGTTGACCATACCTGGCTCCAGTAGACTTAATAATGGATAGGCTCCTAATGTAATGTCTTAGACCCCTTTCACACTGAGGCACTTTACAGGCACTATAGCGCCTGCAAAGCTCCTGTAAAGTGCTTCTCCTGTCACTCCAATGCGAAAGCCGGAGGGCTTTCACACTGGAGTGGTGCGCTGGCAGGACGTCATAAAAAGTCCTGCAAGCAGCTTCTTTGAGGCGCTCCTAAAGAGCCCTTGCCCATTGAAATCAATGGGCAGCGCCAACTAAGTGGCGCTTTGCGGACACTTTTAACCCCTTTACGGCCGCTAGGTGGGGGTTAAAAGTGCCCCGCTAGTGGCCAAAAAGCGCCGCTAAAACTACAGTAAAGCGCCACTAAAAATAGCGGTGCTTTACCGCCAACGCCCCCCATGCTGTGAGTGTGAAAGGGCTCTTACTGTTTAGCTTAGAGACATGTTTACTTTGCTTCTTCATGACCTACTTCATTCATCTTGCAGCATGAGATGTTCTAAAGTTTTACAAATTATTAAAAGCCAGAACACTGCTGCTAAAAATTACACTATGGTAAAAAGCAAATGACTGCTGCCCATGAGTAAGGGCCATTGGGGCTTCTGTTGTGTAAGAAGCTGATGAAAAGAGTATAGGGGATATACAAAGTAGTGCAGGTCAATATGGACCTGAGTGCAGGTCAATACGGACCTGAGTGCAGGTTCAGGATTTGCATGAACAAGCACAGAAACTCTGTTGTGCCAGCAGGTGCTGGAATGTTCTCACTGAGATGCAGGCTTTGGGAGTCTTATGCCCCATACACACGATCTGATTTTCCGACAACAAATGTTGGATGTGAGCTTGTTGGCTGAAAGTCTGACCCTGTGTATGCTCCATTGTACATTTGACTTTCCGCCAACAAATGTTGGCTAGCAGGTTCTCAAATTTTCCACCAACAAAACTTTGTTGTTGGAATTTCCGATCGTGTGTACACAAATCCGACGCACAAAAGCTCACGCGTGCTCGGAATCAAGCAGAACGAGCTGCACTGGCTATTGAACTTCCTTTTTCTTGGCTCATCGTACGCCTTGTATGTCACCACGTTCCCACATTCGTAATTGTTGACCAACATTTGTGTGACCGTGTGTATGCAGTGGCGTTTAGTTTTAGGTAGTTCGAGATCAGCCTTTCTCAAGCGTTTTACTCTAGAGCAGCCTTTCTCAACCTTCTAACATGGAGGTACCCTTGGTAATAATACCTATATCTACAGCTCATGGTACATTATCATAACAATCAGTGGGAAGAATGCTCCTTTCACTTGTAGTTATTGGTACAAATGCCCACCTTATAGATAGCTAAAAAAGATCATTGGTGTCAGTATTAACTTATCTAAGAGGCAGTAATTGCTCAAGGAACCTCTAGCAACCTCTAGAGGAATCCTAGGGTTCTAGTGAATTCATCCTTACATTGGATGTCAGGGGGAAGAATCCCACCCTTACAGGCCACTAAAAAAAAAAAAAAAAATTGTCATGCCACTGTCTCTGCCAAGTGATGTGCCAGCTACTGTACCACAATTATATTTCACTGTAAATCAACATAGGATCCAACTAATGATCCTAGGAGACATCCAGAAAGGGATCCATCATGCGATAGTGACAAAGATAACACATCCACATGTAGCAAAGCCATATACAGAGACACAGTGTCGGCACCAATTCATTGGTTACAGACAAGCCGCTTTTCTAGCCTCCCCTACGCAAGTTCTGCCATCTAAGATGCTCAGCCCTTAGGGTCTAAGTAGTAGCATCATACTCCAAGTTAGATCTTTACTTAATAAATACATACCAGTGAACAGGCAGGATTGTCAATTCAGAAGAGCCATACTGTGTGTTTGCCAATAAAAATGGCCGATGATCAGAATCTGGCTAAAGATGTCAGTGGCTGGCGAGGGCGCTTGTGGACACCACATTACAGAAGTGGATGTAAGTATAGTTCCACTGGCAGACTAATCTTACCATTACCACAGGACTAGCACACAACTAAAGTCAGCTGCTGAAGTTGGCACAAAACAGGGGAACAAGCGTCTACCATGGGGACGTTGGCTTACACACTTATGTAGTCAATTAAGACCACTTTAAAATTTTGCCAGGAAACTATCTGCATGGAGTTTGCATGTTCTCCATGTTAATGTGTGGGTTTCCTCTTGGTTATCCGGTTCCCCCCCTATACTTTAAAGACATATTGACAGGTTAATTAGCTTCTGTCTAAATTGGCCCTACTATATGTATGTATGTGAGATAAGGACCTTAGGCTGTAAGCTCTTTGAGGACAGGGACTGATGTGAATGTGTGGTATGTAAAGCACTCCATATTTGGATGCTATTAATAAACAGCCAATACATTTTCATTAAATATGGCTATCCAAGATATTACAGTATATTTATGATTCAAATCTGCATTATTTTTAAAGTGGTATTAAACCCAAAACCAAAAATGTAATACATTGCTGCTTACCAATTGCTAGGTTTGGTGGCAGCATTCATTTTTTTTTTTTTTTTAGGCTTTTCCCCTCTGATTTCACCTGGTGATGTGGCCAGTAACAAATTTCCTGTATTGAGGTGTCTACATCCTGGATGAAGGAGCACAGGGGGCACCTTTGGACACCAGCATTGCTAGTCTGGTGGGAGGGGAGTGTTAGATGTACTAGAAGATTTACAGTAAATACAGTAAACAGGCAGGTCATACGCGGTTCCAAACTCGGTTGGTTCAGCAGGAAACGGCCAAGCTTCGAACTGTGCATGGGCAAGCTGAATGTACCAAGTTGATTGATCAATCAGATTGGGTACAACCAGCATGCTGGGTTTTACCTGTGATTATTGCTACTGGCTGTTATAGGCAATAGCAATTATCACTGTCTTCTCCTCCCAGGGAAGGCTTCCCCCGTCCCCCGTGCCAAGAGAATACAATGGCTCGGCAGGAGGGATTCCCGCATCAACACTGTGTTGATGCGGGAATTGAGTGAATTTCTTTCCTGCAACAAGAAAGAAATTTGCACCGTGTAAGTGCCTTACAATTTTTAGTAAGTTACAGCAAACAGTTTTGTTCCTTTTGGGATAAAAGTATTACATAAACAAATAAAAGCTGATTATTTTCAGCACACCTGTCAGTGTTAAATGGTTTGTTCCCACCCTTTAACCTCCCTGGCGGTATGATTATTACAGATTTTAGGTACTGAAAGCGGTACCATTATTTTGCATGGAAATTTGGCGTTTTATATTGTAGGCCTGTAATTCTTAGAAATAATTCACTTAAATCTGTTCAAACAAGAGTCTAAGCCCTTGTACACACGGTCGGAGATTCCGGCGGAATGTTTCCGATCGGAGCGTTTTGTCGGATAATCCGACTGTGTGTGGTCTGCATCGGACTGTTTCCGTCGGAATATCCGTCGGACCAACTTTTCCAACTAGCCGGAAATATTTTCTGTCAAAATGCTCCAATCGGACATACTCCGATCATGTGTAGCCTACTCCGACGGACAAAGTGCCTTGCATGCTCAGATCAAATTCCTAGACCAAAGCTATTGGCTACTAGCCTGAACGTAGTCCCGTTGTAACGAAATAACGTCATCATGTTATGTACAATCGGATTTTCCGACAACTTTGTCCGACCGTGTGTATGCAACATCACTTCCGGACCTCTTCCGGAATTATTCTGTCGGAATTACTCAGACAGATTTGGTCGTTGGAATCTCCGACCGTGTGTACAAGGGCTAATAGACATCCCGGGTATGATAAAATTTGAAATATGAAATCATAAATTATAATTATATATATATATATATATATATATATATATATATATATATATATATATATATATATATATATATATAATAAAATAAATAACTATAAATAATTATAACAAATAATAATATAATAATAATAAACATTATTCAATAATGTAATCAAATTTAAAAACACTGAAATATGCTGAGTTGCAGAATTGATGCTGTCATTACTTTTAGTGTTTGATGATGAATTTCCCCACAAATTACTATCGCTCAATTCTGCGAGTGATTCTAACTTATTATCGCTGTTTTCTAGCTGGTCTATAACCACTTTTGATGTAAACGGACACTTTTTGGTTGCTATGGACAATCTCCAGTTTCCAGGCATAAAGAACAGTATTTATAATATAAAACTGTATGCAGGAAACTGGACAAACCACTAGGGACAAAGGGGATGTGTAATTATTTGATAGAGTACTGTAATCTGTAAGATTATACTGATGCAGTATACTGTATCTATACTGTGTATTTTACTTTTTGAATTTGGTGCCGAACTCCGTCCCCGTGTGTCGCAGCGCTCGCAGGGAACGGAGCCCAGCGATGTGACAGATCGATTGGAGGACAGCTCGCTGATCACAGTGGGGAGACATCGCTGGATCCAGGGACAAGGTAAGTAAACCCATCCATGGATCCAGCGATGTGATCCCGAGTCTGGCTCGGAAATACCGCTTATGGTATTTAAATCTAACCCCGAGCCTGACTTGGGAATACCACCAGGGAGGCTACTGGCTGCATCTACAAGACAGCTTGTTCTGCTGAAAAACAACAGACTGGCAGGATCACCATTCACCTGGGGAAATTAAAAGAAAGAAAGCCTAAAAAGAAAACAAATGCAGCCATCACATCTAAGAATTGGTAAACTGCAATATAATAAATGTTTGCTGTTGGTTTTATACCACTTTATTACCTACTCAGATAAACCCACCTATATCTTTAATGTCATTAGATACATAACATGATAGACAAAGTACCCATGTATATTAACTATATTCGGATGCCAAATTTAAAACGTTTCTAAAATTTAAATTAGATTATAAATATATAATATATTATATTCTTGTTAAGAAATAATGGCATGTATTCATCTCCTATGTGAAGTAAAGCTATATTAGTTACCTTGATAATTTGCCTGCGCTTCACATCCCCAGTAGAGTTCCAGCAGAACAAGCCATGTCAGCAGCAAGTATTTTCTTTTAGGCATTTTCATTTCTTCTATCTCCAGGAATAATAGTCCTCTCTCCCCTCACAGGGCAGCAGATGGGCAGCTCCCCAGCAGAAGTCTGGAGAGTGGATGGAAGCAAGCAGACAGAACCTGATCCTCTCTAAAGCACATGCATGGGGAGAGTCAGTGGATGCAGCTGTCTGGTCCAGCTTTTGGTGGCAATGATGGTCTGCCCTCCCAGCCTGCAGAGTTTATTTGGCAGTCCCCCCTGTTGAAAAAGAGGTGGGCTCTTCATGGGGACTCCAGCTGTTTGAAATCCCAAAACGTCTATTACCTCCTTTGACAAAGCAAGTGTAAAAACAGTAACACAACACCTCCAGCCTGGTATAAGGAGCCTATTGCCAGGCAGCTAAGATTTCAAACTATAAAAACATTCAGCCGCAGAACAGCCGAAAGCTATGTTGCATAGACCACTCAGTTCAAGACTTTATTTCGCGGTTTAGTATAGCGCTATTGTACACATATGGGGATTTGGGGTCCCGGAGAAACTTCAGTCTAATAATTCGGATGCCTGAGGCTCATGGAAATAGATCAGGATGTCCCATCCAACAGGAAGAGCTGGATAAACGTTGTGCATTCTTAGGAATAGAGTTTTGCTTTTTTCAAAGCAAAGTAGACTACATTCATGGAATAAATTGAGATAACTGTAATATATTGTTGTTAATAGACATCTGTTTATAGCCATTTTTATTTTACATATATCAAAAGCCCACCTTAAAGTTATGTCAAAGTTTTATATTTCTATCAGGAAATGAAGCCTTCTCTAACATGCTTGGAACTTTCAGCCAAAACTTTTTTTTGTCCTGTTTTGGATAGAGAGGGGAAGGTTTTGAGACCTCAGTTGGCTGTTTATTGCTGAGATTGTCCTCGTTTTCTGTCCCAGTGACCACTGTCTGTTGTACAGGAAGTGAAGGCCATTCTCCCCAGTGGATGAAGTATGTCACCAGCAAGCCATGAGGTTGACTTGGCACAGCACTACATACCTCCCAGCTTTCTTCTTCTTTTTTTTTTTTAATTCTTTATTTAAAGATGTGACACAGATACAAACAATAAGACAACTTCACATTGCATATAGACATTGCATATAGACTGTGATAAGCGCATCAAGCACACCAACTATACAAGATAAATGCACGTGAGTGAAGGGAGCCACTCAGTCTTGCCCCCTCCACTAGTTGAAGTCTAATAAAGGGTAAATATAAGCTTCTGTGCCCATCACTTTTTGTTTTTTAATTGAAAAGGAGAGATGGAAATGACAGAGAAAGAGAAAAAAAGAGGAGACGAGTGAGGGAGAGGAAAAAAAGGAGGCAAACGGGGGTGGGGGTCACCCCCAGGGAGTCATGATCGTTAGTAAACACAGGCGGGGAGGATCCTAGATGGTGGATCCTAGCTTGTATTGGTGGAACTCGTCTGAGAAGCGAAAGAGATCCCAGTAGAACCATCTGGACTTATGTTCCTCTGACTTATCCCGCAAGGCAGAGGTTAGATCTTCCATTTGCTCAATATCCTTCACTCTCGCGAACCATTGGGCCACCGTTGGCGCAGGCTGTTGTTTTCAAAGGGGTGGGATGCTGGCCCGTGCAGCATTAAGGAGATGTTTGAGAGGGGATTCATGATAATGTTTCCTTGATGGGGGGTAAGGTTGAGGAGGACCGCAGCTGGGTTATCATGTAGGGGAGTGTCTGTGAGTTTCTGCACTTTGCACTTGTAGTTTGCACTTGTAGTGCAAAGTGGATTGCGGCGGACAGATCAGACACTTTTGACACTTTTTTGAAACCATTGACATTTATATAGCGATCAGAGCTATAAATAGCCATGGATTACTGTATAAATGTCACTGGCAGGGAAAGGGTTAACACTAGGGGGCGATCAAGGGGTTAAATGTGTTCCCGGACTGTGTGTCCTAACTGTGGGGGAATGGGACCGACTGAGGGAGGAGACAGATCGGTGTTCCTATATACTAGGAACACACGATCTGTCTCCTCTTCCCTGACAGTTTACACACAGATGCATGTTCCTGCTCTGTCACGAGCGATCGCGGGTGCCCAGTGGACATCGCGGCTGCTGGACAATCGCATTGGCTCCTCAGTGATCCGGCGGACGGGCGTGTGCCCCCTATACCGGCGGGAAGCTAAGGAAGTCATATGACGCCCCCCCAGGATGAGAGATGCCATCTTCAGACGTCATTTGACTATACGTGGGATATGAAGTAGTTAAATTTAGTTTTTAGTTTTTTTTGTAATTAGTTTTTATTAGGTATTCAAACTTATACAGAAAGTTGTTTGACATCCATATAATGGCAACTGCAAGTTGTTACATAATGTATTAACCAGGTAGACGAACATTATCTGCATAGTTACCTCCATAACATAAATCCTGTTACCCTTAATAGCTTAGCACTGGTTCGGGGATGGTGCCACCACCTCGCACCCGGTACCCCCATGGGGGACTCACTGTGCTCCAGTGCCAGGCCTAGCACCTATATTTGTTAAATTTTCTAATAGTTAATGAAGTCAAATGGATGATCATTTTTGACCTTAGTTTCAAGAAAATTTGAAGGAACAGGGTGAAAAATTCTTCTTAAAATAAGCTGAATTCTAACTGTGAATGTGGTTTTGGTTTGTGGGGAAAATTGTACATACTTTAATTAGTTGACTAAGGCCTGGTTCAAACCTATGCAGGTTGCAGTTTGCATATTCTAGGTGCATTGTGCATTAATCAATACACATTTTTGACCAGAAAAAAGTCCCTGGACCTTCCCATAAAATGAATAGATGTGCACAAGACCCATAGGAAAACATGTTAAATGGATTGAAGTCTGTTTCTACAAAACTGAAAACAGACTAAAAAAAAAATGCATAAGTGTGAACCAGGCTTTAAAGAGGAAGTAAACCCTGATGAGTTTACTTCCTCTTTCATTCCCTGCAAAGGCAAAGCATAATGGACTACTATGCATCGCATAGTAGCCTATTATGTGTCACTTACCTGACACAGGAGCCAGCGAAGTCGCTGCTGTCCCCTGTAGTCCGCCGCATCCATCTTGTTGGTGGGGTCTCACAGCTCCGCCGCTGTCATTCGGTGAAGCCGCGATGACGTCACTCCCGCGCATGCGCACGGGAGCTGACACGCGCGGCAGCTCCGTCGCTGAGAATGCCGCGCTCAGTGCGCTGCTGTCTACGGCGCATGTGCCGTAGCCAGCGGTGCCCGTTTTCGGGCAAATATCTCCTAAACCATATAGGTTTAGGAGATGTTGCTTGGACCTACAGGTAAGCCTTAATCTAGGCTTACCTGTAGGTCAAAGTGGTTTGTAAGGGTTTACAACCACTTTAATGTTGGCAAGAAAGAATGTTCTGATGGCCACTTTTAGGCTTGATAAAGTTTTATGTTCCTGCTGTCCCTGTTTTTCTCACGCCAACATTATGCTATACTTCTTGGCACTCTATAACAAGCCTATACAATACCTACAGAATGAAGGAAAGCAGGAATTTTTAGATATAGGGAGTTTTCAGCCAAACAACTGACTGCAAACTGGTGACATCAAGAGGCACTTTGAGAGTGTCACTTTGAACAGCTGAAGCTGATTTCTTCCTCCTAGTAGGCCTATTTGTGCCTTTAAATTAGTTCTGACAATATCACTAAGGAAAATGTTCTAGAAAAACAATGTGTCATAGCATATTAAGTAGACGGTAAAGATCCAAGCCATGATTTAAGCCTGCTTAACACAGAAACTTGTAAAAAAACAGTACATTTCCATTCTTGTACACCATAGTACTTTGAGCTTGCTACTCCAGCCAAACCTTGTCCAAAGAATTTTAATATGTACATCTACTTCAGTATGACGAAGCATGGCAAGGGAATATATTACAAGAGTCAGAGCATTAAATGTTTAAGAGCACCAATGTCCAAATTTGGAATGTGACAAGGCTTGATTCTCAGCATTCAGGTATCAAATTGGGGCTGGGGAGGGAGTAGCACAGAGCTTGATTTATTCTGGCTTGTGAAGGATGGCAGGGGACCGGTATAATTTTTTACAGATGTCACGTTGGCTTTTCATCTTAGAGCTGGGTATGATTGAAAACTTTTCCAGACGTGCCTAGGGGAGTGTGCACACAAAACTATCAGTCTCTGTGCAACAGATTACTCTTTTACTTAGTTTATACATTAAGTATATATCTGCTATCCCAACAAAACTAAAGACTCCCATACTTATAAATTGCTAATCTGATGACTTGATGATGACCATCTTCTCAGTGGGTACCAGAAGACTCATCCAGCTCATTATTCTTGGGGGGAACAGTTGAAGGACCATGTAGTGCTACCCTCATAGGGGCCACTGCGATTAACTAGTTCTTCTGTCAGGGCACTGTCCACAGCAGAGGCTCACAAAGACCTGGCATTCCTGCCAGTATCTTACATGGCTGCAAGAATGCCTGCCGATCCACAATAGATGGAGGACGCAGGGGCGGATCCAGAGTCTAGTCTCGGGAGGGGCACTGCCAGAAAATAAGTTTGTTTTTTTGCGGGCAATTTATGAGGGAAATGGCTGGTGTTGGCTCTTCAATCATCATGGCACCATAGTTGTTATGGTGTCAGGATGATTGAAGAGCATTATTTATGGTGTGGAGCCCTCTGACCGATACGGTTAAGGATGACAAACAAGGTTAACATAAACTCGCTTACTTGAAATGGACCTGAAAGTGTGCCCTGGTCTGACGTACGGTATACCAAAATAAGGGGGCATACCTTAGATAGAAAGTGGGTGATAAATGAAATGAATATGAATGGAGTGAAATGAGTACTCTCATGAGGAGTATGATGCTTGAGAAATGCCCTGAAAAAGGGGATGGGTGGGTGGGTATCGCGCACCGGAACCGACGAGGAGGACAGGCGAACGGGCTGGTTATATATTCCACCGGGCTCCTCCCATAATTTCAGGCCACCATACTGGCCTTTCTATTTATGGTGTGGAGCCCTCTGACCGATACGGTTAAGGATGACAAACAAGGTTAACATAAACTCGCTTACTTGAAATGGACCTGAAAGTGTGCCCTGGTCTGACGTACGGTATACCAAAATAAGGGGGCAAAATCATTCAGGTAGGGGTTGTATTTTATTGATCCAAGTTTGTTACTGGGTGAGCTCGACAAAGGCCTGGGTCATCTCCGCTTGCGGATTGGGTATGTAGCGGGCGAAACAGGTGGACCTCCATCTGCCCAACTTCTTGACAATGTGAGTAGGACAGAGGTGAAGGATACCCGGGAGTATCCTGACACGTTCCACCGGGCAGCGTTCAGTGGTTTAGTGAGAAATGGCAGAAGAGGACTAACTCCTGGTTGATCAGCCAAAAAGGGGGCCGACAGGCGCGTAAAAATGGCGACCGGGTACCAGCGGTTGTTGGACTTATAGCGGTGTATGTCCGAACCCGAGCCAAGCTGCTGCGTCTTGGAGACTGCTAAGTGTAAGACGAAATGGTCTTCGTATCGGACCAGGTGGTGCTCGTACAGCATGCGTGCTGTGAGGCTACAACAAGTAAACTCGCTTGGCCGTAAGAAGCCGTAGAAGGCCAGGTGTATGGCTGCTTGTAAATGACCCAATGTGGAGACCGAAAAGGTGAAGTAGCCAGGAAATCTGACATATTTCTAAACGTCTCCTGTGATAGGCAGTCGTTTTGGTGCCGGTCATCGGCTGGCGCTTCCTGGATACCGCGCATAACAGCCCGAACGGCGTGGCAAAATAGGAAGGGTACGGTAGGGTCCTGGAGGGACGTAAAATGTTGTACACCGGTCAGGTATAGCCGGATCGTATTAAAGGATAACGCCAACTGCGAGTGGCAGTAGGAAATGAAGGCTGTGACTTGCTTGACACGGGACGTCTCTGTACTGTGATACGTGACGAAGTTGGTTAAAGGCCCTCCAGGCTGATTGATAGGCCTTGAGGGTATTGCGGGAAAGGGAGTGATCAAATGAGTTGGGTAGCCGCTAGGAGGTGAGGGGCTAATCCAGGGTCAGTTGAGACCAGTCCGGGATAGCTGCTGATGTTGGTCCGGCTCCGGGTACCTGAACGAAAACGCGACAAGGTTAAAAGCGGGAGAGGGCGTCCGCTGCCTGATTGAATTTACCGGGGATAAAGGAAGAATGGATGTTGAACTGAAACAACAACAAGAGCTGGACCAGTCGACGTAGGAAGTACATAACCAACAGAGAGGGCGCCTTGGCGCAGCCAGGAATTGCCAGTAACTGGGGAGGCCAGGGAGCTGCGAGCCAGAGGTGGCCAAAAACCAGCCGCAAGCCCGTGGAGGCCGCTGCGTCAGTCATCACCTGGGGAGAAAGGGAAGACGCGAAGGGAACGAACAGAGAGACGTCATTCCCAGACGATAGGAATTCCTCCCGCATAGCAAGGACCGCTATTGCCGCGGGGACCCGGCTGAGGACTTGCTCTGGATCCTGTGAGAGAGACAGCAAGACCAATCGGCGTGACACAAAGGCGCGACCCCTGAGGGATGATGTGCATAGGGACGCTCGACATGCCGTGAAGGGACTGTAGGTGTCCTCCGGATGACTAAACTGGGGAATATGCGAGGGTATTATATGTCCGTAAAGATGGCAGCCGCAATGGGCGAGCACCGGCCGACGACCATGGGCCGATGCCTCCGGACGCATCGCAGTGGGGATCTTGCTGTATGGGCTGTAACAACAGATGGCTCTCCGAGCATTGTAAGGATAAGAAATGTTGAACGCTGGCTAGAAATAGCCTGGGCGTGCTACAGGAAGAAGCCAGTCGCGTATGTCAACATGATCCTGGTGCGGACGGAGGTTGAACTCAACTGTCCCAAGGAAGAGACAGACAGACAGGCAACAGTGAGTGGCTTGTAAGAAAGGCCACAGGAGACGAGTGGCCAATTAAGTGCTGCTGAAAATGACGTGTAGCCAGTTAGCGTACCACTGAGAACGTGCTTGCAACAAATGATTGCAAGAAGTTATGCTAAGTCGCGAGCCTTGGCATGACTAAAGGTTGTGTTTGCACGTGTGCTTGCGACAATTGCCCGGGAGTTTGTCGGAGGAGATGTGTACGTGGTGACTGTGAGCAATTCGTGTTACCGCATGTGCACTGCGAAGACTGCGGGAGTTGTGCTTGCATGTATGTTAGGACGCGTGCTTGCGACGGTTGCAAGATGTTACTCAGTATGCGTGCTTGCCATGATTGCAAGATGTTATGCTAGGACGCGTGCCTGCAGCGATTGCAAGGATTTACAGTAGGCTTCGTGGGTAGCCAGGCCGGGAAAGACAGAAGTCCATCCGGTCCAACCACAAATCAAAATAATAAGGTATCACACCACCCGACACCCCAATTCTACGCCCGCAGCTGATCCAGAGGAAGGCAAAAAAACCCCAACAGAGCATGGCCAATTTGCTACAGTAGGGGAAAAAATTCCTTCCTGACCCCTCGAGAGGCAATCGGATTTTCCCTGGATCAACTATGCCTATAAGTATAAGTACCCTGTAATACAACGAACATTTAGGAAGGTATCCAGGCTTTCCCCAAAGCAACCTATTGGGCAGGCAGAAGTGCCTGCCAGCAATGATTGCCATAAGTTGTGCCCGGACATCAGCTTGCAATGATTGCAAGAGGCCTATGCTTGAATGCGTGCTTGCCATGATTGCAAGAGGTCTACGCTCGAATGCGTGCTTGCACTGATCGCTAGAGGTGTATGCTCGAATGCGTGCTTGCAACGATTGAAAGAGGTCTACGCTCGAATGCGTGCTTGCAACGATTGCAAGAGGTTTATGCTCGAATGCGTGCTTGCAACGACCGCAAGAGGTTTATACTCGAATGCGTGCTTGCAATGACTGCAAGAGGTCTATGCACGAACGCGTGCTTGTAATGAGTGCAAGAGGTCTATGCTCGAATGCGTGCTTGTAACGAGTGCAAGAGGTCTAGGCTCGAATGCGTGCTTGCAACGACTGCAAGAGGTCTCCGCTCGTATGCGTGCTTGCAAAGAGTGCGAGAGGTCTACAATAATTGCGATTAGTCTATCTCTGGATGCGTGCTTGCAACGATTGCAAGAAGTCTACGCTTGGATGTGTATTTACGACGATTGCACGAAGTCTACGCTTGAATGTGGAGAAAAACAACGAAACACGCCTAAACGAAGCTGTGTTTTTCCCTTTTGAGGCAACTTTATAATGAAATGAGGCCGAGGAGCAAGGCCCCCCTGGTAGGCATCCAAACCTTGAAAAATCAACTGGACCCAAACCGGGGAGCGGCATGTGACAGTGAGATGAGAGAAGCTGCCATGACAGAGATCCGGATCGCCATGCCACAACTTGCGACTGAGCACGAAACGGATTCTGGAGCATGTACTGAAATGAGGCCGTTCCTGGGGCACGCCGAGACGAATTTGGTACACCGATGTGACTATTCGTACCGGAACGTGATAGGTGAAATGAAATGAAAACCCATGACAAAGACAGGAATCAGAGGACGAGGCCCTTGAACCAAACGGATGAATCCTGTCCTTGGAGCATGTACTGAAATGAGGCCATTCCTGGGGCACGCCGGGATGAATTTGGTACACAGATGTGACTATTCGTACCGGAACGTGATAGGTGAAATGAAATGAAACCCATGACAAAGACAAGAATCAGAGGACGAGCCCTTGAACCAAACAGATGAATCCTGTCCTTGGAGCATGTACTGAAATGAGGCGTAACAGCTGGGCGCACCGGAACGAATCGGTGCATAAATAAATGCGACAGGATTCGAATCGGAGCGTAATAAGTGACCGAAATGATATGCCATGACAGAGATAAGATTCAACGACTGGACTGATGGTTACAACAAAGAATCCGACTCTGGAGCATGTACTGAAATGAGGCGTAGCAGCTGGGCACACCAGAACAAATCGGTGCATAAAAGAATGCGACAGGATTTGAATTGGAGCGTAATAAGTGACAGAAATGATATCCCATGACAGAGACAAGATTCAACGACTGGACTGATGGTAACAATAAAGAATCCGTCTCTGGAGCATGTACTGAAATGAGGCGTAGCAGCTGGGCACACCAGAACGAATCGGTGCATAAAAGAATGCGACAGGATTCGAATTGGAGTGTAATAAGTGACAGAAATGATATCCCATGACAGAGACAGGATTCAACGACTGGACTGTAGGTTACAAAGAATCCGTCTCTGGAGCATGTACCGAAATGAGGCGTAGCAGCTGGGCACACCAAGACGAATCGGTGCATAAGAGAATGCGACAGGATTCGAATTGGAGCGTAATAAGTGACAGAAATGATATGCCATGACAAAGACAAGAATCAGGGATCGTGCGTGAACCTGCGAGTGATTCAGTCTCTGGAGCATGTACAGAAATGAGGCCAAACCCTGGGGGCACTTCAAAGCGAATCGGTGCACCAGAGGTGCAACAGGATTCGCGCCGGAGCGCGACTAGTGACAGAAATGATTCGAAATGGAAGAAATGACTGGGACTGAAATAACTTGGAATGAGATGGAATGAAATACATAACATAACTGCATGAATGAAGAGATATTCGAATTGAAGCAGAGCAAGCGAAACGTGCGGACTGCTTGCCTTGTCGTAACAAGCAGTCGGCTGTGAGTCGAACGATTCGACCGATACTACTAGAAATGCTCGGGCAGTCGAACGGTTTCGAATGCCGTACCTGCGAATGAATCGCCTGACGTGGCGTAATCGAACGTGTCGAAAAAGTGATAACGACTGCATCGAAAGTAGAAAACAGCGACATGCGTACGAGGGCCACAGAAAACATTCGATTTGAAAGCAGCGAGCGGCTCGTGAGTACAGGGAATGTTGACGGTACATCGAATACATGAATTGAAAAAGGGGGTGCCGAAGCCCTACCTGCGACAGCCAGCCCGACGTGCAACGACAAATTCGATGGGTACGGCGACACTCCGACGGCGAAACCGATGGACGCTGCTGAACGAGAAGACGAGCTGTCAAGACGGGGACGAAAAATGCGGGAACTGACGAACGGGCTCACTGCGTCTGGTCTGAATAGCCGGCGCTTGATACCTGACGTAACGGGTATCGCGCACCGGAACCGACGAGGAGGACAGGCGAACGGGCTGGTTATATATTCCACCGGGCTCCTCCCATAATTTCAGGCCACCATACTGGCCTTTCTATTTATATTATTACACTGCAATATAAAATGAAATGGTTCAACTCACCTTAATGCAGAATCAGTGGGAGCCCTGAGCGTGTCACTTGCCATGTCATCTGCCACACGTTGCGGATTGTCCACCTGCCACGTCACGTGTCACACGTTGCGGATTGTCACTTGCCACATGTTGCAAATTGTCTTTTGCCACATCACCTGCCACGTGTTGTGGATTGTCCACTTGCCACGTCACCTGCCAAACATTGCGGATTGTCCCTTGCCACGTCACCTGCCACACGTTGCGGATTGTCCACCTGCCACGTCACCTGCCACACGTTGCGGATTGTCCACCTGCCACGTCACCTGCTACATGTTGCGGATTGTCCACCTGCCACATGTTGTGAATTGTCACTTCCAACGTCACCTGCCACGCGTTGCGGATTGTCCCTTGCCACATCACCTGCCACACGTTGCGGATTGTCCACCTGCCACGTCATCTGCCACATGTTGTGAATTGTCACTTGCCACGTCACCTGCCACACTTTGCAGATTGTCACTTGCCACAAGCTGGGGGCGGAGAAGGAAGAATACTGGCGCTCAGCCACTTACAGTGGACGCTGGACATTTTAACAGTCTGTCTAAACTGTAAACTGCAGCAACAACTGTTCCCATATTTGAGGCTTCAGCTCCTGTCACATCGGCTCTGAGACTTGAGTCCGACGTGACTCACTGACGTCACTCGTCTGAGACTCAAGTCTCAGTGTAACTGCGAGTGCGACTGTTCTCTCCCTGGCCGCTGTTACAGTGAGTCGCGTCGGCTCAGAGTGAGACTGGAGTCCGACGTGACTCACTGACGTCACTCGTTGCTAGACGCCAGGCGGCCTAGGCGTTAGCAACGAGTGCAGGGAAGAGGCTCCACCCACCTGTTCCTCCTGCTCCTGGTATTAGTCGAGTCTCTCTCTCTGCACCGCTGATCGTCTGATGTGAGAGAGACTCGGCAGAGGCAGCGACAGAGAATGGGAGACATGTAATATCAGTGCAGACAGTGCTACTATCTCGGGGGGGGCAATTGTCCCGTTGCCCCCCCCCTGGATCCGCCCCTGGGACGCACACAGATGCACTCTGGCACACTGGCGCATGGCCATGCAAACTCCCGGCCTGGACTGGCTCCAAAAGGCTTTTATAAGTGAGCCAGTCACTCTCTGTGATTGCTGGTTGATCTTTGGCTCTCCAGTGCGTTTGTTCCTGTGAAAACTCTTGCATCTGTGCCCCTGAACCTGTCTTCTGCCTGCCTCCTGATCTGACCTTGGCTTGTTTAACGGACTGTCTTACTCTGGTCTCCTGTGCATGACCCTGGCTATTCTACTGACTACGCTTGCTCTTGTCCACACCTGGTACCTGACATCAGCTTTGAGCTGGCTCTTCCCCTGACTTCTTCTCAGCCTGAGTCCTGCTACTTTCCATGGGCATCACCTGTCTGCAGACACTATCCTGGTGTCTCATCTGAATACCTGGATGTTACATCTAACAACACTCCAGTCAGAACATCTCTGCAAATAGTTCCAGCAGGTGACCCATGCTTCTTTGAGCCTGACTTCTCCTGTTCTGCCTTCAGGGGAGTCTGGAGCCTAGCCTCAAGGAAAACCCTCTCACCACTGGCCTCCAGCACCCTGTGACATCTTCCCTAAAAGCACAGAGGCTGCCCGTCCACGCAAGCACCACTCCATTCACGCTGGCTCCAATAACACAGTCTAGGTGATGTGCCCTGTTGTGCCACCCAATACTGACTGGGATTGCAGACAATAAAATTGAGATATTTAAGTGTATGAAGGGGCAAAAAAAGAAAAACACATGCAGTATATCTTTGCATTGCATGCACATTTCCACATATTTCAACCCTGCAAGTAAAGAAAATTACCTTTTTTTTTTGCCAGAAACGTCTTATTTTGAGCTGAACACATGTTTCTGGAGCATTGCTAGCTCTGCCCGGTTTTCATTTCTTAACCACTTCAGCCCCGAAAGATTTTCCCCTTTAATGACCAGGCCATTTTTAGTGATACAGCAATGCTTCGATTTAACTGACAATTGCGCGATCGTGCGACACTGTACTCAAGCAAAATTGGCATCCTTTTTTTCCCACAAATAGAGCTTTCTTTTTGTGGTATTTGATCACCTCTGCGGTTTTTATTTTTTGCGCTATAAGCAAAAATAAAAGACAGACAATTAAAATAAACACAATATGTTTTACTTTTTTCTATAATAAATATCCCCAAAAAAATGTATTCATCAGTTCAGGCTAATATGTATTCTTCTATATATTTTTGGTAAAAAAAAATCGCAATAAGCGTATATTGATTGGTTTGAGCAAAAGGTATAGCGTCTACAAAATAGGGGATAGATTTATGGCATTTTTATTATTTTTCTTTTTACTAGTAATGGCAGTGGTTTTAAGCGGGATTGCGGCGGACAGATTGGACACTTTGACACTTTTTTTTACTGTATAAATGGCACTGGCAGGTAAGGGGTTAAATGTGTTCCCTGGGAGGTGTTTCTAATTGGGGGGGGGGGGGGACTGACTGGGAGTACAGAGAGATCCCTGTTTCTAATCACTAGCATGGCGATACCTCCGCAGGAGCAGCTTAAGTTAGTTCAGTTCGTTACTCTGCCTCTCAACCCTAATACAGGCAGTCCCCGAGTTACGAACAGGTTATGGACTGCCTGTTTGTTCTGAAGTTGGATTTGTTCGTAATCCAGACGCGTATGCGCAGAATGGCGTTTCCGATGTTTTCCAGCGTAATTTTCAGATGTTTTCCGATGTTGTTTTCCAATGTATCTACGCCACTTCTGGTGCCTTCTCTGTCCCCCCTCGCTGTCTTCTGGGAGACACACAGGTCCCAGAAGACAGCAGGGACCAGTGAGATTGCGCAGCTTAAGTCAGGCATGCGCAATAGGGAACCAGGAAGTGAAACCACAAGGCTTCACTTCCTTATTACCTTACCGAAGATGACGGCGCCTCCACCCGAGAGCCAAGGGACGGGTTGGCTTCGGGTGCCGACATCGCAGGTGCCCTGGACAGGTAAGTGTCCTTATTTTAAAAGTCAGCAGCTGCAGTATTTGTTAGGCGGAACTCCGCTTTAAGAGCAATATAGTGCTCAATCCTATATTCAAGCTGCTTTCAGGGGATTCTAAACCTGAGAATGTCCCCAAGAGCAGAGACACGCTTTAATGGTAAATAAAGCACAATGTGGCACTTCAAATTCAATTGGTTACCTTTACTCAGATTGGCTCTATGAGTCCAGACAGGAGAAGAGCAAAGGAATGACTCCCTTTGTGTCATGGCCTCTCTCTACTGTCCCCTGACACCACAGGCCCAACTTTACACACCTATTCAAGTCAGCAAGGCTTAACTTGATAGATAAACTGTGCCACACACCCAATACATATGCAGAGCCCTTAATATGTGTGTGCGGATCCGTATGGCCCTAAGCTTCAGTCCTTATTTGAAGCAAAGATAAGCTTTGGTGTCTTCATCTAGCCACTTTCGTTGGTGCAATTTAACTCCTGGGTAGCAGGGCAAACAATATAACTGGCCCAAATTATCAAGTGAAACAGACAGGATTTTCTTCTATTCTATTTTTTTGCCCTGACAAAAACTTTTACACACAAAGGAACTAAATATTTTTGTCACAGGTGAGTGGCAGGCATGGGTTTTAGCAGGTATGGGGGCACTGGTGAGATCTTCCACCCCATAGGGGCTGACAGAGGAATTGCAAGGCACTTTTATTTACATTAACCACTTCAGCTCCAGAAGGTTTTACTCCCTTCAAGGCCAGGCCATTTTTTGCGATACGGTACTGCATTACTTTAACTGACAATTTTGCGGTCGTGCGAAGCTATACCCAAATAAAAATGTATTTCCTTTTTCCCCACAAATAGAGCTTTCTATTGGTGGTAATTGATTGGTTTTAATTTTTTGTGCTATAAACAAAAAAAGAGCGACAATTTTGAAAAAAATATATATATTTTTTTACTTTCTGCTATAAAACACATCCAATAAAAAAAAAATGTAAAAATCAAATTCTTTCATCAGTTTAGGCCAATATGTATTCTGCTACATATTTTTGGTAAAAAAATCCCAATAAGAGTATATTGATTGGTTTTTAGCAAACGTTATCACGTCTACAAACTATGGAACATTTTTCTGCCATTTTTATTTAATTATTTTTACTACTAATGGTGGCGATCAGCAATTTTTAGGGGGACTGCGACATTGCGACTGACAAATCAGACACTAATGCCGCGACCCACATGACCGGACTTTCCGGCAGACTAGGTCAGACGGACTTTTCAACCGAGTTCCGACGGACTTCTGAATGAATGGACTTGGCCACACAGGAATGGACTAAGTCCGTTTGAAAGTCCGTTTGTTTTGAACGTGATGGTGTACGGCGGGACTAAAAAAGGAAGTTCAATAGCCAGTAGACAATAGTTTCCCTTATGTCGTATTCCCGAAAGGAATTGAGTCCGTCAGACAGATTTGAAACACGTTCTAGTTCTAGGTCCGTCGGATTTTTAAAATGAAAAAAAAATTGGATTAGCCCACACACGATCGGATTGTCCGACGGACTGATTCCATCGGACCTAGTCTGCTGGAAAGTGACACTTTTGACACTTTTTTGGGAACCAGTGACCAGTGCTAAAAATAGGCACTGTTACTGTACTGTAGAGGTGATCAAAGGGTTAAATGTGTCCCTAGGGGGTGCTTACTAACTGTGTGGGGGATGGTCCGACTGGATGAAGACAGAGATCTGTGTTCCTGTTTAGTAGGAACACAAGACCTCCATCTTCTTTCCTGTCAGAACGCCGATCTGCCTTGCCCCGACAGACAATGGGTTCGCCGGACCCTCTGATTGGCTGCCTCCCCCTCTGGTCAATCATCATGTGCATGCCCTCAGTGTCTATTGCACGAAACAACATACAGGTACATAATTTCACGTAATAGAGCCGACCGGCTGCAGTATATCTGTGGTAGGTGGCCGGCAAGTGGTTAAGGCAGCACTCTCCTTCAGTAAATTCAGACCAGTCAAAGACTCTTCTTCAACCTAATACTTTTACTGGAGAATTCCATACATAGTCCTTCCATCACAGAAACATAATTTTAGCAACGTAGAATTATTAATGATATAGGTTGGTGGTAAAGTCCCTGGTGTCCTGACCTATGGCCCGGTCCATACTTTAATATTAAATGTCTATCGAAAGATCAATTGTTCATATCACAGAATCTGTTTACATCTCAAGACAGGTCCTTCTGACGCTTTCCATCTCAGGACCACGAACAGCCACAAAGCCTGTCTGACATAAGCAAATAACCCATTCCCAACCACAGTGCACCAACCACCACACATTAATGTAGAACACTAAACAAAATATATTACAAGAAATAAAGAACAGTGCACATATGAGGTGATACCTAGTAAGGCCGCTGTTAGCCCTTGTACACACGGTCGGACATTCTGCCAACCAAATCCGTTGGATTTTGTCTGACGGATTGTGTCCGAAACTGTTGCATACACACGGTCCGACCAAGTTGTCGGATTTTGCAGTTGCCAAGAATGCGGTGACGTAAGCCGTGTATGGCGGGACTAGAAAAGGGAAGTTCAGCACCACGTCCGGCACCCTTTGGTGCTCCTTCTGCTGATCTCGTGTTAGTAGAAGTTTGGGGAGAGACGATTCGCGGTTTTCACATTAGTGATTCAGATCGCTACTGCTCTTCGGTTTCTGCTTGTCTTTGCATATCTGATAATCAGTGCGTGCAGTCATTAAGTATTTGTTTCTCATTGTGGACTATATCTTGGTATAGTACGCTTTGAAAGGCATTTTTTATTGTCTGCTTGCTTCTGCTATTCAGGTCGTTCTTTCAGGCCTTGCTGTTTATCGGTGCTTTCTGGTGTCCGTTCTGACGAGCCGACCGTTTTCAAACCATGTTTCATCTACGTACTCGTCGTAAAGTTTGTGCTGTGCAGGGGCTTCGTGTTGGGGTTGTTACTTTGACACAAGCCCGGTCCATGAACAGGGAGGGGAGGCGTTTGTGGACCAAGAATTGGTTGCGCCAGCGTGACCAGTTCTCGCACATGCCTTTGCTCCATGAGATCCGCGAGAATAATCCTGATCATTTCAGGAATTATCTCCGGATGACGGACCCCGTTTTTCACCATCTGCTGGCTTTGCTGACCCCTGGCTTTGCTGGCTTTGCTGACCCCTTATATCACCAGGCAGAATACCTGCATGCGGCAAGCCATCACTCCGGAGCAGAGGCTCATCACCACGTTGCGCTACTTGGCGACAGGGAGAAGCCTTCAGGACCTCAAGTTCTCTATAGGCATCTCCCCCCAGGCTCTGGGGATCATTATTCCAGAGACCTGTTCTGCCATCATTCAGGTCCTGCAGAAGGCATATATGAAGCTAAGTTTTATCCTTAAACATCACATTCTATGTATTTCATGATTGCTAACGTCTTGCATTTCTTTCCTCATTCCCTAGTTACCATCATTGTAATATGCTCTAATTCATATACTCTGCCCCTTTGTCCTCATGCATATTTGCCTCACTAACTTCCCCACCATGCTCTTCTTGGCCCCTAAAATTATAGTCTAGTCACTTAACAATGTCTTTTGGCAGCTCCATAGTATTTCTTTCCCCTAAACACCCCCTAAAATGTCTACAAATGTGATGTGTGTGCTTCAATTCATGCAAAGTGACCTTTTTTAATTTTTGGGGTTGTGCCAAACTCATTAGTAACCCCCCTCCCCCCAACTGCTAGCTCAGCTGATAGCAATCCTCTATCTGATGACTTGACCAAACCCAATACACACTATACCTACCTTTTTGATGCTCACATTTATGGACAAGTTCACCTAAGCATGTAGTGCAAAGGACTGCCTCAATACTTTCAAATTCTATTTTTTTTTTTAACAGATTTATTTTCTTGATATGTAATAGCAGAATGTCAAAATGTGCTTCCATTTTGTTTTCTTTTTGTTATTATGACACTTCTTACCTGTCCAGTGGGCTGCCAATAGTGTAAGTAAGGAGGGGCTTCCCAAAGTATCACACATTATTTAGGCATTCAGCTCTCAATCAAGTGGAGAGGGTTACCTGTCCAAAACATCCCCCCTCATTTTTTAGCAAGGGCCCATCATATGGAGGGGGGATGGGGGGGGGGGGGGGTGACTCGCATAAGGGGACCTTATACTTTAGGCTTTAAATACTCAGTTCCCAAAATGTTATACTAATTTTGACCAAAAATGTGGGTGTCTAATCTGCTTGCAATGTTGATTTGTCAAATTACTAATTTTTGTTCTTGTTTCACTACACAGTGTCCTTCAACGCCACAGGAATGGCAGACTGTGGCCTCACACTTTGCCATTTTTTTTGAAGTTGTGCCTTTTTCACCAACAGTGCAAACCCAAGTTCAGAGCGAGATGAGGGGACAGTCTCTTCTTCAGATAATCTTATTATGTTGTGGGTCTGCTACACACTCACCTTCTTTTTGTAACTAATGTATGTAGTGCATTACTGACCAAAATCGTGCTCATTTTCAGCACCATGGCAGGAAAATGGCATGATTGTCCAAATTTACACCTCACTGTGGGTGCTTTTTACATCCACTATGCACTACAAGTGCACTGCAAAAGTACACCTGAAACTGCACTTGGAGTGAAAAGTGGAGTTTCCTTTAGTAAATCACACTCCTTCTCAGCACAAACTAAAATTTGACTACAAATACATTTTATGCGCAATGAAAAAGGAAGCCACACATTGTTGATAATTAAACTTTTTAATACAAGCACATTCACATGTGCGTTTCGAAAAGGTTTTTACAACAAACCAAGAAATTGTGTGTATCCAAAACAGAGTTTAATCAGAATTTTGTTTACTTGTTGTTTTTGTGTAAACAGGCATGTATCAAACCGTAAAATACAGAACACAGGAACTTACAAAGTTCAACTTTGAAAAGTGAAGACAATATCAGACATGAGTATGTACAAACTGGGCTGATATTGCCTTCATCACATGGGGTGTCACCCCTGAAAAAAACAAATTTGGAAGATGCACATAGTGTGTCAACATGTGCTAACTCCCATCATGGGGGATCAATGTACATGCTTTGGGGCTGCAACCCCTTCATCTAAGACACTTTACACAAAACACGTACATTGATCCCCCATGATGGGAGATAGCGCATGTTTACACACTCTGTGCATCTTCCAAATTTGTAATTTCAATAAATACAACATTTTGTTTTTAAAATAGCAAAAATAAAACCCTATCTAGTTTTTGGTGTTTCACACTCTCCCCAAAACATCAATGATGTTCTTCTTTTTATTTTTAACATCATTGATGTTTTGCTGGATATTTTCCAAATCCCGATTGCACCCCATTATCTCCCCGATCAAGATCTGGACACTTTCACTGGTAAAACGGGAATCTTCTTCCACATCACCTACAAAACAAAGCAAAAAAACACACCATGTAATAAAAATATGGTGACATACATTGATGAGCTTACCGGAAGCTGTGTTCTCCAACACTCACCTGTTGTGGTGACAATTTGTCCAACCTCCACGATCTCTCCTTCCTCCTCCTGCTCCTGCTCCTCTGTTTGTGCTTTTTGAATTTGGCCTTCTTTGGGAGGGGTGTGGTCCCTGGTGTCCTCATACTTGCCGAGTCTTCTCTCCCCTATGAGAATTTAAACAAAGAATAATTAGCACGCAGAGGGCAGAAATAGGAATCTGAAACATTGCTTGGAAGTGTTGTCCAATTGTGTTTTTTGGCCGAGTTCCAAGGTGAGAACATTATTGGGGACACTTTGTTAAGCTGGAATACTTACCTGCAGAACGATGTTTCTTACAAACGAATGAAACCATGAACTTCAAAGTGGCCATTTTAAAATGCACAACATGAAATCAAAGCACATGGAGCAGTATGCAAGCAAGAATAATCATATGAACACACGACAACTACTTACTTTTTTTAAGAACACGATTGATCCTTAGGTACTGCTCGTGCTCCCTCAGTTTCAGGTCTGACCAGCGTTTTCTCAGTTGATCCTTGGATCGGCGTACCCCAAAATTCTTATGAAGACTCTTCACAACTTTAGACATGATCTTGGCCTTTCTGATATTTGGGTTTGGGTAAGGTCCATACTTCCCATCATAGTCGGTCCTGTTCAATATGTCGACCATCTCCAACATCTCTCCAAAAGACATATTTGAGGCCTTAAATCTTGGCTTCCTGGATCGGGACGTTTCAGGCTTCGGGCTTTCCTCACCCTCCTCCTCGTTAGTGGAACTATTATTAGTGCGCACCTGCATTCTCTCCGCCATGTGCTCTCCCCACTGCGCCAGAAGCGAAGGGGCAGGGAATAGTCTAGAAAGAACGTCAGGGGCGGGCGTAGTTTCACGCATGCGCACTGTATATAAAACGCAACACGCGTGTATCGTCCGTATGATCTGAGAAGAGAGTGAGGCGCGGACGTGACGAACGTGCAAACGAAGGTAACATTTTTAACTTGGTGCTTCACTAGACTAGACTGCTTCTATATAGGCCGATGTTGGGACAAGATTAGGAGGGTTTTTAATGGCATTATTAGTATTTGAGGGTTTGTCTTGTGTTGTGTCTTGCAGACAACATGGATCCATTCCAAAATCAAAATTTTATGGGCCTATTCCTAGAACTCTACAAGGAGATGCCCTGCCTGTGGCAGTTCCACGAGTTTTATGCCGACATAACAAAGATGAAAGCAGTGCTGGAGAAACTGCTTTCTTTGGTGCGGATCATGGTCCCCATGGCAGACATGGCCTATCTGAATAGGAAAATTGGGGCCATGAGGATTACATATTTCAGGGAGAGAAAGAAGCACCTGGAGTCCTTGAGAGCAGGAGATCCAGATGCCGTTTATTACCCCAGGATGGTTCACTTTGACAGGCTGCATTTTCTGGTAGACCAGGGGGTACCCAGGCCACCACTCAGGCCACCACTCTCCAGTCTTCATTCAAGGCATCCTTCACCCCCAGCAGAGGCTTCCAACGTCCAACCTGGGCCTTCCAGGCAGCAACATGTGGTGGGGCCCAGCTTGAGACAGGTATTGCATTGTTGGACATATTTCTTGTGTTACATTTAATGATGTTAATTAGATGTTCTTATTGATCAGTAAGTTGTGATTTATAAAAGTGGTTTACATCTCAAGAGACAGTAGTGACCAGAAATGATTGGGGCGGGAAAGAAAAATGCTGGGCTCAGAATGATAGTCTGTTCTATTTGGTAACATTCAATTAACAAAAGCCAGGAGCACAAAATGGTGTGATTGATGATCAAAAAACTAAAACTATGTCCCCTTTTCATACACAGGAAGACCTCAGTCGGGGGGAGGCTGTGGCAAGTGGCAGCCAGGAGGTCGACCAATGCCCTCCTCCTCCTGCCCCTACTACAGGAGCCCAGCCACAGCCTCGAAGGATGCCTGGTGGGAAGTGCCCAAGGAAGACGGGGGAGAGTGATGGCCTGGGTTCAGTCTGGTCTGCCAGAAGATGCAGCCTCTTGAAGAACCACATCCTGGGGAAATAAATGGCATCTGAATTTCCTGTTCTCTAGGACTTCGGGACCAGACTTCTCTCCATGAGATATGTACTCCTCAGGCCACCAATTTTTTATATTCTAATTTGTTCATGTCTGCCCTGGGGGCCAAAGGCTGCACCAAAGTAACAAGTTTCTCCAGCACTGCGTTCCTCTTTTTAGTTTATTGCGACCAAAATAAAGTTTTTTTTGATTGATGAAATACTTGCGTATGTGTTTTCCTTCCAAAAGGCTAGTTTATTTGTGAGCATGCAGGTACATTTCACAAAAAATAACTGAAATGAATAACAAGGGGTACCAACACTAAACAACCTCCTGTAGATTAAAAAATAAAAACAAAATCTCAAAAATACAATAATGTTGTGGTAAGTTTACACACACAAAACACCCCAAAAAAAGGAGAAATTAGCAAACTGTCTTTAAAGGAGATTTTTAGGGAATCCAAAAAAAAAAGCATCCAAAAAAGAATAAACAAAATCTAAAATTGTGTAGATGTGACGCAAACTAAAATTGTATTGCTGAAATGGTTAAAAAAAGAGTAATGAAATACGTTCAGGAGAAGTGTGTGTGACTATGAGCATCAAAAGAAGTTCGTTCTTGCAGCATTGTTAAGAACAAGAGAATGCTCTTGATGAAAGAATTTTTAACATTGCAGCATGACGAATGTGCTATATCGCTTACGAGCAGTAGTTTTACCTGAACGAGCGCTTCCGTGTCGGAATTTGAGCATGCGTGGCACCTTGTCCGTCGGAGTAGGCTACACATGATCGGAGTATGTCCGATCGGACCAGTTTGTCGTAAAATATTTCCAGCAAGTTGTAAAACTTGGTCCGACGGATATTCAGTCCGATGCATGCCACACACAGTCGGATTATCCAACAACACGGTCCGATAGGACACATTCCGACGGATTCTCCGACCGTGTGTACAAGAGATTAGAAATCATGGGTCCCCATACAGCTTTATCCACCTACTCCCAGAAAATGAACAAAAAAAATCACTCCTCTGCCCCCACCTTCTGGGCCCCTCCGTTGACCCGATGAGGTCCAGGTAAAGGTAATTTAAGCCCTGGTAAGAAAGTAGGTGTGATCTAGTAAAATACATTTATTTATCGAGGCAGAAATTAACAATAATGCTGCCCTGGGCCCCCCTGTTTAGCTGATGGGGCCTGGGCCCAGTAACCCAGGAGCGGTTGTACTGCCTTATCAGCAGCCCTGGTACGTGGTATGCACCCGCCTACTTGGGGTTTCCTGCAACATTGATGTTAAAGGACGTTTGGCTTTTTTCAGGACTTCTTTTAAATAGATATTTCTTCTACTGAGTGATGCATCTCTTCATTTATGAAAACTGACATTCTGTTCACTTATTTTCTTTTCTATTCTATGCACTTTGCCCAATCAGAACTGCTCAACATTTCGGTAGTGTAGGAGCACTGGAGCCTGTTTTTTGTTGAAGGGACAGAGGAACCTTTACCTTCTTTCATTCCTTATTGTCTTGCTTACTTGTTTCTAAACAGTGACCCACTTAAGCTGGTTATACATGGCAAGACTTTCTGTAAGCTGAATGAGATTTTAGCACTTGATTCCACTTTATATCCACGCTAAACAGCTTGGGTGGATGGATCTGCAGTGCCAGCTATTGTATTCTGACAGCCAACACCCACAGCTAGCGGTGTATTTTGCTTTGTGGTACCCTAGGCAAGACTAAAATTGGGCATCCCCCATCTAAATTTGTCTCATCCCAGCTCCTTTAACATTGTGCACGCCCGTGCAACAGCGACAAACAACGTAAATTTGACTATCCATAGGCAACGCTTTAAAAGCCTTTACAGGTTACCACTACAGATTTATACAGGAGGTCTGGTGCTAGAATTACTGCCCACAATCTCACGTTCGCTGTGATACCTCAAATGTGTGAGACGATCACTGTTTGCATTGGTGCGGGACCGACAGGCGCTTTCAACTTTGCGTGCGAGCACAGAACGGGGGCACTTTGATTTTTTTTTATTATTATTACTAATTCATTTTTTATTTTTACACTGTTGCTTTATTTATTTTTATCACTATTATTGCTGTCACAACTGGAATGTAAACATCCTTGTGACCGCAATAGGCACGTGAAAGGTACTCTTTATGGAGAGATCTGGGGTCTAAAAGACCCCAAATCCCTGCTCTGCACTAAAAGCATTCAAAACACCAACATCTAGGTTTTGAATGCTTTAAATTTTTAAAAACTGGTGCCAATGGTTTCTGAGTAAACTGAAAGTAAGGTCATGTCATTACTTCCGGTTTACTGTTATGAACAGCCGATCAAAATGATCAAAACCGATCCCGATTTGCTTGGCCAGCTGGTCGCTCGGGTCTCCTGGTGGGATGGGAGAGCCTGAGAGAGCCGCTGAAGGCGGCGGGAGGGGGGGACGTCCCCTCCTGCTGCTTGTAATAGCAATCGAGCGGCTAGTAAGCTGCTCCGGTTGCTATTACAAGAGAACCGACCACCAGCTCTTAAAAACGATACTGGGGTGAGCTGCAGGCATCGCCCCCTTGAAAAATGCCATCCAAGGCAGATACCTTGTTTGCCTTGCGGTAGATATACGCCCCTGCCCACAGCTGTCAGAATACCTGAACAGTGTTTTCATCTGATTGCAGGCAAACTGTCATGAAAGGGTCCACCCGTTGGTGGCGCTGTTGATCTTTTGGATTGCAGTACCAGTGTCCACCAGCGGGTGTCTTCTAACACCCAGGGCCTGTAACAAGAGGACCTACCTCTTGGTGGCACTATTGGATCCCTGGACTGTAGTATCGGCGCTCACCAGCGGGTGTACTCCGGCAGTGTGGAGCAGACAGCATCTGCTCCGATCAGCTGTTACGTGAGGGTAATCATCAGTAGTCTTATATATACCCGGCAAGCTCTAACATGCTTTGCCTTGGTATCGCTCTCTGTATGTGCCCTGACTGCTGAACCTGAACCTGAACCTGAACCTGAATCTTGAACCCTGTATCTACCTGACCTGTCCCTTTCCTATCCTGTGCCCATCTATCCATTCCTTACCCATCTACTGATTCCCCGGTGTATGACCTCGGCCTGGCTTTCATTGACGTCTCCGGTAGTTCCCATTTATTGTATATATATATATATATATATATATTTCCTGCTGTTGTGGTTGGTAGTGTACTGTATGTTTTCACTTTCCTTTTATTTATAATAAACACTTGTTATTTCACTCACACGCATTCTGGGTTTCCTCTGTGCAGTCCACACAGTCTGTTCTAATAATTCCCTGACAGTATACCAAGGCCATCCCTGACCAGACGTGGCTGCATTGAGGAACCATCCTCACCTGTTAGTCGGCCAATATGGATTTCAATGAAATCTCGTATTATTCTCTGCTGGCAGAAGAGGATGGTGAATATTGTCGCCAGCTTCTAAAAGGGTGGACTAGTGACCAGCTGATGGAAACCATCCGATCAGCTCATTCCCTGGTGGATCAGGGCTACATGTCATTTGAGGATGTTCAGCCCTTAATCAAATTATGTGCAAATCCAGCCCTCTCATGTTATCCCGAAGGAAGTGATGATTTTTCTCCCCCCTTCAATTTGGGCCAAGTTGAATCTCTGGTATGGTTGTTAGAGGATGATCCAGCCTATTTCATGGAATGTTATTCCTCTTGTCCACAGCAGGTGTTGTCTGATTGCATCCATTCAGTGCAATCTCTGGTTAGTCAGGCTGTGTGTGAATCAGTGTTTGTTCAACCTGTACTACAAGCATGGTCAGATCTCCTGCGTTTAGCCAAGCCACAACCTTCCAGCCCTGTCATTAATCACCTGCCTTCCCAAGTATCTATCTCCCCATTGCCTATGGCAACCTCAGCTATAGCCCAGTCTACTCCACTTCCTACCAAATACTATTATCCTGTCACCAAGTGTTGCACCCATCCTGCCTTCAATCCACCTGCCTCTTTTCCACCTGCAACAGTCCCACAAAACCCTCCTCTTGCCACTGTTCCTTGGTCTTCCTTTTGCCCAGATACTTTCTTTTCTTACAGCCCTGCACCTACCTACAAAGCTGCAGTGGCTAAGTCAAAAAATAAACGAAAGTTCTTTCCGACCCGCACAATCCTGCCAGTAACCCAACCAGCTACCCAGCCTGACGTCCCAGTTTCTGCTACCCAGCCTGACGTCCCAGTTTCTGCTACCCAGCCTGACGTCCCAGTTTCTGCTACCCAGCCTGACGTCCCAGTTTCTGCTACCCAGCCTGACGTCCCAGTTTCTGCTTCCCAGCCTGACGTCCCAGTTTCTGCTACCCAGCCTGACTTCCCAGTTTCTGCTACCCAGCCTGACGTCCCAGCTACCCAGCCTGATGTCCTGCTGCCTACCTTCCAGTCCAACGCGACAGCCTTCCAGTCTGATGTCGTGCCGCCAGCCTTCCAGTCTGATGTCGTGCCGCCAGCCTTCCAGTCTGATGTCGTGCCGCCAGCCTTCCAGTCTGATGTCGTGCCGCCAGCCTTCCAGTCTGATGTCGTGCCGCCAGCCGTCCAGCCTGATGTCCTACTGTCTGCCTTCCAGTCCGACGTGCCAGCCCTCCAGTCTGATGTCCTGCTGCCAGCTTCCCAGTCTGAAGTGCCAGCTTCCCAGTCTGAAGTGCCAGCTTCCCAGTCTGATGTTCCAGCTTCCCAGTCTGATGTTCCAGCTTCCCAGTCTGATGTTCCAGCTTCCCAGTCTGATGTGCCGGCTTCCCAGTCTGATGTGCCGGCTTCCCAGTCTGATGTGCCGGCTTCCCAGTCTGATGCCCCTGCTTTCCAGTCTGATGCCCCTGCTTTCCAGTCTGATGCCCCTGCTTTCCAGTCTGATGCCCCTGCTTTCCAGCCTGATGTTACAGCTTTCCAGCCTGATGTTCCAGCTTTCCAGCCTGATGTTCCAGCTTTCCAGCCTGATGTTCCAGCTCTCCGGCCTGATGTTCCAGCTCTCCGGTCTGATGTTCCAGCTCTCCAGTCTGATGTTCCAGCTCTCCAGTCTGATGTTCCAGCTCTCCAGTCTGATGTTCCAGCTTTCCAGTCTGATGTTCCAGCTTCCCAGACTGATGTCTCTGCCTGCCAGCTTGATGCCCCTGCTTGTCAGCCTGGTGCCCCTGCTTGTCAGCCTGATGTTCCAGCTTTCCAGCCTGATGTCTTTGCTTGCCAGCCTGATGTTCCAGCGTGCCAGCCTGATGTTCCAGCATGCCAGCCTGATGTTCCAGCATGCCAGCCTGATGCTCCAGCTTGCCAGCCTGACGCTCCTGCTTGCCAGCCTGACGCTCCTGCTTGCCAGCCTGACGCTCCTGCTTGCCAGCCTGATGTCTCTGCCTGCCAGCCTGATGTTCCGGCTTGCCAGTCTGATGTGCCGTATTTCCAGCCTGATGTTCCAGCTTCCCAGCCTGATGCTTGGATACTGGTGTTCCAGTCTGAAGTGCTCATGTCTCAGCCAGAAGTTTTGGTGTCCGCTACCCAGTCTGCAGAGTCGGTGCCCGCTGTCTGCCCGGATGTGCCCGCTGTCTGCCCGGATGTGCCCGCTGTCCGATTTGAAGTGCCCGGTACCCAGCTTGACGTGCCCTCATCCATGGTGCGGTTTGAGACCTTTAACCTGGGACAATTACACCTAGTTGGAGCATCCGGAGGCCGCTCCTTTGAGGGGGGGTACTGTCATGAAAGGGTCCACCTGTTGGTGGCGCTGTTGATCTTTTGGATTGCAGTACCAGTGTCCACCAGCGGGTGTCTTCTAACACCCAGGGCCTGTAACAAGAGGACCTACCTCTTGGTGGCACTATTGGATCCCTGGACTGTAGTATCGGCGCTCACCAGCGGGTGTACTCCGGCAGTGTGGAGCAGACAGCATCTGCTCCGATCAGCTGTTACGTGAGGGTAATCATCAGTAGTCTTATATATACCCGGCAAGCTCTAACATGCTTTGCCTTGGTATCGCTCTCTGTATGTGCCCTGACTGCTGAACCTGAACCCTGAACTCTGAACCCTGTATCTACCTGACCTGTCCCTTTCCTATCCTGTGCCCATCCATCCGTCCTTACCCATCTACTGATTCCCCGGTGTATGACCTCGGCCTGGCTTTCATTGACGTCTCCGGTAGTTCCCATTTATTGTATATATATATATATATATAATTTCCTGCTGTTGTGGTTGGTAGTGTACTGTATGTTTTCACTTTCCTTTTATTTATAATAAACACTTGTTATTTCACTCACACGCATTCTGGGTTTCCTCTGTGCAGTCCACACAGTCTGGTCTAATAATTCCCTGACACAAACACAGCTGAGAATGTTCCTGGTTCTTTTGACAAAGGTCAATTGAAAAATCATTTTAAAAGCCAGGTGGGGATGACAGGGCCACCCATGGAACAAATTTGTTCTGTGTATGGCCATCTTAAATATGATCCCTTGCAGCTGGGGCTGTGCCAGCACTGCAAGGGTTAATTGCTCATTTAAGTCTAGGGGACACAGAAAATAATATTTAGTTACTTGACCCTCCATTTCAGTCCCTACAGCCTCTTTTCCCTTGCATTCCAGTGGTCTAAAGTTCTGGCGTCATCAAGACCAATGTAGGGTCCTTGGCCATGCATTGGACATGGGGAAGCACCATCTGTCGGGGGAGTGGAGAATCGGGTAAGTAAAAGCGCTTCTACACTCCCCTAGACAAAACAAACAGATAACCCTCACAATGTAGGCAGAGAAATAATGCAAGGGAGAACTGTAACATTTCCTGGAATTGGGCTTTAAAGCATGTTCCACCTGGGGAAAAATATTGTAGCTACTGACTTTTAATATATGGACACTTACCTGTCCAGAGAGCCTGCAATGTCGGCACCCCAGCCGATTTTCAGATCGATTGTCGCGTGGTGCCGCTGCCATTCATCGTAAGGTAAAGCAGCAGTGAAACCCTTTGGCTTCACAGCCAGTTACCTACTGCGCATGCGCAAAGAGCACTGCACTTTCTAATTGGCCCAGCGGCGGGGGAAGGGGGGGCAAACATCCAAGAAGTGGGGAAGGATACCTGTCAAAAATTGACAGGTACCCATTCCCCCCTCTCCCCTGAAAGGTGGCAAATGTGTGACCGGAGGGGAGGAGGAAGAAGATAAGCAGAAGTTCTTTTGGGTGGAACTCAGCTTTAAGCTGTGCAGAGAGGACCAACCCAAAGCTTGCTCCTTTGGAAATCAGCATAGGCAGCTCCACATTTCTATTCTGATAGCCTAATATAACTCTACATTTGAAATCATTGTAAAATTGTATGGGTTGTGGGATGCATGACACTCGTGATGTTTTTTCTAGACGCTATGTGACACCACCAAATGTCTCCATAAAGAAATGAAACAACATTGATGTAAGTGGTTGCAGACTTTAGGAAACGCACTTGAAAAGAAAACACTCCACTAAGTATACAAATTATAAATTGATGGTTCAATGAAGAGCATTCCCAGATGAGAAGCACATAACAAAGGCTTTAGAAATAGTGACATGATTTGAGTTATTTTTTATAAACAAATCATTAGAAACTTGGAGAACTTCCTTAAAGTGATTGTAAATGATCACCTTGTAAAACAACTCATTCAGTTTAAAATATAAATGAAAGGTAAAACATTTTTCTATAGATATTAAAAAAATATATAAATAACTTTTTCCCCTAATGATCACATTCCCTCTGTTCTCATCTGCATAAGAGATTGGGGAGGAGAAACAGCAGCACACTGGTTTTCCCAGTGCCAGGACAAATCTGATCATTGGAAAAGAGCACACTGAGCTCCCAGCATAGCTAGAGAACGGACCACTGTGTGCTCTCCTGCTAATTGCCCGTACACACAATCCGAAAAATACCGGATGAAAAATACCGCTTTCAACGCGATCGTACGATAATCGGATCGTTAGTACAGAGCTTTCGAGAGCCGATCACAAAAGTTCATCCAATATTATTTGATCGGACAAGCACGAAAATCTTCCTTGTACGATACCAGATCGTATGATTTTCGTTTAGTCAGTATAGTTGTCATCCCAAAGTACAATACAAATAAAAACAGTGAAAAATAGAAAAAATACTGCGCTATTACAGTGAACCCTAACAGCAGCAGCTCAAAAATGTGAGATATGCACAAAAAAACAGACGTAAACAAAGAAAAAAGCTGCGCAAAAAATGATATATATGTGTATATAAATATATATCACCAAATACCAACACATAAAAAACGTGTAACATATGTGACAAAAAACAGTGAAAATTAGATGGTCCAATAAAGTCTAAGAAAATGAATGGAATGAATGGAAATCCTGAATGCACAGACACCACCAACACGTGATCCACCACTACACAAATACCACGCTTACCAGAAGGCAAGCTTCATAAAGCCTGTATGATGAATGAACATCCAGGTCTCAACCCAGCAGCGTCATCTCTCCATAGCCAAATGCCAATGGTAAGCCAGGAAACACGACAGGTATAAGGAGCACACATCAATAACAGGGTCATAAAGATGGAACAAAGCCAACCATAGTGTGAATCCATATAAGTAAATTTATTAGATAATTAAAATTGCACTTAAATGCAATAGGTAGAAACAAGCATCCATAAAAAAAAAATTGGCGGCCGGCTAGCATACACCCATTCACAAAAGAGTCACGATGACGTCAGCGAATCAACCTCTCGACTCACGCTTCGTCTATAATTGACGACGCCACAAGTAGAAATTCAATTTCTACTTGTGACTAGTAAGCAAAAATATACGGAAGATCTGTCGTCCGATTTTCGGATATTGTGCACGGGGCATTTATGTGGTCAGTTTTTGATAGGAAACCATAGGGAATGGCAGGAACATCAGGGATTTCACACAAAAGAAGCAATACAAAGAGAACAGGATACTTTCTCAAACAAGTATATGGTACAGCAGGCACATATCAGGAATATGAAAATTTGAGGTAACAAACACCGTAAGAAAAAAACAAGATGAGAATATGACAAAGGTTACATTAATAAGTTACAGTGACTTGAAGTATTCATACCACATGAGATTTTCCACATTTTGTTATTTTACAACCAAAAACATATTTTATTGGGATTTTATGTGATAGACCAACACAAAGTGGCACATAATTGTGAAGTGGAACTAAAATGTAATGGAACCAACTGCCTTCAGAAGTCATCTAATTAGTAAATAGAGTTCACCTATGTGTAATTGAATCTCAGTATAAATACAGCTGTTCTGTGAAGCCCTCTAAGGTTTGTTAGAGAACCTTCGTGAACAAACAGGCTAAGGAACACACCCGAAAGGTCAGAGATAGTTGTGGGGCAAGTTTAAAGCAGGGTTAGGTTATAACAAAATATCCCAAGCTTTAAACATCTCACGGAGCACTGATCAATCCATCATCCAAAAATTAAAAAATTGAGTATGGCACAACTTAAAACCTACCAAGCAGGGGCGGACTGACCCATTGGGCACTCGGCCACGGACCAAGGGCCCGTGCCGTTAGGGGGCCAGTGAGAGCCTCTGCATCCGCAAGGAGAAGGGATTCAGCCAGGACACATCTGTGATACCTCTCACAGCATGCCGCTCGTTGCTGGCTCCTCCTTCCCTCCCGTCCACCTAAGGTGCTTGTATATGACATCACCTGGGACGGACTAGAAGAGAGGAGGGGCCGGCAACGAGCGGCGCGCTGTGAGAGGTATTCAGGCTGCAGGCATCGGGTGACCGTGAGGCAGACAGTACAGGTCAGGTGTAGAGGGTACGAGCCCCAACAGGACCACAGGAGGCCCCAGGATATTCTCCCTGTCCTCCTGTGTCTCCCCCCCCCCCACAGTGTCCTCCTGTCCACCCACCCCCCATAGGGTCCCCCTGTGTCCTTCGGGCCATCCACTCCCACAGTGTCCCCCTGTGTCTTCCAGTCCACCCACCCTCCACAGTGTCCCCCTGTGTCCTCTGGTCCACCCACCCCCCACAGTGTCTGCCTGTGTCCATCCGGTCCACCCACCCCCCACAGTGTCCCCCTGTGTCCTCCATCCCCCCTCCCACAGTGTCCCCCCTGTGTCCTCCACTCAGTGTCCCCCTGTGATCTCCACCCCCCACAGTGTCCCCCTGTGTCCTCCACCCCCCTCACAGTGTCCCTGTGTCCTCCACTCACCCACAGTGTTCCCCTGTGTCCTCCACTCACCCACAGTGTTCCCCTGTGTCCTCCACTCACCCACAGTGTCCCCCTGTGTCCTCCACCCTCCCCCACAGTGTCCCCCTGTGTCCTCCACCCTCCCCCACAGTGTCCCCCTGTGTCCTCCACCCCCACCCACAGTGTACCCCTGTGTCCTCCACTCAGTGTCCCCCTGTGTCCTCCACCCCCCCCCCCCACAGTGTCCCCCTGTGTCCTCCACTCACCCACAGTGTCCCCCTGTGATCTCCACCCCCACAGTGTCCCCTTGTGTCCTCCACTCACCCACAGTGTCCCCCTGTGTCCTCCACCCCCCCCCCCACTTTTCCTCCACTCACCCACAGGGAGGCAAATCGGCGCGCTGTGAGAGGTATCACAGATGTGTCCTGGCTGAATCCCCTCTCCTTGCAGATGCAGAGGCTCTCACCGGCCCCCTAGTGACACGGGCCCTCGGTCAGTGGCCGAGTGCCCGATGGGTCAGTCCACCCCTGCTCACTACTTTACATTGTAGCAAAGTGTAATTTCCCCAGTGTTACATGAAAAGGTATAATAAATTATTTACAAAAATGTGAGGGGTGTACTCCCTTTTGTGAAATACTATATATATATATATATATATATATATATATATATATATATATATATATATATATATATATATACAGTGCCTTGCGAAAGTATTCGGCCCCCTTGAACTTTTCAACCTTTTGCCACCTTTCAGGCTACAAACATAAAGATATAAAATTTTTATTTTTTGTGAAGAATCACCAAGTGGGACACAATTGTGAAGTGGAACAAAATCTATTGGATTTTTTTAACTTTTTTAACTAATAAAAAAATGAAAAGTGGGGCGTGCAAAATTATTTGGCCCCCTTGCGTTAATACTTTGTAGAGCCACCTTTTGCTGCGATTACAGCTGCAAGTCACTTGGGGTATGTCTTTATCAGTTTTGCACATCGAGAGACTGAAATTCTTGCCCATTCTTCCTTGCAAAACAGCTCGAGCTCAGTGAGGTTGGATGGAGAGCATTTGTGAACAGCAGTTTTCAGCTCTTTCCACAGATTCTCGATTGGATTCAGGTCTGGACTTTGACTTGGCCATTCTAACACCTGGATACGTTTATTTGTGAACCATTCCTTTGTAGATTTTGCTGTATGTTTGGGATCATTGTCTTGTTGGAAGATAAATCTCCGTCCCAGTTTCAGGTCTTTTGCAGACTCCAACAGGTTTTCATCCAGAATGGTCCTGTATTTGGCTGCATCCATCTTCCCCTCAATTTTAACCATCTTCCCTGTCCCTGCTGAAGAAAAGCAGGCCCAAACCATGATGCTGCCACCACCATGTTTGACAGTGGAGATGGTGTGTTGAGGGTGATGAGCTGTGTTGCTTTTACGCCAAACATATCGTTTTGCATTGTGGGCAAAAAGTTCGATTTTGGTTTCATCTGACCAGAGCACCTTCTTCCACATGTTTGGTGTGTCTCCCAGGTGGTTTGTGGCAAACTTTAGACAAGACATTTTATGGATATCTTTGAGAAATGTCTTTCTCCTTGCCACTCTTCCATAAAGACCAGATTTGTACAGTGTACGACTGATTGGTGTCCTATGGACAGACTCTCCCACCTCAGCTGTAGTTCTCTGCAGTTCATCCAGAGTGATCATGGGCCTCTTGGCTGCATCTCTGATCAGTCTTCTCTTTGTCTGAGCTGAAAGTTTAGAGGGACGGCCAGGTCTTGGTAGGTTTGCAGTGGTCTGATACTCCTTCCATTTCAAAATGATCGCTTGCACAGTGCTCCTTGGGATGTTTAAAGCTTGGAAAATCTTTTTGTATCCAAATCCGGCTTTAAACTTCTCCACAACAGTATTACGAACCTGCCTGGTGTGTTCCTTGGTCTTCATGATGCTCTCTGCGCTTTCAACAGAACCCTGAGACTATCACAGAGCAGGTGCATTTATACAGAGACTTGATTACACACAGGTGGATTCTATTTATCACCATCAGTCATTTAGGACAACATTGGATCATTCAGAGATCCTCGCTGAACTTCTGGAGTGAGTTTGCTGCACTGAAAGTAAAGGGGCCGAATAATTTTGCACGCACCACTTTTCAGTTTTTTATTTGCTAAAAAAGTTTAAAATATCCAATAGATTTCGTTCCACTTCACAATTGTGTTCCACTTGTTGGGGATTCTTCACAAAAAATTAAAATTTTATATCTTTATGTTTCAAGCCTGAAATGTGGCAAAAGGTTGAAAAGTTCAAGGGGGCCGAATACTTTCGCAAGGCACTGTATATATATATATATATATATATATATATATATATATATATATATATATATATTTTTTTTTTTTTTGCACAAACATATGCACAGGGCTCAAAATTCCAAGTTCTGTGCTACTAGCCAGGCCTTAAGGGTTACTTGCCACCAATTGCCCCACCCAACCCCTACCCACCCCTAATTCCCCCCCTAAACACGTCCTCATGAATTATCTCATGAAATTACACTTAAATGTTTTATGCAGAATTAAGTTACAAAAATAAACATTAACAACTTTATCAGTGCCTATCGGTACAGCCTCATCTGTGCCCCTCAATGCAGCCTCACCTGTGCCCATCAATGCAGCCTCAACTGTGCCCATCATTAAAGCGTAACCAGTGCCCACCAATGCCGCCTCACCTGTGCCCATCATTGCAATGTGACCTGTGCCCCCCCCGCTTCCAGGCAGCCCACGCTCACCAGCCATCATTTTCCACTCGCAAAATGCGAGTAGGAGAGTGGAAAATTTGAGGGCTGACACTCACTGCACTATATACTCTCCACTGTATTATATATACTTCAGGAACTGCACTATATGCTCTGAACTGTATTATATATACTACACAGACTTCACTATATACTCTGCACTGTATTATATATACTACACGGACTGCACTATATACTCTTAACTTCATAATATATACTACACTGACTGCACTAAACACTAACTACCTGCCTAAAATCCATACATGCCTTTGGCCAGTCATGGCTCTCACAGAATATCGTGCTGCGACTGGCAGTGGGTGTCCCATATGTTCGTTTGTACAATAAACAGCTGATGTTCGAGTTGAACTTACGTTCATCGAACATCGAGCCCATCCCTAGTGCTGAGCTTCCTCATCCAGTATATGCCTGTGTTAGCATATGTTTGTGTTGGTGTGTGCTCACTCAGCACTGCCAGTGCAGTGATGGGGCTTTCACTGACAGTTCCTGGTCATTCTTTACACTCAGGGGAAGACTCCCGATCATGTGATCACTGTGACAGTCAATCACAATGAAGGCATAACAGGAAAGCCCAAGTGACATCTCCAACTGACTCCTGCCAGCTGAAAAGGGTTATAGATTCATTCAAGGTATTGGCTTGTTATACATAGTTATTGGTACCCCTAACCTAATATTTTGTAGCACATAATTTGGACAGGAATCAGATCGCATTGGGTGTGAATAGCTATGCGTTACGTTTCCAGTGCGGACCAAAAAAAGTGTCCTGCACCATTTTGGTCCAAATGTGATGCAAATTCAGCCATACAAACTGTATGACTGAATTTGCATCACACAGACATCGCATGAGATCTGCACAGCAGTGCAGTGCCAATCACATGCAATGTCTGACATCGCTATAGTGTGAACCGAGCCTGACTTTTATACTGGAAATTTGTCCCTCTCTTCTGCACAAAATGCTCTGAATGTTCTAGGTTTGATGGGTTCCATGCCCCAGCTTATGTCCTAATTTCATAATGCCTGGCACGGATTCAAACTGCCTGGTGCCAGAGACAGGAAAGCAGCTCCATAACACTGTGAAGCCTACACCATGTTTCACAGTAGAGATAATCTTTTTTTTAAGAAGATCTCCAGTATTATTGTAAATTTTGTTAAATTGTTGTCCCTATGGCACAAAGTACATGTAATACAGTAAAACCTTGGATTGAGAGTAACTTGGTCTGAGAGAGTTTTTCAAAACAAGCAATTTATTTTTATTTTTATAAATTTTGACTTGATAAACAAGCGCTGTCTTGATATAAAAGTAGTGTCATGTCACAACTGAGTATAAAAGAGAAGAGAGGTGCCGGTTCACGCAGGGACAGCTTCAAAGTCGCCCGACTCTGAAGCCGCCCCGTACAGCGTGACTTCAGCGTGGCTTGCAAAACGACTTCTGTATAGAAGTCAATGCAAGCCGACCCAAAGTCGCCCCTAAGTAGTATAGGGACTTTTTTCTAAGTCAGAGCGACTTGAATCGCTTCCATTAGAACGGTTGACAGGCTGACAAGTCGCCTGATAGGTTGCCCCTGTGTGAACCGGCACTAAGTGTAGCAATATTGTGACATTTAATGTAGGTACAACATTTAGCAACTCACATGATTTGATGATTAAAACAGGCACATCTAAGTATGCAGGCATCCGGGGTAAAGCTGTTCACATAGACCTTCCTCTGCACCGCCATCAACGTCATCCCTTCCAGGCTGCACTCCACGAGTTCTTCAAGCCTCGCTTTTAGATTGCCCTACTGCAGGGTAGTCTTCCCGGTCATGGTTGCAGACTGACAGCAGTGAAAGCCGGTGTCACGTAATATTTGGCTACCCATCACATTTTGCTACCCGATGGAGTGCACATGCGCGCCGCCACCATATGCGTTCCAACACAGGGCCCCGTGCGAGCTCGCTTCACTCGCCACGCTTCGGGCACGGCCTTGCATCACTCAGCATTATTATAATCTAACCCTATGTCCACTTGGATGGTGGGGCTTGAACCTGGAGTCAGAGGTGGAAAGAATATGGTGGTGTCGTGCATGCGCAGTCCAGTGGGTATCCAAATGTGATGGTTCACCATATGTGACGAAAGAGCGGCTGTAGGGAGGAAGGTCTATGTGGACAGCTTTACCCGATGCCTGCATACTTAGATGTGCCTTTTTTAATCATCAACCATGTGAGTTGCTAAATGTTGTACCTTCATTAAATGTAACCAATTTGCTAAACTTAGAGGCCCCTCTCTTCTCTTTTATACTCTGTAGCTCACGATGGGTTTTGCCTCTAATCCCCTTGTGGAGGCCACCATTTGTGGATGGACATTTTATGGTTACACAACCTATCATATTGCTATAATTTTTTTTTAGATGGACTATAATCTGAAGGAGTTAAGAATAAACGGTTGTGGAATGAATCGTCCTAGTTTCCATTATTACTTATGGGGAAATTTGCTTTGATGTACGAGTGCTTTGGATTACAAGCATTTTTTTAATTTTATTTTTTCAAGCAATTATGCTCCCAATCCATGGTCCCAGATAGCAAGCAACGGGGCTGCAAGTTTGAAAATGACTTGCTAAGCTATTGCTAGACTTGTCATGCTTCACAAGTTTTTTGCACAATTGCAGCAAGTCCACATTGTATGACACCAGAGCAACTTTCTTTGCAAACATTTTGCAAGTCTGCTGCAAGTTCTGCTTCAGTTATGTTGTACAGTAATCCTCCCACCACAAGGGGCACTGTGGCTGAATTTTAATGCTGTAGACTTTCAGAGCTCTTGCTGAAGACTCACCACTGTAACTTTGCTCTTGCTAGAGACTTGCCACACACATTTTCTACAAATCGGAAAAGTGGCAAACAAAACTGTTGCTTCAAATGCTCTGCAAGGGTACAACTTGTCAGTGAAAATGTGCAGCAAGTTAACAGACTTACAATTCAACACTGCACAAATTTGTGGCACTTTATCCTTGCTATCTGGGGTTTTACTATACTTCGTGCCATGCTGCTAAGTGCTTTCTAACCCTAGTTATGAGTGTAGCAAAGCCCCGGGGCACCTGAGGCCTAATGGTGACCTCCAGAGTCAGGGACAGCTGATATCCTTCTGTGTAGAATGGGTTGCAAGGCATGGTGGGTGTAATGCAAGATGAAATGGTGGGCACCAGACACTTTTAGAATGCAAAGAGATTTATTGTCTCTTGAACAGAACTGGGGAGAGAGGGTTAGGGCCAGGACAAGTAGATGCAATGACAATTAGCAGATGCCGAGATTTCTATAGAAAGACAGCCATACAGGTGAAGGCCTCAAGCTGGATACCACTTCTATATAGGTAGGACCACTGTCTCCTATGGCAACAATCTTGTAGTAGTTACGGCAATTGTATTCAACTATCTGCAACACGAAGAGTTTTTGGCTTTTCCACAATCACTCACTGTGGGTCTTCACTCAATGAACTCCCAGTCTTTCACTAGACTTTGGATCCAATAGCCACTGGACCCCCTGAGCTCTTTCGCTGTTAGTTCTCAGTATCTTCCTCAAGCGTCATCCCCACTTCCCTGCTGCGTCCCTGGCTTGGCACTGAGATACTCTTTAAGCATCACCCATGCCGACATGCTAAGTCCCTGGCTTGACACTCTCTGAAGCTCCACAAGTGTCACCTCTGGTGCCCCGCTGGGTCCCTGACTTGGCACATGCTGAGATTTTACCACTTCTTCACCGTCCCTGATGAGAAGTCTGCTGAGTGGATGGTCCCTTAGCATGCTCGGGTGTGAATGGGGCAGAAATGTAACCAAAATGACAATGAAAGATCTTTGGGAGCTAGAGCTGATACCTTCTTAACCCCCCCCCCCTCCCCAAATAAAAGTTACCAAAAAGTGAGGGGGTCATAAAGCAGAAGTTCACTTTTTAGGTGAAGTCCTTAAAGTGGAGTTCCACTCAAAAGTGAAACTTCCGCTTATCCGTCTCCTCCCCACCTCCATTGCCACATTTGGCACCTTTCAGGGGGGGGGGGGGGGAGCTGATACCTTTTTGAAGGCTACCATTTCCCACTTCTGGGACACAGGCTTCACTTCCGGTTTCCCTTATGACAAATGGCGAAAGGCAGCACTCAACAGCCAATCTAAAGTGTAAGTCTCCATATATTAAAAGGCAGCAGCTACAGCAGGGCTGGTAAGGGGGGGGGGGGGGGGGGGGGTTGCGGGAGGGGCACTTTCCCTGGGTGGAGTCTTTTGTGGTTTGGGGGGGCACCAGATTTCCAACTGCACTTACATGCACTCTCTACCGTATCAGTTCGCTGTCACAGTATTCAGTGCCCTGCTTCTGCTAATGGAGGAAATAATGGCTTTTGGGTGGGTGTTCCCCGGATCCTGCACAGTGGGTGTGCTCCCACCCAAGATACTAAATAGTGTCCCTGCTGCTGTGACTATACTGAGCGCAGCGATCAGAGGTGACAGGGAGCATCCACTCTCCGCCAACTTCCGCCACTCATTGCCTGTCAGTACTAGTGGTTGGTTGCTTAGACCACAGTCATCCAAGCAACCAATCACGTGCTCACCCCGCCCCCAGGCTCTGACATTTAAAGGAGGAGAAGAGAGTTTCCTACTGCAGACCTGCCGGCTCCCATCGCCCCGGCTTTCATCTGTCTGTCCTGTAGCTGCCTGCTGCAGTGATGGAAGTGAGATCTCTGGGGTCCATGATATAAAGGGAGGGGGAGTTTTGGGACTCTGATGTGAGGTGGGGAATCTGGGAACCCTGGTGAAAGGAGGGGGACAATGAGGATTCTGACGTAAGGGGGGACTTTGGGGACCCTGATGTAAGGAAGGGGGATGCTGGGGAAACCTGATTTAGAGGGACTCTGGAGGCCCTGATGTAAGAAGGGAAGGGGAACTTTGGGGACTCTGATGTAAAGAGAGAACTCTGGGCACCCTAAAAAAAGGGAGGACCCTGATGTGATGACACCGATGTTAGGGGGCGAAGCCCTTATGTAAGACAGAAGGGGGCTCTGGTGTAAGGGGAGGAGACTCTGTGGACCCTGATGTAGGCGGTGAAACTGGTTACCCTGATGTAAGGGGAGACTTTGGGGACCCTTATTCAAGAAGGGGACTCTGAGGTAAGGGGGGGACTCTGGGGACCCTGATGTAAGGGAGAGGGAACTTTAGGGATCCTAATGAAAGAGGGGACCCTGATGTAAGGTGGTGAATCTGGGAACAATTTAAGGGGGGGGCTCCTGGGACCCTGATTTAAGGAGGGGGGGCTCTTGGAGCCCTAATGTAAGGGATGGGGACACTAGGGACCCTTATGTAAGAAGGGGGTCTCTGGGGTTCCTGATTTAAGGGGGGAGGGCTCTAGGGACCCTGATGTAAGGGGGGGATTTAGGGACCCTATTGAAAAGGGGGGGCTCTGCTGTAACTGGGGAACTCTGGTGACCCTGATGTAAAGGAGGGGGGGCTCTGAAGGTCCTAATGAAAGGGGACACTGATGCAAGGGAGAGGGAACTTTAGGGATCCTAATGAAAGAGGGGACCCTGATGTAAGGGGGTGAATCTGGGAACAATTTAAGGGGGGGCTCCTGGGACCCTGATTTAAGGAGGGGGGGCTCTGGGAGCCCTAATGTAAGGGATGGGGACACTAGGGACCCTTATGTAAGAAGGGGGGCTCTGGGGTTCCTGATTTAAGGGGGGAGGGCTCTAGGGACCCTGATGTAAGGGGGGGATTTAGGGACACTATTGAAAAGGGGGGGGCTCTGCTGTAACTGGGGAACTCTGGTGACCCTGATTTAAAGGAGGGGGGGCTCTGAAGGTCCTAATGAAAGGGGACACTGATGCAAGGGGGAGGAACTCTAAGAACCCTGATGCAAGTGGAGGGGGGGCACTTGAGACCCTTATCTAAGAATGAAGGGGGGCTATAGACTCACACCATTGATGCTGGAACATTTTTCCTACTAATGTCATAACAGACACATTTTTCCTTCCAGTGACACCACCTATAGGAGCTTCTTTTTCTTACATTGATAGATACAGGGTCATTTCATGTGTGGTAGAATGTGTACAGCTGTTAAATTTATATGTTACATGTTGTATGCCCAGAGCATTTTAGAGGTTGATGTTTGTATGACATATCATGGACTATATAAAATAAATATTTATTATAGTCACTTGACTTATCCTCTTAGGGCCGGTTCACACTGCAGGCGAGGCGAGGCGACTCCGACTTGCCTCGCCGCGACCTGCCGCGACCTCAGCGGCAACTTGCAGATGACTTCTGTATAGAAGTCAATGCAAGTCGCCCCGAGGTCGCCCAAAAGTAGTACAGGAACCTTTTTTCTGAGTCGGAGCGACTCGAGTCGCTCCTCTCAGAACGGTTCCATTGTTCAGAACGGGGGCGACTTGCGAGAGCGAGGCGAGGCGAGTCGTGTCGCCTCGCATCGCCCGCTGTGTGAACCGGCTCTAACTGATGTGTGCTTCATTTAAAGTCCCAATTCTGTTCTCTCCTCTCATATAATATTGATAGGGATGGAGGCAGGCATTCCTTTAGTGCTAGCCTCATTCAAAGTCCCGAAAATCCATTTTTTTTTTTTTCCTTCGATGATTATCAAACACCCGGGATGGAAGCACACATCAGTAGTCCGCATTTTATTTTTATTAGCATGTATGGGCTGTTGTTATAAATGGTCCTATAGTTACTACTTATTCAATTGTATCTGGGTTAATGCGTCCCGCTTGGACTGCATCTGCGGGCCCTAGACGGTGATTCGGGTCTCGCTGATCTGTCCGCCACTGCCGGCCTCCATGTGCGGAGGTATGGTGTGTGGGTTTCCTCCCTTCTCCCTGCCTGTTATGTGGAGGGGGCGGATACTTGGTCTCTTTTCACGGACGTCATGCTATATGTGCCGGGCACTAGGCGTCCTCGTGGCGCACTGGTGCTGTCGGATTGCCACTCTTCTGCGAACACACTGGGGAGATGGACCGGCGCTAATCGCCAGAAGCTGTCCTACTCTCCGGTAATGTGTTCGCCTGCTTGACGCCCGTGTTTGGAACCAGGATGGTTCTCCATTGTGGGCACTTCACAGGTTGGGCTATACACATCTCCCTCTCCCTCCCTGCACAATCACATACAATTTTGACATTATATTCACTCACTTAAAGTGGAGTTGCCCCCCAAAAAATAAAACTACTTAAAATTCTTAAAAAAAATCAAAAAAAAATAATTGGCAAAAAAAAATTTTTTTACTCACCTCTAAATACCGGTTGCTAGGGGGTCCCTCGTAGTCTGCCTTCTTCATTGCCCGGGCTGGTGACATCACTTCCCCTCGCGCCGCACATTCACCTGGGACCTGTCACGTGTCCCAGGTGACTGTACGGCGTATCACGGCGCCCTGCGCCGCTCGCGCATGCGCAGTGGGTGCCCGGCTGTAAAGCCACAGCCGGGTGCCCACAGTATGCATGACGGCGCCGCGAGCGGAGCGGGGAGCGAGGGGGGGGCTTCGTTCCCCCGCATCGCTGGAACCCGGGACAGGTAAGTGTCCGATTATTAAAAGCCAGCAGCTGCAGTATTTGTAGCTGCTGACTTTTAATTTTTTTTTTTTAGGGGGTACCCCACTTTAATCACTTTAGGTTTCTTCATTGTTCATACCCCCCTTTCCCTTTTCCTATTTTTTTCTTGTTTTGGCGGTCATTGTCCTTTGCTAGTTTGATAGTTTAATCATGTTTTTCTTTTTGTCCCCGTCACCTCACCATATTAATTTCCAATACATATATTTTATACACAACACATACACAGATCCATATGTGGTCTGTTTCACATACATCCCTCACATAGATATTTCCATTTATTTCACAGGCCTTGCATCTACCCACCCTGGGAGTGCCTATGTTGGTGGCTACCTTCCCCGCAGGCTGCCCCGTTGCTTGGTGGCTATGCACTGCGGCTCTTTCTGCAAACCCTGATGCTCTTTCTGCAAACCCTGATGCTGTTTTATTGGCCCGCTGATGCAGACGTGAGTTGGACGCCTAGCCTTCAAATCAATTATAACAATCAAATTATTTTGTCAATTTTTACTTAATTTATATATAAAAAAAAAAATATCTTTTTATACAATTTGTAGAATTATCTCATGATGTATGCTCCTGATGAGCGGTTGGAATACCGCGAAACGCGTAGAGCCTTTAGCCATTATCTTCTATCTCAATCATGGAAAATCAAGATTCATATGATCCTCTCTGATTCATAATTCAGTATTTAGGCATTTTTAATCGATTTTTTATTTATTATTTAGTTACCATGGTTATCTTGGCCATTTTGGGTTCAATCACAGCAAGAAACGTATATACATGCATATTGTTCTTTGTGTCTTATGTGAATGTTTTTTGAAATGTAAATTATTATGAAACATTAGTCCATGATTTATTGTGTGGAGGATGTATGCCCAGAGCATTTTAGAGGTTGATGCCCAAAATGTTTGTATGACATATCATGGACTATATAAAATAAATATTTATTATAGTCACTTGACTTATCCTCTTACTGATGTATGTTTCATTTAAAGTCCCAATTCTGTTCTCTCCTCTCATATACTATTGATAGGGATGGAGGCAGGCATTCCTTTAGTGTTAGCCTCATTCAAAGTCCCGAAAATCCTTATTCTTTTTTCCTTCAATGATTATATGTTACATGTTTTGGTGAGGCGCGCTGTGTTATTGACCCCACCCCTACAGCCGCTCCACCTTGGGGGGAGGGGGGGGGCTGTTTGGCATCTTCACCCTGGGCACTGGATGGGCTTGTCCCGGAACTATATTTGTAGCTGCTGATTTTTAATATTTCGTGGTGGGGAGTCCTATTTAAGGTAGGCTCAGATCAGATAGAATATTAGTAGTATTGGGGGACAGTTGTCACCTCATGACAGGAAGTAGAAGAACACAAGATCACCATGTATTTTTAATGCAAACTAAAACTTTATAAAGATTGAAAAGTAACATTGATTTGTTACAGAGATGATTCCAGTGATTGGCATTAGATGTAGTTTATTGGTGGTCTAGGAGGGGGTGGCAATGACAGGTCTCCTATGTATCCCATCCACTGTGCAGGCACACGGCTTCCTCACGTATGACAACGTGATATCATTATATGGAGCCTATAGTTGAGCACTGGGCGGTCCCGGTGTGCTGGCTGTCACTCCTCGGGGCGTGGCTTCTATCTGTGTGACGTTCATCCCGACGGCTTCCCCGTAGTGGGCGGGACTAACCTGTCACTCACGGCTCCGTGTTGGACTCATTGGGTTCCGCCCACCAGGGATGGCCGTGTTGTGAGTCTCCGTAGGAAATTCCGGGCTGACGCTCCGCTGCTGCAGCCGGTTTGCCGGGAGGGGAGATTCGTGACATGGAGCTGAGGTTCTGGGGCGGAGACTGGGGCCTGCCCTCCGTGCACCCGGAGAGCCTGGTGGTCCTGGTAAGAGATGTGCACGGATGTGTGATCGGGGTCCCGGTTCATGGTGTGCACACTACCAGCCGACACCCGGGACACCCCGAGAGCACAAAGTGATCCCACCAAGGGCATAGATAGTGAGAGCGGTGCAGGGCAACACCATCATCCCGGGACTGATCTGTGTGATAGGTTTTATATAGTCTCCCTTTACCTATATATAGTATTCCTGTGTGTGTGTGTGTGTGTGTGTGTGTGTGTGTGTGTGTGTGTGTGTGTGTGTGTGTATATATATATATGTGTGTGTGTATCTCTAACCCCCAAGGAGCTGCTGATTTTATTTGTGGTTACCATTACCTCACCTGCTCGCCTCTCCGTCTCAGGGGTCCCATTGGAAAGTAGCCCAAATGATGATGAATCCGACACTTAGTCCTTCTTTTTTTTTAACATTTTATGCAGGATAAACACAACAGTCCTTCAATAGAGGGTGAAGGGGAGTCCAGGCACCCGGTAATTGCAGGTTAGAGGTATCAGTCAGATCCAGAGAACAAACCGCTCCACAGACTGGATCCGGCAATTACCGGATCGGCCTCTCTCACTTGACCTAGCAGCAGATGAGATGCTCAACAAAGTCTCTGCCACAGACTTGTCAATTAAACTAAGAAATCTTGAGAGTTTTGATGAACTACCATACGGTGCCAGATTCTTTCAGCCGACCCGGCGATACTGTATGGGTATTGATCCAGGTTGCGTCCTCCAGCTGGGTTTCCAGGCTCCTCCAGAGACACCAGCCTTGCACTCAGTCCTCTCCTAGAAAAGTCCCCCCCCCTGGATCCTCCAGTCGCTTGGCTTCTCCCCTCAGGCAAGACAGCACAGGACCACCCCTGGATCAGTAGGCCCCAAGACAGTTGGGCCTGCTCTCTGTTACAAAGCCATGGGCCAGCCGACCCCGAGGCACAGGATCATGCAACGCCCACCGCAGGCCATGAGGTCAGGATAGAGAACCCTGGAAAAGAGACCCCACAAAATGGCGTTGGTACCTTTTTTAAATAACCTCTCCCAGAATGCACAGCAAGGAAACCACACCCACTGGGCTATTTCCAAGCGAAAGGTGGTATTCAATGCATCCAGCTTGTTGCATTTGTACACCTACCGATGGTGACAGTAACACCTACAGTCAAGTGGAAATTAGTACAACCCAGCTGGACAGGTACAGAAACCAGAACTTTTTGCCTGAGCCCAACTGCAGCTTCAGGCAGCTTTAAATTTGAAAAACAATAGCGTCTGCTCATTAGGTAGGGTGTGTGTGTGTGTTTGTGTGTGTGTGTGTGTGTGTGTGTGTGTGCGCGTGCGTGCGTGCGCGCGCACACACTAAAATAAGTATTGAACACGTCACAATTTTCTAGCTTAATATTTCCAAAAAGGTGCTAGTGACATGAAAATTTTCGCCCCATGTCGGTAACAGTCCATGTAATCCATACATACAAAGAAACCAAAAGAAATACTGTATTTATTGGCGTATACCACACACTTTTTCACCATGAAAATCAGTTGCAAATAGCGTGTGCGTGTTATACGCCATTACTTCAATTTTAGCTGCCTCGGAGGGGACAGGGAGGGGGGTGGGACGAACAGATTACATACAGTGAGAATCTCTTGTTTACTTGGCGGTCTCTGTAATAGGAAGTCCCGTCTCCTGGGCTGCCATTGGACCACTGTTCTGTCTATCATAGGAGATTCTCACTGTATGTAATTTGTCGGAGCTCGTCCCGCCCCCCTCCCTGTCCCCTCTAGGCTGCAGATGGATATCGATCAGGCTTCACTGATTGCAATGGTGAGGCTGCATTGATGGCATTGGTAAGGCTGAAGATGGGCACTGACCCAAATTTCCTTAGTTCAAATTTAAGTTTTTTTCCTGAAACTTGCCTCTTAAAATTAATATGCGTGTTATACGCCGATTAAATACGGGTAAGTTCAGAAATTACGTTATGTGTAATAAAATTAAATGACACAGGGAAAAAGTATTAAACACACTAACTTAAAGCGTAGTTCCACTGAAAAAAAAAAAAGTTTAAAGTCAGCAGCTACAAATACTGCAGCTGCTGACTTTTACTTTATGGACACTTACCTGTGCAGGGCGCTCGCGATGTCCTCACCCGAAGCCGATCTATCCCTCGGCTCCCGGGTGGAGGCACCGACTTCTTCAGTAAGGGAATCGGGAAGTGAAGCCTTGGGGCTTCTCAGCTTGGTTCCCTACTTCAACGCGCGCGAGTCCTCGCTGGTCCCTGCTGTCTTCTCGGAACGGGGGGTCTCCCAGAAGACACCAGAGGGGGGGGGGGGCAGAGGAGGGGCCGAACATATCTTAGATCGCTGCGCAATCTGCGGTGAATTATTGCTGGAAGTGGGAGCAAATACCTGTATTAGACGGTCAAATGTGACAAATGTGGGGGGGGGGGGGGAACCGGAAAAGCAGAAGTTCCATTTTTGGGTGGAACTTCGCTTCACTTTTTTATTTTTTTATTTTTTTTATGGTACAAAATCCTTTGTTGGTAATGACAGCTTCAAGATGCCTTCTGTATGGAGGAATTAGTCGCATGCATTGCTCTGGTGTGATTTTGGCCCATTCTTCCACACAGTCTTCAAATCTTGAAGGCTCTATGGACCTCTTCTATGAACTCTGATCTTTCGTTCTTTCCATTTTTCTATTGGATTCAATTGTCTGGGCCATTCTAGCAGCTTTATTTTATTTCTTTGAAACCAGTTGAGAGTTTCCTTGGCTTTGTGTTTAGGATCATTGCCTTGATGAAATATCCACCCTTGTTTCATCTTCATCTTCTTGGTAGATGGCGGCAGATTATGATCACAGATGTCTGTACATTTTTCCATTCATATTCATCCTTCCTTCAATGACATGAAGTTTGCCAGTACCGAATGCTGAAAAACAGCCCCATATAATGATGTTCCCACCTCCAAACTTCACTGTTGGTATGGAGGTGTTTTTGGGGTGATGTGCCATGCCATTTGAGCTCCAAGCATGGTATGCATTATGGCATCCAGAGAATTCAATTTTGATCTCATCTGACCAGACTATATTCTCCCAGTATTTCACAGGCTTGTCTAAATGTTGTGCAGCAAACTTTAACCAAGCTTCAACAATAGAGTCTTGTGTGGTGAGCCTGCATACAGGACATGGTGGTTGAATGCATTACTTATTGTTCCCCAATTCGGAGCTCCCCTTGCTACCAGGGACATCCAGGGGTTTAGGCACTGCACTCCTGACCCCAGTCCATCCTGCACCTTGTGACAAGTTACACTGGCCCATTCATTTTCAAAGCAAATCGCAGATCTGCAATAATTTCAATCTGGGTTCATGCAATTAAAGCCCGTGCCGTCTTTTACATATCTGTACCAGTTGTTTCAGGGCTCACCTCAAGTCGGCCTGTACACTAAGACAGAACAAATCCATGTGATTAAGCCGCATCAATGTGCCTTTTTTACAGGCTTTTAGCTTCCCATCCATCACCATGGTTGAGCAAATTTTTGGTGGAAGGTTTCACAGAGGGATTCCACACTGGGTTTGTTTCCTTGCCAACAGCGACTTTTGAGTGTTGGAATCTGAGGTCATCTCCCGCAGATGTAGAGGCGGTGGATGGATGTGTTACTATAGTCTGAACTCGGTTTTTTCATTGGTCCTTTTCAAACATCCCCTTTCCAGGTTTGGGGGGTCAACCTCCCGGGCCTTGTCAAAGGGAAATTTTCTAATAAATTAAGGTCAATTTACGATTTGTCAGCCCCTCATTGTGCCTAGCCTTGACTCTTTAATACCATCAGAGGAGTTTTCACTTAAAGTGGTGTTGCCACCAAAAAATTAAAACTACTTAAAATTCGTTAAAAAAATCAAAAAAAAATAATTGGCAAAAAAAAAATTTTTTACTCACCTCTAAATAACGGTTGCTAGGGGGTCCCTCGTAATCTGCCTTCTTCATTGCCCGGGCTGGTGACATCACTTCCCCTCGCGCCGCACATTCATCTGGGACCTGTCATGTGTCCCAGGTGACTGTACGGCGTATCACGGCGCCCTGCGCCGCTCGCGCATGCGCAGTGGGTGCCCGGCTGTGAAGCCACAGCCGGGTGCCCACAGTATGCATGACGGCGCCGCGAGCGGAGCGGGGAGCGAGGGGGGGGGCTTCGTTCCCCCGCATCGCTGGACCCTGGGGCAGGTAAGTGTCCGATTATTAAAAGCCAGCAGCTGCAGTATTTGTAGCTGCTGACTTTTAATTTTTTTTTTTTTAGGGGGTACCCCACTTTAAATGTGAATCAATCCATTCAATGTATAATTGGGGTAGGTGAGGGCGCTTGGCTGTCCAAAGCTGACATCGCAGATGCCTTTATACTTCTTCCAATTCTGCTGTCGCTCTGGCAGTGGCATGGCATTAAGTGGAGGGGGTTGTATTATTTTTCCACCAAGCTTACCTTTGGCTCCAAGAGTAGTCCCAGGCTGTTTGCGTCGCACAAGCACTCAGTTGAATCCTCACACACAGAGAGAGTTGTCAGGACGTTATCCACTGTTTGGACGATTTTCTCCTCATTGAGAATGGTGAACAGGCCCCCGCCGACCTTCAAAAACTGACATCAGTTTTTGCGGCTTTAGACATCCCACTGGCAGTTAAGAAAATAGAAGGCCCAGTTACTAAACTCACTTTGCTATGGATCGTGCTTGATGCTCAGTCTATGCAGCCCAGTCTTCCCACAGACAAACTGGTAAGGATCAGAGAATGCACACATGCATTCACGATCTCCCATGTTTGTACCAGGATTGAATTACAGTCTCTGCTAGGTATGCTGAATTTCGCGATGAGGATTATTCCCCAGGGGAGGTCTTTCATTTCTAGGTTATTGACTTTGTTACCGTCAGCTCCTGACTCTGATTCTCGTGTCAAATTTAGATCCTTCCACTCTGTCGAATTTACACATGTGGGATGAGTTCCTGCAACATTGGAATGGTGTTACTATGTTTTATCCCTGCAGTGTCAGCCCTTGTACACACGGTCGGAGATTCCGACGGAATGTTTCCTTTCGGACCATTTTGTCGGATATTCCGACTGTGTGTGGTCTCCATCGGACTGTTTCCGTCGGACCAACTTTTCCAACTTGCCGGTAAAATTTTCCGATAAAATGCTCCGATCGGACATACTCCGATCATGTGTAGCTACTCCGACGGACATGGTGCCACGCATGCTCACAATCAAATTCCTAGACTAAAGCTATTGGCTACTAGCCTGAACGTAGTCCTGTCCTAACGAAATAACGTCATCACGTTATGTACAATCAGATTTTCCGACAACTTTGTCCGACCGTGTGTATGCAATAGTTTCGAACAAAATCCAACGGATTTGGTTGTCAGAATGTCCGACTGTGTGTACGAGGGCTCAGGGTTTTCCTATCAGGTTTCTACAGATGCAGCGGCCACAAAGGGCTATGCGGCTATTTGTGGCTCACACTGGCTGTCGGGGCCTTGGCCAGATGAGGCTTTCTCTATTCCGGGGCTCACAGAGGCATCAGCCTTGTTCAAAATCGACCCCATTGTTGCCGCAGCACAGGTGTGGGGTCATTTGTGGATAGGTCAGACTGTTTTTTTTTTTTTTTCCCACGGATAATCAAGCCACGTCAGAAATTGTCAACAAGGGCAGATCTAGGTCTTATGTCTTTTGTGCGTTGGCTCATTTGGCTCTCCCTCCGATTTAACTTCCACATACACCACAGATTCATCAATGGTGTAGTGAATGTAGTGGCAGATGCTCTGTCCCTGTTTAATCACCCACTGTTTTTCCAGCAGGTTCCAGACGCCGATGCTGGCACCATTCCTGCCCCATATTTTCTTCAACTAATGATGGACTAGATACCCACTGGGCCGTTGTGGCAGCTTTAATCGGCAAATGATTGTCGGTGAACACCAGGAAGTCATATGTCACAGCATGGAATGTTTTCCAGGCCTTCCAGTCACGGTATCCTGGGGTTGATGGCTACAGCATTCAGTGTTTACTAGCTTTCACCCCCTTTTGCCACTCTCAGCTTAAACTGGCCCATGGCACCATTAGGACATATCTAGCGGGCATTCAGCACTTTTTGTCTTTATGGGATCCCAACGGGCCATCCATTTTTTTTTTTTCATCACTCCCCATTAAAGCTATCCTCAAAGGGATTCAGAAGAGTAGCCCCCCTGCTGTAGTTAGCAGGCTGCCCATCACGGGGCAGATATTCTGGGGCATGTCCGATTTATTTGCACAGTTTTTTTTAACTAGATTAAGGAAAGATGGTCAATGTAAAGCTCTTATGAGCAAAGTAAAATCGGTTGCATATTTGGTATTCTGAATAAAAAATTTCCATTACCACATGGGTAAAATAGAAATGTAATTACATTGGACCCTAGCCATGTAAAGTGTTATAGACCTGTTTAGTAATGTCATGCATAGGATACATGCAGGGTTTTTATGTGCTGATGTAATTGGTAGTATGGTTTGGGGAAATGACCTGGCAAACATGTTTACCTTTTGCTGTGGTTACTAGCATTTGCCTATGTAAGTGAAGGGTGACACACGTTTTTTACTGCCCATACGTAGAGAGCTGAGTGGGTGCATGATGTACATCAGAACATCAGTGACTTCTCAGGAAAGCTTACATCCTTTTTAAAGTGTACCTGTCACCATGCAAAGTAGAAGTAGCAACACTTTGCATCAAATTAATAGCTGTGAACGACTGCGGCATAAAATTCCTTATGATAAAATCAGATGCTAATATTTCCTTCTAAATACAGGTCCAACCAGCAACTGCAGTACATGCATGACAGATATTCATTTAACCACATGCCGACCAGCCGCTGCCATTTGTACTGCGGCAGAATGTCTTGGCTGGGCAAAACGACATTATGTAACATATTACATATGTTATGTAATCGCTTTGCCCTGTGACCACCCACGCCTATGCGAGTGCCTGGCGGTCTCTATCACTGCCAGGCTCCTGTGATCGCTCGGGGCACACAGAGAACCCAGAACTGTGTGTGTAAACGCAGTTTCCGGTTCTCTGAGGGAAGAACTGACAAATCGTCTGTTCATACAGAGTATGAACAGCGATCTGTTATCTTCCCTGCACAGTCCCCTCCCCCCTTCAGTTAGAACACAAACTAGGACACACCTAACTCCTTCACTATTCCCTAGTGTTAACCCCTTCACTGCCAGTGACATTGATCTCTGTATTGATGCCAGTGGTCCCACAAATGTGTCAAAATTGTCCGATGTGTCCCCCATATTGTCACAGTCACGATAAAAATCGCTGATCACCGCCATTACTAGTGGAAAAAAAAATGTATTAATAAAAATGCCATAAAACTATCCCCTATTTTGTAGACACTGGTTTGTGCAAAAGTTATAATCTACGCTTGTGCCACTGATTTATTCCCTCCCCCAATCACCATTGATCTCATCACTATCGGTAAGCAGTGGTGGTTGGGAGGATGGGATCAGTGGCACTAGTAATTGCTCGCTCAGTGTTAGTTGATTCCTTCCTTCACGTGCCCCAAAGGTGCCTCTGCTAACTTGGGGTCTCCTCGAAGAGTGAAAAGCTCCTCCCCCTGCACTATATTGGATGTTGGCTAATTAGCTAATTTTCTCCTTTTAGTTTCCTCCTCCCGACATGGCTTCTCCCTCTGAAGATAGGCGGGTGGTCCCGAGTGACAGTGCTCAGCTGAAGCCTCCCCTTTAGCTGCAGTGAGTGTACTTCAATCTCTTTCTGGCTCTAAGTAGAATAGGTGGAGAGCGGGCCACATCCTTCAGTTGCGGAACTCCAGGGCCTGGTCGCAAGTACCACTCCTGCGACCCTGGTAGATGAGATGAGATGCCACTGATGAGATGAATATGTAGGCCTAGTACTCCATAATCCCATCACACATGTTCCTGGAGAAAACTCTATAGTTTTGGTTGCTGCAGCAACCACCAGCTGGAGACTGGATCAGAAAGCCACAATATTTGCCAGCTTACACCACAGATGATCGGGTAGAGTCCAAATGTTTTTTTTTATTGAAGCATGATCACATCACAAAAAGCTAGTGCAATGTAAAGATCAGATGACTGAAAAAGGGGTCTTGTGTGACCCCGAAACGTTGCACTAACTTTTGGTGACGTGAGCATGCTTCAATAAAATATGTAGGCCTGCTTCTCCTGAAAATAGTAGTTGCTCAGCTTTCATGTTGTGTTAATGGCTTCTATTAGGGCTGAAACAACTAATCAGCACAATCGATTATGAAAATAGTCAATTATTTTCATAATCGATTAGTTGGTCAGCCGATAATTTGGCCTGCATACAGAATGCATGTTTTATTTACAGCACAGTACACTGTTCATACATGTCAGTAAGTGCCTAAGAACTTATGAATATGAATGTGTAAGGAGCAATGCATCATGGGACATGTAGTCCTAGGAAGGGGAAGGAAATTAGTGGTTCTAAAGGCTGAAGATTTTTTACCTTGCTATAGGAGCACTCTATACTATACTATTCAGCTTGCTATACGGGCACTCTGAAAGCAGAAGAAGCCAGAAGCACAGACTGGGGGTCTTTAGAAGAGAAGAATCAGGGCTGCTCTGTGCAAAATCATTACACAGAGCAGGTATGACAAAGTTGTTGTATAAAAGAAAAAAAATCCAACATTTACAATAAATTTAAGGGCTCTGCGCAGGGAAGATCAGCATCTGAACTAGGGCTGAAACAACTAATCGATTATGAAATGAATCGATTACTATTTTCATAATCGACTAATCGGCCAGTGTTAGGTTGCTCGTCTTCTGTAAGTAACCCCTGGTAGCCTAGGCTAGGATTGAAGGGCGGAGGTCCCTTTCACCGGTGGACAAAACATTACACATACACACGATTGTACGTGAATAATGAATGTGCATATTGAAGCACACACAACAGTTTTATTTAGTTTGAGCTAAAGGACAGCCCTGTGGTTTAGCCAATCAGGGACTGCCACATAAAATATGCAAGATAGTATATTTTACTACGTCATCATGGTTTTTTTTGTACAAGCAATTTCTGCCTAGTAACAAAAAGCTAAATATATACATTTTTATACAGTTTAAAATGTTTCTTAGGTCTGGTGCAAGACAGGCCTGTGGTTTTAACGCCATGGAGTTACTTCTGCTCTCAAAAAGGGAAGTAGCTTAACCGCATCCATCTGTTCTGAACAGATATCTAACCTTGTGACAATTCTAAATGCCTTGTACAAGCAAAAACACATATGACCTTAAGCAATAGATTTCTATGTCATGCTAACAGTAATTTTCCAATACCCAAAATGGATGTCTTCTAACAAGATGGTTCCCTCATTACCTTTATAATCCTCCCTTTGATCATTCTGTGATTTACATAATGATCATTCCTTTTCTAATTTAATAGCACAGGCTTCATACTCCGAACCCTTGTGCTCTTGGTTTCTATACCATACCGTTGGATCCTTAACAATGGAAGTGAGTTTCAGATCCTTCGGAGCGACCGTGTTTCCCTTTTTACATAAACATTTGATTATCTTATAACAGGCATATAAAAATAGAATGAAGAGAATCACAGTGACAATTGTCATGGCAGCATTTCGGAGCCAAGATATTAATCCCCCAAAACTAAAACTGCTCGAGAAGGGATCCCAGTTTTTTCCTATGTTCCTTGCCTCTTTCTGTAGTTTATTTACCTCTTCCCTGTGTTGGGCAATAACGTCATAGTAGTCTGGGACTTCGATGCTGGTATTATGAATCCAGGTACAGCACTCATAATCCTCAGTAGTCTCACAGAGGCCAGTAAGGGCTGCACTCATACTTTCTATAGCCAACTCATGTAGTTCTAGTTGCTTCCTAATTGCCCTAGTTTCTAGATTTAGTTTGGTTATGTCATCAGAATTTTCCTCCAGAATCTCATCAATTATGCCAGTGTAATTATTTAATCTTTTCATTAGGTCAATTCCCCACCCTGTCCAGGAAGGGAACCATGCCCAGGCCATATCTTTTTCTAAAAACAATTCTCGTTTATTACGGTGTCTAAGGGGATATCTAGGATGCATGCTGGCTTCAAGGAGGTGACTTCCCTTGTTATCCCCTAATACCCCCATGATAGGAACCAGGGCTGCAAGGTAACACCACCCCTGGGGTTTGGTTGGGATCCAGGGGTGACAGAGTTTGCCGCAGCATATATATATGGTATTTCCTAGAGCTAGGGGTCGTTTATGGAACACGTTCCTAAGAGTATCAGAAAGGCCAGAGAGCACCAGAATTGACATTAATTGGTGTATTGTAGTCTTGGTACTGGAGCTAAGAAAGTCTAAAAAGGTGGCATTTAGGGTGGGATCTTCCAGGGAAATTTGTTCTATGCCTCTCTGAACTTCTTGTAGATCTTGTTCTTGGGAGTTGCTGCTCTCTGTCACTGCCAGGGGCTCTGGAGTCGAGGGAAGCTGGGGACACTTTTTAAGACGGCTGGCGTGGATCCAGGTGTTTCCTAGGTCTGTTAACACTGCGGTCCTGGATACCTTTTCCACCTTCCATGGTCCTGAGAAAGCCGGTCCGATACTCTTTCTTTGTGCTAATTGTTTGATCAGCACTTTATCCCCAGGGATGAAGGGATGCGTTGATTCTGTGGGAAGAGGGAAAAAAGGTGACAGAAACTTGTTCGTTCATTTCATGGAGCATACTTACCAGATTTTTCACGTACATTTCCTGTTGGGAATAAATGTCAATATCAGTGTCTTGGTCTAATGGGGGTAATTCTATGTTTGCGGGGATTCCCATGAGGACCTCAAAGGGTGATAGTTTTGTTCTTGCATGTGGATCTTCCCCTCTTTTGACCAAAGACCTTCAGGGTCTTTGGTCAATCCTTCCTTTGTCCAAAAATGGACATCATCTTCTGTGGCCATTGATTGCATCTGTGCTATGACAGTTTTAAAGTTAGGTGCTGCGAAGTGTTCCTTGAAAAACATTGTTGTGGGGGCAGGGGGGTTAGGGGAAAAGGCAGCAGCTCTTTTAGCTTCTCTGTCAGCAAGAGCATTCCCTTTTGAAACACGACTGCTGTCAGAGGAGTGTGCCTTTACTTTAATTATGGCTACCTTTTTTGGAAGAAGAATGGCTTGGAGGAGAGCACTAATCTGTGTGGAGTTGGCAATTATTTTGTTGTCTGCTGTTTTAAAACCTCTATTGGCCCATATCACACCAAAATCATGCACCACACCAAAAGCATATCTACTGTCTGTGTAGACGTTCACCTCTTTACCGGTGAATAGAATGCAGGCCCTAGTGAGGGCTTCTAACTCTGCTACTTGGGCTGAAGAGGGAGGTAATGATTTTGCCTCCAGTACGATGTCTGGTAGTTGAACAACTGCATATGGTTTGGCTTCTAATACCTTGTTTGGCAACTGGACTATTGCATATCCTGTTTGGAAGGTGGAATCAGAGGGACGGGAGCAACTACCGTCCACAAAAACATCCTCTGCACCTGAGATAGGGGTGTCAGTGAGATCCGGTCTGGGACTGGTAATAGCAGCAACCTTTTCCGAACAGTCATGTATAATGTCTGGGTCATGTGGTAAACGCAACATGGAATGCAAAAGGCGCACAGCGGGGTTGCTGGCAGGCACATATTTGAGTGTGAGGTTATCAGTGTTCATCAGTGTTATCTCATAACCACTAAGTCTTTGCGAGGTCATATGTTGGGTATTCATGTTCTGAATAAGATGCGTGACTGAATGAGTGGTATAGAGAGTCAATGGGTGACCTAGCACTAATTTGTTTGCATCTTGTACAGCCATTGCACAGGCAGCAAGATTTTGGAGACAGGATGGCATTCCCTGTACTTGGATGGGGAGTTTTTTTTAGATAGGTAGGAGACAGGGCGGTAGCCTGTTCCATGCTGTTGTGTCAAAACCGCGGCAAAAGAGGTCCCCGAGACTACACAGTATAGTTGAAAAGCTTTACCATAGTCTACCAACCCTAGGGCGGGAGCATTTGACAGACTGTTTAATAGAGCTTGAAAAGCTTGTAGTCTGTCTTCAGTCCAATCTATTAATTTAGGGGCTGTCGAGCCAGTAGCCTCTCTTAGGATACTATCATAATGAGAACAGTCAGGGATCCATTGGCGGCAATATACAATTGCACCCAAAAATGAGAGTAGGGCGGCCTTGTCTTTTGGGGGACTGAGAGCTCGAAGGGCTGCGGCACGTTTGGGGGACACTAGCCTTGTCCCTTCCTTTAGAATGCACCCTAGGTATTCTACCTGTGGCTGGCACCATTGTATTTTCTTCCTTGAGGCTAGATGCCCGGCGTGAGCTAGGTGTTGTAACAGTGATGTTGAATCGACCGCACAATCTTCAGCAGTTCGACTGCACAGGAGCAGGTCATCCACATACTGTATTAGTACCGACCCACGCTCAGAAGTCCAAGACTTGACAGTCTCGTTGAGTACCATAGAGAAGGCGGCTGGACTGTCTACATACCCTTGCCAGGTTAGTTGGCCCCCGGCCCAGGAGAAAGCAAACATAGGTTGGGCTTCCTCTGCAATGGGAATGCTAAAGAAAGCATTCGCTAAATCAATTACTGTGTAGCATAGAGAGTCTGCCGGTATGCATGAGAAAATAAAAGTGATGTCTGAGACTAGGGGTGGGAGGGGAATCACTTGTTTGTTTACTGCTCTGAGGTCTTGGACGAGTCTCCACTCGCCACTGGCCTTCTTTACAGGGTAAATGGGTGTGTTCCAGGGACTGATGATTGGTCTCAGGATACCTTTTGATATGTAGTCATCGATCTGGGGGGCAATGCCTTGGGTCTTTTCGGGGGGCAGGGGGTATTGTTTGTGATATTGTGCTTCTGCGTCAGGGCGCATCTGAGGCGAGTAAGGCGTACAGTTAATGAAACCTACGCTACCTTTGTTTTCCGCCCAGATAGCATGTGTTTCGAGAGAGGCGGGGAGTAGCATAAAGAAGCCTCTGTGTGCATGTCGCTTAGGGCCATGTAAGTCACATAATGGTGAACTAGCGGTAAGGGAACCTTCTCTATTAAACTTAATGGTAATACACAGTTGTGCCAAGAGGTCCCGTCCCATAAGGGGCACAGGGCATGAGGACAAGACGGCAAAAGTTTGGGTACATAATTTCTGTCCTTCTGGAGTGGCTACAGTCAGTGGTGGAGTGATGGGATGGGTGACAGGTGTCCCATTAATACCAACAGAGTTTCCCTCGGTGCATTATTTGTGGCTGTGTAGGATATTGGGGTAGTGGTTGACGAGGGTTCTGGTATGGCAGATAACGGGGATACTGTGGGCGGGTCTGGGGGTTAAATCCCCTGCCTCTGCCTCTTGCTCTAATCTGTCCAGTCCTATAAGGGCACTGGGATTTCCAATGTCCTTGCTGTCCACAATTGCCTATATTTTCCAAGGCATTTGTTCCATGCACAGAAACAATCCTTCATGTATTGTGGGTCAGCCCCTTTGCAGGGAGGATAAGAATGCTTATGTACCTGACAAATTTTACTGACTTCTTGCCAGTCTTCCTCTGAACAAGGACCTTGGGGTCCTGGGTCATGGATTCCCAATTGGTGACACCTTTCTCGGACTTGTGTCCAAAATGGTTCTACCTGGGGGCCAGGGATCATATTACTGACAAATTCATAGGGTGATGGGGTGGCCATGGCTTGGGTTGCTGCAGAATTCCCCATCTAGTAGTCTGGGCAGTGTGTGTCTAGTGGCAGGACACAGGTGATAACACCCGGTTTGTCCAACAATCCGGTCTCTGGTCTGGGAGTAGGATCCCTGATCTTTTTTGGGGCAGATGGACTTATATAAAACTATGAAGATTTACCCTTAATATACGATGAAGGGTAAATCTTTCCTGGTGGCGGGATATACCCCTCTTACACCAAGTCTGCAAGAGAACCCCCCTGGTCTGGTGGTCAGTAAAATCCACTTGTCATCTATTCTTAGGAAGAGTAGACCTAACGTGCAATGGGGGCAGGTGGATGCTATGTCACTACAAGAGGGCTCCTCATATTCTGCACTTATTTAAACAACAACAATTATTTTCCTTATACTCTATATTAAAACTTATACTCTATATACTTACACGTGTACCTAGAGAGAAACAGACATATTCTTAATATACTTTAAGACATGAAATAACCGTATTGCAATACATTTATCAATTTATAGTGCACTTTTTTTTAAAAAATTTCAAATGGGCGTCCACTCCACCAATCCCTTTGTCACGGGCGTAATCTACTACTTCCCGTGTTAAAAATACTATCACCAATAGTTTTAAGTCAGACCAACCTAGTCGGACTCCCCTAAACCTATAAATTCCTTGCGAGCCCTTTTAACCTCCCGAGGGACCAGCCTAGTCCACCGCGAAGGCACAGTTACTTCTTTTAATTTTAAACTAAGTTCGTAGCGGCCGCCCGGACAGAGTAAGTGTTTACACCATTCACCAATCAGGTAAAAAAGAGTAAAGTGACTTACCTGTCGCAAGACGAGACGAACCCCACTTTGCTGGTACCAAAACTGTTAGGTTGCTCGTCTTCTGTAAGTAACCCCTGGTAGCCTAGGCTAGGATTGAAGGGCGGAGGTCCCTTTCACCGGTGGACAAAACATTACACATACACACGATTGTACGTGAATAATGAATGTGCATATTGAAGCACACACAACAGTTTTATTTAGTTTGAGCTAAAGGACAGCCCTGTGGTTTAGCCAATCAGGGACTGCCACATAAAATATGCAAGATAGTATATTTTACTACGTCATCATGGTTTTTTTTGTACAAGCAATTTCTGCCTAGTAACAAAAAGCTAAATATATACATTTTTATACAGTTTAAAATGTTTCTTAGGTCTGGTGCAAGACAGGCCTGTGGTTTTAACGCCATGGAGTTACTTCTGCTCTCAAAAAGGGAAGTAGCTTAACCGCATCCATCTGTTCTGAACAGATATCTAACCTTGTGACAATTCTAAATGCCTTGTACAAGCAAAAACACATATGACCTTAAGCAATAGATTTCTATGTCATGCTAACAGTAATTTTCCAATACCCAAAATGGATGTCTTCTAACAAGATGGTTCCCTCATTACCTTATAGCCAGTAACATAATGGGGTTAAAAAAAAACTAAAATGAGCCCTTTATAGTACAAAAAGAGCAAATAATTGCTACTGTAAATATTACTTTCACTGTTCTACAATAAAAAAAAAAGAACCCCTTACAGTAGTGATTATCTGCTTTTTATTTCTACTATAAAGGGCTAATTTTAGGTTTTTTAACCCCATTATGTTACTAAACGTCTTAGATCTGGTTCACATCTATGTGTTTATTGGTGCTTTTTGCAGAAATGCACTACAGTTCATTTACATGCTTTCTTATGGGACACGTTCACTTTTAAAAGGGTCAGGGACTTTTAACGCAAAATGGTGCTTTATTGGCTCAATATATTTCAGTGGAGAAGCAGCAGAAAAGCATGTAATGCATCTTTTGCAGCAATTTGTGTTTTTTAATCTGCCCAAATTTTTTTTAAAATTGCAGTAAAATCACGTGCGCAGAAATCAAAACGCACTGCAGAAACAGATCAAAAGCAAACTGCATAGGTGTGCACCGAGCCTTATGCTGACCACACAGATCAATTTTCAGATGAGAATATTCAGACAAAATATCTTTGTACATTCGCTTAATGAAATAATTTCGTTTGAAATTTTCACTTTTTTTAACATTAGGTTTTTAAAATGAATGTTATTTCTGAACGAAAACCACATACTGTCTGAAAATTCCTTTGACTAAGACATTTCTATTTCCAAATTTTCCCGTCATGGTGGTTGAAAATGAACGTCAATTTGACCCACTTTTTTTTTTTTTTTTTTTAAGGTTATTAACCGATTAATCGAAACAATAATCAGCCAACTAATCGATTATGAAAATAAACGTTAGTTGCAGCCCTAATCTGAACCCAGAGAAGCTGAAGGCTGATAGACTGGAGGTAACATAAGGCACTACAATTAAATTTCAAGTAAAAGTTTACCAGTATTGTGCATTATGTTTAACCACTTGACCACTGGGCACTTAAACACCCTTAATAACCAGACCAATTTTCAGCTTTCGGTGCGTTCACGTTTTGAATGACAATTACTCAGTCATGCAACACTGTACCCATATAAAATGTTTGTCCTTTTTTTCACACAAATAGAGCTTTCTTTTGGTGGTATTTAATCACCGCTGGTTTTTTTATTTTTTGTGCTATAAAAGAAAAAAGACAGAAAATTCTGTTAAAAAAAAAATGAATTTTTCTTTGTTTCTGTTATAAAGTTTAGCAGATTAGTAATTTTTCTTCATAAATTTTGGCCAAAATTTACACCACTACATATCTTTGGTAAAAATAAGTACAAATTGGTGGATATTATTTGGTCTTTGTGAAAGTTATAGAGTCCACAAGCTGTGGTGCCAATATCTGAAAATTGATCACGCCTGAAGTACTGACGGTCTATTTCAATTCTTGAGACCCTAACACAAGTACAAATACCCCCCAAATGACCCCTTTTTGGAAAGAAGACATTCCAAGGTATTTAGTAAGAGGCATGATGAGTTTTTTGAAGTTGTCATTTTTTTTCCCCACAATTCTTTGCAAAATCAAGATTTTTTTTTTTTTACTTTATTTTTTCACAAAATTGTCATATCAGTTTATTTCTCACACACAGCATATGCATACCACAAATTACACCCAAAACACATTCTGCTATTACTCCCGAGTATGGCAATACCACATGTGCGAGACTTTTAAACAGTGTGGCCACATACAGAGGCATAACATGCAGGGAGCGCCATCAGGCGTTCTGGAGCACCCAGGACAATTCTGACATTTCTCTCCTACATGTAAAAATCATAATTTATTTGCTAGAAACTTACATAGAACCCCAAAACAATATATATATTTTTTAGCAAGCACCCTGGAGAATACAATGGTGGTCGTTGCAACTTTTTATCTTGCACGGTATTTGCGCAGCAATTTTTCGAATGCGTTTTTTTGGGGGAAAAAAAAATGTTTTGTCGTAAAAAAAAAAAAAAAAGTAAAGTTAGCCCAATTTTTGCATAATGTGAAAGATGAAGTTACGCCGAGTAAATGGATACCTAACATGTCACTCTTCAAAATTGCACACGCTCACGGAATGGCGCCAAACGTCGCTACTTAAAAATCTCCATAGGCGACGCTTTACATTTTTTTACTGGTTACATGTTTTGAGTTACAGAGGAGGTCTAGGGCTAGAATTATTGCTCTCGCTCTAACGTTCGCAGCGATACCTCACATGTGTAGTTTGAACACCGTTTTCATATGTGGGCGGGACTTACGTATGCATTCGCTTCTGCATGCGAGCACATGGGGACAGGGGCGCTTTAAATTTATTTTATTTTTTTTATTGTTCATTTTACTGTTATTTTAGTTTGACATTTTTTTTTTTCCCCAAAAATAAATGTTTTGATCACTTTTATTCCTATTACAAGGAATGTAAACATCCCTTCTAATAGGAATATGGGATGACAGGTCCTCTTTACAGTGAGATATGGGGTCAATAAGACCCCGCATCTCACCTCTAGGCTGGGAAGCCTGAAATAATAAAAAAAAATATTGGCGAGTCGGTAGAAGCACCGGAGGGCAGCGGGGGGAACATGTCTATGGCAGAGTATCTCCGGGTATGGCAATTTATGGCAGAGTATTGGCAGGGTATTGTACTGCAGAGTATTGGCGGGGAATTGAGGGGTTAAATTCTGTGTGCAGCGATGAGGGCACTGCAGATGCAGCCCACAGCGCTGCTGTCACCGATCTCTTCCCCCTCCGCTGTACCGATTGGTACAGAGAGGGGAGGGAGGAACCGGTGTCATTTGACAGAGCGGTCACGTGGTAAACGGCCGCGATGAGCGCCCGTTTTTTTTTATTTAAGGGGAAAAAAGAAAATCTCCTGTGTCTGATGATATGTACCATATCTCTTCAGTTATTCTCAGTGAATTAAATATTTTGTTTATTAACCATATAACTGGTTATTTATATTTCCCACTGTATATAGATATCGGGAATTATTATTTTTTTAAACTTTACATTAAAGTGGTTGTGAAAGTAAAAAAAATAAATAAATAACAAACATCATACTTGCCTCCTCTGTGCAGCTCGTTTTGCACAGAGTGGCCCCGAACCAGCTCTTCTGGGGTCCCTCAACAGCTTTCGCAGCTCCTCCCCACATCTAATAACCCCCTTGGAGAAGCGCTTCCCTGAGGGGGGTTGCCTTGTGGGCGTGCTCCCTAGTCCAGCATTCGGCGTCTATAGAGGTTGAATGCAGGACTCGGCATAGGATAGCATAGGATGCATTAAGGTGAAAAAACGCAAACCTTTACAACCCCCTTTAAGTTATACAGTAAACTTTTTTTTTTTTTTTTTTTTTGAGGTTTTTATCCAATTAATTGAAACAATCGGCCAATTAAATTGTTTTATGAAAATAATAGTTACAGCCCTAGCTTCAATGCCCTCTGAATCCCTGACCTGGAACCGGTTTAGAGCACATAAGCCATAGACAACAAGGTAACTAGCATTCTCAGAGGTCAGTAACAGCAATGGAAAAAAACTTTGTTGCATCTGCCTTCAATGTCTAGCTAGGTAATTACAAATATGCTTCCCTCAATCCATCGAAAACAAGTTATTTTGGCGCTTTCCCAAATTTTCGTTTTTTTTTTTTGTGCTGTTCCATGTCATATGCAACTGCTCTCTGTCTGAATTTGTTTACTTAAATAGGAGGTTAAAGATTTCTAGAAGATATCAGTGGTTCCTTGGGGGTGGAGGTCCATGATAGGTGTCTTGCCATTGGAAGGAAAGAAAATTAAAGATGGGGAGCAAGAGCAAAGCAGAGGGTTTGTTTTGGGCAGAGCTAGCTGTTGGCAGTCACAGCTGGTCGTTAGGGGTTTGAGCCAAAAAGCACCCCCCACCCCATGCTAATAGATTGACTGACTACGTTGGAAAAACCTCTATGAAGTGGTTAATCACAGATATCCCTGTTCTGTATATTCAAAAAGTGTGAGACGGCTCCCAATGGCCAGGGGTATGTTATTTAGCTGAGAAATGCAATAATCTAATTTTCAGAGCAGCATATTCGTTCTTTAAAAGTACAAAGTGTGCCCATGTTCTTTGTCTCTTTACCTGATTAATGAAACCATTTGGTTCCAGCCTACAGTAATGGTAATAACGTGTGTGTTGCTGCCCCCAGTTCTTGATGGTTGTTGTTGGCTTGTGAGCACAGAATTTGTTTTTGTACTCTTAGATTTCTATTACATTATTATCTCTCTGTACTTTCCAGGCTTATGCAAGATTTGTTGGTGCTCCCCTGAAGCTAAACCCTATGGATTACACCTGGGCAAGTCTTCAAGGTAATCTGTTCACTTGTAATTGTACATATCGTTCGTTTGAAGTCACACACCGATTAAGAGTGTTTTGTTGGCATCCCTTTGTGGTCCTGCTTTGGCAAGTGCTTGATTCAAACAACTCTTACAATAGCCAGGCATGGTTAAAGAATAATGCTAGGCACACGGACATAGATTTCATGCTGGCTATTGTATTCAGATAACCACAGTGCCCATCACTGTCTTAATACCCAAGCAGTGATTGCATCTGATAGTAGGTAGTCACTTTTCAGCTAATCGTTTTCCACCCGGCTTCTTTGTTTTTTTGTTTTTTTTATCGAAGTTTGTCCATCTAGGTGATGCCAACAAGGCCTCTCACAGCTCAAAGTTTTTCTGTTTCAACATGGATTAGCCAACATGCAAGAAGTGTATGGCCAGCTTAAGCAGATGTGCAGGAGTTCCTAAAAAAAAAAAAATAAAAAAAAAAAATAAAGTGTCCAATGAGTGCCAATTTGAATCACAAAGCCAGAAATTCAATGTATGTATGGCCCCAAAACCCAATATAAACTGAACAACCCTACTAGCCTTAAGTAGACTCTAGAGCCTTTAAAGTGATTGTAAAGGTTTTTTTTAAATAACAAACCTGGTATACTTGCGTGCTGTGTGCAGTGGCTTTTCGCAGAGCTGCCCTGGTCGTCCTCGCAGAGCTGCCCTGGTCCTCCTCTTCTGGAATCCCTTGCCAGCACGTCAGGCTCCTCCACTGGGACAAGTTTATGTAGATCTAGGATGAAAATGCTTTAGTTCAGTGGTTCTCAACCCTGTCCTCGAGGCCATGCTTGCAGATTTTCCTTTTATCGTGACATGAGTCAATGGCTTGGTATTTTGGACAGCTATTTTATCTAAGAGAAATTCACAAAACATGGCCTGTTGGGGGTACTTGAGGACAGGGTTGAGAACCACTGCTTTAGATCATAAGCATTGAGATAGGAAGAGATGTTAAAAAAATAAAATAAAAAATAAAATAAAAGTGTGTGGGGTTTTTTTTTTTTTTTTTTTTTAACCAGTTGCCGACCGCCGCACGCCGATGTACGTCGGTAGAATGGCACGGGCAGGCATAAGGACATACATGTACGTCCCTTGCCTCCCGCGGGTCGGGGGCCCGATCGGGCCCCCGCCCGGTGCCTGTGGCGGTCGGTTTTCGTCCGGGAGCGATCCAGGATGAGGGGGCGGCCATTCATTCATGGCCACCCCCTCGCGATCGCTCCCGACGAATAGAAATCCCCGGTGACATCACTTCCTCTCCTGTAATGTAAACACAGGAGAGGAAGTGATGTATTCTCTCCTCCGTGTCGGTATTTTTCGTTCCGACACGGAGGAGAGCGGATTGGTGAGTTGCACCAACACTCTACACACACAGTAGAACATGCCAGGCACACTCACACCCCCCCTTTACCCCCCGATCACCCCCCCAATTACCCCTGCCCCCCAGTCACAGTGACACCAATGTCATTTTTTTTTTTTTTTTGCATTGGTGTCATTTGTGACTGTAATAACTGTTAGGGCAGTTAGTTAGCCCCCTTTAGTTCTAATGTACCCCCCTAACCCCCCCAATAAAGGTTTAACCCCGTGATCACCCCCCGTCGCCAGTGTCACTAAGGCTGGGTTCACATTGCAGCGGTTTATGAGAACGAATGTGATTCGCACCGCACTGCAGTGCAAATCACATCCGATCTCTGTGCGATTCGAGTTCAGCCATTCGCCGCACCCGCCGCAAATTCGCACGGGACCCTTTTTTTGGCCCGCAGCAGAATCGGATCGCATGGGTGTTCACACCATGCGATCCGAGTTTGCAGATCGCACTGCGATATGCGAACTGATCTGGGGGTGTCAGTAACATTTCACTGACACTCCCAGCAGTTCGCATAGGGCAGTGTGAACTGCCGCCGGGAGGCATGCGATGCGGGAACCCGCCGCGGATTTGCGGCGTTTCCGCATCGCTCCAGTGTGAACCCAGCCTAATAAGCAATCATTTTTCTGATCGCCGTATTAGTGTCACAGGTGACGCTAGTTAGGCAGGTAGGTATTTAGGTTCGCCGCAGCTTTTTATAGCGCCAGGGACCCCCATATACTACCGCATAAAGCCCCCTGATTGCCCCCTAGTTAACCCTTTCACCAGTGATCACCATATAACTGTTACAGGTGACGCTGGTTGGTTAGTTATTTTTTTATAGTTTCAGGGCACCCGCCATTTATTACCTAGTCTCACTAGTGTACCCCTAAATTTAGGGGTGTCTACTTTCCAAAATGGGGTCATTTGGGGGGGGTTTGTGCCATCTTGGCATTTTATGGCCTTCAAAACTGTAACGCCCTTAGAAAGCCTGAAGGCGGTGCTTGGTTTTCGGGGCCCCGTACGCGGCTAGGCTCCCAAAAAGTCCCACATATGTGGTATCCCCGTACTCAGGGGAAGCAGCAGAATTTATTTTGGGGTGTCATTTCACATATGCCCATGGCATGCGTGAGCAATATATCATTTAGTGACAACTTTGTGAAAAAAAAAAAAAAAAGTTTGTAATTTTCCCGCAACTTGTGGCAAAATATAAAATATTCCATGAACTCAACATGCCTCTCAGCAAATAGCTTGGGGTGTCTACTTTCTAAAATGGGGTCATTTGTGGGGGTTTTGTGCCATCTTGGCATTTTATGGCCTTCAAAACTGTAATAGGTAGTGAGAAGTGAACTCAAAAATTTACGCCCTTAGAAAGCCTGAAGGCGGTGCTTGGTTTTCGGGGCCCCGTACGCGACTAGGCTCCCAAAAAGTCCCACATATGTGGTATCCCCATACTCAGGAGAAGCAGCAGAATTTATTTTGGGGTGTCATTTCACATACGCCCATAGCATGTGTGAGCAATATATCATTTAGTGACAACTTTGTGTAAAAAAAAAAAAAAAAAATTTTTTTTTTTGTCATTATTCAATCGCTTGAGGCAAAAAAATAAAATATTCAATGGGCTCAACATGCCTCTTATCAATTTCCTTAGGGGGTCTACTTTCCAAAATGGGGTCATTTGGGGGGGTTTTGTACTGCCCTGCCATTTTAGCACCTCAAGAAATGAGATAGGCAGTCGTAAACTAAAATTCCAGAAAACGTACCTTAGTTTGTAGATGTGACAACTTTTGCGCAAACCAATAAATATACAATTATTGACTTTTTTTTTTACCAAAGACATGTGGCTGAATACATTTTGGCCTAAGTGTATGACTAAAATTGAGTTTATTGGATTTTTCTAATAACAAAAAGTAGAAAATATCATTTTTTTTCAAAATTTGCGGTCTTTTTACATTTATATCGCAAAAAATAAAAATCGCAGAGGCAATCAAATACCATCAAAAGAAAGCTCTATTTGTGGGAAGAAAAGGACGCAAATTTTGTTTGGGTACAACATTGCATGACCGCGCAATTACCAGTTAAAGCAGCGCAGTGCCAAAGTGTAAAAAGACCTCTGGTCATTTACCAGCAAAATGGTCCGGTCTGAAAGTGGTTAAGGAAAAAACATTGCACTTGTGTATGATACATAATGCTTTAACAAACTACATGTCATCCAGTTGGGGGTTTACATTCATATTAAGATATATTGGAAGTGGTGATGTCTTAGCCCTTCAGCTCAGCTCCAACCTACAGCATTGGTTTTGGGTGGACTGTCATTCCAAACCAGGGGTCTTCAAACTTTATAAACAACGGGCCAGATTACTGTCCTTCAGACTGCAGGGGGCCAGAATGTGGCCATTGACAGTAGGAAATACTCTGGTGTACAGGCTTGGTTGTCAATGGGAGTACAAATATTACATAGTACCCTGTGGTCAGTGGGAGGAGGAATAGTGCCTCATCATTGGTATTGGTGGATGGAATATTTTTTTCACAAATTCTTTATCAAGAAGGTGGCATCCAATACTTCTAGATAACAATATAGAAATACATTACTGGACAGAGAGCAACCATAGACAACCAATAAATAGGCTTACAGTACAACATAGCAGTATGAAATCCATGAGATGTTCGGAGGGAGAGAATGGACAGCACCTTCAACTGGTGAAGTCCACTGGTGGGAGGAATATTGCCCCATCATGGGGTCAGTGGGAGGAATAGTGCCTCATTGTGGGTGTCAGTGGCAGGAATGGTGCCCCAAGGGCTGGGTAAGGGCAAGCAAGGGGCTGTATCTGGCTCGCTGGCTTCAATTTGGAGGCCACTGTTTTAAATCAACTGGCTGCTTTTTACCATGCATGAGAGCTTGGGTTGCTGTAAGCTCTGATTGCTGGAGCAGATTTTTGACCACAATAGCTAATGAGCCTTCATGTTTCCTGGGACATATGTTGAAGATTTATGTCCTGAAGTCCATCAGCACTGAGCAATCCCTAAGCAGTGTTTCCTGACTGGCTACTTCTGATAATGTGACAAAGAAACAGTTTATATACAGTAATGAAAAACACATGGAACAGTGTGAACCCTGGTATTTTGTTCTGGGGAAGTGACTTATTGGAGAAACATGTCCCATGCTTATTGATGTTCTGGTTAACATTAGAGTGATTATACAGTGAGATAATACCAAATCCCTATGCATAGTCCCATAGACATTACTTGTTCAGGAAAGAACGCTCAGCAGTGGTTTTCTTAGGTGATAGGGGCTTTGGGAGGATTGTGTAAACTCTTTGAGATACGAGGGGGTCTGGTGCTCAAACAAAGAACATCCAGTTTTGGATTTTGAAGCAAATGACATTTACATTATCTAGACTGTGTACCATATGCACTGATTAAACCACTTGAGTATTTTAGTGCACTTTCACTTAACTATCTTTTCTTTGTTTGCATTTCTCTGATATCTCTTGCATAAAGAGTTATTTTATTCGGCCAGTTGTATGAGTATGTACCAGTAAAGTGGTTTTCTGATCTCGAATGGGGCCTACAAGGTTGGGCTACTCTTGGGAGTCAAGTAGAAATTACCAAAACAAAGTACAGTTGGCTCCTATTTTGTTGTGGTCTATTTTACTCCAGATGCTTACCCTGCTAATAAAATACACAGACGGCATTAATTGGGATTCAGATTTGTGTGGGAAAAAGTCAGAGAATGAAAGCTTTGACTCTGATTTGTTTCTGAAATATTCGCTAAATTAGGCCCAGGAGTTGATTTACTAAAACTGGAGCACTTGGAATATGGTGAAGCTGTGCATGAGAGCCAATCGGCTTCAAACTGCAGCTTCTTCAATTAAACTTTGGCAATAAAACCTAGAAGCTGATTGGCTGTCATGAACAGCTACACCAGATTTTACGCTCTCCAGGTTTAGTAAATCTCCCTCCAGTGTTATAAAGTGTGTAGGCTTTTAAACCTAGGTAACTTTAAAAAATAAAAAATATATGCCATTTATCTCTGCAATACATCCCCTTAGAGACCATGCAAGTTCAGAGAAATGCCCATTGATTTGGCAGAAATCCAATCCGCTATAAATTTTCTCCTGTAAAATGACACTGCATAATTTGCAAGACTTTGTGTCATCCCTGCCAAGTTGTCTGTTATGAAACTACTAAATCCTGGCCGTTCTAATCATCTCCATAGGAAAGTAGGAAATGTTCTGTAGTGCAAAATAAGAGCTGGGAGAATGCCTTGAGATAAAACAGTAAAGTTTGCATAGGACAGCTTTAAATTTGTGACACGATGAATAGGAGTTTAGACAGATATACCAATATACAGTGCATCTGGCTTCACTTTTTCCACGTTTTTATATTACAGCCTTATTCAAAAATGGATTCAATTCAATATTTTCTTAAAAATTCTAACAAACAATACCCCATAATGACAACATGAAAGAAGTTTATTTAAAAATCTTTGCAAATTTTTTTAAAATAAAAAATCACACGTACATAAGTATTCACAGCACCGTTGGCACCAATTACAGCCTCAAGTCTTTTTGAGTATGATGCTACAAACTTGACACACCTATTTTTGGGCAGTTTCTCCCATTCTTCCTTGCAGGGCCTCTCAAGCTCCATCATACTAGAAGGGTAGCATCAGTGCACAGCCATTTTTAGATCTTTTCAGAGCTGTTCTATCAGGCTTAAGTCTGGTCTCTGGCTGGGCCACTCAGGGGCATTCACAGAGTTGTCCCATAGCCACTCTTTTGTTATCTTGGCTCTGTGCTTAGGGTCGTTGTCCTGTTAGAAGATGAACCTTCGCCTCAGTCTGAGGTTTACAGTGCTCTGTAGCAGGTTTTCATTAAGGATGTCTCTGTACATTGCTGTATTTCTTTCCCTCGATCTTGGCTAGTCTCCCAGTTCTTGCCACTGAAAAACTTCCCCACAGCATAATGCTGCCACCACCATGCTTCACTGTAAGAATGGCATTGGCCAGGTGATGAGCGGTGCCTGGTTTCCTCCAAGAGTTCAATCTTTGTTTGATCGGACCAGAGAATTTTGTTTCTCCATGGTCTGAGAGTCTTTCAGGTGCCTTTTGGCAAACTCAAGGCAGGCTGTCATGTGCTTTTTTACTGAGGAGTGGCTTCCTTGTGACCACTGTACCATAGAGGCCTGATTGGTGGAGTGCTGCAGTGATGGTGGTTCTTCTGGAAGGTTCTCCTCTCTCCACAGAGAAAACCTGGTGCTCTGTCAGAGTTACCATCTGGTTCTTGGTCACTTGCCTGACTAAGGCTCTTCTTCCCCGATTGCTCAGTTTGACCCACTCCAGGAAGAGTCCTAGTGGTTCCAAACCTCTTCCATTTATGGATGATGGAGGATTTTTTTTTAGTGAAGTGTTCCAGAAAAAAAGATCCCACTGATAACCAGTGCTAAGCTCAAGAAGATAGCTACCATTTTTTTTATTTAAAAGTTTTCCTCAATCTCTAGTCCAGTGTTTCTCAACCTTTTTCCAGTCAAGGAACCCTTTTAAAAATTATGGACAATCTCGAAGCACCTTTAAAAAAAATTATGAACAGTCTCGAGGCGCCCCATTCTAAAATGTAAAAGCTATTCTAATAGTTTTACTTAATGCAGCAGCCACAAGTCCAAGTAGGACACCCAAAGTTAGGGGTGATTTGTTTTTCCAAAGCAAATATACTTTTGTAAACGGGTACTGTATTTCAGTGGTTCTCTTTTTCCCTCAATTTTTCTCCATCCCTGTGCTAATGTGACCCCCAACGCTGAAGGAGAGTGGCAGGGGAAGGTCAAAAAAGGATGCTATGCAGGGGCCTGACATCCTCCTTATCAACTGATGATGCCATTGGTCATTAGGATGCCGACAGCTAGAAGGTTGTAATGGTGCACAATGAAAACCTGTGACTTAGTGTAACTAAAAAGTCAACCTTCATCCACATGCGGGGTTGTATACAATTTTTGGGCAATTTTTAGGCATTTTGCCAAGGCACCCCCTGAAAACCTCAAGGCACCCTGGTTTAAAAAGGATGCCCTCTAGGGCATCATATCTTGTGGACACCAGCTTCTTTATATAACTTCTAGACTGTCTCACTTCACTATTTTTCTGTAGTTACTATCGGGGTTAAGGTGGGTAGAATTGATCAGAACAGTCTACAGCACACCATGTTCTCTGCATTGGAAAAGGAACGCCTTCCAAACGTCTGCTGGGTCAGTCTAGGCTCCTGGGGATGCACAGAATGTATCTTTCTTTTTGAACATCATTGTTATCTGTCTGCAAACATCTGTCAGAAGCCAAAAGCTGATGTGGACTCACTTGTGCTATTTCCATTTCACAGGTTTTGGGCCAATCTTGATATCCAAAGATGAAGTTACTGCACAACCAGCCAACATTTTAAATTTTCTTAGGAAACAGGTGAGATTCCTTGCACCTTGCTCATCATATTGTCTTGTGGTGTACATGAATGACTTGTAGGAGTCAGGAAATCTATCCAACGTCTTCTCTTTAGAATCATTTCAGTGCTTTTTTCCATTCTTTTAGATTCATACATTTATCGGTATTTGCGTATAACAGTCTAATTTTCAGGCTCATTGGCAGAAGTGATGTTATCTTAAGGAAGCAATTGTATAATTTAATTCTGCCTAAGCTTGCAGAGTTGCGGAAGATTAACGTGCCCTAATCTTTCTCTTGGCTGACATATTTGAGCAGCTGGAACAGTTATTGAAACATATGCAGGAAACCTTCTCAGGAATGCCAGTCAGGCTACTGACTTAACTGGAAAATTAAAGTGGTATTAAAGGTTCTACTTTATAAAAAATAAATAACAAACCTGTTATACGTATCTGCTCTGTGCAATGGTTTTGCACAGAGCAGACCTGATCCTCCACTTCTCAGGTACCCTGCTGGCACTCCTGGCTCCTCCCCCTTGATCAGTGCCCCCAAAAGCAAGCTGTTTGCTATGGAGGCACTGGTGCATGCTCAATCCCGAGCCCTGCTTTATGCATCCATAAGACACAGTCGCCCCCCCTCGCTCACCTCATTGGCTGTGATTGACAGCAGTGGGAGCCAGTGGCTCCTGCTGCTCTCTCAGCCAACGAGGAAGGGGAGTCCGGGACAACTGAGGCTCTTGTGCACATCGCTGGATTGAGAGGGGACTTGGGTAAGTATTAGATGGGGTTGCAGGGGAATCGGCATACAGACAGTTTTTTACCTTCATGCATGACCCGCATGAAGGTAAAAACCTCCAGCCTTTACAACCACCTTAAAGCGGTTGTAAACCCGCTGTTGTGTTGTTTTTTTGGCCACCTGCAAAGGAAAAGGCATAATGAGCTAGTATGCACCGCATACTAGCTCATTATGAAATACCTTAGAATGAGGCCCCGACATCTGTCCCAATCCACGCCGAGGGAGGTGACATGTTCCCTCAGCGTGTCTTCCGGGTATCGCGGCTCCAGAGCTGTGAGTGGCCGGAGCCGCGATATCGTCACTCCCGCGCATGCAGGGTCCGGCCTCTGCCGGGCTTCCAGTCGGGAATCCCCTGTGCGCATGCGCCGCTGCAGTCAGCGGCGCATTGCGAGGGGAATATCTCCTAAACCGTACAGGTTTAGGAGATATTATTATTATTATTATTATTATATATATATATATTTTTTTTTTTTTCCTACAGGTAAGCCTTAATATAGGCTTTCCTGTAGGTAAAAGTCCCCAAAATGACTATACAACCGCTTTAAGTAATTCATTAGGACATTAACCTACCTAGGGTGTTCATGTACACCGTTAAAGTTGGTAAATTAAATTTTAGCTGCTAAAAGATTTGTAAATCTGTTCAACTAGTCTTGTGATCCAGATATCTCTCCTAGAATACACACAAAATCTTTGACCTCCCTGCCCTATGTATCAGTGGTTTTCCAGGAGCTTGCTGATAGGAGAGAGCAGAGTGACAGAGGGTTGAGCTCATGGAGGCAAGGCCTGTAAGTGCTATTGAACTGCAGCAGAGAAAAATCAGGTCTCCTGCCATAAAAGGCTGTGTTGTGTGACAAAGCTGTGAAAATACACATCTCATGTCAATTAAAATTGCTTTTATATGCCTATTTCATCTGTGTTTAGTGGTTTGCCTGGAGTTCAGCTTTAACAGCCACACAGTGTCGCTTCTTTGGTGATTCCATTTGTACATAGTGTTGTCTTTATAGAAAAAGGAAAGGGTTTTTTTTTTTTTTTGTTATATTTCATGTATTCCTTCCTTTTTGGAATGCTTTTTTTTTAACTAGATTTTGCAGACGTGAAATACAATGAAATCAATCTGCTCCTTAAGCTGGATCTGCACTATTAGACTGATGGTTTCTTGGAGCAGATCCCTCCAGCATTGGTGGTCTGTTGATTCTAATCCTGCTGGATAGAAGCGGCAGGTATTTTTTCAAAGTAGATGGTGGTGAAACAGAAACGGATGTTCAGTTTTCTTTAGTATATTCAAGAAAAGTTATTTTCTCCAGTCATCTTCCAGGATGGCACACCTGAGAGAAACAGGAAACGCAATCAATCGACAGCTGTTTTAAGTCCCTACCCTTCCCCTTGATCCTCAGTTTTTGATTGTGTTTCTCCCTACACAGCAAAATGTGTGTGGGGGTTTTTTTCTTTATTTTTTTTTCTTCTAACCAGATGACCGAGGGTTGGATGGTAACCCTGTGAGGTAGTTATAGGCAGGCCTGGGTGATGAGGGAGAAAGGAGGCGTGTGACCTAACGCATGAATCAAGTTGATAAATAACGTTTATTCTAGACAAATTAATACAACGGAAAGGACTATGTGTTCATAAAAACAGGTTACAATATTCTCATTTGATAAAATGGTGGAAATGATTAGAAAACCCATGCCAGTGTATAGGCTGAATCAATGCAATGACTAACGCATTTCGAGGGGATTCCTCTTCATCAGAGCCTTGGAAGACAGAAAATGGTCTGTATCATTTGGTGGATTTATATAGAGGGATGACTGTGTGGGAGATGTCACATGACTGATGGTGGATTCCACATCCACATCACAACGCTCTATGTAAAACAATATCAGACACACACGCACACACTTTATATATCAGACATAGACAGCAGTTGAGGGGCACTTTGGTGGCTATCCTCCTTGCGTGTGGACCATAAGGTAGATGCAAAGAGTTTTTTACAGGCCAGGTATACCACTGAACAAGTTATTAAAGGAGGGTTGGTTGTGCAGTGCTTGGCAGGAACCTGGAGGGTTCAGGAGTAAGCTCCCCTGGTCGGCAGGTGCACTAGGTAATCCAGCCCTATAAGTCCAGCTGCTAGGAATTTGAAGTTTCTCCAAGATGCTTAAAAGCTGACCTTCTAACTTTCAACAATATGGCGCTTTTACCCCCACTAGCAGCCGAGAAAGGGTTAAAACCACTGCAAAGTGCTGCTATAGCAGCGCTATGCCGGCGGTATAGCCATGCTGCTCCATTGATTTCAAAGGGCAGGAGCAAAGATGCTGCTAGCAGGACTTTTTTTTACCGTCCTGCCAGCGCAACGCTCCAGTGTGAAAGCCCTCGGGGCTTTCACACTGGAGACTCAGCAGGGTGCTTTGCAGGCGCTATTTTTAGCGCTGTAGCACCTGCAAAGCGCCCACAGTGTGAAAGGGGTCTTATTATGGGAAACATTTCATAAGCTCTAAACCTCCCACTCCACTTTTACGCTGTGGTCATATTTACAGTGCAGGAGGTAAGAAAAACCTTTTTGTTGGTTTTGACTGCAGTTCACCTAGTGGCAGAACTAGAAGGGATTTACGATAAATCGGTAGTTAATTGCTTGTTTAGCCGCTTGTCGACCAGCGCACTATGTACTTTGGCACAATGGCATGGCTTCACAAATGGGCGTACCTGTACGTGCTTCGTGAGAGTGCCCGCGGGTTCCACGGACTCAATGTCTGCCGGGGGCCTGCAATCGTGACATGGAGCAGCAGAACATGGAGATGTCTATGAAAACAAGGCATTTCCCTGTTCTGCCTAGCAACGTGACAGGGATCTACTGCTCCCTGTCATTGGGAGCAGTCAGCTCTGTCATGTTGTAGTGAGCCCACCCCCCCCACAGTTAGAATTACTCCCTAGGACACACTTAACTCCTTAATCGCCCCCTAGTGTTTAACCCCTTTCCCACCAGTGTCATTTACACAGTAATCGGTGCATTTTTATAGCACTGATCTCTGTATAAATGACCAAAATAGTGTCAAAAGTGTCCGATGTGTCCGCCATAATTTTGCAGTCACGATAAAATTCACAGCTCGCTGCCATTACTAATAAAAAAAATTAAAAATGCACTAAATCTAGCCCCAATTTTGTAGAAGCTATAACTTTTGTGCAAACCAACCTAATATACGCTTATTTTTTACCGACAGTATGTAGAAGAAGGCCTCTTTCACACGGGGCGGATCAGTAATGATCCGCCCCGTGAAGATCCGCTCGCTCAGCGGGGATCGCTCCGTTGTCCCCGCTGAGCCGGCTGCGGACAGGGCGGTCTCCGCACACTGTGCAGGGACCGCCCTGTCAGCTCTCCGCTCTCCTCTATGGGGATCGGACGAGCACGGACCGTCTGTCCGCGTTCGTCCGATCCGCTCTGCAGACGGATAGAAAAATAGGATTTTCTCTAGTCGTCTGTCCAGGACAGCACTAGAGAGATAGGCTCCACCTCCAGAGGCAGGAAACACAATCCAGATCTTTTAAGGGCGGTCTCCGTCCCTTCCCCTTCAGTCTTTGTGTTTCCTCCACCGGAGGAGGAGGCTGGATCAGGAGCTCTCCTTCCCCTGACGGTGGGATAGCCCATAAGAGACGGGGAAGGAGTTCGGATTACCTGTTGGTAAACGGACGTTTTGAAGTCCTCCGGTCGGGTTGACTGCAGCTTCGAACCGGCGTTCTCCTTCTGAAGCCCGGGGAGGGCGTTCGTTTCCCCACCTGACAATAGGTTCAAATTGGGCGCGAAGTCAGGTGGGGGACGGGCACAGGCTTCGAGTTCCGGCCTGTGCATCACAGGAGGAGGATAGAGGACTTCCGGCAATCCACTACCGGTTCCGGGTCGCGCGGCGAGCGTGGACGTTCGGGACCTTGGCGGCTATTTTAAAAAGCCGCAGCCACGAGGCGTTCGCGCTGCATCCAGGCGGTTAGGCGTGTGCTTCAAGCGTTCGTGCTGCATCGCTTTATCGCCATTACGAAAGGAAGCCTCCAGGCGTGTTCCGATCAAAATGGATGCAGTGGAGAGTGGCAGTGGAGCCGAACCAGCTCAGGTAGGCAAACACAGAGGTGTCTTGTACCTACAGGGTTGGGAGTGAGGGGGGGAGTGATGGACTAATCAATGCAAAGGCATTCTGAAATGGTCCAGGTGTGTTTTTCCTCCCTCCCTCTCTCAAACAGGATCCGGACTAAAGAGTCTTGTGAATCCTGTTAGCGGTTGGTGGGGTGCACATAGGTGTTTGGTGAAGGCATCCTATTTTTTGCTAAGGTTTCGCTGATGTTAGCTTGTCTGGTTTTTCCCTTCCTTCTCTCCTTCTCTTGTCTTGGGCTCTGCCCAAAGAACCAGAGAGGTCAGGGGGGAAGAAGAGATGTCCTTCATGTATGAATAAATTAAAAGAAGGATGGTCTAAGCCCCTCTGCAAACCATGCATAGACAAATTGGTCTATAAGGAAGCTACGGGGCCTGTTTAGGATTTGATTTCTGGAGTACAGAAAGAAATGCAATCCATCAAGACAATGCTAGCGAACCTTGAGACCCCAAAACCAGCCGCAGTCCCCCCTGCTTCCACCCCAGAGGAAGGTGACGAATCAGGGGAAGAGGAATTTGATTCACTGGATGGCCTAAGTGAGACGGCATCATCCAGAGATATTCCTGTGCAAGGGACAAGCTTCCCCAGATACAGGCTCTCACTCAAGCAGGTAGATGCCTTACTGGGGGTGATTTATGAGACGCTCGAAATTAAAGAAGAGCCAGTCTCCCTGTCCTTGCATGACCAGATGTATCAGACCCTAAAGGCAGATCATAGCACACTGGTAGATTCGATAAAGAGAGTGGGAGGAGCCAGAGAAAAAGCTCTTTTTTTCCTAAAAGTATGAAGCGGAGATTCCCCTTCAGCGAGGACCCCACTTGCGTCTGGAACAAAGTGCCAAGGTAGACGCAGCTTTTTCCCAGTGTGTAAAATCAACCTCGCCTTTGAGAACATGGGTGATCTTAAGGAACCCATAGATAAAAGGATGGAGGTGCTGCTGAAGAGGTCATGGGAAGTAACCATGACTAATTCAAAACCTGCAATGGCCACGACAATAGTGGCTCGCAACTTGGAGGTCTGGCTGGAACAAATTGCAAAGCCATTTGGAAGGGGGGGCCTCCAGAAAGGAAATACTGGATTCCCTTCCTATGCTGCATAAAGCAGCAGGTTATATGGTAGATGCCTCTGCAGAGTCTGTTAAATTGTCAGCCAGGACCGCTGCCCTCGTAAACGCATCTCGCAGGGCACTTTGGTTGAAGTCTTGGTCAGGAGACTCGGCCTCAAAAGTGAGGTTATGTGGCATCCCCTCTGAGGGAGACCTCTTGTTCGGACAGGATCTTGAAAAGTCCTGGACCGTACTGCAGAGAAGGCCTTTCCTGTTAAACCCAAAAAGCTACAGGTAAATGCTTTTTTTCATCCCCAAAGGCAGGGACAGTCACAGGGACAGACCTCTAAGGAGTCAACAACTAAGAAACAGTGGATGGGAGGAAAACAGAAAGGCAATCTTTTTTCCTCTTCTAAAAAAAACCACTAAATCCCAGTGACCTGTTCCCTGTGGGGGAAAGACTGGGGCAGTTCCTCCCACAGTGGGAAAAGACTACCCCAAATACTTTTATTCTGAGGACCATCAGGGAGGGTTACAAAATACAGTCAAGCACACTTCACTTACAAGGATGTGTCTGACCAAGCCTCCCAAGGATCCCCAGAAAGCGACAGCTTTGCTGTCGCAAATTGGCGATTTAATAGACCAGAGGGTTCTAGTGCCAGTTCCGTCACAAGAAATAAACCACGGTTTCTACTCGCATGTGTTTGTGGTGAAGAAACCGTTAGGCAAATTCCGGTGAATTTTGAATCTAAAGTTGCTGAACAAGTGGGTAACTTATAAGAAATTCCGGATGGAAACAATCTTTACAGTGAGGTCAGTACTCCCTCCAAATTGTTTCATGGCCTCTCTCGATCTGAGGGACGCATATTTACACATCCCCATTCGAGAAGACTCAAAAGTATTTGAGGATAGTGATTCTTGGGGGAAGACAGATCCGATACAGGGCTCTGCCATTCGGTCTATCTTCTTCCCCCAGGATATTTACTAAGGTCCTGGCAGAAGCATTGGTTCCCCTGAGGCTGAAAGGGGTCGCTGTCATACCATACTTGGACGACCTTTTATTTTTCGCCCCCTCAAAGCTCCAACTGCAGGGAGGTCTGAGGGTAGCCATTTCTTGCCTAAAAAGGCTGGGGTGGTTAATAAACGAAGAAAAGTCGCACTTGACACCAACTCGGGCCATACAGTATCCAGGTTTCCTGGTAGATTCTGTGTCACAGAAAGTCTTCCTCACAGGGGGAAAAGGTGAAAAAGATGGTAACCTTTTTGCAGTCCAATCGGACAATTTCCATCCGCTCAGCTATGGCAGGGTTGGGCCTATTAGTGGCAACAATCCCTGCGGTTCCTTGGGCAAGAGCTTATTTCAGGGGCCTTCACGCCAATATTCTGAGCAGCTGAGACGGGACACAAGAATCCCTGGACGGGATTATCCATCTATCCTCAAAGACCAGAAGGTCTCTTTGGTGGTGTAAGAGAGGAGAACCTAGTACGAGGTCTATGGTGGTCTCCTCCAGTGTCTGTCTGCATCACTATGGATGCCAGTGCTTTGTGCTAAGTAGCCCAAGGATACTGGGGGAGGCAATCTGGGAAGCCTTAAGGGCGTTTGCCAGGGATCTGAAGGACCACCATGTACAGGTCCTCTCGGACAGTATAGTGGCGATTTCCTACCTAAACAGGGAGGAACGAGATGCCCTTCCTTGATCAAGCTAACAAGTACGATCATGCATTGGGCAGAAGAAAACCTAGAATCAGTTTCAGCGGTCCATCTAAAGGGGGTAGACAACCACCTGGCAGACTTTGAGTCGACACCGGGTGTACGAATCAGAATGGTCCCTGAAAAGGGAGAGTTTCCAGCTGATGTGCAATGCGCAAATGGGGTCTTCCGGAGGTGGACTTGTTCGCCAAGAAAGCTAACACCCAGGTCCCAGTATACGACTCCCTAGCGAGGGACGCAGGGGCAAAAGGGATAGACGCTTTGGCACAAAACTGGGCGTTTCGCACTCTCTACGCCTCCCCCCCCCCCCCCCATTCAAGCTAATTCCTCTATTCCTGAGGAAATTTTTGCAGGAACGGGCCACATTAATACTGGTGGTTCCATATTGGCCGAAGAGACCGTGGTTCTCAATGATGCTGGGTCTGACAGACGAGCCTCCCATCCTACTGCCGGAGAGAAAGGATCTGCTGTCCCAGGGTCCAGCTCTGTTGCCAGAAATACAGACCCTAAAGTTATCGGCCTGGCGTCTGAAGAGAGCCTCTTGAAGTCTAAGGGGCTCTCGGATAGGGTGATTAGAACACTCCTTTCTAGTAGAAAGAGAGTAACCCAAGCAATTTATGTTAAGTATTGGAAGGTTTTTTGTTCATGGTTGGACACTAAAAAGGTGTCTATAAGTATCCCGACAGTCTTGGCGTTTTTACAAGACGGTGCGGATAAGGGACTGGCCATTGGTACCTTTTAAAGGTACAAATTGTGGCCCTATCGGTTTTGTTGGATCAACCTCTGGAGGCAGACCCGCTGGTCAGCAGGTTCTTTAAGGGATTGACCAGGATTAAACCTGTTCCTTTCAAAAATTTACCCAAATGGGACCTGTCAATTGTGTTACAGGGATGGGTAAAAAAGTCTCGGGAAGAAGAACTTTCCTTGAAATGGATCACGCTTGAAACTGTGTTCCTAGTGGCTATTTCCACAGCCAGACGCATTAACGAGCTTCAGGCACTTTCGGTGAAAGAGCCGTTTTTACAAATTTTTGAAGAGGGGCTGGTGTTGCGTACGGACCCTGGGTTTTTACCCAATGTAGTGACAAATTTCCATAGAACACAGGAAATTGTTTTTCCTTCGTTCTGTGGGTCCCCCACTAATCCTAAGAAGGTAGAGTTTAACCAACTGGATGTGAGAGCCTGTGTCTTACAGTATCTGGAGATGTCGAAAAGCATTAGAAAATCAACTGCATTATTTGTTTTACATGCGGGTTAAAAATGGGGGTCACAAGCTTCAAAGAATACAATTGCAAGGTGGATCAAACAAGCTATTGTAGAAGCCTACAAAAGGGATGAAAATGGAATGTCCTTTTTTTTCCCCCCATGGCTCACTCTACACGGGCACTATCGACCTCTTGGACAGAGCGAGCTGGAGCGACACCAGAACAAATTTGTCGAGCAGCAACTTGGTCAAGCTACTCGACGTTTATGAAGCATTACAAATTGGACCTTATCTCAGCGCAAGACCAGGCGTTTGGGAGAAAGGTCCTTCAAGCGGTAGTCCCCCCCCTAATCTGGTAAGTTCTCGTTGATCCTCTCTAGTGCTGTCCTGGACAGACGACTAGAGAAAACGAGAGTTAGACTTACCGGTAACTCTGTTTCTAGGAGTCGTCCAGGACAGCATGGATTCCCTCCCTATATGCTGTTATAATGCTGGACAAGTGTTTTTGTCGTTACAGAAGCCGTTTCCGGGGAAGTTCTCGTTTACAAGACTGAAGGGGAAGGGACGGAGACCGCCCTTAAAAGATCTGGATTGTTTCCTGCCTCTGGAGGTGGAGCCTATCTCTCTAGTGCTGTCCTGGACGACTCCTAGAAACAGAGTTACCGGTAAGTCTAACTCTCGTTTTCCTCCGTCTGCAGAATCGGACTGTTGCGGAGGCGGACGAAATCGGGTGTCTGCTGATGCTCATGTGCAGACACCCGCTATCCCATAGGGATGAATGTATGTCCGTATTTCATCCGCAAACGGATGGATGAAATACGGACATACTGTCTGCATGTGTGAAAGGGGCCGAATACATATCGGCCTAAACTGAGAATTTTTTTGTTTTTTTTTATATATATTATTTTGGCAATATTTATTATAACAAAATAAAAAAATATTCCTTTTTTTTCCAAAATTGTCACACTTTTTATTTTTTGTTTTATAGCGCAAAAAATAAAAACCGCAGAGGTGATCAAATACCACCAAAAACAAGCTCTATTTGTGGGGAAAAAAATGACATCAATTTTTTGCTGTATTGCAAAAAGTGCTCTGGTCAGGAAAGGGGTAAATTCTTCCGGAACTGAAGTGGTTAAGGCCTGCAGGTGGCCATTTACTTCCAGGCTAATTTGATGGCCAGGCTTAATTGGTCTCTAGGGCTGGGCTCATTAAGACTTTAGATGCTGGAATTATTTAGCCCCACCTGTGTATGAGCTGGCTATGTTTGCTCAGATTTAGGGGCGGAGGTAAAGTAGGACAAAAGCTACTATAGTAGAGGGGTGTTCAACCACTTTAGACTTTCAGGTTAGTATCTACAGCCCAGGGAATACCTATGATATAATTTCATATATCAAGGGATACACCATTACTCCTTGGCTGCACACCAGTAGAGCTCAGTAGTGAAGGTTTGTCTTTGCTTGGACGTGTTATAGTACAGCAGAAATACACATTGAGACTTGTGATATCTCTGCTCATAAGGGGTATATTTCTGTACATCAGAAATGCACTACACTGGTTGTTTTTGTCCTTTTTTATTATAAATGTACTGCTTTATTTGGCTACAGATCTTAGTTTTTGTGGCACATGGCAGACATGCACGTCATCGAGTCCTGTGGCATCTTTGCTCACAATTGTTATATTGCTGCACATCAGACATACACAAGATTGAGGTCTGTCTGTGTGTTTTTTTTTTTTTTTTGTGTCCTGTGTTTACTGCCTTATTGGCTGCATATCAGAAAAGCAGCAGTGAAGATGGTTCTGGCTTGTTGGGCTATACAGCAGAAATACACATTGAACCTGGGCCAGGGGCAGTACATATACTGCCTTTGGTAATCGATGCGGCACCGGAATGTGGCGTTGTGCTAATAACGGCAGCGGCTGATGATTTCAGACATGTGATTTGACATGTTGAGTCGCATGCCAAATCGCTTCATATCTTCATCAAGCATATGGAGTGGAGGTAAAGCTAACTGTAGAACCAAGGTTCGCCAAGGGTCTTGCAGGCAGTGGTTCCACCTTTTAAGGTAGGCCTGAGGTACGTGCTTATCCTCTCGGGTGTGCCGTCCTGGAAGATGACTAGACAAAAGTACCAGTTATACTTGCTGGTAACTAGCTTTCTAGACAATCTTCCAGGACAGCAGGCCTACTTCCCGCCCGTTTGAAGGAGGAAAAAAATTCTAGAACACTAGAAGGTGCGTCCCTGTGAGGAATGATTTCCCTTGTGAACCGGGTTCAGGAGTTACTTCTCTACAAACTGAGGATCAAGGGGATGGGTGGGGACTTAACACCTGTCAATTGATTGCATTTCCTGTAGGGAGGAGCATCTCCTCTCTCGGGTGTGCCGTCTTGGAAGATTTCTTATAAAGCTAGTTACCGGTAAGTGTAACTGGTACTTTTTTTTGTGACCATTTTATTAAATAAGGCATGTATGAAATATTTTATATTTGCAATTTACAGGCTGAACAATGTGTGTCTATTGCATTAAGGTGTGCACACCAAAGCTCAAGTGTGTGTGTGTGTGTGTGTGTGTGTGTGTGTGTGTGTGTGTATACACATATATAAAATATATATATATATATATATATATATAAAATTGCGTGTGTGTGTGTATATATGTATGTGTGTGTGTGTGTGTGTATATATATATATATGTACACACACACACACATATATTATATTATATATTCCTGTGTGTGGCTAAATGGTTGTGGCTTCTTCATTAGACTCTGAGACCTGATTCGTCCAAATGCCTTATATAGAATTACAGCCCATCATCTGACCTTTGCGGTGATACCTCAGATGTGTGGGACGATCGCTGTTTGCATGTGTGCGGGACCAACACATGCGTTTGCCTTTGTGAGGACGGGAACACTTTAACTGTTTTTTACATTTTATTTTTTTACACTGTTGCTTTTATTTTTTAGCACTTTTATTGCTGTCGCAGGGAATTTAAACATCCTGACAGGAGTAGGCATGTGACAGGTCCTGTTTATGGAGAGATGTGGTCGTCCTATAAGACCCCCAAATCCCTCCTCCTATATTTAAAAGCATTCAAAACACCAAGATCAGTGTTTTTGAATGCTTTTGATTTTTAAAACCTGGTGCCGATGGTTTCCGAAAGGCGTGTCATGTCATCGCTTCCGGTTTACTGTTATAAACAGCCGATCAAAGCCATTTCTGACTTTGCTTACCTGTCCAGGCAGCCGTTGGACACGCTCTGGTCTATCGTGGGATGGGAGACAGAAGGGGGAGGAGAGAGTTGGGAAAGTAGGAGATGGAGGAAGGGACGGGCAAACAGGTGGGGGAGGGGTAAGAGGGTTGGTGAGAGAGAAAGGGGGGTGTTCAGTATGACTGCTACTCAATCATGGCCCCAGGATGCTCTTCCCTAGTCTCAAGCATTAGAGTGCATTCGCTCACAGGCACACTCTCCATCGCCACCCCCTCTCCCCCTTCCCAGCCAGCAAGGGAGGTGATGCAGAGGATTTAGCACTGCTGTTAAAACATATTGGACTTCCTGAGGTTAGGCAGGCACATCCAGCACACCCCGTGCGTAAGCCGATGAGGCGGAAGGTGATATGCTAAAGCTTGTTCTCTGGTCATGCTGTGTTGTGCTTTTTAAGGACATTTTCCCGCACAATATTTATTAAGTAATTTTTAACGAAGATATTTTTAAGATACAAAATCAATCTATATGACACAGTTTATACATGTGAAACGTATTCACGGAGACAAGTGATCATAAAAAATAGTTACATTTATTGGTTGACAAAAGACAAATATTTACATGAAATTAAAATATCGATTGCGTCACATAAACACCTTGACAATTAATGGAAACGCCCACAAAATGGGAGTGTCGTACTTTGGACTTAAAGTGGTTTGGTACCTAAAAATGAAAGTTCATGTTATTAAAATCAACAGACAGCATACTTACCTAAACGAACCCTGAAAAAAAAAATATATATATATGTATATATAAAGAGAGAGAGAAAGAGAAAGATAAAAAAACAAACAAACACATGGCTCTATCTATCTATCTATCTATCAATAAGTAAAGACACTATACCTTTTAGATAGAAAATCAAATTGGGTGAGCAGATGTTAGATTTTCCTCCGAGTTCAAGAGTCGACGTTGCTATTTTGAATTGTGATTGCTTCTGTGGGTTCGTTTTCATTCATTCTTTGTTCTCTGTGCTGTGTGGTTTTCGTTGCCTTGACAACGGGGCGGGAACTTCCTGGAGTTTTTCTTTCCTTGTCACTGCTCTCACTGAGCATGTGCAAGATGGAGCGGAGCATGCTGGGAGCCAGACGTCATCATATACCAGGAAGTAAATGCCTGTGGGCTTCAGACGCCCACAGTTAAAATGGAAAACGCCAGAGTAGGTTTTTATAAGTCATCCTGAAGAAAAGATTCGTCGCGCCGGGGGTCAAATAAACGCCGGACGTGGATGCCAATCGAAGCTAGCACTCACCCACCAGTGAGACAGGTAAGAAAAAAATAAAAAAAAGAGCGGAATCCCACTTTAATTATCACCATTATCACTTCTCGTTAGAATCAATAACCTTTTGATAATTGACAATTAAACAGAACGACTGTATTTCACACGTCCAACCGTTACTATACTGCAGGTAAGTAAGTGGTTAACAATGTGAAATAAATTAGACGTTTGTCAATAAAATTGGTAACTATGCAAAAAGAGACATTTATAATGAAAAATAGAATTTAGAGAAAAATCTAAAAGGCGGTTATTGATTCGGGAGAAAGATTTTCAATAATGGAATATTCAAAACATACATTTTTTAAGAGAACATAGAAGAGATGATAAACATATATTTACCCATTTCCAATATGGCTATTAGTGTGGATTGTTGGTTACCAGGAATTTTAAGATGGCTGCCGTGGCTTTCAACCTAGATTTTCTTACAGAGGAATTACTTTGTGTGACCTCCAAGTTCCAAGGAGCAGGGATCTTCATGAATGTAAAAATATGTATTCATGCATGGTGCATGAGGGTCAGTTTGTCTGGGAGTCTTCCCCCCCCCCCCCCCCCCCCAGGGATATCCCTCAGGCTCTCCTCCTTCTTTTTACCATCTTTTTAGTTTCTTAAATATCCTCTTAAACAAAAAGATCATAAAATTATACTAAGTTCTGCCCAGAGGGTATGTGTTCCCTCCTCATTGGCAGGCAACATGTAATGGTTAGCTTTCACAGGAGCCTTGTGATTTTAAGGTAATAACACCTTCAACCACCAGGTTTCTCACATGTGTTTTGTGGTTTATCTCTATAAGTGATATATTTTAACCACTTGCCGCCCGACCTATAGGCAATTGACGGCGGCAAAGTGGTTTCATAATCCTGACCGGACGTCATATGACGTGATCAGGATTATGAGCCGCTGCGCGCCCCCGGGGGCGCGCATCGCGGCGATCGTTGTTGCGGGGTGTCAGTCTGACACCCGGCAACTACGATCTCGGTAAAGATTCTTTGACGGAGACTCTTTACCATGTGATCAGCCGTGTCCAATCACGGCTGATCACAGTGTAAATGGGAAGAGCCGGTGATCGGCTTTCCCTCACTCGCGTCTGTCAGACGCGAGTAGAGGAGAGCCGATCGGCTGCTCCTCTGACAGGGGGGGTCTGCGCTGATCGATTATCAGCACAGCCCCCCCCGAGGATGCCCACACTGGACCACCAGGGACGCCACCAGACCACCAGGGAAAAGGTAATAAAGGTCATAATCCTCCCTAGACCACCAGGGATGCCAGTCAGCACAATGGGTGCCAATCAGTGCCCATAATGGATGCCAATCAGTGCCCACAATGGGCATCACTGATTGGCATGCATTATTGTTTGGCACTGATTGGCATCCATTACTATAGTATAACACTGATGCCGCCTATGAGTGCCCACCTGTGCCGCCTATGAGTGCCCACCTGTGCCGCCTATGAGTGCCCACCTGTGCCGCCTATGAGTGCCCACCTGTGCCGCCTATGAGTGCCCACCTGTGCCGCCTATGAGTGCCCACCTGTGCCGCCTATCCGTGCCGTCCATCCGTGCCAGCTATCAGTGCCAATTTGTGCCACCTATCAGTGTCCATCCGTGTCGCCCATCCGTGCCACTTCATTGGTGCCTTATCAGTGCCCATCAGTGTAGCCCCATCAGTGCCCATCAGTGAAGGAGAAAACGTACTTATTTACAAAGTTTTGAAACTGAAACAAAAAAAAACATTTTTTTTTTTTTCAAAATTTTCGGTATTTTTTTATTTGTAGCGCAAAAAATAAAAACCGTAGAGGTGATCAAATACCACCAAAATAAAGCTCTATTTGTGGCAAAAAAATGATAAAAATTTCATTTGGGTACAGTGTAGCATGACCGCGCAATTGTCATTCAAAGTGCGACAGCGCTGAAAGCTCAAAATTGGTCTGGGCAGGAAGGTGTTTAAGTGCCCTGTATTGAAGTGGTTAATTTTATATTGTGTATTTTTTTTTTTTTTTTTTACCTTAGTGAAAAAAAAATCTCTCAAACTGGGAATTCTAGTAACCATATACTATCAAATACGCTTATCATAATTATTGATCACTTGCATAAAATGGTGATATATATGCATATCATTGTATATCTGTAAACATTTAGTCCATTTGAAAAGGACACAGGATATAAGAGAGGGAGAGAGGGAGAGAGGGAGAGAGGGAGGGGGAGATCAACATCACATACACTTTTTATCTATCTGGATACCTGTATAATTTGGGTATCCAATCAATATTTGTTTATCCAAGCATAGGTTCAATTCTTATACATTCATATCACGATCATATGTTTGTCTTAGTAGAATTGTTTTAGGAACAAATTAGTATTAATAACCTTATACTTTCATATATATTTTCTTTATAACCGATTTCATCAACTCATCGGATACTAAATTTATAATGTCTCTGTTGTGACCTACAAATATCACATATAGTTTGAATTACTTGAAGTACTTTTGAAATATGTCTGACTTGCATATCCCTCTTACACCATGTTTTGAGATGAACTTTGAGCAGTCCAATTAATGTTTAGATCTTAGCTGTGCCCTTCAAGTCTCTACAATTCACACAATAGGTTTTGTTGATCTCTCACTTTCTGAGACAATGGGATATTTGTTCTGGTCATTCAGGTTTAATGACTGTTAGTCACAGGTACATCCTAAGTATGGCCCAAACCTTGCCATATATATTTGCACGGCCTTCCTTGTCCATTCAAGGAGATAGATGAGTTTTTCTGGTGTCTGTGACAAAACATCCTTTTGTTCAGGCAATATATTGTCTCAATACAGGCTTGTAAAATTTACAAAAATAACTAATCCCCTGAACATTTGGAAAAACATGTGAGATCCTGTATTTTGCTTTAAAGTTCTCCAAGAGGGTCACAGTTGAATAATATCAACATTATAGTTCATTCATTTTTTTAGGCCTACTGAAATCTCTCATCTCTGCCAGTGAATATTAAATGTATTTGTTCATGAATTCACAACAGCTGTATACTGCTATGTTGTGAATGGCCTGTGAAATTTAATCTGTTGCTATTCAGGTCTCTGCAAGTGTGAAGGCGTCGGAAGAGGACCCAACTCTCTCCCTCTTACTACATTCATTGTCATAAGATTTCTAACTTAAAGCGGTTGTAACCCAAAAAAAAAAAGATCCTGTTCCTTTAAAGCACGATAAACGACATAGTGCTTCTGTAGTGTCATTTGTCCAATTCTATGCTGTAAAATACCTGGTTGATCCTGCCTGTTCCTGTGCCCCTGTGTATGCTGACTACAGTAATCATGGCTGTTGATCCATGATACTGTGGTCAGTTTATGCCCCTCTGTCATCCCGCTGTGTTCAGAGTCTCTTCCCCCCCCCCCCTCCCTGCCTATCAGTTCCTAGTGTGTGTCTCCTTCCCGTCCCTCCCCTCCTGCCGCTATTCCGTGTGACTGTGAAGTCACTGAACACAATAACATGTATCCCCTCTGTTATAGCAAGCTATGCAGTGTGTGTAATTTTTCTTATTTTATTTTTTTTAAATAATGAAGCTAAATACTTTTTCACAGCACTGCTGTGTAGTCACGTGACCTCCCGGCTGATGTCAGAGGGGAATCTCAGCCCCTCCCGCTGTAGTCCTTAGATCAGGGAAGGAGAGCGGCGGGAAGTCACGTGACTGCACAGCAGCACTGGGAAATAAGTTATTTAGCTTCATAATGTTAAAAAAAAAACACACACTGTATAGTTTGCTATAGCAGAGGGGATTCCAGTAATTGTCCTCAGTGATTTTAACCACTTTCAGACCGGACCATTTTGCTGGCTTAAGACCAGACCACTTTTTGCGATTCGGCACTGTGACGCTTTAACTGACAATTGCACGGTCATGCGACGTGGCTCCCAAACAAAATTGATGTACTTCTTTTTTTTTTCCCCCCACAAATAGATCTTTTTTTGGTGATATTTGATCACCCCTGTGTTTTAATTTTTACGCTATAAACAAAAAAAAAAGCGACAGTTTTTTTTTTTTACTTTTTGCTATAATAAATATCCGCAAAAATATATAAAAAAATTTTTTCCTCAGTTTAGGCCCATACGTATTATTCTTCTACATATTTTTGGTAAAAAAAATAAGCGATTGGTTTGCACGACCGCGCAATTGTCAGTTAAAGCGGCGCAGTGCCGAATCCCAAAAAGTGCTCTGGTCAGGAAGGGGGTAAATTCTTCCGGGGCTGAAGTGGTTAAGAAGCGCATTTGTGAGGTCAGGCACTGATGTGGACGAGAAGCCCTGGCTCGCAACCTCCACTTGAATTCATCCCAAAGGTGTTCCTCCACCCCAAACTCGCTCATCTATTTCTTGATGGACATTGCTTTGTGCGCTGGTCCAAATCGCTTGGTGGAGGGGGGATTATGGTGTGGGGTTGTTTTTCAGAGGTTGGGCTTGGCCCCTTGGTTCCAGTGAAGGGAATTCTTAAGGCATCAGCATACTGAGACCTTTTGGACAATTTCATGTTCCCAGCCTTGTGGGAACAGTTTGGGGATGGCCCCTTCTTCTTCCAACATGACTGTGCACAAAGCAAGGTCCATAAAGACATGAAATATTTTAAGCTGAAGTCTGCACTTTATTGTGACTTAAATGCTATGTTCTTGCTTTTGACAGAAATATAATGCTGATTATGTGTTATCAGCGAAAGAGGGTTCGGATACGCTGGCATACATCGCTCTGATTGAGGAGAAACTACTCCCTGCAATGGTGAGCATACTTGGTACTCTGCAAGTACATTTTTTAAAATTCTTTGTCAGATAGGTCATGTCCATCCATGTGAAAATGACGGACGTTAAGGCTTCAACAGATGATGTAATAAAAATGTAGGCTTAAATACAATCAGAGATATAAAGAAACACCATTTTATTTATAGCAAGGCAAGCCTAGGATAAACAATGCCTATTTAAATTAACAGGACTTGAGATGTCTTAAAGTGGAGGGCCACTCTGAAAAAAAAAAATATTAAAAATTACAAAAAAATCTAAAAAAAAAAATGAAGAAAAATTATTTTTTTTTACTTACCAGAAGTGCCTGTTGCTAGGCACATAATCCTAATCTTCCTCTTCCTCCTCTGCGGAGATCTTCTTTCTTCTCTCCTCCGTGCGGCGTCTTCTGGGTAATGGGTCGCGCTGTGTTCTGGGAACTGTGTGTTCCAGAACACAGCGCGTCCCATTCACAAAGCGCTGCGTGACTCGCACATGCGCAGTAGGAAACGGGCAGTAAAGCCGTAAGGCTCCACTGCCTGTTTCCCTTACAAGGAATGGCGGCGCCGGGACCCGAGAGCCGAGGGATGAATCGGCCTCGGGCCGCCGACGTCGCGGGCGCTCTGGACAGGTAAGTGGGCTGATTAAGTCAGCAGCTGCAGTGTTTGCAGCTGCTGACTTTTTTTTTTTTTTTTTTTTTTTTAAACGGCCCTCCGCTTTAAGTTTTGCAGATAACAATAAAATAGAATTAAAAGCCAAAAAATCGGCATGTATACCAACACTTGTTTAGGAGGTTGAAAGATAGATTACAGAAAATTGGGAACAAACTGGAAAATAAGGGGTAAGAAATAGGTTCAAGAGGGGAAATGGTAGAGGCTCGATGCCTGGGCTTAGATTAACCTTTTAATTGTGGCGGCGGGGGGGGGGGGGGTGTTGTAAATATGACAAGTCTCCTGTCAGATGGAAGTGATCCAGCAGCTCTGCAGCCCCCAGATCGCTTCCTCCCACCCTGGTAAAAGCTGTTCTCATTGTGTATCCTGGGCTTCAAGCGCCTACTGGCTGGCCTGAACATGGCAAGTGCCACCAGGTAGAGAGGAAGGAGGCTAGCGAGTAGATGTTTATATCATGGTTTTTACAAACTGTCCAATGAATTTAGGCTAGGTTCACACTGCTGCAGGTGGTTGCGGGAATCCCAGCTGTTGCACCCGCAGCCAAAAACGCACTGCTTTTTCAGGTGGGGGACTGCCGGGAAATCGCATGGTGAAAAAAGCATCATACAATTTCTTGGGCTGCTGCGGTCAAAAATGGTGCAGGAACCTTTTTCCTCCATGAAACTCAGGCACAGTAGCCCTTTCAAATGAATGGGCTTACCTACACTTCAAGTCTAACCTTTTGCTTGCCCTCCATAGACAAAACACAAGTTCACTTTTTAATTATAGCCCTCTTTTAAAATGAAACCTACACTTAAAAGTATAGGGGCTGCAATACTGACTTTTCCTAAAAATGCTATCTGCCTGGCTGTAATGATCCACATGCTTCTGTACTTTTTAAATTACTGATGCAGAAAAAGTATGTATTCAGATTTTTTTATTTATTTATTTTTTTTCATCTGCATGCCGGTAAGAGGTCCGGGATTAATACAGTATTAGGCTTCTAAAAGCTGTTGTTGGCATTTTTGCTATTTGCTCCTGGAAGCTAAATAGTGTTATCCTTTGGGTCCATGCACACTACTTTAGGCTATTAGCATTTTTTGAGCTTCAGCGTCTAGGAGAAGAAAATATTTGTTTTTGGAAGCCTTTTCCAGCAGAAAAAAACGCTTAATGCTACTAAAATGCTCCTAACAGATTTTTTTTATTTTTGTTTTTAGTGTACTGTAAAACCACTAATAATAAAGCTAATGCTCCTAAAAGCTACTAAAACACCACTACAAGCCAGTACATAAAAAGCTATCTGTATTTTTCATCCAGCGTTTTTTTTTTGTTTTGTTTTTTCTACCGCAGCATTTTTTGAGCGTATTAAAAATGCTGTTGTAGACGAAGCCTTAAAGTCATCGAAAGCCAGGCAACTAATGAGAAGGTGGTCAGAATGACAGCATCAGTTTGATGATGGAGCTTTCTCATAAAGGAAAGCACCTATAGACCTTTGTATATGGCCAGGATATAGTTAAATCGTGGGGGGGGGGATTTTCTGACGGAACACAAATACCTGGCACTTAAGCTGTCAGCAAATATGGATGGGGATTACTTTATGAATCATGTAATCTTGCCTACACTGATTTATAGCTGAATTAAGATTCCGTACTGGTTATTTAATTTTTTCTTTCCGATTCTTCATCTGTATTTTCACAGCTGCACACGTTTTGGGTTGATGCTGAGAATTATTCCAGTTTAACAAGGCCCTGGTACTCATCACATACTCCTTTCCCTCTGAGATATTACCTGCCTGGGAAGATGTCCAGAGAGGCTTCAAATAGGATCCTGGCGACCAAAGGGCAGCCGCCGCTGTACAGTCTGAATGAAGTGGAAGCTCAGGTAGCAATGGAACCGACGTATATAAAAGATGAGCTTAAGGCAATAAATAACTGTAAATTCTGCCCAGGAGACATTGCTGAGTTGCTAAAGTCAGAGCATGCACTCAAAATTTCAAATGCAAAACTTCACAAGACTAGTTCTACCTCTTTGTCAGTAGAACAAGAGAATGCCCTCCAATAGGAAGGGACTATTGTGGGCACATCAGACAAAAGATCTCAAAAGAACCAAATATAAAAACTATGAATTTTATTATACATCAAGATAAAAAAAAAATCATATAAATGGTTAAAGGAATGGCTTATATACATATATGAGGGCAGCACAAGATAACCCTACCAAAGACCTTAGACATAGGCTAAATGATGAGGCATCCAAAGATGTGTATAAGCCATTCCTTTAACCATTTATACTATATATATTTATCTGGATGTATAATATAATGTATAGTTTTTACATTTATTTTTGTGACTTTAGAGATCTTTTGTCTGATGCCCACAATATTCCCTTCCCATCGGAGGGTATTCTCTAGTTCTGCTTATACTGGGATGATGGCACTTTCACAACTCTTTACCATATACATTGCTACCTCTACGTAAGTATTCATTCCAGGGGTTCAAAACACACAAATATGTCTCCTGCGCTGTGCGGGGGCCAATGAAACATGTTTGGTAGGCTTTGAGGAAGAGGAATGATTTGAAAAGCGTCAGCCTATGCCATTGCGTGATAGCCTCAGGGGATGGGGACAGCTTCACATAGACTCTTTTGGAGTAATGATATGATATGCTTCTATTCAAGTTTTCACTTGTGAATACGATACCCATTTTTGTTAATCGATAAAACTTTTACTGAGGATAATGCACTAGGCCCATGCGCCTTCAGTTTTCTTTGTTTCATTCCAGGGATGTCGGGCTTAAACAGCCCAGGTTCCTGCACATCTATCTCCAAAACATGAAATTGGATAAGAGAGCTGAAGTCTGTCCACGATCTTAAAGTGGAGTTCCATCCGAAAGTGGAACCATCACTTATTTGCTTCCTCCCCTTCCGATGTCACATTTGGCACCTTTGGGGGGGGGGGGGGGTTTATCTGTTTTTTGACAGGTACCCTTCATCACTTCTGGGATCACTCAAAAGTTTGGCTTTTTCCTCTACCGCCGGGCCAGTTAGTTCATTTCCCTTATGACGAATGGCAGCAGCCGCACCCGACATCTGAAAATCGGCTGTGGTACTGACATTGTGGGCTTCCTGGACAGGTAAGTGGGTGGGTGGGAGGGGCACTTGGCCTGGGCGGAGTCCATATATTAAAAGTCAGCAGCTATAGTATTTGTTCATTTTTTATTCAAAAATGCTTTATTCACCAAAAATTCATAGTTACATAATAGGCAAGGTTGAAAAAAGACACAAGTCCATAAACTCCAACCTATGTGTGTGATTATATGTCAGTATTACATTGTATATCCTTGTATTTTGCTTCATTCAGGTGCTTATCTAAAAGTTTCTTGAAACTTTCAATGCCCCCCTGCTGAGACCACCGCCTGTGGAAGGGAATTCCACTTCCTTGCTGGCTGCTTGTACAGTAAAGAACCCTCTATGTAGTTTAAGGTTAAACCTCTTTTCTTCTAATTTTAATAAGTGGCCACAAGTCTTGTTAAACTCCCTTCTGTGAAAAAGTTTTATCCCTATTGTGGGGTCACCAGTATGGTATTTGTATATTGAAATCATATTCCCTTTCAAGCGTCTCTTCTCCAGAGAGAATAAGTTCAGTGCTCTAGACATGTGGTCTCCAGCATCCCATAAAACACAGTAAGGCTCTAGTGCATTCCAGCTGAAGCCTAATCATAGCTCCTTCAGCTTTGGCTGAAACGTGTCAGGACTTTGCTGTGTTTGTTGGGATGAGCTAGACTGCATGTATTTTTGATGAATAAAGCATTGTTAACATATTAACCACAAAACCAAAAATGTGGTACATTGCAGCTTACCAATCATTAGATGTGGTGGCTGCAGTCATTTTCTTAGGCCCCTTTCACACTGATGTCCCGTTCAGATCCGCCTGTCAGTTTTTTAGGCGGACCTGAACGGGTGCTCCATAGAGCTCTATGGAGCGTCGGATGTCAGCGGTGACATGTCCGCTGACATCCGACCCGCTCCGATCCGAAAAAGTGTGACGGAGGAAAAAGCTATTTTTCCTTCCGTCTGCGGATCGGATCGGGTGACGACGGGCACTGCGGTCCGTCGTCATCCGATCTCCCATAGGGGAGAGCGGCGCTGTGACAGGTCCGTCCCTGCGCAGTGTGCAGAGACAGACCTGTCATCTTCCTGCTCAGCGGGGATCGGCGGAGTGATCCCCGCTGAGCAAACGGATATCCACGGGGCGGATCAGAACTGATCCGCCCCGTGTGAAAGGACCCTTAGGCATTTTTCCCTCTGATTTCACCTGATGATCTAGCCAGTAACACACATCTAGAATCTAGAGTGCCTCCACTCTAGATGAAGGAGCACAGGGGTCACCTTTTGGACAGCAGCATTGGCATTCAGGGGAGTGTTAAATGTATAAATCAGATTTAAATACACTAACAAATTGAAGCCAAACTCCAGCTCACACTGCTGTTTAAAAAAAAAACTGTTACTATAACTTATGGGATAAAGGTTTTGCATAATTAAAAGCTCATTGCAAAAACCCCTGTCAGTGGAAAATGTTGTTTCTCATCCCTGTAACTGACAAATCTGCAAGAGAGCTTTGTTCTTTTGAAAAACCGAATCACCAGATTAAAATAAGAGTCTAAAAAAGAAAACTACTGCAGCCATCACAACTAAGAATTTTTATGCTGCAATAAAACTAATGTGCTTTTTGGTTTAATACCTCTAACGATCGTGGGTGGAAATAAGCTCTCTTTTCAGGTTGAAAGTTTAAAACAATCTATTGAATGCAGTTTCAGCTGACTTTTCAATCTGTTTTCAGCCAGGACTGGCTTTTGTCCACATAATTTTCTAGTTTCAACCTTTCTATCTGGTGGCTTTGCTTAGAATGAAGAAATGTACTAGCACACTCGCTCATGGACTACCAACTACCTGTAGGGGGTGGACCATGACAGCCTGTATGCTGACTTCTAGGTGGAGTAAAGGCAGCAGACAGATGTCGGGACAAAAATTTTCCTTTCCTCCTTCTTCTTTTTTTTTTTTTTTTTCTTTTTCTTTCTTTCTTGCTTGCTTGCTTGCTACCATTCGTATGTACACTTCCTATATCACGTTCATCCATTTTGTTTATTTGTGTAGCACCACATTTAAAAAAAATATCCAAACTTTCCTAAAAAGTGAACAGTAGCTGTCATTACATTGCACCGTACACAGTTTTGACCACTGTTATGTTGAGTCAATCTTTCATCATAGGTGTAAGGGGGATACTTTTGTGCTCTTTGCCTTCTGTAGATAATGGACCCACTGAGGCAGTAATGTTAAAAAAAATCCATACAGTCCTAGCCTTGGTACTCTTGTCCCATTTTAGGCAGATGATAGCATCATCTAATTAGACTCTCCTTGTGTTAAGGGAGTCTATTCCTGTATCTCATTTTAGGGCCCCTATTTCCTAACTGTGTGGCTAAACCTATAATGGAAGCGGATTCTAGGCATTCGGGCATTCAAAAGGCCCTGTATAGGTAATATTCCTAATATATTCATAATCTTTCAAAGTGGGTTGGATAAAATCTAAATTGTAATTATTTCCATATTGTTTTACACTGACATTTTATTAAATCTTTTGTCCATGTCAGTTATGTTGCTCTGTATAGCAGCACACCCATTCATCTTCAGTCTTTCCCTGTGCAGATTAATGGCACACTTAGTTACTCCTACTAACTTAGACCTTAACCAGGCTTGCACTCTTGCCCATCCATGTCTCTCAGAGGTTGAAAGACCTTCATGAAATGGAAGGTGACTGCAAGCCTGGAGAACCTCAAATATTTGTAAACTTAGATTGCCAACCCAGTATACTTTTGATTTTGGAAAAATGAACAATTGTGTATCTATCACAGGGTGGTATCTTTAGGTATAGTATAAGTATACTTTTGACTATGACAGACATATTCCTGAGGTCATGCAGGTTAGCAGGCACCTCTCCTCTGTTCATGATCTTAGGAGAGGAGAGCTTAAAGCTGTGGGAAGGTGGAGCTGTATTGGTATCCAATCTGGTGGGAAAGCCAAAACGGCTAGCAGGGCCAAGAAATTCAGTTTTGGTCTCTGCTTATGTGATTTTCTGCACCTCCTTGGAGGTAACTTTTATTTGCCTTTTTGGTTACTTTCCAATACCCTTCCTTAATTATCACTGACTGCCTTCTCTAGGTCTCAAACTCTTACTTTCAGCGGCTTCTCTCCATTCTTAAACTGAAACATTGTAAACACCGTTTGTGAATGGACTGACTCTGTCCATTCAGAAAAGTAAGGAGCCGGATTTACCAGCTCCTACCTACGCTCTTCATCCTGACAGATCTAGTGGGTGAAGGAGGGGCATGGAGGGGGACACGGAGGAGTAAAGAGGGGGCAGCAGCATGGAGGAGGAAACAGGAGAACCGAGGGTGACAGCAGCATGGAGGGGGACACTGAGGGCGACAGCAGCAGAACGGAGGGGGACTGGAGGAGGATATGGGGACAGTCAATGGTGATCGTGTAGGAGAATTACAAGCACTGATTTAACTTTCACGTGAAATCCGTGGGGGGGGGCGACGACGACTCCCCCTCCGCACTGATCACCCTGACTGCCCAGGTATCGGGTGAAGTATCGGAGCATTTGCCCGAGTACAAGTACTCAGGCAAATGCTCGGTATCGGGACAACCCTATTGATTAGGGTTATAAAAATCATTATTAAAATCATATCAAAATTAACATCATTTTTTTTAATTCTTGGTGGTAATATTACAAAATATGGAAACATCCAAGAGAGGTTATTACTTGCATAAAGAGCTGTATATCCGGTTAATGTCATAATGTGACCAATTGATGCCGTTTTTTAAATTTTTTTTTTTTTTTTTTTTTAACGTGACTGGGCTTCCTGGAAGAACAGGCAACAACAAAATGTCCTAAAAAAAGATACCAATTTTGCAATAGTCAGATCTAGGGATTTTCTGCTCATAACATTTTCTGTTTTATAGGTTTATAAAGATGCCAAGGAATGTCTAAATCTCCTCTCCAACAGACTGGGAGCATCACACTACTTTTTTGGAGAAATGTGAGTTATAGAAAGAACATAGAGAACCCTCAAGTTGCAACTGTTGGCATCAGAGTAAAACATTGTTCAATATTGCTTAGATGTCAGATTTATTTGCATAAAAATACTGATCACAAATTGAGTAACTTGTGTATCAAAACTGGAACGCGGCTTACGCTTGTCAAAACTGGAACGCGGCTTGCGCTTGTCAAAACTGGAACGTGGCTTTGTTCATTATGTGTTTGCAAATAGAGTACTAGTTGCATTATATAGGCGACCTACATATGCATATAAGGCAAAATAAAGATAAATCATACGCAGTAAACCTCTTGCAATACAGTCACATTTCTTACGTTTTATTGCTTGAAAAGCCCTACAAGCACGGAAAAATATCTTTGAATCATCCAGAAATAAACTCTGTTTACTATTTGTAAAGCCAGCATTAGATGATTTGATTTTCTTTCCTGCAACCTGTGGAAATTTCTCGATTTCCCCCATCAACACAGTCAGAGGAATCTGTAATTGGTAGTGGCTATTGCCGCTGGCACTAATCGCATGAAAAATCTGACAGGCTGGTTGCACCTAAGTTGATATTGGTGAATATAAATGGTCCGCTTGGCTGGTAACTGTCCTACATAATCATTGTTTTTGGTTTGAAGGTGACTTGAGCCACTGTACTAACTATACAATGTTAGTACAGCGATCTCCCTTGCTGTTCTACTGTGTTCTGACAGGAGGATGGCCCCCCCGCCCGAACACTCTGGTCAGCACTCTTGGGAGCTCATCACTATACCTTTTTCGATCATGCCCCTTCAACAGCAGCTGACTGGTTTCTGTTGTATGGACTCCAGAATATATGGGCTGTATGTCAGCTGGTTTCAATTGAACTGGTCAATGCCGCCCGACATTCGTCCCTTGTGTACTAGGCTTTAAGTTTTATTTTGGGATCTTTTAGGCCCAGGCTAAACATAAATCTTTTATATAAAACCACTCAAAAGAGGGGTAAAGCCCCGTACACGCGAGCAGACTTATGTCTGCCGGAGTTCTGCCGGAGTTCTGCCGGACTTTTCGAATGAGCGGACTTGGCCACACACAATCACACCAAACTCCGACTGATTCGAACGTGATGACGTACGACTGGACTCGAATAAGGAAGTTCATAGCCAGTAGCCAATAGCTGCCCTAGCGTCGGTTTTAGTCCATCGGAATAGCATACACACAAGCAAATTTTTCGGTAGGAACTGGGTCCGGCGGAGTTCCGTCGGAAAAATTTGAAGCATGTTCCATTTTCTAAAGTCTGTCAGACTTTTGCGAATCAAAAGTCCGTTGCAGCCCACACACGATCGAAAAATCTGACGGAATCATTCCGTCAGACTTTGGATGTTGAAAAGTCCGCTCGTGTGTACGGGGCTTTAGTGTGCCCAATATCTCTTACCATTGTATAGTCCCTCAGATTTACCCCTATATTCAGATAGCACAGCGCCCTTGTGGTTTTTGATAAATCTGCATAGTTACATATAGTTACATAGTACGTGAGGTTAAAAAAAAAAAGACAAGTCTATCAAGTCCAACCTATGTGTGTGATTTTATGTCAGTAATGCATTGTAGATACCTGTGTGTTGTGGTCGTTCAGGTGCTTATCTAATAGTTTCTTGAAACTACCAATGCTCCCCGCTGAAACCACCGCCTGTGGAAGGAAGTTCCACATCCTTGCCGCTCTTACAGTAAAGAACCCTCTACGCAGTTTAAGGTTAAACCTCTTTTCTTCTAATTTTAATGAGTGGCCACATTTCTTCTTAAACTCCCTTTTGTGTAAAAGTTTTTCTTTATCTCTATTGTGGGGTCACCAGTACGGCATTTGTCACTTGAAATCATTTCCCCTCTCAAGCGTCTCTTCTCCAGAGAGAATAAGTTCAATGTTCGTAACCTTTTTTCGTAACTAATATCCTCCAGTCCCTTTGATCAGTTTTGTTGCCCTTCTCTGTACTCGCTCCATTTCTAGCACATCCTTCCTGAGGACTGTTGCCTAGAACTGGACAGCATAGTCTAGGTGCGACCGGACCAGAGTCTTGTAGAGTGGGAGAATTACCGCTTTATCTTATGAGTTAATCCCATTTTTTTTTAATGCATACCAATATTCTGTTTGCTTTGTTAGCAGCATGTTGGCATTGCTGAGCCTCTACTAGGACCCACAGGTCCTTTTTCCATCCTTGATTCCCCCACTGGTCCTCCCACCTGTGAGTAGATTGCATTCATATTTTTGCCACACTAATGCATTATTTAAACCTCATTTGCCATATAGTTGCCCACCCTATTAATTTGTTCAGATCTACTTGCAAGGTTTCCACATCCTGCGGTGATGTTGTTGCCCTGCTTAGCTTTAGTATCATCTGCAAATACAGAGATTGAACTGTTCACCCCATCCTCCCAGGTTTTTTATGAATAAATTAAATGGGATTGGTCCCAGGCCAGAACCCTGGGGGCACTTTCCCCTCTGACCATTCTGAGTATACCCCATTTATCACCACCCTCTGAACTCGCCCCTTGTAGCCAGTTTTCAATCCATGTACTTGCCCTGTGGTCCATGCAAACTGACCTTACTTTGTACAGTAAACGTTTATGGGGAAAGGTCAAATGCTTTTGCAAAATCCAGATACACCACATCTACAGGCCTTCCTTTATCTAGATGGCAGCTCACCACCTCCATAGAAGGTTAATAGATTGGTTTGGCAAGAACGATTCTTCATGAATCTATGCGTTTTCATTACGAAAATCCTGTATATAGTCCCTTATTATCCCCTCCAAGAGCTTGCATACTATTGAAGTTGGGCTAACTAGTCTGTAATTCCCAGGGATGTATTTTAGCCCTTTTTAAAATATTGGTGCTACATTGGCTTTTCTCCAATCAGCTAGTACCATTCCAGTCAGACTGTCAGTAAAAATTAGGAACAATGATCTGGCAATTACGTCACTGAGTTCCCTAAGGACCCTCGGGTGCAAGCCTTCTGGTCCCATTGACTCATTAATGTTAAGTTTTACAAGTCTATCTCTAATTCTGTTCTCTTGTTAGCCATGAGGGTGCTTCCTGTGATGTGTCATGAGGATAAACACTGCAGTTTTGGTTACTGAAGCCCCCCGATTCCCTGACCTGAGTGAGAAGAATAATAAATTCAATACTTTCCCCATCTCATCATCCTTTTTATAACCAGATTCCCCTCCTCATTCTTTATGGGGCCAATATGGTCTGTCCTCCCTCTTTTACTGTTTTTATACTTGAAGAATTTCTTGGGTTTTTTTTTTTTTTTTTGCTCTCCTCCTCTGTGTCTTTCGTGTTTTATCTTAGCCACTGTAATTGCACCCTTAAATTTTCTTGTTGCAAAGTCTGAATGATGCTGACTCCACAACCCCCTGCCCTCAGCCCTCAGCTTTTTGCATTTTTGCATTGGAGTTAGTCCATCCAGGACTTCTGTTCGCTCTTATTTTAAAAATTTTTCCCAATGGGTTGCACTGGCTAATGCCCTTATTTAATATTCTCTTAAAGTTAAACCCATCTCTCCTCCGTGTTCTTTGGTCCTAAGATTTTATCCCAATTTATATCTTCTAGCAAGTTCCACAGTTTAGGGAAGTTTGGCTCTTTTTGAAATTCAGTGTCTTTGTATTCTCCTTATGTTTCCTATTTGTGTGACTTATACTGAAGCTAATTGACCTGTGATTGCTATTTTCTAAATTGCCCCTTATTTCCACATCCGTGATCAGGTCTCCATTGTTGGTAATCGGTAGGTCTAGTTACGTTTTGTTTCTAGTTGGTGCGTCTACCATCCGACCCATGAAATTGTCTTGCAAGACATTAAGGAACTGGCAAGCTTTAGACGAATGCGTGGTTCTTTCCACGCAGTCTGTCTGGATAATTAAAATGCCCCATTATGATGGCACCTCCCATCCTTGCCACTAATCCAGTTTGTGATAGGAGGTATGTCTCCCCCTCCTCCCTCAGGGTAGGGGGCCTATAGCATACTCCCAGCATTACTTTCCCCCTTAGTTTCATCCCTTTGGAGCTCTACCCATAAGGATTCCACCTCCTCCCTAGTTCTCCTAGTGATGTCATCTCTCACATTCACTTGTACATTATACTTGATATACAGGCATACCCCTCCCCCCCCCCCCCTTTTTTTTTTTTTTTTTTTTTTTTTACCATCCCTATCCCTGCAATAAAGGGAATACCCTTGACTGGTTGCGTGTGAGAGCTGTTGAACCAAGTCTCTGAAATTCCCACAAAATGTGAAATCCTCCTCGTACAACAGTTATCTCTTGTTCTCCCATCTTGTCCGCCAGGCTCCTGGCATTGGTGAACATACCACATAGTTTAGACCGGTCTCGTACTGTAGTCTTCTTGGGTGTTCCGAGGTTGCAAATAGGACTTAATATACTTACCTCGGGTTTATGTGCTTTAATCAACCTGATATCTCCTCACTTCCCACTTTTTATAGATTTTCAATTGCCTCTCTTCCCCCTGCTGTTGGAGAGCTAACAGAGCATCCGATGGTGGTATGTGCAAGTCTTCACTACAATACTTTGACTATAAGATCACCAAGCTACTGCCTCTATGACTGTTCCCAGCCTTTGACATCATTGATTTCAATATTGAAAGCCAGGGACACTGATCCTATGAGTCCTTTTGTAATAATACTCTGTTTTCCTAATCCCTTTTAACAAGCTCTGCACCACCAGTACCCATAACTGCCAGATGGTCCTGCCTATCGACTGTTACAGCCTGTTTTTATATTTCACGCCTTGCTCTTTTCTGCCTTCATGCTGAAACAAAATGTGTTCCCTTGTTGTTTACTATCGCCTTGATAAAAACTCAGGAGAAAAAAAGGTATAAAAAATTTAGGCAAACAAAATAAAACTTAACCTGTAATTGCACACTATACCAGATACCCATTTGAGCGTTGGAAAAACTGGGTGCTCAGCTATGCAGATGACAATCTTCTTTTGCTGCTGGCACTGGGCCACCCTCTGCTCCTTACTACCTGGAGGTGCCCATTTATAGAATGCATGGTTACAGATTTTTTTTTTTTTTTTTTGTGAAAGTCAAAACTGAATTTAAAGCAAGCATTACAGTGATTTAAGATGTGTAAGCTGGCAGTTTTGTCTAATTGCAGGCCTACGTCTCTGGATGCTTTTGTCTTTGGTTTCCTGGCTCCTCTTTATAAAGCTCACCTTTCCAAAATCCAGCTGCAAGAACATTTAAAGCAACTTCCCAACTTGTGTGAATTGTGTGACCGTATTCTTGGTGCCTATTTCACAGAGCCTGCTGAAGGTATGTACTTATGATTTGTAGCATGGCTGGTAAAGCTTTACAGGGGATTTGGTTCCTGGTAGCCACACCAGTAACAATTGATTTATTTAAGCAAAGAGCAGTGCCAAGTCAGCCAGCCAGCAGTCCACAAAAGTACTCAAATATTCATGTGTATCTAAGCCCCCCCCAAAAATGTAATGTATTGTAATTTACCGAGCCTTAGATAAGGTAGATGCATTAGATTTCATTATTCTTTCATTTTCACCTGGCATTTCTGCAAATAACACGCTTCCTGGCCCTTCTTATCTGTGCAGTAGCCATGGTTGTCACACAGGCTGGATTTCAAACATGTCTGCCTTTGTTCTCTATTACATGGTAGGTTGATGGGACGTGTAGTTTACACAAGAAAGAGAGGTGTTTGTACTTTATTTAATTCTTTTTTAAGCTCACATGATATGACGGGTCAACTTTGTAGACAGCGGAAGTTTATTCCCAAGGACAGTCCAGTTCTCCATTATATAGGCATATGTCTCCACCTTGCTTTATGGATGTCTCTACCGCATTTAAACATTGTTCCCTGGGATGACTAGATTTCAGAAGACAACAGCACACATTGCTTCTTCCCCCCCCCCCCCCTTTTTTTTTTTTCCTTGCTTTTTGCTTCTTGTTTTTTGTATTTTATTTTTTATTTTTTGGATGTTCTTTAGTCCCCTTTCACACATGCTGATGGTATGTCCGTATTTCATCCATCCGTTTGCGGATGAAATACGGACATCCATTCATCCCTATGGGATAGCGGGTGTCTGCGGATGAACATCCGCAGACACCCGATTTCGTCCGCCTCCGCAACAGTCCGATTCTGCAGACGGAGGAAAATCCTATTTTTCTATCCGTCTGCAGAGAGCGGATCAGACGAACACGGACACACGGTCCGTGCTCGTCCGATCCCCATAGAGGAGAGCGGAGAGCTGACAGAGCGGTCCCCGCACAGTGTGCGGAGACCGCCCTGTCCGCAGCCAGCTCAGCGGGGACAACGGAGCGATCCCCGCTGAGCGAGCGGATCTTCACGGGGCGGATCATTACTGATTCGCCCCGTGTGAAAGAGGCCTTAGTCCTTTTTAATTTTAAATGTAAAACTTTTCAACAAAGCTTACCTTAACTTTGTATTAACAGCTGAAAGTCTACACTTTTAATCGGATCTGGTTTCTTCTGTTTCAACTCCATTGCGACGGAGTAAGAATTATTAAAATTATGTAATTTTGCAATTTGTAAACCTTACTGTATTCTCTTAAAGTGGACCTTCAGTCATTTTTTTTCAACTTTTCCTCTATTAAATCTTCTGCCCTTTGTTGTTTTTAACCACTTAAGGACCAAGCCTCTTTCTGAGGTTTGGGGTTTACAAGTTAGAAACAGTTTTTTTGCTAGAAAATTACTTAGAAACCCCAAACATTATATATACATTTTTCAACACCCTAGAGAATAAAATGGCGGTTGTTGCAATACTTTCTGTCACACCCAATTTGCTCAGCGGTCTTGCAAGCACACTTTTTTTGGAAAAAAAAATAAGACAACAGTAAAGTTAATCCAGTGTTTTGTTTTTTTTTTTGTTTTTTTTATATTGTGAAAGATAATGTTACGCCGAGTAAATTGATACCCAACATGTCCCGCTCGTGGAGTGGCGACAAACTTTTACCCTTAAAAATCTCAATAGGTGACGTTTAAAAAATTCTACAGGTTTCATGTTTTGAGTTAGAGGAGGTCTAGGGCTAGAATTATTGCTTTCACTCTACCGATCGCGGCAATACCTCACATGTGTGGTTTGAACACTGTTTTCATATGCGGGCGCTCCTCGCGTATGTGTTCGCTTCTGCACGTGAGCTCAGCTTTTTTTTTTCTTTTTACTTTTTATTTTTACACTGTTCTTTTTTTAAAAAAAAAATAAGAAAATGGTGTCACTTATTCCTATTATCAGGAATGTAAGCATCCCTTGTAATATAAAAAAAAAGCATGACGGGACCTTTTAAATAACTTGGATCTCATATTTACACTAAAATAAAAATATGTCCCATTAAGAGCTACGCCCTGCTATGGTATGGAGACGGGCCATCTTGTCTCCATACCTAACACCGAGAAGGATCCAATCGCCTCCATCGCTGCTGGCGGCTCCAGTAAGCGGCGGAGGGCACCAGAGAGGGGGCGGCCCTCTCTCGTCACTGATAAAGGGGATCTTGTGGCGATTTTGCCACAGAAACCACTTTTATTGGAACTGCTTACTGGAGAAGAGGATACCAAGGATACCGGGGTTACGGTAGCTAGCTGCTGCCATATCCACGATATCCCTCTTCAAAGTGCTGACGTATATTGGCGTGAGCTGGTCCGGAAGTGGTTAACTTTGGATAGTAAAACCATTTTTCTTTCTAGCAGTAAATACCTTTTTATATAGCCCACTTCCTGTTTCTTGTCTGGGGAAAAAAGCCTAGGCTTATGACATAATGCACAGCTCTCTCTCTTGGGGGAGTTGAATCAAAAGTGTGCCAATGAGAGCTGCAGAGCTGGTGGTGTGCCTTTTTGTGTCTGTGTAAATCCAGGAAGTGAACAGGCAGCAGCTTCAGCTGCCCACAGTTAAAATGGCTGCAGCCAGACTCGGTGCAGCATATTTGGCAAGTACAGATACACAGTATATATAAAATAATATGCAAAGCGGTTGGAGGGAAACTTCAGAATGGCAAAGATGTTTTTATTACAAATTATGTAAGCAGACTGCAAGTCCTCTTTAACTGTGTATTCATCTGTTCATCTGGAGTTCAGCTTTCAGATCCCTATTCTGTGTGTGTACCCTGGGGGGTGCTCCAAGCATATACATTGTATGCGACTATATGATTTATCAAAGTATCAAACTCTTACAGATGCACTTCAAATAAGCATTAACTCTGTCTCTCTCTCTCTGACTTTTCTGTACTAATCCTGTTATTTCTGCTCTTACCTTCTCTTCTTTGGCTCTATAGGCTCATCTCCTGCTGGCCAGGAAGCAATAGATGCAAATTTACAGAAACTTACACAGCTTGTAAATCAGGAATCCAACCTCATAGAAAAGGTTTCTACTCTTCCTCTTTTCCTTTCTACTAAGCAGAACTGTGTTTATAAGAAACATTTCTCTTCTTGGTTCATCTTTCTCCAGATCTCTAATTGTGTTTTTAGTAATGCTAAAACAGCGCAAGAGCTGGCAAAATAGGTATATTGTTTTTGGAAGGCTGGAATAAATGAATGCTACTGAGAAGGATAAATGCATTCCGATGGGCTTGAAGATGTTCTATCTTAAAGCGGTATTATAAAATAAATCTTTTTTTTTTTTTAAATGTGGGCTCCTAAGTGGGTTATGCCATGGTGTGCTAGCATGCACCACATATTCACACTTTGACAGATTTCCCTGTCGTGCTGCATTGCAACCAATCCTATGGGTCCCGGCAGGTCCATCTTCACTTGGCTTTTATTCCGGGTTCCATCTCTTTGGCTGCTTGAATGGCCGGTCCACAATGATGTCACTTCCATGCATGCACACGGGTGCCACTTCACCATAGCACAGATCAGGCCCTGTAAATTTACGTTGAGCTGAAAATGCACGGCTCAGTGTACATGACAGGCAGGGGTAAACATTTCTAAGAGATTTTTTATGACCTCTGTTCTGTCAAAAAAAAACTACCTGGCAACAATTTTTTTTTTTATTACATTTTTTTTGTTTAAAGGACATTGTGCTGTATTATACCATGGATATGTATGAGGTGTGTGTTTCTTCTAAAGAAGGAAGTATAGATTCCTACACTATGCATTGCTGGTTCTGTAATGTCCACTTGAAGGATCTGTATAGCAAACCCATTTTTGGGTAGACTAGGGAAGGGTTAAAACATCAGTTTATTTTATTTATTTTTTGTTGTCTGGAAAGCTTGCTTTCCTAGACGCAACAGGAAGTGAGAGGAAATCTCTGCAAACTGAGGGGAATTTCCCCTTGGACAGCTGTCACAGTTCCAGTTGCATTAGAAAATTGACACCTCGCTGTAAACCCGTGGTTTTGGGGACAATTGTATGCTTTTTGTGTTTTTTCATCATTTTTCAGAGGGTGAATGTACCAAACAAGAACATAGACCGCAATAAAACTTGACAGATGTTTTAACCTTTCTCTACTCTAACAAAAAAAAAAAAACATTTTGGCGTACAAAACTTTTATACAATCACATGTCCACAATCTTTATGCAAAATGTATGCATTTCCCTCCTGTTGCAAAAGCATTCTATTACCTTACATTTTAACTAATGATTTGCAACATTTTGTTTTATATTATTGCAAACCCTAGAACTTCAGTTCTAGGTGTCCTACTAACAGTTTTGCAAACTCTGTGATAGATGGGATAGACCTGCTGCAAAAAGGCATACAAAAAACACCGCCTTCAGAGGGGCCTGGCATTGTTTGTTTTTTATATATTTATTTATTTTAACACCGCTGCATGTTGGCTTATCTGCCCATGCACATACAAGCTAATAAAATCCATATTGTGTGCCAGGTTCAAAGGCAAAAAGCCCCAAATTCCACATTCCCTGTGTTTTTTACGCTTAAGTGTTCATATGTGCCCTTTCACACCAGAACGTGGTGTACAAAACCCACATTCCATGCATGTGCGTTTCCTACACTGCATTTGTTACATTGCACCCGAGAGTACTTGGGGAACTCGGTCAAGTAATTGCCAGACCGTTCCTAATTTTTACTGACAGTCTACTGACTGGAATGGTACCAGCTGATTGAAGAACAACCAATGTAGCACCAATATTTAAAAAGGGCCCAAAATACATCCCTGGGAATTACAGACCAGTTAGCCTAACATCAATAGTATGTAAACTCTTGGAGAGGATAAGGGACTATATACAAGATTTTAGTCATGAGAACAGTATCATTAGCAGTAATCAACATAGATTCATGAAGAATCGTTCTTGCCAAACCAATCCATTAACCTTCTATGAGGAGGTGAGTTGCCATCTAGATAAAGGAAGGCCTGTAGACGTGGTGTATCTGGATCTTGCAAAAGCATTTTGAAACAGTTCCCCATAAATATTTACTGTACAAAATAAGGTCCGTTGGCATGTACCATAGAGTCAGAAAACTGGCTAAAAGGGCAAGTTCAGAGGGTGGTGATAAATAGGCAGTACTCGGAATGGTCAGGGGTGGGTAGTGGAGTCCCCCAGGGTTCTATGGTGGGACCAATCCTGTTTAATGTGTTCATAAATGACCTGGAGGATGGGGTAAACAGTTCAATCTCTGTATTTGAGGATAATACTAAGCTAAGCAGGGCAATAACTTCTCAGCAGGATGTGGAAACCTTGCAAAATGATCTGAACAAATTAAATTAATGGGGTGGGCAACTACATGGCAAATGAGGTTCAATGGGTGGGAAAAAATATGAATGCAATCTGTACATTGGGGAGAGAACTTCTATGGGAATCTGGGATGGAAAATGATCTGGGGGTCCTAGTAGAGGCTAGGCTCAGCGATGACATGCAATGCCCAGCAGCTGCTAACAAAGAAAACAGAATATTGGCATGCATTAAAAAGGGGATTAATTCCAGAGATAAAACGTTAATTCTCCTGCTCTACGAGACTCTGGTCTGGCCGCACCTAGGGTATACTGTCCAGTTCTGGGCACCGGTCCTCAGGAAGGATGTACTGGAATTGGAGTGAGTACAAAGAAGGGCAGCAAAGCTAATAAAGCGTCTGGAGGATATTAGTTATGAGGAAAGGCTGTGAGCACTGAACTTATTCTCTCTGGAGAAGAGACGCCTGAGAGGGGAAATGATTTCAATTTACAAATACCATACTGGTGACCCCACAATAGGGATAAAACTTTTTTGCAGAAGGGAGTTTAACAAGATACATAGCCACTCATTACAATTCGAAGAAAAGAGGTTTAACCTTAAACTTCATAGAAGATCCTTTACTGTAAGAGCGACAAGGATGTGGTATTCCCTTCCACAGGCGGCGCTCTCAGCAGGGGGCTTCAGTAGTTTCAATAAACTATTAGATAAGCACCTGAACGACCACAACATACAGGGATATACAATGTAATATTGACATATAATCTCACACATAGGTTGGACTTGATTAAATTTTTGACCTCACCTACTGTGTACCTAGATAACACCCCAAATGCAGGTCTCAAATGCAGTGCATTTGCCTGTAGCAGATTGCATGGTACAGAAGTACCATGCGTTCTGGTTGCAGTGTGTTTTTAAAATGATTCATGCACTGGTTTTGGTGCGGTCCAGTGCAATTCAGCCCATTCAAAATGAATTGGCTGAATTTGCACCACTTGTGAATTGCACAGAAACCAGCCACAAAAGTGTATAAATGCATTCTGGTGTTTGAATAACAGCCAATAAAATGTTTGCATGTATATGCCTTTAAACACTTTGCATGAAAACACTCAACGTGCATAATTACAGTGGGGAAAATTAATTATTTGATCCCCTGCAGATTTTGCCCACTTAAAAAGAGATGAAGGGTCTATAATTTTTATCATAGGTGTATTTTAAATGCTAGAGACAGAATATTAACCAAAAATCCAGAAAAAACACATGATACAAATGTTGCAGTTCAGTGGGTAAAATTAATATTTGATCCCCTACCAACCAACAATAATTCTGTCTCCCACAGCCTGGTCATATTAGGTGCTCATGTGGCACACAGATTAGTCAATTTTAAGAAGGGGCTCCTAATGACAACTTATGTGTATAGAAGACACCTGTCCACAGAATCTTTCTTCCATTCAAACCTCACCATCATGGGCAAGACCAAAGAGCTGTCAAGACGTCGGGGACAAGATTGTAGACCTGCACAAGGCTGGAATGAGCTACAAGACCATCAGTAAGAAGCTTGGTGAGAAGGAGAAAACTGTTGGAGCGATTATTCCCGAATGGAAGATACAAAATAACCATCAATCGCCCTCGTTCTGGAGCTCCATGCTAGATTTTGCCTTATGTGGTAAGGAAGATCATGAGAAAAGTAAGAGATCAGCCTAGAACTACACGGGAGGAGCTTGTGAATGATTTCAAAGCAGTTGGGACAACAGTCACCAAACAAACCATTGGTAACACAATACGCCGCCATTAATTGAAATCCTGCAGTGCCCGCAAAGGTCCCCCTCCTCAGCAAGACACATGTACAGACCCGTCTAAAGTTTTGCCAATGAACATCTAAATGATTCATAGAAGGACTGAAAGAGCTGTGGTCAGATGAGCCGGAACTTGAGCTTTTTGGCATTAACTCGAATCGCATTGTTTGGAGGAAGAAAAATGCTGGCTGACCCTAAGAATACCATCCTTCCAGTCAAGCGCAGAGGTGAAAACATGCTTTGGGGCTGTTGCTAAATGTACAGGCTGACTATTCCACATTGAGGAATGGACTGGGCCATGTATTGTAAAATCTTGGATGAGAACCTTCTACCCTCGTACCGCCAAGGCACAAAGTAGTGGCTCAGGAAGAAGCACATTGAGGTCATGGAGTGGCCTAGCCAGTCTCCAGACCTTATTCCTATAGAAATTTATGGAGAGAGCTGAAACTTCGAGCAGCTAAGAAACCTTAAGCATTTAGAAAAGATCTGTAAAGAAGAGTGGACCAAAATCCCTCCTGAGATGTGTGCAAACCTGGTAACCAACTACAAGAAATGTCTCACCTCTGTCCATGCCAACAAGGGGTTCCTCCAGCAAGTACCAAGTCATGTTTTGCTTGGGGATCAAATACTTATTTTACTCACTGAACTGCAACATTTGTATTATGTTTTATGGATTTTTGGTTGGTATTCTGTCTATATCATTTAAAATACACCTACGAGAAAAATGATAGGCCCTTTATTTCTTTGTAAATGGGCAAACTTACAAAATCTGCAGGGGATTGAATAATTTTCCCCACTGTTAGCATTTTTTTTTTAAGTTGCCTTTTTTTTGCCAACTCCTGGCAGAAAGACCCAGCATACATCAGAGTATTTCAGTACATCCGTGTGCATGAGGACTTTCATCTATAGTTAAGACACCCTGGACCAACATGCAATTAAAGTGTATCTAGAGCCAACACATCTTTCTAGCTTTGAATAGAGTAGGAAATTGTTAAAATCCACTGGGGAGAACTACCTTCGCTTTCTCCTTTTTAGATACCCAACAGGAAGTGAGAAATGGGGACATGGCCTCAGTTGTCACTGGAACACGTGTTCCCAGTTAACATTTTTTATTTACCTCTTACTGCAGTGACAACCGTCAAATTTCAGATTTCCTGTTCCTATTTATCCCTGTGACAATGGTCATCGGAATCGATAGAGAACATAGATCACCCCAGCAGGGGATACAAACAGCAATTAAAAGCTATAGGAACCCTTTTAAGGCACAAGGTGCTCAACTTTTTCAATAGCAAGGGTCACGTAACTGGTTGTAGTCCACAATGAACTATTGGGTTTTACTGCCTCCCAAACAGTAAATGTAAGTGAGACCTTGCTGTCCTGATCACCCTGTAAGGCTGCTTTCACACTGATGTGCTGCGATTTACCTGCACTGCAGGTGTAGCACTGTGTACTTGCGGCTTTCCTGTGGGTTAGCTGTTAGATTACTTCTTTGCAAGTGTGGTGCACCTTCTGAAAGCGCACCAAACCCGCAGGATATGATAGTCTATGACTTGGTGCACCTGTGGATCAGTGTAAAAGCAGCCTCATAACCATTTTTTATAAGTGCTAATATGACCATTGCAAAAGGGCATTGTATGCAATATTTAATACACTAACCTTTTCCTCGTTCAGCTTCTGCTGGTATTGCTCTCCAGGCTGCTAAAAAGGTCACATGAGAAGTGCATTTGGTATCATTCTGCCTGGGACAGGAGCCAGGCTCTACAGAGGAAGCATTGGCTTATCCGGCTTCTGCTCCCTCCATGGCCACCTGCCGGCTCCATGCACTCTGATGCTTTTGGATGGCGGATTGGCTACCTGCCATGTGGTCTTGGCGACCTGTCATCCCAGAGCATAGGCATGTGCTTCCCTGGTTTGAGGTTGCTGGCCACATCAGAGGCCCGTGGCTCACCCCTGCTTTAAGATATGCTCTGGGTACGATATCAAAAATGAATCTCCCAGTTACTGTGGACAGCGTTGTCCTGTTTTTTTTTTTGTCTTGGGTTTCATAGATCACATCTACCTTGTCCCAGTGTTGGTGACATTTGCCCTCCATTGTGTATTGCATAGGATATAAAAGACAACATTTTCTAGAGAACTGAACAATACACATCTGGTAATGCCATTGCTGCTGAGCCACAATTCCCTATAGGTGTCATCTGGAAAATAGTTTCATATTTCTGGGAATTAAGTAGGTGTGAATGGATAGTACAATCTATTGGCACAGCAAATGGCCCATTACAGCCCAGATTACACTCCTGTGTCTAACCCAGGGAGCAATGACTACTCATCTAGAAAAGCACACCAATTGTTCGTGTACATAGCTAGCAATATGAATAATTTGCTCTTGAATTGCTTAAACAAAGCTTTCTTTATACCCGGCTGGCAGGCCACATTGATTATATTTTGCTTTGAGCCCAGTCATATTTTCCAGTAGTTCATAAGAAAACCGTATTTTCTCAATTATCCTGATTTTAGAAATTCTGTGTCCTTTACGTGGATGTGTGCTGATGTCATTGCAGGGGAAGTATCTATAAACAGAATACCTTTGTGTCTACACACTCATTACTGAACTAAATGGGTTGTGTTGTCGTTAGGAAGCCATTTGGACTTTTTCCCAACAGTAATTTAACACAACTTCACTTTTCCATAAAATAAATCTTTAAAGAAATACTCTGGTCCCATTGAAAAAGATTTCAAATAAGTAGTGTTGAAATCGCATAATAGCATCCGATTACTGTCCGAATTCACAGTTTGCATTGCAATCTGCGAACCGATCTGGAGGCCATTCGGGAACCCGCACTGGGTTCGCAGGGTTCTCGCATCGCACCAGTGTAAACAGAGCCTTAAAGGGGTTGCAAACCCTCCTTTTTTTTCATCTTAACCACTTAAGGACCGCCTTACGCTGATGTACAACGGCAGAATGGCGCGGCTGAGCACAGGAACGTTGCCAGCGGTTTTGACGTTAATGGCTGTGTATTAAAGTGGTTGTATAGTCTTTTTTACAACTTTTACCTACAGGAAAGCCTGTAGGTAAAAAAAAAAATCTCCTAAACCTGTGCGGTTTAGAAGATATTCCCCTCGCAATGCGCCAGCCACTGACTGCAGCGGCGCGTGCGCACAGGGGATTCTTGGCTGAAAGTCCAGCAGACGCCGGACCCTACCGGAAAGAAATCTCCCTTGCATGCGTGGGAATGACAATATCGCGGCTCTGGCCACTCACAGCGCCGGAGCCGCGATACTCGGAAGACACGCCGAAGGAACATGTCAGCATACATCGGGCCAGATGTCGGGGCCTCGTTCTAAGGTAAGTATTTCATAATGAGCTACTTTTTTGTATTTATTTATTTTTTTTCCTTAAGGTTATTATTCGAAACAATAATCAGCCAACTAATTGATTATGAAAATAATCGTTAGTTGCTGCCCTTTTATATAAATATAATATAATTTTTATTTTATTTTTTTATAGTCTATGACCTGGCAACAGATATGAAACCTGTGCCCATGGACTTCTGCTTACTTGTGATTCAGGAGCTTGGCAACCCTGGGCATGCAGTCCGCAAAGGCCATACTGCACTTGGGAATCTGTAGCTTTGGCCTATCCCCTAATGTCTCTTGCCCTTTGAATTGGTGTTAAACCCAAAATTGAACTTAATATATAGCAGCTTACCAATCATTAGATATGGCGGCTGCATTAATTTTCTTTTGTTGGGCTTCTTTCATCTGATGATCTGGCCAGTAACACTCTTCGTGTATTAGAGTGCCTCCACTCTGGATGGATGAGTGCAGGGGCATTTTTTGGGGGGGGGGGGGGGGGGGGAAAGAGTGTTAGTACATCTAACAGATTGAAGCCAAACTCCAGCTAACGCTTTAAAAGCAGTTACACTAACTGATTTATTTTTCTTTTGGGAAAGGTGTTACAGAAATAAAAGCTGATCATTGTACACACCCCTGTCAGCAGTAAATGGTTTGTCTCAACCCTCTAACTGCTACATCTATAGGACAGCATGTTCTTTTGAAAAACAGACTTACTGGCTGGATCACCAGGGGGAATTAAAAGAGACTAAAAAAGAAAACGCAGCCATTACATCTAAGAATTGGTAAGCTGCAATATATATATATATATATATATATATACATGTTTGCTTTTGGGTTTAATGATGCTTTTATTATTGGTCCCTCAATATGATACTCAGTGACCAATAGGTTGTAACAGGTGAGATGAGATGGGCCAAAGCTTCAGAGGCAAGAGTTGTAGACAGATTTCTCTGAGCTAAAGGTTGAGGATAACATGTCAAGGTGCCTACATTTTACTGCTGTTTTCAGTTTAGGAACTATTACTTTATGGTTACACTTAAAAAAAATAAATAAAAAAAAAGTCAAATCTCTTGTGTCTACTTTTTGATGACAGTAGAGGTTCTGACATTTGACGGTTCAATGAATGGTCCAAGGCTTAGCCCCAATAGGGTGGGGCTTAATCTTCCCTGGACGTAGGTTCTGTAGAGTTCCACAGGGGTTAAAGTGTTAATAAACTATATCTAGTCTCCCACAGTACACAGAACATGGAAATGCAATTATTTGCTTATTAATACCTTTTCTCATCAGCAGTATATGGCAGTCTTGTGACTTCTGTCAGTATCTGGTTAAAGCTTTGAGGAGGAGTTTTCATTCTCTTCTGATTGTCCTATGAGACTGCATGCCTCCTGACCCTCTGTCTGGACAGTGCTGATTGGCCCTGTGCTGATTACATGCACCCTCTCCCAAAAAAAATAAACCCTAAAAATTCTAGCAATACACACCAAACCAAGCATGTGGAGAGTACCCCCAAGGCTCTGTACTATCAGGAGGTGGGAGGGGGGGAGGATCAGAGAAGACAGAATCAAACAGCCGTTTTACACAATACAGAGAATTAACCCCTTAGGTTCCACAGTGTACAACAAGCATGTTCTACTGCAGGGATATGCAGTTATCAGACCTCCATTACCTACAATAATGTGTTCTTTGTTCAAACTTTAGAATATGCATCAGTGGGCTGTGACTTTTACTAGAGTTTGTGGTTTTTCACAAACCAAACATGTATTCCTTAAATGCAAATCTAGAGGATAGAATGGATTGATTGTAACAAGAAAGTATGCGCAAGGTATAACGTTCTGTAGAAGTGAAGTAGCCATCCTCTTTGGCTACTGGGATCTAAGAAAAGATCATTTCTGATTGGTCCCCATGGCTACAATCACATTGGTGGAATTCATAAGCTTTACAAAATGCCAGATCTTCCAGTAACTAGACTCAGTTATTTTCCTGTGTGATCTGTCAGGCGGGCTCAGTTAAAGGCAGTAAAATTGTGCCCAGTGCTTACCCCTGGGAACCAATCTATTGTAGTCCTATCAGATAAAACTACATTCTGATTTACATGCTATGGATTGCTGAACTTGGTGAATCTCTCTAGGAATAAGTCCATGTGAGTAGCATTTGTCTGTCTATGAATCCGTTTGCTAACGTTTTCTTTTGCTTTCTGCAGATGGATGATAATCTCCGGAGGAGCCCTCAGAATCGTCCTCGGGCACTAAATCCCACTGCTTCCAGTGCAGACAGAGATTCATCCCAGTTCCTTAAACCATGACCATGCTGGTGCCCCAAGTTACCGCTATCCAGGTCCAGCCAGGAATTATGTTTAACCTGATCTGCCTTATGGCTGCCTGTTGTCAGAGATCATCCTTAAGGGGAAACTATCCTCAACTTTCACGTTAGATGTTCAAGTATATTTATGTTTGTTTTTATGTTTTTTTTTTACTTTTTATTTATTTCCTCCCCTCGTGTGTTGTTGTTTCTGTCTTTTAATTGTTTCCTTGAAGCCCCCAGATTGTACTCTGTGAAGCCTAATCCATTGAGGCCAGTTGGCCTTTCTCTACAGCCTATCGTCGGCTGTAGTAATTTTCACCAACTATTTTTGTACCAACTTATTTGCTAAGAAAAGGTTATCCTGTCGTAGTTTTACCCCTGCTGTGTAATACGAGTCTGCAGAAGGGAGCAGTCAAATGAAAGTGTAGGGAGATTAGTAAAGAATTATATTTAGTTGTACTATTTTGAATTGTCAGTCCGCTCAAAGCTGATATATATATATATATATATATATATATATATATATATATATATATATATATATATATATATATATATATATATATATATATATATATATATATATATATATTACTTTCACTCAGAGTAGATCATCTTTTTAAACACCCCTACTCTGTGTCAAAACTATTTTCAGTAATATACATGGCAGTAAATTAATAAGAACAATTGGCAGAAAAGAAACAGACACTAAAAAATTGTAGTGTCCTGATCTGTTGAAAAGTACCCTCTTTCAATGTTGGTCAGTGGGGAAAGGGTACCTTAAATTTGTTATCCAACCACTGCCCTGTTGGTCAGTGGGAGAAGGACCACTTTACATTGATGATCAGTGGAAGGAAGAGCCCTCACAGACCGCTAAAAAATAATCATTGGTGTCTGTGGTTTCCGAACTGAGTGATGCAAACAAAAGCACTATGCAGGAACTATTAGAAGGAAGATCAAGCCCCCACTGCTCAATGGGCCCCTAGCAACCTCTAGAGGAACCTTAAAGCTGAAGTTTTGTGATAAATTTTTATTTTATTTTTTTATCAGGAGCACCAGGAACAATGCACATCCCTTGTACTGATGGCTGCTGTTTGTTTAAATCTTCAGTCTTTTGTTCCCAGGATACCCCCACAGCTGTCCTCTTCAAGTGCTATGGAGACTAATGTGAGCCACTGGACTTGTGACAGGTATTTGTCAGAAGTGCTTACTATGCCCACCCTTTCCACCCGTTACTCCCATTCATAAGAACTGTACTATCGCTTCCTGCAATTAAAACACTCTAGAAATGGAGAAGAGACTTTTTTTTCTTGTTCAATCATTTTTATTATAGGTTTAACAAAAATGTACAATAATACAAACGCACCTAGTCCGCCCATGCAGGGGTTAAGACTGGCACCTAGAGAAAATAAATGTATATATGCAGCATAAGCAAAAGAGGAAGGGTCTCCTTCTCAAACAGGCATATCCAAGTTAAACAAAACATATATGCATTTTGGGGGAAAACCCCATAATTGCCAAGGTGGTCAGTAACACCGCCTTTGTAGACAGTCCTGACACCAATAGGCAGACAAAGAGGGCTGAAATATCCATCAAAAGAGGAAAACCAGAGAAGAGAGCAAGACAGAGGAGAGAGGGGAAAGCAAAGTAGAAAGGAGAAGGGGTAGGGACCCAAGGTCGCCCAAGACATCAATTAGAGCCGACCCACACTTGTCAGGGGGAGATCAGGGAAGGCATACCCCAACCATGGTTTCCAGACCTTGAGAAATGTGGCTGGGGTGTCATGGAGAATACTAGACATTTGTTCATTTGGAGACAGACTTTTTCCATTAATATTCCCTTCCTACATTTATAGAAGGCTTTTCATTGCAGGAAGTGATATTGGCCATTATGAATGACCGAGGGTGTGGAACAGGCAGACATAGTTGGTACTTTTGACAAGTGGCTGTGACAGGTCCAGCCACTTGTATTAACCCCCACAGCCCTGGAAGATCACAGTTTCAGGGGTCTACAGGAGGGGGGAGGGTCAGAGCTGAGCTCTGCTCTTGGTGTATCCTGACACAGCTTCCAGAATGCCCACCGCTGCTTCTTTCATACACCAACAAACGCCTGACCCTCCTGGACCCCTCTCAACATGTCTCCGCCGAAGAGGAACAATACAGCCACTTCATCGCTGGACAAATACCGTCAGCAGGAAGGGTACCACGAGAGGCAAGATGGCGACCCTCCTGTCCTGACAGTGGAACGTGCCCCTGTCAACACCGCTAAGGTACTAGACGCCATATCCACAAGCCAATCCACTTTGACGTTCAAAATTGAGGAGGTCAATGTGGACATATCCTTAATCAGACAGGACATGACTAAACTGAGGGAACAGGTCACAGAGACCTAAATCAGCCGTGCTGAGGACACACTAGCCATTACAACACACCTCAGAAGCCATGTAACGCCAGATTCAACAATTAGCCCAAAAGCATAATGCCCTGGAGAACCATGCTCGCAGATCCAACCTCCACTTTATTGGGGTCCCTGATGGATCTGAGGGCCCTGACCCTGATGCTTTTATGGAACAGCTCCTGATCACTACATTTGGCAGGGAGGCCTTTTCCACTACATTTGTGGTCGAGTGTGCTCATCGCATGCCAAGTTCCAGAGGGGTTCACCGCCCCATACCTTCATAGCAAAGTTACTGAATTATCGAGATGCAATCCTCTGTTTGACACCCATCAAGGGCAATATCCCCTTCCAAAATGGCCAAAGCAAAGATACCGCTTTGTAGATGTGAAATGGCACTTCAGAATCCACCGTTTAAAATATGCCATGTTGTTCCCGGCCCAGCTACACTTTGTGGGCGATGACCGGGCACACTTTTTGTTTCAACCCGGAGCTTGCCTCTGCTTGGCTGGATCAATGTGATGCAGATAGAAATTGTCCTGCCTGATGGAAACCATCCATTTTTTTTTTTTTACATATTGTGACTAGGCTCTACCTCATGTGGGCACATCGCAGCTGACTGTTTTGCCTGGTGGCCTTGATTTCTCCCTGCACAGCATACTGTTGCCAGTTTCCTCCCTGTTGGAATGTTTCTCACCTGTTTTCGGCAATACTAGACCTGACAAACATGTGTTCCAAGGCCCACTTCTGTTTGCTATGGCACGTGCCGTCGGATACACTCCTCCTAATGGGCACCACGTTGCGAGACTTCACCAGTTGGTGAAATGCTTTTCCCCTGTCCTTTTTATTACCGGGTACTATTATTCATCTCCGCGATCTTACTTGCAGTCCTTGCCTAATATCCTGTGGAACACTGGATGACTGACCACACTGTGACTCGCAAGCGAAAGTTTGCCCCCATAGACCTTTTTACTGTCCGTACTATCCCAGAGATACCTCTGTCCCAGTATAGATCCAGCAGATCTGATCGCCCTTATTGTTTTTGGTTCACAAACATTCTGCACAAGTTACGGGTACTATGCCCCCACTGTGTTTGGGATGGAGAGTGCTGGGTGGGGGGAGTTAACACGTTCTGGTTATGGTTTTTTATGTACTGCTCTGCACATGCTATGGTTGTTCATGGTGCCTTGTGGTGTGGAAGTGCTTAGTGTTTTGTTTAATGCCTTCCTATCTGTACGGACCTGCTCTGGGGGGTGAAACGTCACCATTCCTGAATATATATATATCTATCATAAAATTCCTTACATGGAACGTCTATGGGATCCATGACAAGCTAAAGCGTACTGCAGTATTTGGCTGTCATAAATCCTACAGGGCAGATATTGTGGGCTTGGAGGAGACGCATGTTACAGGCCAACTCCAACTTGCCCTTAAACGTCCATAGGGTGGGCTTATCATGCTACCCATATACATTACTCCCAAGGCATCCCAATTTAAATTGCCGAAATGGTTCAATTTGGGATCATTTCGGTGCATGTGGACCCTAAGGGCAGGTTTGTCTTGGTACATGATATGGCAAACCATATATGATTCTAGCCTGCTATATTCCTCCCCCCATAACGCTGCCGTGATCAATGAGGGATTTCTGTATATGGTTCACTATCCTACGATCCCAGCCTTATGGCTTGGGGACTTTAATATGGTCCTTGACCCGACCATGGACAGATTGCATACACTACCACCTCCCCCGCTACCCACCAACACTCGGTTTAAGCTGCTTACTCACAGATTTTTCATTAACAAACACGAGGCGCTATAAACATCTGGACACCCAGGCCTTCTCATGTTTTACGGCGACACATTCTATGATGTCCCTAATTGACTTCATTTTGCTCTCTGATGTCCTGCTCCCTCTGCTTGAGAACACAGGCTTTCACGCTAGGTCTCTGTCGGATCATGCCCCATAATGGGGCAGTCCTATGCCTAGCTCCCCAGAATATGCTTCGTGCCTGGCGTCTCCACCCCTTCTGGCTAACTGCCCTGGCTGCAGTGGACGATATACAACATGAATGGCAATACTACTTTAACACCAACTTTGACACAGCACCCATTGGTCTAGTCTGGGAGCTTTTTAAAATGCATGTTCGCTCGATCCTAGCCAGACGTATAAACCGACTGAAAACGTCCTCTAAAATTTTGCTCCAACAAGCTTCAGAGAAAGTTGCCTCAGCCACAGAAGCCTTTGTCAGACTCCGCACCGGCCAATGTTTCTGCGCTTAAATTCCAAACTTGAACCGTTGACCAATTACATAGATCCCCCCGCTGGTTGCTTCAGAGTTTCGATCTTGCTATGCTAACCTATACCCTTCCCAAACAAATACTTCTGGACCAGAAACTCTAGCCTTCCTGCAGAATATAATATTTCCCCAACTGTCTGAGGCTCAGGTGATGGCTCTTGAGGCCCCTCTTTCCACAAATGAATGTGCTACAGCCATAGCATCCCTTGCCCCTGCCAAAGCCCCCAGTCAGGACTGCCTGACTGCCTGACATTAGACTTTTACGTGACATACTCTGAGGTTTTAATTCCTGAACTCCTGAAGTGATATAATCCTATATTTGAATTCAAAACCCTGCCTGAATCCCTCTGACAAGCTGTGATTATAGTAATGCCCAAACTGGGCAAAAAATCTGCAGTGCCTACCATCCAATATCGCTACTACAGGTGCACACTAAAATTTTGGCGAAAGTTTTAGCCACTTGCCTCCAAGCAAGTAATTCTCTCCCTTATCCATCCTTACCAAATGGGATTCCTGCCTGCAAAAAAAACACAGCTATGAACATTCGTCGTCTATACATGAATATTCAAGCTTGCTATGATGTAGTTGGTACTGAAATGGTGATAGCAATTAGACTCCGCTAAGGCATTCGATTTGGTAGAATGGGGATACTTATAGGAGTGCATGAGAGACTTTGGGTTTTGTCACAATTTTATCAAGTGGGTGCAACTATACTATTCCCCAGAGGCACGGGTAGCAGTGAATGGTTGGTTCTCAGACTTTTTCCCCCTTGGGCGCAGTACCAGACAGGGGTGCCCACTGTTCCCACTGCTATATGCAATTGCTGTAGAACCATTAGCCATCTCATTGAGAATGCACCCAGACGTTCATGGCCTCGGCTCTGGCTCGCTTGTGAAAACGGTGAGCCTGTACACGAATGACATGCTCTTATACCTAGCAGACACTGGCCTATCTTTAAAAGCTGCCCTTTGGACTATTGAGGAATTTGGAACCCGCTCAGGACTGCATATAAATTTGGAGCAAATCTCAAGCCCTTCCCACCAACAAGTTACTCAGCCTCCCTCCCATTAAATAGGATATCTTCTATCCAATATGTAGGAGTACAGGTTACGAGAGTCCCCAATAGTATATTGCCAATAACCTAGAACCATTATTCACTATTTTTTAAAAGCCTGCACACAATCCTGGGCAAGACTCCCATTGGGGGTGATGTAAACCTCACTAAGAGCCTTCTGCCCAAATTCTTATACATGTTCTGGCACTCTCCAGTTTTAATTCCTTTAAAAGTCTTTAAAAAGCTTGATGGTATTCTTAACACTTTTACTCTTAAAAACCCTACCACCTCAGGAGGTGTAGCTCTCCCAGACTTCCGCTCATATTAAATAGCGGCCCAACTTTCTCATTTTTATCACCTCCACAAATCCATACAATTAGATGCCAAATGTTAATCTGCCAGAGACCTAACCACAGTACACATTCTCCCATACCCACCTCCACCCCTCCCCCCCCCCACCTTTCAAGCCTGGGTCACTGAAATCCACTTAAACCTACCCTATAAGAAAGTTTTATATACTGTCATCGGGGGTGCCCCACCAAATATAATAAGGTCTGGGACAGGTGCCTGAACCTTTCTTGATACATGCAATGAATTGGGCCTTGATCCAGGCCCAAATAGGCAATAGGAGAATAGTTTGTGTCTTCCCCCATGCAATAATGCGACGATATGTACCCTAATAAATACTTATAGGAATGCCTAACACAGAGCTATATGATATATTTTGGAATGTGTTACTAGGCAAAACAGCTGAATGTTTCGTGATCTGTAATTGTCACCTGGATACTCACATGTAGAAAAATTAGTAATTTGTCATATGTACTTCCTAACATGAACTGTGCATATACATACAAATAAACTTTTTTTTTCCAAAAAAAACAAACCCTTTTGGCATTTAAAAAAAAAGTTCACCAAACTTCAGCCTCAAAGTGTTAAATCCATGACCATAAAATATGTCTGTATAATAAAGCATGCTTCACTGTGGAACCTAAGGGGTTAATCTTCTGCATTGTGTAAAAAGGCTGTTTGATCCTGCGTTCTCTGATCCCCTTATTTCAGTTCCCAATCCACCTTCTGATAGAACAGAGCTTTGGGGGCACTCTGCTCATGCTCAGTTTGGTGTGTATTGCTAGAGAGGTTTTTTCTTTGGAGAGTGCATGTGATCAGCACAAAGGCCAATCGGCACTGTCCAGACAGAGGGTCAGGGGTGATGCAGCCTCATAGGACAGTCAGAAGAGAATGAAAACGCCTCCTACAAGCTTTAACCCGTGCTCAATTGGACACTGATAGAAGTCACAAGACTGATTTAACTGCTGATGAGAAAAGGTATTTAGTAGGTTTATATTTACTAAAATAATTGCTTTCCCATGTTCTGTGGGAGACCAGGTTTAATGAATGCAGGGCCTTGGGTTTAGTTACACTTTAAGGTTTCATTGAACCCTCATTAAGAAAGTTAAGATGGAGAGTCCAATCAACTACTGGTTTCTTAAGTCAAGGGCTCTTGCTTGCATTACAGGATATGTATGCTTCCTGTTGGATACTGAATATAATATTCTGCAGATTACAACATTAAAAGTAAGACAGGTTCTTTGCAATGTAGCCAAAACTATAAAGGGAAAATCCCAAGAATTACCAGTGACTGCCTTTTACTTTTTTAACTGAAATACAACTTTGGGTTGACTGACACTTTGCAGTCTCTCTGATTAATCACCGATCATAAGATTAATCATTGAGCACTGAAGATTCAAACCAAGATACCATCTGTAAGTCAGGATCTCTAAGGATGGTGGATGCAGAGGCTTCAAAACATCAGAACATTCTCCTGATGAGGGTGAGCTCCAGGACCTAATGGGTCGTGAACTTTGTACTAAACATTCAGGTCAGCAAAAAGGGGAGGACTTGGCTTAGGTCCGAAGCACCTATTTTTGCCTAAGACTATCTAAATAAATATTGCATGGTGTTTTTCTTTTGTGATGGAGCCCCCTTAACATTTTATTGATGAATACATAGATCAGTAAACCCTGAATGTGCTGCAAGAATATAAAATGTTAAGGAGCCAGTGAACAATGACCACCATTGATCAGATAGGCCATTCTCACTGTTCTGAGAATTTTGAAATGTAGAGGGCTTTTTAAAAAGTTTTATATTTTCAGTTTGTGCACTTTTTATTTTATGTGTTTGTATCTGAGTTTTTGTATAGATGTCAGACATATTATTTCATTTAATATGGGGAGTCTGTAAAGTTTGGAAAGGTGTAGGTGTTTCCGCTAAAAGGAAATGATATGCTTGCGTTCATTTTTAAACCATTCCAAATTCCCTAATCTGGTTATGGCCTGCAACACCTTTTGTTGACATAAAGAGAAACGCCAATCACAACTATTCTATTTGTAAATCATAGTCTGTTTAGTCAAATTGGTTGTCTCTGACATTCCACTGCAAATCTAAGCACTAGCGGTGTCCATGAAAACAATTAATCTGAATTTGCAGTTCAGTTTTATTGGCTTGCAGCATTAATATATGGGAAAGGCTATCTTTGATTTTTACTTTTTTGCACCATGGGGTCATTAACTGATCTTTTACGTGCTCTAAATTGAGTACCGGGTGAAGCCACTTTTCCGAGATTAAGAGAATCGGTAGCCAGTTGGGGTTAAATATATATTAATTTAAATACTTTCCTGGTTTCATTGTAATTGTAAAAGGCTACTTTTGATCAGAGTTCTTATTTGACTATACTGAAATACTCCTCCTGTTAGCATATCTTGTAGACTTTAAAGTAATGTACATCAGTTTATCTCATTTGCCAGTTAGGTATTTTATGTCGCTTTATTTTATATGTTGCTCATAATAAGTGGAAGCAGATTTGCAGTTTGCCTCGATATTTGTGGAAATAACACTAATCTGCTTATGTGATGAAAAGAATATTCTTTTATGCACTGATGGACATCCTTAACTACATGAAGCACATGTAATGGCAGAAATCTAATGGTCTGCTTGGGGTGACACTTACTGGACCATAAATAATTCAGAAGTAGCAAAGCACAGAAGTTACCGTATTCATTACTTTTGTATGCTTAAAGGGTTTTTTCATCCTAAGCAGGAAAGGCTTTTTTTTTTTTTTTTTTTTTTTTTTTTTTTGTGGGAAAGTCGTGTCAGTATACACTCCTCTTAGACAATTTGTTGACCTCACATGCTGAAATTGGAAGAGCATTTATAGGGAATTCACTTCTAGTCTACTTTTAGTACTACTGATCCTGAACACTAAATTTATTGCAGCATTTTAAAACTTTTAATAAAGATGTATTCCACCGCACTAAATTTCGTGATCTAGTATTACTAATAATAACAAATGTGCTGCTACTTAATAATTAAATGTGCAACTTTTGCCAGTCATACAGGTCGTTTTTCACTTGGTTCAGATTCAGATATATTTACTTAAAGAATAATAAACTCAAGAACAAAACTTTAAAATAATGCAACTTATTAATCCTTTGATGTGGTGGTTGCATTCATTTTATTTTTCCTTTTTTATTTTCACCTGATGATCCTGCTAGTAACACATTTCCTGTCCTAGGGTAACAGTGCTCACTGACCGTATTGTATCTATTAAAAAGTGTTGTCAACCTGGCTGCTTTCTTGATTTGCACTGAAAAAACGCTCTCCCTCTCCTCCATACCATAGATGGGAGGGCTCCTGTAGTCATCCGGAATGGCATACCTTTTAAATAAAGAATAATAAAAAAAAATGGCGGGTAAATAGTAAGAATGCAGCGCAGAGAGGCTGCACAGGAAGTTATTAACTGACCATTATGGCTGAATTTATTTTTGTGCACTACGCGAACATGCATAACACAACTTGCTTCCAGTGGTATAATTAAAAGACCAAAAGGGCGAATAGGAAAAGTTCATAGTTTTGGCTTTACAATACCCATTAAAGCAGAAATATACTCGCTTTCATTCCATTGATGCAATGTCCATGAGCTCCCTTGCCGGTGCCGACATCTTTTCAAAAGCTTCTTCTGGATTCAAAATCTTCGGGCATCTTTATAGCCCGAGCATAGTAGATGTAATGCAGTCAAGAACTCTATACAGCACAGTATTGGTGACCTAGACTGGAAATCCCAGAACTGTCAGCATTTATTGGTAACTGAAAATTGAGAGTGTGGTGTAGAATTCAGAGTTTCCCAAGCTTCAGGGTCCATAAAACCAGAGTGAGGTCCACATGTACAGGACAGTTTGCAGCTAGAGTCTCACTATTATTGAGGCCTTTAGTTTCCTCTTCAAGTTTTGGTAGCTGCAGCCCAAACTACACTAAGCACTGTGTTAAGTTTTATGCTTCCCAAGGTATTTCTCTCTGGGGTTGAGAGGGTCCATCTGTCACCTTTTTGTATCTATCACCTTGTATCAGTATAATACAAATATGGATGACCAAGAGCTGGAATGAAAATGTTATAATTCAGACCAGACACTGATGAGCTCAACCTGTACTGTAGTTTTTCATAGGGTATTTCCCACAAAGTGATCAAATTATTTTCTATAAGAGTTTTATATACATTTTTGGTATGGGATTACTGAGTAGTAATTAGAATGACTTAAAATGCTTGAATGTTTTCAGTTCTATTCTCTACTTATATACAGTTATCTTTGTGCAGTATTTTGTTCCCAGTTGTGTATATACTGTATGGTAAATGCTTAATATTTTCTTAAACTACTGAGATCAAATGGCTGTTATAACAATCAATATTCTAATATATATATTTTTCGTATTACCTATGGTACAGTATGTACTTGCCAACAAAGTATATGAAGTTCCTTGGCTTTGTCTGCCTGCATGTAGAAATCCTGTTTTTCTCTACTGCCACAGCTTTGCTGCTTTACTGTGCCAATGATGAGGTTAACGCATACATGTTATATCCATAGAGTTGCCTTTTTTATTTCATGTAAAGCCAAGTTTGTAGAATTTTAAACCTTGTTGAGGTTAAAATGTTTAAGTATATTTAAAGCCAGTAGGGTTAGGGTACACAGCTGCTATAATTGTGCCCCTGCACTATTAGCATTGTGTTCCGTTTATTTTAAAGTAAATGGAACTGAACGTTCCATCTCCTTCACTAGTACAGGGAACTAAATTTTTGGGGTAATCTCCAAAGATAAGGTAATAAAGTGGGTTCTGTTACAGTTCTTCCAGTTGTGATTTTATATATACATTGACATGCTCTCTCTGTAGACATCAATGTCTCCTAGATTTAATGCCAGCCTAATTATTTCCATACTGTAGTGTATAAGTTTGAACATGTCACTATGTCCACTGCTGCCTAAGATGTCTTCATGTGAGCAGCCAGTAAGAACGGGCAGTTCATTGGCGGTTTTACCAATCACTCAAAATATACCTTGCAGCCACTCTGGGTTGTACACCTGCGGCGGTCACAGCAAATATTATATCCCTTGTTGTGTTCAGCCAGTAGTACCGCCAACAAACACAACCCATTCAAGTGCATGGGACTGCGCTGTGAGCCAAATGCTGGGCTCCCAGTTGTGCCATCGTATTATCGTATTTACTTACAAAATCCCCTCCAAAAAAAAAAAGAAAAATGGGTACTCTGCCATCTCTTGAATGCTTGGCAGATGCTGCAAGGGGCTAAGCCCTAAATCTCTTTTCTGACCTGCAAATAATGCTTTCATTTTTACCTAACTGACATTCAGAGGCCTTAGCTTTCTATGAATGTTCCTGGGAGCTGCCATACATTTGATGTGGCTGCTTTAGTTTTCCTTGTTTGGGCATTTCTTCTTATTCAATCAGTAACCATTTCCTGTCCAAAGGTGACAATGTTCACTTTTACCATATTGTATCAGGACAACAAACCAGATTGAACTACTCCGTTCCATTTTATTGTCCATAAAATAGGACATGGTTCTGTAGTTCTCAGAGATGCCTGAGAACAACGTAACTGATATCAATCTGCACAGGCAGAGCACAACAGTTCACAGGATTTGTGTACAAGATCAACAGTTTAAAAAAAAAAAATTTGTTTCAGAATTAATTAGTATATTTGACCAAAAGGGACTGAATAAGAGAGACTCATTGTTAGTGGGTTACATACACTACACTACTACCCATCAGACCTCCAAGTACCTTTTTATCGCCTCTTGTACGTGTGTATATATAAACTATATACACACACTATTATAGACCATCTCCATAAAGCCTTATGAGCTCAGCCACCCGAGAGACATTTAAAGTGTATGTCAGTGTAAAATTAAACATATTTAGTACATCTGTTTATTTCCTGCAGTCCCTTTAAAAACTCTGCAAGTACAGAGTATTGCTTGTTTGACCAGAAATCCAGTGTGCCCCTGACCTTGGTTTGGGCCGACAACACAGTGCCTTTTCTATGCTTAAATCCTAAGCAGCATTGTCGGCACCGCCTGCTGGGTTACAGAACTCTGCCTATCCTGACTTCTGTGTCCCTCTTCCTAAAGAGGAAGTAAACCCTTATGGGTTTACTTCCTCTGTTTCCCTGCAAAGGTAAAGCATAATGGGCTACTATACATTGCATAGTAGTCCATTATGTGTCACTTACCTGACACAGCAGCCAGTGATGTCACCGCTGTCCCCTCTTCCACGGAGCGTCCATCTTTCAGTTATTGTGGCTCCAGCACTGTGATTTGCCAGAGCCGCGATGACGTCGCTCCCGCGCATGTGCACGGGAGCTGGCACTAACGGCATATTGCCGTTAGCGGCATGCTCGGTGCGCCTGTGCGCTGTTCAGTGGTGCCTGTCTTTTTGCAAATATCTCCTAAACCGTGTAGGTTTGGGAGATATTTCTTGGACCTACAGGTAAGCCTTAATCTAGGCTTACCTGTAGGTCAAAGTGGTCTATAAGGGTTTACAACCACTTTAAGCATACTTTGATTTCTTTATAATAGTAAAAGCTGTTTCTTGCTACAGTAACACAGTAAAATAATGCTGGGACATGCTCTAGAACTATAGTGTGAGGTTTAGAGTTAAATTTGAGTAATGCCTAGACATGTACTTTAATACATTTAGGCATTCATAAGTAATGAGCAGCTGCATATAGGCTTTTCTTAGCCACACCAAAGTTAGGTAAGTGACACCTTTCTATGGGGTTTTTCATATGGCTACAAACTCAGGCTTTGTAGTGGTATACGTTTCTTATTGATGACAGTCCAGTATTATCCGATTCCTTCCGTCCTAAGGTGCTCAACTCCTGTATCTTATAGACATGACTGCTGATCCAGAACAAACGCGAAGTTCAGTACAGGTTCTACAATAAAGCACTTCTGTAAATGACTTTTGCCGTGTTCTTACTGTCAGCCTGTATTAGACAGTAATGACCGCTAAACCTTCACAACAGCTTGCAAGATGCAAAGATAGGTGTACATTTTCCTGCCAGTCTCTGTATAAGAAAGCTGACCAAATATAGTGACATGCGTTTGTTTTGTTTTTATTATTTATGGAAAACATATTTATATGCGTGCATTGTATACCTCAATTATTGTAGTGCAGAACTATAAAATTGTATATTAACTGTATTCAGAATTCTGGAATGTATTTTGAAAACAAAGACTGCTTATATTCCAAGCTTTTTACTGAAATGCAATGTATTTGTGATCTTAGAAGTTTGTTATTTTTTAAATAAAAAAGCTACAGTTTTTGTGCGTTGACTTTTTCTGTATTGCAGGCATGGATAGTGAAGATTGAGTTTAAAGGCTATGTTCACCTTAGGTAAAAAAAAAAAATTGACATGATTTTGCAGGTAAAACAAATGTGCATTTATTATTTTCTTTCTACACAGGAGCCTGAAAAGCATTGCGCCTATGATTAGTGGATCACCGGTACAATGTCGGGGTCATGCAGACACTGCCTACAGCTCTCTTATACCTTTTGTACAGGGTGTCTGTTACTGAGCTGCAGAAAGTGTCAGTGGACTACAAGGGCAATAACCAGCACACTTGTCCATTGAGCAGTGGCGGCCGGTGGGTGAGGTTTTCTTGTGGGGGGGCAGCAATCGCCCACCCCCGGGGAGACCGGTGGCACTACCCGATCTAAGGGGTGGGCTGTGGTGTCCTCCAGCACGGTCCACCCACCGTGCAGGCAGAGGCTTCGGTGTCCGCTCCTCCAGCAGCCTATGTCTACCCTCTCCTCCGCCTAAGCGTCAGGCATCCAATAGGATCGCCTAATGCTTAGGAAAATCGGGAAACAAGTCTCACAACCTGCCTCCGTATTGGGGAGGAACTTTAGGCCCCTTTCACGCGGGAGCGGTGTCGGCGGTAAAGCGGCGCTAAAAATAGCGCCGCTATTCGTTTTAGCGGCGGTATGCGGCTGCTAGCGGGGCGGTTTTAACCCCCGCTAGTGGCCGAAAAAAGGGTTAAAACCGCCCGCAAAGTGCCGCTGCAGCTTTATATTGGCGCACTGCCCCATTGATTTCAATGGGTAGGAGCGGTGAATACACCGCTCCAAAGATGCGGCTAGCAGGACTTTTTTCACCACCCTGCTAGCGCACCTCTCCAGTGTGAAAGCCGGAGGGGCCAGATTTTTTCAGACGCTATACAGGCACTATTTTTAGTGCAGTGCTCCCCAAGCCCACCCTTTTTTTAAGCCCATTAAAGCCTCTGGCTCTAATCACATGCTTAAAAAAAAACAAAAAAACACCCACCCCGCATTGGAGTCCATAGGCCGGCACCCCTGACATGTAGATCAGGGGGCTCGGACGCATGGATGGGGGGCGTCGCCCACCACTGCCATTGAGAGCTTTATAAGTCCGTTTGCCACGGTGGAAAATGGGACTTGCAGTTTATTAATTTACAGATCACTAGACATTAATTATGCAGCTGCACCGATTTTTATTTGTGACAGCGATTGCAGGAGAGAACATCGACCCGCTGTCACAGAGGAAGGTGCTTATCCCATGTAAGGAGGAGGGTCTAGTGCACTCCCAGGGGGTTGTTGTATGCCTGCTTTTTTAAAATGTTTTTTCTGTCTTTTTTTTTGGTCCATGTTTTGCAGAAAGCTACAGAAAAGACTAAATCAACTCATGGCTCTAAGAGGAAGTGTGCCTCCTGTAGAGATGTTTTAGGGGAGTCCTGGACAAAAGTTTTGTGTAAAGGGTGCATAGACTCCCTGGTCAAAGAGAAGCTGAGCAGGAGTCTGGGTTGGCAGCCTCTGTAAAGGAGCTCTCATCCACCTTTTCTTCATTTAAAATGCTTTTTGAAAAACTCCAGCTCCCCCCTAATCCCATTCCACAGGATACAACCCCGCCACAGGCTCAGGGCTCTGTACCTGCCCGACCTGCGACTTCAGCTAAGGCAGAGGAAATTGCAGGCCCTTCTGAGGTGGAGCAAAGGCAGCCAGATAGTGGCACCTCGGACTCCCAGGAGGAGTCAGAGGGTGAGGACAAGGATGGGGAGTCCAGAAAGCCCTCTAGGTATAAGTTGTCCTTAGACAAGGTAGAGGACCTCCTGGGGGCAATTTACACAACCCTCGGTATCCAGGAGGACAAGAAGCCCCTGACCCTCCACGACCTAATGTACAAAGACTTGGGGGAGCAAAAGAAAGGTCTTTCCAGTACACGATGTACTGATAGAAACAATTAGAAAAGAGTGGCAGGATCCTGAAAGGAAGCCCTTCTTTTCTCGTTCTCTAAAGAGAAGGTTTCCATTTTTAGAAGACCCAACAGCCATTTGTAATGAAAGCCCCAAATTGGATGCCGCCTTTTCTCAGGTTTCTAGGCACACGGACTTGGTCTTCGAGAATATGGGGGCCCTGTCCGACATCATGGATAAGAGGATAGACTTGCTGCTTAAGAAAACTTGGGACTCAACAGTAGGCAACCTTAAGCCAGAAATGGCTGTTGCTGTGGTAGCCCACAATTTGGAGCATTGGCTCTCTCAGATCCAGGTGCACATTGAAGCTGGTACAGCTAAGGAGTCTATTCTATCCTCTTTCCCCACGATTCTACGTGGTGTCGCATACATAGCAGACGCCTCAGCAGAGTCAGTCCGCATGTTGGCCCGGCGACAGCGCCTTTAAGGTCAAGTTGTGTGGGATACCCCTGACAAGGGATCTCCTCTTTGGTCCCAGTTTAGATAATGTCCTAGACCGTACGGCGGACAAAAAGAAGTCCTTCCCTCTCAAACGGAAAGTCCCGGCTCAGACTAAGAATGGGTTTCATCTGCAAAAGGGTAGGGAAACTTTAAAGCCAGAAGGTCAAAAGAAATCTTGGGCCAAAAAGGTAGGTGCCGAGGAGGGGCATTTATGCGCCCTCCTGAAAAGGCCCGTAAGGAACAATGACTCCTTTGGTGCAGTAGGAGGAAGACTGGGGGCCTTCCTTCCGCAGTGGTAATTAAACTCCCCCAACCAATTCATCCTGGAGGTCATAAGAAGGGGGTACCTCCTGGAGTTCACAAGACCTCCCCCACAGAAATTCCTTGTCATGCACCTTTACAGTTGCACGACAAAGGCCGAGGCTCTGTTAGAGGCTCTAAGGGATCTAGAACAACAGAGGGTAGTTCGCAGAGTTCCAAGAGGGGAAGAAGGAGAGGGATTCTGTTCCCACGTTTTTGTGGTGAAAAAACCCTCGGGGAGATTCGGACTAATTCTGAATTTAAAACCCCTAAACAGGTCAGTCACTTACAAGAGATTCCGCATGGAATCTATCTTTGCGGTCAGAGCCCTGCTTCCGCACAATTGCTTTGTGGTCTTGCTGGATCTGAAGAACGCGTATTTACACGTTCCTATCGCAGAAACATCTCAGAGGTTTCTCCAGTTAGCTATAGACCTGAATGGAGTAATGGTGCATCTGCAGTTTCAGGCACTGCCTTTAGGCTATCCTCCTCGCCCCGCATTTTTACCAAAGTCTTGGCAGAGGCCATAGCTTTCCTGTGACTCCAGGGAGTCTCAGTCATAGCGTACCTGGACGACCTGCTCCTATGTGCCGTATCCCCAGAGAAGCTACTCCCGGACCTGGACCTAGCAAAAAGGGTCCTAATATGCTTGGGGTGGCTGCTGAACTTAGAAAAGTCCAGTCTGATCCCTTCACAGCGGATTATGTACCTTGGATACCTGTTGGACTCAACACAGTTGAGGGTGTTCCTTCCAAGGGAGAAATTCCTAAAACTGGACAGAGCGGTTGCCTCTCTACAGTGCGACCAGTGGGTCTCCAAGAGGTGTCTGATGTCGACTCTGGGCCTTCTAACTTCTACTCTCCCAGCAGTGCAGTGAGCAGGACTGCACTTTCGTCCCCTGCAGACGTTTGTCCTAAGGGTATGAGATCACAGTCAGGGAGACCTAGACGCTCTAGTACATGTTCCTCACCATGTAAAAAGATCTCTCTGGTGGTGGAGAAGGGAAGAGAACCTGTCGCAGGGACGTCTGTGGTTCCTGCCAGTCTCTCAGATAGTAACCACGGACGCAAGCGGCAGGGGCTGGGGGGCGCATCTGGGTTCCCTTCTGGCTCAGGGCTCCTGAGAAGGTGACGAAATAAAAAGGTCGTCCAATTGGAAGGAGCTGAAGGCAGTGGGACTAGCCCTCAGGTTATTCAGGGAAGAACTCAGGGAAGAACTCCAGGACCACCACGTCCAGGTATGGCCTATATAAACAAGCAGGGCGGCACAAGAAGTGGAGCCCTGATGGCTCTGGCAACAGACATTCTGAGCTGGGCCGAGTTCAACACTCTCTCTGCAATCTTCCTGAGAGGGGAAAGCAATGTTGTAGCGGACTTTCTCAGCTGAAGGAGGTTGAGGGAGGGGGATTGGGTCCTCAAACAAGAGGTCTTCAATCTCATATCCAAGAAATGGGGACCCCCAGAAGTAGACTTATTCGCATCAAGAGACAACGCAAAACCCCCTGTTTTTTCACCCTAAACGGAGGGGGAGCACTGGGAGTGGATGCGTTGTCCCAGAGTTGGCGGTTCAGGATATGTTATGCCTTCCACCCCTCTGACTCTGTTGCTGGCAGTGCTGAGGAAGTTTCAACTAGAAGACACATCACTGATTCTAGTGGCTCCACATTGGCCGAAAAAAGGGCATGGTTTTTGGTGCTCAGGCAATTAGCAGCAGAACCTCCCCTTTTCCTTCCTCCGCTGGAGGATCTCCTCTCGCAGGGCCCAGTCCTCTGTCCACAGGTTCATCAGTGGAAATTAGCGGCCTGGCTACTGAGGAGGGTATATTAAAGTCAAAGGGGTTTTCAGAGAGATTAATCTCTACTCTCCTCAATAGCAGGAAAACGGAGACGCCAGATATATAAAAAGGTCTGGCTTTGTTTCAACGAATGTTTGCTAAAGGATCTCGCCCTAAAGACGTTATTTTTAGTTGCAGTAACAACTGCCAGGAGAGTCAGCGAGATTTAAGCTTTATCTATTAGACCTCCTTTTGTGTTATTTTTCCATACCGGATAGTTCTCAGGGCTGATCCGGCTTTTTTTCCCAAGGTGGCTTTGGGGTTTCACAGAAGCCAGGAGGTAGTTCTACCTTCATTTTGTCCCAACCCCTCAGGTGAAGGGGAATGGAAATTTCATTTTCTGGATGTAAGGAGAAGTGTCCTACAATACCTGGAGCTGATTAGGTCAGTGAGGAAGTCAGACTCCTTTTTATTTGTTTTATTTTTCGATGCCAGAAAAGGTTGCAGAGCATCTTGTCGCACTATTGCCAGATGACTTAGGTCAACCATTGCGCAGGCTTATACATTAGCAGGGAAAGAGATCCCTACGGGTATCAAGGCACACTCCACCAGAGCCATGGTAACGTCTGGGCTGGAGCAATGCCGGAACAAATCTGCAAGGCAGCAACATGGTCCAGCTACTCCACCTTTGTAAAGCATTACAGAGTGGACCTGGTGTCGGCAAGTGAGCAGACCTTTGGTTGGAAGGTTCTGCAAGCTGTAGTCCCACCCTAGTTGGTAAGTGCTCGCTTATCCTCTCATAGTGGCTGTCCTGAATGACGAAGGGAAAATTAAAGTTACGCTTACCGGTAACGTCTTTTCCTGTAGTCTTTCAGGACAGCCCTAGTTACCCACCCGAAGATTTGGGGGGGGGGTCTTGTTTAAAGAACAGAACTCGGCATGACAATGATATTTGAATGTATGTTATTAACGTGTTCTTGTGTCTCCCCAGCTGGCCAGAGGTGATCTTGAAAGAACTGAGGTCAGGCAGGGCAAGTAAGAATTTATGGGCTGGTGCAGTGTTTCCTAGAGGAAGAGGAGGAGACTATCTCCCATAGTGGCTGTCCTGAAAAACTACAGGAAAAGACGTTAACGGTAAGCGTAACTTTTTAAATTTTTTCTTCTTTTTTTTTTTTTTTTTCTTTTTCTTTTAATACCGAGTAGAGCCTGATTCACACCTATGCAAAAAGCACTAAAAATGTATATTTTCACTACAGAATGTGTTCCATGGGAAACCATGGTAAATGCACTCCAGTGCAAACGTGCAAAAAGCGATAAAAATGCATAGGTGTGAAATAAGCCTGAGTACAGAAACTTTTTTCCCCAAGTATTCGCCAGAAAACCAATTTCTGGTACCCGTCGTCTAGGAAGAGTAGATTGGAGAGGTTGGGGGAGTGGCAAACTTATGAGAGGGCAGGGTAGTTGAGGGTGGGATTAGATGGGCATTGTGGGATGGGAGAGCTGGGATGGAACAGGCTGTGATCGCGGGGGGGGGGGGGGGGATGGGAGATATGGGGGCAGAGGTAACAGCTGCAGGAGGCAGCAGGCAGAAGTGACAGTTGGCCAGAGGGGAGGAGGATGCAGGGATGGCACCCGCCAGAGATGACAGCTGGTTGGAGGAGGGATGGAACCTGCCAGAAAAGACAGCCCACCGGAGAGGAGGAGGAGGCGGCAGAGATGGCAACCGCCAGAGATCGCAACTGGCTAGAGGAGAGGAGGAGGAGGTGGGGATGGCACCTGCAAGAGAAGTCAGCTGACCAGAGGGGAGGAGGAGGCATTCTTCTCCCAAGCTGATGTTACTTCCTGTATGGTAGGAGCGTCCAAACTTTTTTCAAAGAGGGCCAGATTTGATGAAGTTAACATGTGTGAGGGCCGACCATTTTGCCTGACATTCGTTGAACCATTAAAATTCGGTCTAAATGTGTCCGTTCGAGCACTAATACACTGCCCAACAAGAATTCTCTTGCCTTTGCCGCACTGGACGAACTTCCGACGGGACGTTTCGTGAACGCAGACCCCATTGACTTTAATGGCAGGCGAACCTTAACCTGCAGGTCATATTTTCAGCTACAAAATACTTACTAGCTGTGCACATAGTCCCACAACATGGACACTGACATAACAAAAGTATTAAGTGAATCTGGGATCGACAACGATGAGCATTCTTTTTTTTTATCTGTGAAATTTTGACAATTCAGGAGTGCATGAAGGCCATGAAGGAGAGGCAAGGTCAGGGCAGGCTATGAAGGGGGTGCAGGAGATGATCAGTGCCACAGTCAAGGCAGCGCAGTCCTGTCCCAGTGTGCCAACCTGTGCTTGAGCCCCTCCCTCTGCCCGGCCCTTACCCCCACCTATGCAGGGCTCCACTGCGGTGAGACGGAGGTGCCAGACCAGTGCTGATCCTCAGCCATGGTGCTGGCACTGCCTGCTGATTGGCTTCTCTGCTGCTATCTCCCTCACTGTCTGACACCAGCACCGTGATAGAGAGCACTGAGACCACACCAGCACCGAGATAGAGAGCACACCAAATAGTACACCTATACCAGTCCTTAAAAGGACCTTTGTGGATCTAATAGTAGCTAGGGAATTGCAGACTGTCCCTGCTCCAAACACAAAACTGTCCCTCCCTACACTGAGAAACGACAGCTGCAGAATCGGTCAGCAGCACAGCAGTGCAGTGCACTATAATATGCTTTCTATATTTGAAAGAAAGTATATTATATGTGTACAACCCTATATAATGTACACCTATACCAGTCCTTTAAAAGGACCTTTGTGGACCTAGTAGCTAGTGATTTGCAGACTGCCCCTGCTCCAAAACAACAAACTGTCCCTCAGTCCCCACATTGATAAAAGACAGCTGCAGAATCGGTCAGCACTCAGCAGCACAGCAGTCAGCAGTGCACCATAATATACTTTCTATATTTGAAAGAAAGTAGTATATTATACGTGTACAACACTATATACTGTGACAACGTCCTGTTAGTGACGAAACGTGTAGGGAGGAGGAGCGACGCAATGACGTCACTGCTCACGCAGATGTCCCGGAACTATCGGGTGTTTATCGAGTTCGGCCCGCTCGATTGATATTAGCTGTTTCAAATTGGTTTGATGTAAGTGCGCAATCTGTTTTTATTTTTCCATTAAACTTTATGGTTTTACACTATGGCGAGTTCTATTTTTTATATACGCTGACGCTTGGGATCTATGCTTGGTCTGAACTGGGGGAGGCTGAACGCATTATTTCGCTGTTCCAAGAACCCAGGCTGGGGGAGATAGCCATCCATGCTTTTTGGTTCTCTGTAACGGGGAACCATTGGCTTCTGGTAAGTGGCAGTGTGTACTATGGTGGAGTCGTTCACAACCCACATTTTTTTTTTGGATTCATTTCACAACTTTCTTCACTGTGGGAGTTATTATCATTTATTATTTTTTCTTTGGGACTTTTTTCTATTGGACTTTTTAAACAGTTGTATGGACTAATTATGATTTAAAGCTGATGGATTTATTCACTTATTTTTTTTTTACTTATGTACAGTGCCTTGCGAAAGTATTTGGGCCCCTTGAACTTTTCAACCTTTTGCCACATTTCAGGCTTCAAACATAAAGATATAAAATTAAATTTTTTTGTGAAGAATCACCAACAAGTGGGACACAATTGTGAAGTGGAACGAAATCTATTGGATAATTTAAACTTTTTTAGCAAATAAAAAACTGAAAAGTGGTGCGTGCAAAATTATTCGGCCCCTTTACTTTCAGTGCAGCAAACCCACTCCAGAAGTTCAGCGAGGATCTCTGAATGATCCAATGTTGTCCTAAATGACTGATGGTGATAAATAGAATCCACCTGTGTGTAATCAAGTCTCTGTATAAATGCACCTGCTCTGTGATAGTCTCAGGGTTCTGTTGAAAGCGCAGAGAGCATCATGAAGACCAAGGAACACACCAGGCAGGTCCGTAATACTGTTGTGGAGAAGTTTAAAGCCGGATTTGGATACAAAAAGATTTCCCAAGTTTTAAACATCCCAAGGAGCACTGTGCAAGCAATCATTTTGAAATGGAAGGAGTATCAGACCACTGCAAATCTACCAAGACCTGGCCGTCCCTCTAAACTTTCAGCTCAGACAAGGAGAAGACTGATCAGAGATGCAGCCAAGAGGCCCATGATCACTCTGGATTAACTGCAGAGAACTACAGCTGAGGTGGGAGAGTCTGTCCATAGGACAACAATCAGTCGTACACTGCACAAATCTGGCCTTTATGGAAGAGTGGCAAGAAAGCCATTTCTCAAAGATATCCATAAAAAGTCTCGTCTAAAGTTTGCCACAAGCCACCTGGGAGACACACCAAACATGTGGAAGAAGGTGCTCTGGTCAGATGAAACCAAAATCGAACTTTTTGCCCAAAATGCAAAACGATATGTTTGGCGTAAAAGCAACACAGCTCATCACCCTCAACACACCATCCCCACTGTCAACCATGGTGGTGGCAGCATCATGGTTTGGGCCTGCTTTTCTTCAGCAGGGACAGGGAAGATGGTTAAAATTGAGGGGAAGATGGATGCAGCCAAATACAGGACCATTCTGGATGAAAACCTGTTGGAGTCTGCAAAAGACCTGAAACTGGGACGGAGATTTATCTTCCAACAAGACAATGATCCCAAACATACAGCAAAATCTACAAAGGAATGGTTCACAAATAAACGTATCCAGGTGTTAGAATGGCCAAGTCAAAGTCCAGAACTGAATCCAATCGAGAATCTGTGGAAAGAGCTGAAAACTGCTGTTCACAAACGCTCTCCATCCAACCTCACTGAGCTCGAGCTGTTTTACAAGGAAGAAAGTGCAAGAATTTCAGTCTCTCGATGTGCAAAACTGATAGAGACCTACCCCAAGCGACTTGCAGCTGTAATCGCAGCAAAAGGTGGCTCTACAAAGTATTAACGCAAGGGGGCCGAATAATTTTGCACGCCCCACTTTTCATTTTTTTATTAGTTAAAAAAGTTTCAAAAATCCAATAGATTTCGTTCCACTTCACAATTGTGTCCCACTTGTGGGTGATTCTTCACAAAAAATAAAATTTTTATATCTTTATGTTTGAAGCCTGAAATGTGGCAAAAGGTTGAAAAGTTCAAGGGGGCCGAATACTTTCGCAAGGCACTATATTTATTGTTCACACATATTTGGGTATATGTGTTCAGATTAGATATTTGGGTTTAAGTTGATATGTGTATGAAAGAAATTTTTTGCATATTTTTATATGTATATTTGTATAATTTTCCTTTGCAATATTGGGGAATTATTTATTGATTTATTTTTTGCATATTTTTTCCTTCATTAGTTTGGGGAAAGTATTTATATATGAATTGTTTTTTGTACCTTTTTCAGGATTGGGAGATTATCAACAACCTTTTTTTTTTTTTTTGTCACACCTTTTTATGCTTAAGGTATCACTTTATAGATTGAATTCTTTATCACAATTTTTAGCGCAGCCCACTTTCTTTTTTTCTTTACTATATACTGTACACCTATACCAGTCCTTAAAAGGATCTTTGTGGACCTAGTAGCTAGTGATTTGCAGACTGTCCCTGCTCCAAAACACCAAACTGTCCCTCAGTCCCTACACTGATAAAAGACAGCTGCAGAATCGGTCAGCACTCAGTAGCACAGCAGTCAGCAGTGCAATATAATATACTTTCTATATTTGAAAGAAAGTAGTATATTGTATGTGTACAACCCTATATTCTGTACGCCTATACCAGTCCTTAAAAGGACCTTTGTGGACCTAATAGTAATAGCTAGTGATTAAACTGACTGTCCCTGCTCCACACAGCATCCTTTCCCTACACTGACAAAAGACAGCTGCAGAATCGGTCAGCAGTGCACCAGAATATACTTTGTATATTTGAAATAAAGTATATTCTAAGTGTATTACAACCCTATATACTGTACACCTATACCAGTCCTTAAAAGGACTTTTGTGGACCTAATAGTAATAGCTAGTGATTAAACTGACTGTCCCTGCTCCACACAGCGTCCTGTCCCTACACTGACAAAAGACAGAATGTAAAATGGCCGCCAGATCAGGTCTATTTATAAGGTAGGGGGTATGTCCAATTGTCCATGTGCTGAAATGTCTCAATTGGCTGTCCTGTACCCCATGATGGATGCGTCATCATGGGTCAAAGTTCTTTCACAATGTAAGCGCATATGTCCGCCGCTCGAACAGCGCCAGAAGTCCGCCGGTTTGGCGAATCGCAAACAAGCAAAATTCGCCGCAAACCGCAAGGCCATCTCTAATGATAGAGTGCCTGCTGTCTGTAAGTTATCATAATGCTGATGATCTTAACCAGTTGCCGATCGCCTGATAGCAGATTTACATATATACGTTAAACTGCATTTCTGGGTATCAGAGCCAATCAGCGGATCCGGCGGACTCGCCTAGTGGCAGTTCGCCATTCTGTCAGTGTGGAAGGCATTGATCCTGTGTTCCTGCAAAGCAGTTACAGGGATCTATGTCTTCCTTTAGTAAAAGCACCTCCCCCACAGTGAGAAAACACTTGTTAGGCACACATTTAACCCAGTGATTGCCCTAGATGTTATCCCCTTCCCAGCCAGTGTAATTGGTACAGTGACAGTACATATTTTAGCACTGATCACTGTATTAGTGTCACTGGTTCCCACAAAGTGTCACTAATGCTCCATACACACAAGCGGAATGTCCGACAGAAAAAGTCAGACTGACTCTTTTCATCAGATATTCTGATCGTGTGTGGGCCTCATCTGACTTTTTTTTTTTTTTTTTTTTTTTTTTTTTTTCAAAAATTCTGATGGACCTAGAAATAGAACATGTTCTAAATATTTCCGACTGAACCATTTCCTAGCGGGAAAACCGCTCATCTGTATGCTGTTCCAATGGACCAAAAACAGCGCATTCTCTGGAGCAAGTACGAGACGGAAGCTATTGGCCATTGAACTTCCATTTTCTAGTCCCGTCTTACGTGTTGTAAGTCACCACGTTCTAGACGGTAGGACTTTGGTGTGTTTGGAGTTTATTCCGACGGGTAAAACGGTCGTGTGTACGCAGCATTAGTGTCCGATTTTTCCACCGCAATATCGCAGTTCTGGTATGAGTCGCTGATTGCTGCCATTACTAGTAATAAAAAAAAAAAAGTATGTCCCTGTATTTCATTTAAAAATATCTGGTCACCTTAACATACATACACATGCACACACATACATGCACACACACATACATGCATACAGATACATACATACACATAGACACACGTACAGACACACATGCACATACACATACGGAGACACGTGCACAGACACATGAATAAAGCCCTTTTAACACTAATCTAGCATTTAGCACAGTAGTGTACCTTTCCAGCTTCCTCATTCGGCCGGGTACTGCACTGTAGGGGGAAGAAGAGAGCACAGCACATCCTCTGCACTTTACCTTCACTTTTGAAGCTGACGGAGCTTCTCACAGTGCAGAGGATTGGGCTCATCTGACAGCCCTGATCCGGTACACTGCTTGAGATAGTCAGGCGGGCCTCTCAAAACCGGACCATGGGCCACGATTGGCCGTGGGCCGGACTTTGGACATGCCTGGTTTAAATAGACAGCCTAATGCACCAGAATGCACCAAAAAAAAGTACATATTCCCATGCATTGCAACATACGTATGTCCATTGGCAACATGCACTGAGGTGCCATTCAGAATGAATTGTGCTGTATCACAATAATGCATGCAATGTGCAGTGCAATTAATGGAACACCATTGTTTGAATTGCCATAAATAATTCCCTAATAAGAACTTGGACTCCTGGATGAAGTAAACAAATTACATAGACAACATAATAAATGCCATAGATGATACTACTCTGTCACAATATGGGGATCTTATGCAGCCAGATACTGTATTTATCTCTAAGAAGCACAATGCAACATAATGAAAAAACAAAAATCTTTTTAACTGTTCATCTCACATCCTTGTTGCTCCATATACAGTATATGGAAGCCACGAACATAGACATCTACCTTTCATCTGCTCTCATTCCGGGACATTGTGACTTACCTCATATACAGTGCCTTGCACAAAAATTCACCCCCTTGGCATTTTTTGTGTTTTGTTGCTTCACAACCTGGAATTAACATGGAAAAGCAAACCGTGGCAAACAGGGATGTTATGGCAGTAAAAGGGGGATCTACTCAACATTAGAGGGGTCATCATCATGTCATGACTGTTCGGTGTATATGTCAATTTTTGAATGTCCATAGTCTGGCCATAGCTCGACTTTAAGTTACTCTGGGACAATATTTGAGCTGATCAAAATTTTCCATCAGTGCATGGGCTCCCCCATGCAACAGAAGTAGCACCCCTAGGCAGTGGTGGAGACCCCCCCCCCCCCGGTGATTCAGTGGGCTAGCATCTCAGAGCCTGGTTTTAAGTGTATGGTGGGGCATAAATATATAGGGGCCTGTCCCTTTAGTCTTTTTACCTTTTTATTACTTGATATCCACAATAGAAGAGAGGATTTACAGGTGCAGGATACCCGAAAAAAAATAGCCCAAAAATGGAGGACAGATATACTGAATTAGTCTGCTGAGTCTATGGACAACAAATCCTTCTCACATTGTTCACATGGCAGCTTCTACCGTGCTGCTCTGTGACACTCTTCAACAAGAGGAAATCCTTTCCAGCACAGGAAATGGATATAGCTTTGGAACAGTTTCTTGGGCTTTCAGTATATGCCTCAGCCCAAGGCAAGGACCAATTCTTTACACAGACATCCTCAGTGAGAGGCCCCTGGGGACGGAGATCTCTGAAAAGGTGCTTCCAAACATTTCTCATCAAGTCAAGCTCAGCAACAGGGAAGTCACTCAACCCACTGAGCTTAGGTAAGACCTGCACAAATAGACATGTGCAGAACGAAAAAATGTGTTTTGTTTAGTTTCGATTCGTTATTGACATAAATTCTTTCAGTTAAATTCGTTTAACCTGGTTAATTCTTTTTCAGGATTTTGTTTCATTTATATGATTCAAATTGATTTGAATTTTTGAAATTCCAATTCAAATCAATTTGAATTGTTTTTGAATTAATTTTGTATAGTGTTAGAATTTGAAACGTTTTCAAATTCAAATAGTTTTTGGATTTGAATAGTTTTCTAATTCAAATAGTTTTCAAATTTGAATGTCATTTTTATTATTTATTTCTTTTTTACTAGTAATGGCGGCAATCTAAATTTTTTGCGGGACTGCGACATTGCAGAGGACAGATCGGACACTTTTTACACTTTTTTTTGGGACCAGTGACATTTATACAGCGATTAGAGCTAAAAAATAGCCACTAATTACTGTATAAATGTCACTGGCAGGGAAGGGGTTAACACTAGGGGCGATAAAGGGGTTAAGTGTTCCCTAGGGAGGTGTTTCTAACTGAGGGGGGAGTGTACTGATCAGAGCAGGAGAGAGATTGCAGTTCCTGATTACTAGGAACAGAAGATCTCTCTCTACTTCCCTGACAGATCCCCATTCTGGCTCTCTGAGGAGCGATCGAGGTTGGCCAGTGGACATGCTGGCCACACGCATCAGCTCCGGCGGCACACACGCCCCCCCCACCGCTTTTAAAGCTGCCGACGTACACCTACGGTGATTTGTGCAGCCGTGCCAACCTGCCGCAGTATAATGACTAAAGAAAAGGGAGTAAGCAGCCTCCAAAGGTGTAGTATTTTGTTAAAACACTTTATTACCATAAAACTGCACTCACATTGTTGCAAGCTTTCCTTCCTTCCTCTCCATCCTATGAGTACATCATCCATCAACTGGTGATCTTTTACGATGAATAATTGTTTATAGTTATTATGTGGTGCTACCTAGCTAAAAACTATTAAAAAATATGAAAAATTGTATCAAACTACATCAAACTATATCAATATTAATTATATGCAAATATAAGCAAATTCACAATGTGCAATAACCAACCTTACAGTAAAAGTGCAACATTCATCAATAGTGCAAAAAAGGAGAATAACATCTCATATGTGCAATGAACCACTTGGTTAAACAACCAGCTGTGCAATAATAAGTGAAAAACACTCAAATTAAATAAAAAATTCATGTGTCCCAATGAATATCTGAATAAGTAATTGTGCAATCCAAAAAAATAAATATGCATAAAGGTTCAAGTGATGAAAATTCAATCGATCTCCGTGTAGTGTGATTCAGGAGGTACAAAAAGCACCCAGAGCTGTCACAGTCCACCAATATTCCACACTTCAGTGCTCAGTGCACCCACTATTTTCCCCAGCCTCTCACCTCTGAAACAGACCACTAAGGACCATACAGCGCTGAAGATATACTAGTCCTCCTTATTTTCTCCTGTAATCAGCTCGCCATAGTGGTCAGTAATCAGCATATATAAGATGAGAAAAGAGGAAAGGGGGCTCCGATAGTGTAGTATTCAATAAAAACACTTTAATAAAAATATTATACACACTTAGAGTAGATTAAAATCGAGGGTATGTAAACAAGTAGAACTTCTGGTCTCGGCCGCGACTGGATGTGACGATCGTAACACCTGGCTCCTCTCTGACGCGCTGCATTACATCCACGTGACTTTATCTAAGGACCCTGTGCCCATCGAAAGTAACTGTGAGGACTTATAGTGTTGTGGCACCAGCACCACCACCACAACCACCAAAGGCCCAATTTTTCTACCACTGTTCAACAATGGCATGTAATTACAAATCTTGATATAATCGTTCACAGCAGGGCGCTCCAGCGCCCACCAAGAGTCACTTTGAGGGCTTACAGTGTTGTGGCAACACCAACACCTTAGGTCCCCATTTCTGCAGAGCATATAGGGCAGGCCCCTACTTTCAAACATCCAACTTACAAATGTCTCCTACTTGCAAATAGGAGACAACAGGAAGTGAGATGAAAAAAGACAGATGGCAAAAAAAAATTATACAGGGGTGATAACCCTTCCCTATGTTTTCCAAAAATCTTAAAAATTGATTTTTTGACTGGAGCTACATTTTAAAAATGTACCAGTTCAATATTACAAACAGATTCTACTTAACACAACAAACCTACACAGTCCCTGTCTTGTTTTCTCCGCCTGTATACTGCTGTTCTGAGTATATAGGGCCTGGGGGCCCCACGACTTTCCTTTTTTTAATATGCGTACAAGACTCAAAGGGGTTGGTAATGGGCAGGGGGGGCTACCCATGCCATTTTTCTCAATGATTTTCATCCATATTGCCGGAACCAGATATTACATTAAAACCGCAAGCAGTTTTAAATGACTTTTTTTTCATTAAATGTCATTTTGTGCAGGGACTGTTCTAAACACGGGAAACACGTGGCACTTCACAGGCATACTATAGACACCCCCCAGGCACGATATTTAAAGGAATATTTCACTTTTTTCACTTTAATCGTCATTAAAATCAGTGCTCCCAAAAAAACTGCAGTTTAAAAAAAAAAAAAAAAAACTTGGCATTGACCCATGTCCGCTGGGGCAGGAGCCAGGTCCCCAAACCCTTTTTAGGACAATATCTTGCATATTAGCCATTAAAATTAGCACTTTTTATTTCAAACGTTGGAGTCCCATAGACTTCAATGGGGTTCTAAAGTTCGCACAAATTTTCGGTCTGTTCGAAAGTTCTGGTGCGAACCGAACCGGGGGGTGTTCGGCTCATCCCTACTGCTGACACTGAAGCCCTGGATAACAGAGGAAGGGTATGCAGGGCTGCGTCACAAACGTACTTAAGGCCTTGCACTAACTGGTCTGCTAGTTCCATGCAGACAGGGGAAGCCTGTTGCTCCCCCAATTCATGGTGCAAAAGTTTTGCCCACTCAGTAAGTGTCTGTGACACAAGTGTGGATGCCAGTACTGGTCGCATTGCTGACCCCACAACCGTAAACAAGGAACGAGCCCCTGCCTCTGCCTTCCTGTCCGTGGGGTCCTTTAAAAGCAGGAGTCCCCTCTACGGGGATCGTGGTTACTTTGTTTAACCTAGATACTGGGAGGTCCATGACTGGAGGAGCCAACCACTTTGAGAAGGCTTTCCTCAAAGGGGTAAGGCACCGCCATGTACTTGGGGACCGAAAAGGTCCGTTGCTGTCGACCCCATTCCTTGTATATGAACTTATCAAAATAAGTCAGATACGGGAACACCTTAGGTGTACGGGCTGGCTTACGGGACCCAAAAGGGACCACCACATCAGCAGAGGGATTTGCTGGCCCCTGAATGTTTGAGGTATCACGCACAGCTGTGATAAGTGCTCCAACAAGGGCTTTGTTGCGCACGGACCCAGATGGGGACTCATCGTCACTGTCAGATCGGTCCTGGTCAGCGTCATCTGAAACGATAGAGAAGGGGTCACCAGCCTCAGCAGGGCTCGAGTCTGCGTCAGAGCTCTCCCCGGAGGACAGGGGGGCAGGGACCGTTTTTTACCACCTTTGCGCCCACGCACCACCTCCATTTTGGCAACGAACGAATTAAGGACCGCCAATAAAGCGTCCAGAGTAAGGTGACCAGATTTTTAAAATCAAATCCAGGGACATACTTTTTTTTTTTTTTTAACTAATAATGGCAGCAATCAGTGACTCATACCGGGACTGCGATATTGCAGTGGACAAATCGGACACTAATGCCGAGTACACACGGCCGGTTTTCCCGTTGGAATAAACTCTGAAGGCCGATGTAATGCCCACTAGAAAGACCACTTTCTGAGAAAGAGTCAACAGAGGGATCTCTCTGATATTTTCAAATGGTGGTTTCTGAAGCGCCGTTAACACCAGGTTCAGATCCCATGGGGGTAACGGTGGACGCAATGGAGGAACTACATGTCGGACCCCTGAATAAAAGTGCTCACTAGAGAGTGAGACGCCAGGGGTCGCTGAAAAAAGACAGCCAAAGCTTAATGTTGCTTAAAGCCAATTTCTGGTCTACTCCTTGCTGTCTAAACGGCAGGATCCTGGATATAGAAAAGGAACTCCTCACACATGGAGATGTAGGCCTTCCAGGTACGATGATATATCTTCTGAGAAGATTTCCATGCTCTCAGCATAGTTGGAATCACCGAGTTCGAAAGACCTCGGTTCCTCAGCACCTAGCTCTCAATAGCCATGCCGTTAAAACCAGCAATGGTAAAGCAGAATGGAGAATTGGACCTTGAGACAGCAGGCGCACTAGGTCTGCCTACCAGGGACTCTGGGGCAATCAGAATTACTGGAAACCCCTTGACCTCCACTCTGAGGAGCAGACGTGGTAACAGTTTCAGAGGAGGAAAGTCATAGATCAGCTGGTACTGATCCCACGGAGCCATCAGTACGTCTGACGCGTCTGCCCAAGGATCTCTTGTCCTGGACACGAATCTCGGCACCTTGCGATTGAGATGGGAGGCCAGAAGATCTACGCCTGGTGTGCCTCATCGCAGGCTCAGTAGCCTGAACACCTCCGGATACAACGCCCATTCTCCATGTCCAGCATCTGGCGACTTAGATAGTCCGCCTGCCAGTTCTCCACTCCCGGGATGTAAATGGCCGATAGGGCCGGTACATGTCCCTCTGCCCACTGAAGGATGTGAGCGATCTCCCGTGTGGTGGCCGGGCTTCTTGTTCCTCCTTGGAGATTGACGTATGCCACGCCGTGACGTTGTCTGATTGGATCCTGATCGGACTCCCTCGAAGTCTTATCGACCATAGCCTGATCGCTCTCAGCTCGAGCACATTAATCGGCAACTTGGATTGTGGAACGATGGTGGACTGAAAGACTAGAGAAAGATGGCAGTCTGGCTAAAGGATAACAGAAAGATGTTATCCTCCAGATGTCCGCCATCTTTCTGTAGTCATTCATTCAGTCTGCCATATTTCTGTAGTCTTTCATTCAGTCTGTCATCTTTCTGTAGTTTTTCTGTCAATCTGCCATCTTTCTCTAGTCTTTCATTCAGTCCACCATCTTTTTGTAGTCATTCATTCAGTCTGCTATCCTTCTGTAGTCTTTCAGTCAGTCCGCCATCTTTCTTTAGTCATTGTCAGTCCGGCATCTTTATGTAGTCAAATTAAGTCCGCCATCTTTCTGTATTCAAATTAAGTCTGCCATCTTTCTGTAGACTTTAAGTCAGTCCGCCGTGATTCTGTAGTCAAATTAAGTGCGCCATCTTTCTGTAGTTTTTCAGTCAGTCCGCCATCATTCTGTAGTCAAATTAAGTGTGCCATCTTTCTGTAGTCTTTCAGTCAGTCCGCCATCTCTCTGTAGTCTTTTAGTCAGTCCGCCATCTCTCTGTAGTCAATCAATCAATCAATCCGCCTTCTTACTGTAGCTATTGTCAGTCCATAATCTTTCTGTACTCTTTCAGTCAGTCTGCCATCTTTCAGTAGTCATTCAATCAATCTGCTAACTTTCTGTAGTCTTTCAGTCAGTCCGCCATCTTTCTGTAGTCTTTCAGTCAGTCCATCTTTCTGTAATCATTGTCAGTCCGACATCTTTCTGTAGTCTTTCAGTAATCCACCATCTTTCTATAGTCTTTCAGTCAGTCTGCCATATTTCTGTATTCAAATTGAGTCCTTCTTCTTTCTGTAGTCATTCAATCAATTCGCCATCTTTCTCTAGTCTTTAAGTCAGTCTGCCATCTTTCTGTAGTCATTCATTCAGTCCGCCATCCTTCTGTAGTCTTTGAGTAAGTCAGCCATCTTTCTATAGTCTTTCATTCAGTCCGCCATCTTTCTGTAGTCAAATTAAGTCTGCCATCTTTCTGCAGACTTTCAGTCAGTCTACCGTCTTTCTGTAGTCAAATTAAGTCTGCCGTCTTTCTGTAGTCTTTCAGCTAGTCCCCCATCTTTATGTAGTCATCTTAAGTCCACATTCTTTCTGTAGTCTTTCAGTCAGTCCACCATCTTTCTGTAGTCTTTCAGTCAGTCCGCCATCCTGCTGTAGTCTTCAGTAATTTTGCCATCTTTCTATAGTCATTCAGTCAGTCTGCCATCTTTCTGCAGACTTTCAGTCAGTCTACCGTCTTTCTGTAGTCAAATTAAGTCTGCCGTCTTTCTGTAGTCTTTCAGCTAGTCCCCCATCTTTATGTAGTCATCTTAAGTCCACATTCTTTCTGTAGTCTTTCAGTCAGTCCACCATCTTTCTGTAGTCTTTCAGTCAGTCCGCCATCCTGCTGTAGTCTTCAGTAATTTTGCCATCTTTTTATAGTCATTCAGTCAGTCTGCCATCTTTCTGTAGTCATTCAGTCAGTCTGCCATCTTTCTATAGTCAATAAGTCAGTCTGCCATCTTTCTGTAGTCTTTCAGTCAGTCCACCATCTTTCTGTAGTCATATTAAGTCCATCATCTTTCTGTTATCTTTCTTTCAGTCAGCCATCATTCTGTAGAAATTTAATCAATCCACCATCTTTCTGTTGTCTTTCAGTCATTCCGCCATGTTTCTGTAGATACTTCATTTAGTCTGCCATCTTTCTGTAGTCTTCAGTCAGTCCGCCATCTTGCTGTAGTCTTTCAGTAAGTCCACCATCTTTCTGTAGTCAAATTACATACCCCATCTTTCTGTGGTTATTCAATCAATCTGCCATCTTGCTGTAGTCATTGTCTGTCCACCATCTTTCTGTACTCTTTCAGTCAATCTGCCATCTTTCTGTAGTCATTCACTCAATCCGCCATCCTTCTGTAGTCTTTCAGTCAGTCTACCATCTTTCTTTAGTTAATCAATCCGCCTTCTTGCTGTAGTTATTGTCAGTCCACCATCTTTCTGTACTGTCTCAGTCAGTCTGACACCTTTCAGTAGACATTCAATCAATCCGCCATCTTTCTGTCGTTTTTCAATCAGTCCGACATCTTTCTGTAGTCATTCAGTCAGTCCGCCATATTTCTGTAGTCAAATTACGTACGCCATCTTTCTGTAGTCATTCAATCAATCCGCCATCTTGCTATAGTCATTGTCAGTCCACCATCTTCCTCTACTCTTTCAGTCAGTCCGCCATCTTACTGTAATCTTCAATAAGTCCGCCATCTTTCTGTTGTCAAATTACGTACGCCATCTTTCTGTAGTCATTCAATCAATCCGCCATCTTGCTGTAGTCATTGTCAGTCCACCATCTTCCTGTACTCTTTCAGTCAGTCCGCCATCTTTCTGTAGTCTCTCATTCAGTCCTCATCTTTCTGTAGTCATTCATTCAGTCTGCCATATTTCTGTCATCTTTCATTCTGTCCGCCATATTTCTGTAGTTTTTCAGTCAGGCCGCCATCTTTCTGTAGTCTTTTAATCATTCCGCCATCTTTCTGTAGTCATTTAATCATTCCGCCATCTTTCTGTAGTCTTTCATTCAGTTTGACATCTTGCTGTAGTCATTCAATCAGTCTGACATCTTTCTTTAGTCTTGCATTCAGTCTGCCATCTTTCTGTAGTCATTCATTCAGTCTGCCATCTTTCTGTAGTCATTCATTCAGTCTGCCATTTTTCTCTAGTCTTTCAGTCATTCCTCCATCTTTCTTTTGTCATTCATTCAGTCCGCCATCCTTCTGTAGTCTTTGTCTGTCCGCCATCTTTTTTTAGTCATTGTAAGTCCGCCATCTTTCTGTAGTCATTCATTCAGTCCGCCATCTTTCTGTAGTCATTCATTCAGTCCGCCATCTTTCTGTAGTCATTCATTCAGTCCGCCATCTTTCTGTAGTCATTCATTCAGTCTGCCATCTTTCTGTAGTTTTTCAGTCAGTCCTCCATCCTTCTCTAGTCTTTCAGTCAGTCCACCATCTTTTTGTAGTCATTCATTCAGTCTGCCATCCTTCTATAGTCTTTCAGTCAGTCCGTCATCTTTCTGTAGTCATTGTCAGTCCGTCATCTTTCTGTAGTCTTTCAGTCAGTCCGCCATCTTTCTGTAGTCAAATTAAGACCGCCATCTTTCTGTAGTCATTCAGTCAGTCCACTATCTTTCTGTAGTCAATCAATCAATCCGCTTTCTTGCTGTAGTTATTGTCAGTCCACCATCGATCTGTACTCCTAAAGTCAGTCTGCCATCTTTCAGTAGTCATTCAATCAATTTGCTATCTTTCTGTAGTCTTTCAGTCAGTCCGCCATACTTTCTGTATTCTTTCAGTAAGTCCACTATCTTTCTATAGTCTTTCAGTCAGTCCGCTATGTTTCTGTAGTCTTTCAGTCAGTCTGCCATCTTTCTGTAGTCAAATTAAGTCTGCATTCTTTCTGTAGTCTTTCAGTCTGTCCGCCATTTTTCTGTAGTCTTTTAGTCAGTCTGCCATCCTGCTGTAGTCTTCAGTAATTTTGCCACCTTTCTATAGTCATTCAGTCAGTCTGCCATCTTTCTGTAGTCTTTTAGTCAGTCCACCATCTTTCTGTAGTCTTTCAGTCAGTCTGCCATCTTTCTGTAGTCAAATGAAGTTCGTCATCTTTCTGTTATCTTTCTTTCAGTCAGCCATCATTCTGTAGAAATTCAATCAATTCACCATCTTTCTGTTGTCTTTCAGTCAGTCCATCAGCTTTCTGTAGATACTTCATTTAGTCCTCCATCTTGCTGTAGTCATTGTCTGTCTGGCATCTTTCTGTAGACTTTCAGTCAGTTCGCCATCTTTCTGTAGTCTTCAGTAAGTCCGCCATCTTTCTGTAGTCATTCAATCAATCTGCCATCTTGATGTAGTCATTGTCAGTCCACCATCTTTCTGTACTCTTTCAGTCAGTCCACCATCTTTTTGTAGTCATTCAATCAATCCGTCCTCCTTCTATAGTCTTTCAGTCAGTCCGCCATATTTCTGTAGTTAATCAATCAATCCGCCTTCTTGCTGTAGTTATTGTCAGTCCAGCATCTTTCTGTACTCTTTCAGTCAGTCTGCCCTCTTTCAGTAGTCATTCAATCAATCCGCTATCTTGCTTTTGTTTTTTAATCAGTCCGAGAGCTTTCTGTAATCATTCAGTCAGTTCGCCATTTATCTGTAATCTTTCAGTCCGCCATCTTTCTGTAGTCTTTCAGTTAGCCCACCATCTTTATGTAGTTATTCAGTCAGTCTGCCATATTTCTGTAGTCAAATTACGTATGCCATCTTTCTGTAGTCATTCAAACAATCCGCCATCTTGCTGTAGTCATTATCAGTTCATCTTCCTGTGCTCTTTCAGGTAGTCCGCCATCTCTCTGTAGTCTTTCAGTCTGTCCGGTATCTTTCTGTAGTATTTCATTCAGTTTGCCATCTTTCTGTAGTCATTCATTCAGTCAGCCATATTTCTGTAGTCTTTCATTCTGCCTGCCATATTTCTGTAGTTTTTCAGTCAGTCTGCCATCTTTCTGTAGTCTTTCAGTCAGTCCACCATCTTTATGTAGTGTTTCAGTCTGTCCGCCATCTTTCTCTAATCATTCAGTCAGTCCACCATCTTTCTGTAATCTTTCAGTCAGTATGTCATCTTACTGTATTCATTCAATTTGTCTGACATCTCTCTGTAATCTTTCATTCAGTCTGCTATCCTTCTGTAGTCATTCATTCATTCCGCCATATTTCTTTAGTCTTTCAGTCAGTCCGCCATCTTTCTGTACTCATTCAGTCAGTCCGCCATTTCACTGTAATCTTTCAGTCAGTACTCTATCTTTTTGTAGTCATTCTCTCAGTCCACCACCTTTTTCTAGTCTTTCAGTCAGTCCGCCATCATTCTGTAGTAATTTTTTCAGTCTGCCATCCTTCTGTAGTCTTTCAGTCAGTCCGCCATCTTTCTGTAGTCATTGTCAGTCCGTCATCTTTCTGTAGTCTTTCAGTCAGTCTGCCATCTTTCTATAGTCAAATTAAATCCGCCATCTTTCTGTAGTCAAATTAAGTCCATCATCTTTCTTTTATTTTTTAGTCAGTTAGCCATCTTTATGTAGAAATTCAATCAATCCACCATCTTTCTGTAATCTTTCAGTCAGTCCGCCATCTTTCTGTAGTCAAAATAAGTCCACCAACTTTCTTCAGTCAAATTAAGTCTGCCATCTTTCTGTTATCTTTCAGTATGTCAACCATCTTTCTGTAGACATGCAATCAATCCACCATTTTTCTGTAGTCTTTCAGTCAGTCCTCCATTGTTCTGTGGTCTTTCAGTCAGTCCTCCATTGTTCTGTGGTCTTTCAGTTAGTCTGCCATCTTTCTGAAGTCATTCAATCAATCTGCAATCTTTCTGTACTCTTTCAGTCAGTCCTCCATCTTTCTATAGATACTTATTTCATGGCAAGTCCGCCATCTTGCTGTAGTCATTGTCAGTCCGCCATCTTGCTGTAGTCATTGTCAGTCCGCCATCTTGCTGTAGTCATTGTCAGTCCGCCATCTTGCTGTAGTCATTGTCAGTCCGCCATCTTGCTGTAGTCTTTCAGTCAGTCCGCCATCTTGCTGTAGTCTTTCAGTCAGTCCGCCATCTTGCTGTAGTCTTTCAGTCAGTCCGCCATCTTTCTGTAGTCTTTCAGTCAGTCCGCCATCTTGCTGTAGTCTTCAGTAAGTCCACAATCTTTCTGTAGTCAAATTACTCACGCCATCTTTCTGTAGTCATTCAATCAATCCGCCATCTTACTCTAGTCTTTGGCAGTCCACCATCTTTCTGTACTCTTTCAGTCAGCCATCTTGCTGTAGTCCAGTAAGCCCGCCATCTTGCTGTAGTCCAGTAAGTCCGCCATCTTTCTGTAGTCCAGTAAGTCCGCCATCTTTCTGTAGTCAAATTATGTACGCCATCTTTCTGTAGTCATTCAATCAATCTGCCATCTTTCTATAACCTTTCAGTCAGTCCGCCAGCTTTCTGTAGTCATTCAGTCAGTCCACCATCTTTCTATAACCTTTCAGTCAGTCCGCCAGCTTGCTGTAGTCATTTATTCATTCCGCCATATTTCTGTAGTCCTTCAGTCAGTCCGCCATCTTTCTATAGTCTTTCAGTTAGTCAGCCATCTGTCTATAGTCAATCAATCAATCCGCCTTCTTGCTGTAGACATTGTCAGTCCACCATCTTTCTGTACTCTTTCAGTCAGTCTGACACCTTTCAGTAGTCATTCAATCAATCTGCTATCTTTCTGTAGTCTTTCAGTAAGTCCACCATCTTTCTGTGATCATTGTCAGTCCGCCATCTTTCTATAGTCTTTCAGTCAGTCTGCCATCTTTCTGTATTCAAATTGAGTCTGCCATATTTCTGTAGTCTTTCAGGCAGTCTGCCATCTTTCTGCAGTCATTCACTCAGTCCGCCATCTTTCTCTAGTTTTTCAATCAGTCTGCCATCATTCTGTAGTCTTTCAGTCAGTCTGTGATCTTTCTGTAGTCAAATTAAAGTGGAAGTAAACCCATCGATCTAACAGTTTGAAAAAACGGTTACATTCCCGGCATGCCGGAAATGTTAAATGTCACATTTGTTGTGCTCTCAACCAAACTGTCAAACCATCCAATGGCTGGTGTCATAACTGATCACATGTGCAGCTCCATGGCAGTTAAAGATTAAAGGGAGGCCAAGATGGCAGCTTCCTTGGCTGAAAATGATAGGAGGGTTTACTTCCACTTTAAGTCCGCCATCTTTCTGTAGTCAAATTAAATCTGCCATCTTTCTGTAGATTTTCAGTCAGTCCACCATCTTTCTGTAGACATTCAATCAATCCACCATCTTTCTGTAGTCTTTCAATCAGTCCGCCATCTTTCTGAAATGATTCAGTCAATCTGCAAGCTTTCTGGTCTTTTAATCATTCCATCTTCTTTCTGTAGATACTTCTTTCAGTCTGCCATCTTGCTGTAGTCTTTCTGTCAGTCCGCCATCTTTCTGTAGTCTTTCTGTCAGTCCGCCATCTTTCTGTAGTCTTTCAGTCAGTCCGAAATCTTTCTGTAGTCTTTCAGTCAGTCTGCCACCTTTCTGTAGTCTTCTGTAAGTCACCCATCTTTCTGTAGTTATTCAGGCAGTCCACCATCTTTCTGTAGTTTTTCAGTCAGTCCACCATCTTTCTGTAGACATTTAATCAATCCACCATCTTTCTGTACTCTTTCAATCACTCCATCTTCTTTCTGTAGATACTTCTTTCAGTCTGCCATCTTGCTATATTAATTGTCAGTCCGTCATCTTTCTGTATTCGTTCAATCAGTCCGATATCTTTCTCTAATCTTTCAGTCAGTCCGCCATCTTTCTGCAGTCAAATTAAGACCGCCATCTTTCTGTAGTCTTTCAGTCTGTCCGCCATCTTTCTGTAGTCTTTCAGTCTGTCCACCATCTTTCTGTAGTCAATCAATCAATCCGACTTCTTACTGTAGCTATTGTCAGTCCATAATCTTTCTGTACTCTTTCAGTCAGTCTGCCATCTTTCAGTAGTCATTCAATCAATCTGCTAACTTTCTGTAGTCTTTAAGTCAGTCCGACATCTTTCTGTAGTCTTTCAGTCAGTACACCATCTTTCTGTAGTCAAATTAAGTCCGTCATCTTTCTGTTATCTTTCTGTTATCTTTCTTTCAGTCAATCCTTATTCTGCAGAAATTCAATAAATCTACCATCTTTCTGTTGTCTTTCAGTCAGTTCGCCAGCTTTCTGTGGATACTTCATTTAGTCCGCAATCTTGCTGTAGTCATTGTCAGTCTTGCATCTTTCTGTAGACTTTCAATCAATCCGCCATCCTTTTGTAGTCTTTCAGTCAGTCCGCTATCTTTCTTTAATCAATCAATCCGCCTTCTTGCTGTAGTTATTGTCAGTCAACCATCTTTTTGTATTGTATCAGTCAGTCTGCCATCTTTCAGTAGTCATTCATTCAGTCTGCCATCTTTCTGTAGTCTTTCAGTCAGTTGGCTATCTTTCTGTAGTCAAATTACACCTGCCATCTTTCTGTAGTCTTTCAGTCAGTGTGCCAACTTTCTGTAGTCATTCGCTCATTCCGCCATCTTTTTGTGGTCATTCAGTCTTCCATCTTTCTGTAGTCTTTCAGTCAGTCCGCCATTTTTCTGTAGTCATTCAATCAGTCCACCATCTATCTCTAGTCTTTCAGTGAGTCCACCATCTATCTCTAGTCTTTCAGTCAGTCCAACATCATTCTGTAGTCATTCATTCAGTCTGCCATTCTTCTGTAGTCTTTCAGTCAGTCCGCCATCTTTCTGTAGTCATTGTCGGTCTGCCATCTTTCTGTAGTCAAATTAAGACCACCATCTTTCTGTAGTCTTTCAGTCAGTCTGCCATCTCTCCGTAGTCATTCAACCAATCTACTATCTTTCTGTAGTCTTTCAGTCAGTCCTCCATCTTTCTGTAGTCTTTCAGTCAGTCCGCCATCTTTTTGTAATCATTGCCAGTCTGCCATCTTTCTGTAGTCTTTCAGTAAGTCTGCCATCTTTCTACTGTAGTCTCTCAGTCAGTCCGCCATCTATCAGTAGTCATTCAATCAATCCGCCATCTTTCTCTAGTCTTTATGTCAGTCTGCCATCTTTCTGTAGTCATTGTCAGTCCGTCATCTTTCTGTAGTCTTTCTTTCAGTCCGCCATCTTTCTGTAGTCAAATTAAGTCTGCCGTCTTTCTGTAGTCTTTCAGTTAGTCCCCCATCTTTCTGTAGTCAACTTAAATCCGCATTCTTTCTGTAGTCTTTGAGTCAGTCCGCCATCCTGCTGTAGTCTTCAGTAATTTTGCCATCTTTCTATAGTCATTCAGTCAGTCCGCCATCTTTCTGTAGTCATATTAAGTCCGTCATCTTTCTGTTATCTTTCTTTCAGTCAGCCATCATTCTGTAGAAATTCAATCAATCCACCATCTTTCTGTTGTCTTTCAGTCAGTCCGCCATGTTTCTGTAGATACTTCATTTAGTCCACCATCTTGCTGTAGTCATTGTCAGTCTGCCATCTTTCTGTAGACTTTCAGTAAGTCTGCCATCTTTCTGTGGTCAAATTACGTATGCCATCTTTCTGTGGTTATTCAATCAATCTGCCATCTTGCTGTAGTCATTGTCAGTCCGCCATCTTTCTGTAGTCATTCAATCCAATCTGCCATCTTGCTGTAGTCATTGTCAGTCCACCATCTTTCTGTACTCTTTCAGTCAATCTGCCATCTTTCTGTAGTCATTCACTCAATCCGCCATCCTTCTGTAGTCTTTCAGTCAGTCTGCCATCTTTCTTTAGTTAATCAATCTGCCTTCTTGCTGTAGTTATTTTCAGTCCACCATCTTTCTGTACTGTTTAAGTCAGTCTGACACCTTTCAGTAGACATTCAATCAATCTGCCATCTTTATGTAGTTTTTCAATCAGTCCGACATCTTTCTGTAGTCTTTCATTCAGTCCACCATATTTCTGTAGTCTTTCATTCTGTCCGCCATCTTTCACTAGTTTTTCAGTCAGTCTGCCATCTTTCTGTAGTCTTTCAGTCAGTCCGCCATCTTTCTGTAGTCTTTCATTTAGTCCACCATCTTTCTGTAGTCTTTCAGTCAGTCCACCATATTTATGCAGTCATTGTCAGTCCGTCATCTTTCTGTCGTCTTTCAGTCAGTGCGCCATCTTTCTGTAGTCATTCAGTCAGTCCACCATCTTTCTGTAGTCTTTCAGTCAGTATGCCATCTTTCTGTAGTCATTCAGTCAGTCCACCATCTTTCTGTAGTCTTTCAGTCAGTATGCCATTTTTCTGTAGTCATTAATTCAGTCCACTGTCTTGCTGTAGTCTTTCAGTCAGTCTGCCATCTTGCTGTAGTTATTGACAGTCCACCATCTTTCTGTACTGTTTCAGTCAGTCTGCCATCTTTCTGTAGTCTTTCAGTCAGTCCGCCATCTTTCTGTAGTCATTCTTTCAGTCCGCCATCTTTCTGTAGTCTTTCATTTAGTCCGCCATCTTTCTGTAGTCTTTCAGTCAGTCCGCCATATTTATGCAGTCATTGTCAGTCCGTCATCTTTCTGTCGTCTTTCAGTCAGTGCGCCATCTTTCTGTAGTCATTCAGTCAGTCCACCATCTTTCTGTAGTCTTTCAGTCAGTATGCCATTTTTCTGTAGTCATTAATTCAGTCCACTGTCTTGCTGTAGTCTTTCAGTCAGTCTGCCATCTTGCTGCAGTTATTGACAGTCCACCATCTTTCTGTACTGTTTCAGTCAGTCTGTCATCTTTCAGTAGTCATTCAATCAATCCGCCATCTTTCTGTAGCCTTTCAGTCAGTCTGCCATCTTTCTGTAGTCATTTAATCTGACTACAGAAAGATAGCAGAAATTCAGTCAGTCCGCCATCTTTCTGTAATCTGTCAGTCAGTCTGCCATCTTGCTGTAGTCGTTCAATCAGTCTGACATCTTTCTGTAGTCATTCATTCAGTCCGCCATATTTCTGTAATTTTTCATTCAGTCTGCCATCTTTCTGTAGTCTTTCAGTCTGTCTGCCATCTTTCTGTAGCCATTCAATCAATCCGCCATCTTTCTGTAGTCTTTCAGTCAGTTCGCCATCTTTCTGTAGTCATTGTCAGTCTGCCATCATTCTATAGTCTTTCATTAAGTCCGTCATCTTTCTGTACTCATTCAGTCAGTCTGCCATCTTTCTGTAGTGTTTGATGGATTGTTTGAGGATTGGCATAATTTAATTTACAGAACATGCCCACAACTTTGAAGATGTTTTTTTTTTTTTTTTATTGCAAAACAAACAACAAATAGGAAAAAATAACAGAAAAAGTCAATGTGCATAACTACTCACCCCCCTAAAGTCAATACTTTGTATAGCCACCTTTTGCGGTTATCACAGCTCCAAGTCGCTTTGGATAAGTCTCTATGAGCTTGCCACATCTTGCCACTGGGATTTTTGCCCATTCCTCCTTGCAAAACTATTCCAGCTCCTTCAAGTTGGATGGTTTGCGCTGTTGAACAGCAATCTTTAGTCTGACCATTTACATGTTTCCCCTTTAACCACTCAAGTGTTGCTTTAGCAGTGTGTTTGAGGTCATTGTCCTGCTGGAAGGTGAACCTCCATGCTAGCTTCAAATCAGACAGAGAGTGGTACAGGTTTTGCTCAAGAATATCCCTGTATTTTGCACCATCCATCTTTCCCTCAACTCTGACCAGTTTCCCAGTCCCGACTGTTGAAAAAACATCCCCACAGAATGATGCTGCCACCACCATGTTTCACTGTGGTGTTCTTTGGGTGATGTGATGTGTTGGGTTTGCGCCAGACATAGCGTTTTCTTTCATGGCTAAAAAGTTCAATTTTTCATCAGACCAGAGCACCTTCCTCCATACATTTTTAAAGTCTCGCACATGCCTTTTTGCAAACTCAAAATGTGCCAATTTTTATTTTATTTTTTTGCTGAATGTAATGGCTTTCTTCTGGCTACTTTGCCATAAAGCCCAACTCTGTGGAGCGTACAGCTTATTGTGCTCCTATATACAGATACTCCAGTCTCTGCTGTGGAACTCTGCAGCTCTTCCAGGATTACCTCAGGTCTCTGTGCTGCCTCTCTGATTAATGCCCTCCTTGCCTGGTCCGTGAGTTTTGGTGTGCGGCCGTCTCTTGGCAGGTTTGCTGTTGTGCCATGTTCTTTCTATTTGGTTATGGTAGATTTGATGGTGCTCCTAGGGATCATCAAAGATTTTGATTTTTTTTTTATAACCTAACCCTGACTTGTACTTCTCAACAACTTTGTCCCTTACTTGTTTGGCTAGTTCCTTGGTCTTCATGGCAGTGTTTGCTGCCTCTTGCTTAGGTGTTGCAGCCTCTGGGGCCTTTCAAAAAGGTGTGTATATGTAATGACAAATCACGTGACACAATAGTTTTATGTATATATTTTTTGTGTTCATAATTCAGATAAAAAAAAACATAGAACTAAAGGCTGTAATGTGACAAAATAGGTAATAAGCTAAGGGGGTGAATACTTTTGCAAGGCATTGTATGTCCCCATTCAGCCTGCAAAAACTGCTAAGAGACTGCATCCAGTAGGCCATTCCTCAGACATCAAAGTAGGAAGAGAGCTCTGGCGATGTTGAACTTTGCCTACAGTTTGAGAGCACTACTAACTATGGTGATGCTTTCTTAACCACTTGCCGACTGCAATAGCGGAATGACGGCTTCCCATGATCGCGCTCACTGCGGGGCGCGGGCGGCACGCTTTGTGATCAAAGTGTCCAGAGGACACTGTTGATAACAGATTGAAGGAAATAGCCAATTAGCGGCTCTTTACCCCATGATCAGCTGTCTCCAATCACAGCCAATCACGTAGATAAACAGAAGCTGGTTATCGGGCACTCCTTTCCTCATGCTGACAGCATGTGGAGAGCAGAAGAGAACCGATAACCAGCTTGTGTAAAAGGGACATGTACACTGATAATCAGACACTGATTATCAATGCCCCTCAGTGCAGCCTCACCAGTGCACATCAGCGAAAAAGAAAAATTACCTGGTGGCAAAATTTTATAACAAACTATGAATCAAATTATTTTGTGTTGAAAACTGTCATGCCCGTAACAGTCAATCTGGTTGTTCCTTTCATTCTCCCATACTGCATGGGAAAATGTGTAATGAAGGATAGTTCTTCCCTGGCTCTGACTATGTCATGTCATGGCCCATTGCAACATTCTCAAAGCATATCTGATGATGCCAAAGTTCAGGTGCCTATTCTATAATGTTAATCTTAATTTAATTTACTGTCAAGACTAGACTATTGCCCAGAAATCAAAACAATGTTTGCAATCATTGTTTTGCTCTTGTTGCTAAGATCTGCTGTGTGGATTTCAGATCATATGGTTTTTAAACCGATGGACGGGAAATCTAAAGTTTCCAGGATCACATCAGAACTAATTAGTTTACCATTGTGACTGTGCTAATGCATGCCAGGACTGTAATTTCAGAACAAAGAAAGGTGAACAGGGTCTGATCTTCTTCGTCAAGGCTCAGTCTGTACATTTTGTAGCAGGTTTTCTTCTCAGCAGACTTGAAAGAAATAAACTGTTGTTTAAGCTTTAAATAGACAAAACCCCATCATTTTGCTGCAACTGCTAAGTAATTGCATGAACAGGTGTCAAGGCTTCAGAAGATTGTTTGGAATGGATTCCAAACAGTCTGTCTGGTTAAGTCATCAAGGTTCTTGAACAAGAAAAATCATGTGATCTCCTTATTGGTGTGGTCAGTGAAAATCAAGGCAACCTAATATACCCAGTGGTCATTTAAACGGAGAAATATAATGACCAAATGAATTGTGATGATACAGGAGAATTTTAAGTACCCATCTCATATGAGGAATATATGGGACTACCACATCTGATAACTCTTTCTGGAAATAAAATTCTCCTGGCTTCTTTTTGATATGTTGGCTTCAATAGTTTCTGACTCATTGACCTGCAACAAGAATGCAGATAAAGAATGCCTACTTTTTCTTTTAGTTGCAAGTAATGGCAGATCCCTTTTTTTCTCTCTTTCAATGCACTTTCTATGAGCCCAGTCTGTCAAAAACCTTCCACGGGCAGCATGTCATCAGCTTGCCAAGTGTTTGGATCCTTCCTACTGCTTAACTACTTGCCTACTTTGTACCTTTATCCCGTTCCTGCCCAGGTAAATTTTCAGCTCTGTTGCACTTTGAATGACAATTTCACCGTCAAAATTGTGATTTTTCTCTTTCACTGATGTGTGCTAATGAGGCTGCACTGATGGGCACTGATAAGTGGCACTGATGGGCACCGATAAGCAGAATTGATGGTAGCACTGGTAGGTACCGATTGGCAGCACTAGTGGGACTGCACTGATAATCAGGACACTGATAATCAGTGCCCCAATTATCAGTGTAGATGTCCCTTTAACATAAACCAGTTATCGGCTCTCTTCTCCATTCCTCTCCTCTCCTCATGCTGTCAGCATGAGGTAAGGAGTGCGGATAACGAGCATCTGTTTTCTTCCGTGATCAGCTGTGATTAGACACATCTGATCATGTGGTAAAGAGTCACTAATTGGCTCTTTACCTCAATCTGTGATCAGCAGTGTCCAGAGGACACTACGATCACAGCGCCCGCTGCCCACACTCAGAAGCAGGGGCGTGATCACAGGAAGCCATCATATGACGGCATCCCAGAACTAGATGTTGTTAGGTGAGTAAGTACCCTTTCACATGGGGTGGACTCGTTAGTAGTCCACCTGCACAGCAGGGAATCTGTCCGCTGATTTCCGCTAAACGGGTGTATGGCTTGTCCGTTTCCACACCCTTTATGCAGAACAGACAAAGCTCACTCACTCACTTTCCTCTATGGGCAGTTGTATATAAATTGACCTCCACCACTCCATAGAGGGCAAAGGGTGGTATAAAGGTGACAGGCGGACCCGATTAGTCTGCCCGTGTGAAAAGCGGTGATAAATCCAAAACAAAAAAATTTAATATATTGTAGCTTACCAGTCATTACATGTGGTGGCTGGATTATGATTATTTTTTTTAATATGATAAACAATATTTGGCAATATATCTAAGACTAATTTGCTTTAAATCATTTTTACATAATTTCTTGAGGACAAGGCTTTTATTTGGTAAAATACTTTAATAAATACTATGCACTTGTTTTTTTTTGCTATGAGGTGACAAATATGTGGAAAGAAAATGCATTTCTGATGATTTTAGAAAAATTGTGCGCTCCTCTTTCACAGCTGCAACCTAGATTATCATTCTCATGACACAGCAAGCTGAGAGTGTTAATCTACACATTGTGGTCAAGTAGTTAAAAAATAAAGTTGGTCTACCACGATTTCTAGTGCCAACTTTATTGGCAGAATGATGGTGGGATGTAGGAAAGACCTTCTCTAAAGTCATCATAAATGACGGAATGCTCCTGCTATGACTATATTGCAAGTGACCTTCAATGTGTGATCCAGGAGGGTATTAAAGGCAGCATATCATAATGGAATATGGTTGTGGCCATTGCTGACTTGATTTAAAAATAAAAAGGACTCCCCACTAAGGTCCCAGAACACTATCAAGAACTTGCAGATAAGCAATTACTGCTGTAATCCACCCTAAGGCTGGGTTCACACTGTGTGCGGAGTGGCTTCCAGTAGGGGGTCCAGTGCATCCCTGTTCTCTGTTTCAGGGGCGAATCAGGTCCAAATTTTTGCCTGAATTCGGACCTGAAACAGCCAAAGACGCACAGGACCCTTCAGCTGTGCGCTCTGTGGCTGCCACAGGGATGTGTGAACGGGCTCCATTGTGAAGCCACAGTCTCCTGTCTTGCAAATTGAATGTGGGGAAACCGGCATCCAATCCGCATAAGTGTCAACCCAGCCTAAAATAAAATAATCAATTTTGGATGGACCTAAAATCTGGACAAAGTAAAAGCAGATGACATTCTGACAAACTACATGTAACTTCCAAATAAAGAACGCAACATTTGGTATATATTAGTGATGGCAAAATACAGCTTTGCAATTACAATGTATAATGTGTGCATTACTTCGTACCATATGGAAAGTACTACTGCCATCCTATTAGGATTGGCTTTGCTGGAAAGAATTCATATTGTAAAATACAATCCTTGTGTAAACTTGTGAATCAATTAAATGTAACATTCTAGGATTTGCTGTTCCATCTTCAAAGGAACATACTGCGTGTAGCATGCAGATTACATTATACAGGAAACATGAAATAGAAGCAAGAACATGAATGAACCATTGCCAAGCCATTCACTGTTTGGTATCCAGTATGTATGCTGTATGTGTTAATTAAGTTGATTTAAAGACCACTATTATAATTGTTGTATTATTATAATAGCTGCATGTGTCTAACATATGCAGTGTTAATATTTAGTATGTTATTTTTTATTTTTTGTATTTCACTGTTTTTTTTTTTCTCCCAAATTTACATGTAGGCCATGCCATCCAGCAAAAGTGACAATGGCATGGGATGGGACAAACTCACCCATAGCCAAATACACCTAAAATGATCATTGATTCACATGATATAAATGTAGAAATGTGTTCCCTAACAGCTGTTTATATGAGTTTCGCCTCTCTCAGAATGTGTTTTGCCTCTCTGTGTGCTGTGCTCAGAAGTTCCCTGTGTTACATTATCCGGCAAAAATCTCTTAAATAGGCTTCAGGGTGCTGACATTGAGAGCTTTACCTGTCTGCTGGCTAGTCAATCTTTTGTGAGTTGGTCATCAGTCAAGCTATAACAAACTGGTTGACCAAAGTTCTTTGCTTGTTGGTTTTAGGCATGATTGGAAACCACTGGGCTGAAGCCTAGGCTTAAAGAGCTTTGTCATTTTGTAGGCTGTGTACCTAGAGGAAGAGTTGGTTCTGAGGCTCCAGACACCTGGAACTGAGTTTCTTCAGCTTTCTGTGTGCTTCTAAAGTTGAACCCCATCCAGAGACTGTCAGACTGCCTGAGAAGTTTTTGGGTATCACTGCAAGAAAAACAAAAAGTGTAGCTGCCTGGGGACAGAGTGTTCTCAGAATTGTGTCCCACTTGCAAGCCAAGGCCCTTCTGAGTGAGGCTCTGTGCTAGAGAAGAGTTGGGAAAGACCTCTATCTCCTACTTATGCAGAGGCTCAGTCTCCTAGTTTACTAATTTCACCCTCAATCAAGGGATTTTACTGTGTAGCCCTATTGGACACCTTGCTTCTGAAAAGGTCCTCACCAAGTTCCCCTTCAGCCTACATTTGAGCATTGTTGCCCGATTTAGTTCCTATGAAAAGAGACATACTCTGCAGTCCTGCAGACGTACTCTGCAGGACTGCACCATAAGTATGGCTCCCCGTAGGAATAAATAGGTCTGTGGCTTGCATATAATAGCTGTAGAAGACCCTATGAGGATGTTTTTTTTTATAAATCAAGGCTTGATGGCTCCTAACATATTAGCACATTGAAGACCATTGGATTGAGGACCAAGGTGAGGATTAAACCAGGTAGGGAGGCTGCATTCATTAAAGGAAAAGTACAGCCAACAGTCATTTGGCTTAACTTCTCCTGTTGATCACAGGAGTGCAGTTTGTTCTGTACTCCTGTGACTCATTTTCAGCAGACAGCAGACATCACAGGGGCGGTCCAGGCTCAGCAAGATCATGACAATGGAGTCATGTGAGAACCAAGCGATCGACTGTGTTAGATTGCTCGGTTTTTAGTCTTAGAGGCTCCGGGGAATAGATGCAGCATCGGACCGATCATTGTTTGATTCACTTGAATGGCAATTTATTCTGGCCATTGAAAATAATTAACGCTCAAGCATTTGACAAACTTGATGTTAAATATGCATTTAGATGACTTTTGGAGGGGAGTGACGGATACCATCCAAACAGTCCTCTTGGTGCCGATTCCTCTTACGGTCGCGGTCTGTTTGCTGGGGCTGGTGGAGGAGTTGGCTCCTAGAAGGGCACAAAGAACTATGATATCTCTGTCTTTGTTCTATGCGCGTAAAGCCATCCTGTTGTATTGGAAAAAACCTGAACCACCTACTGTGTCATATTGGAAAAGCCTGATTAACAAAGCACTCCCACTTTACAAGGCCACGTATCTTAGTAGGGGATGCTCCAAAAAATTTGAGAAAGTGTGGCAGGGCTGGCTAGACGCCAAAGATACTTTGAATTAGTTTGCTGAGTGGGGAGAGGACTCCTGGATAGCCAATGGGAGCACGGGGTAGATTGATGCTATGTGCTCTGTGGGTTTTTCTGTTGTGCATTTGGAGTCAGGGTGCAGCATCACTTTTTGGGGGGCCAGTTTTTCTCTGGGGCATACGGTTGTTGACTATGACTATGAATGTGTTTAGTGATTTGTATTTGACTGGGGGGCTGCACAGGGGCATGGGTGGGAGGGGGGGGGGGGGGGGTTTGGGTCATATGTTTATATGTGTTGTTTGTGTTGAAAAACTGTTAATAAAAACAAATTTACAAAAAAAAATATGCATTTAGATGTGTTAACACGTCCCAAGCGTTTTTTTCTGCCACAGCGCTGCTGCTCCTGGATGCACTGGAATGCTAGGTTCACACCTAGGTATTTTTGAGGGCTGTGTTTGCGCGGGAACAGCAGCTTTTTTTAAAATGAATGGGCTGCCATGCCAGCATTTCCGCAAAAGAATGCATACACCTTTTCAAAAACGCATCCACAGGGAAATTGCATAGTCTTTTTGACCATGCAATTTCCCTGCGGGTCCCTCCCCCAGACGTTGCTGATAAATTACTCAAATAACTTAATAGCACAAGGCAAAAAAAAACACAAACTGTACATTTTCTGGTCTGAATTCATCCTAACATCTACTACCCCCCCCCCCCCCCCCAATGATGCTAGCTGCTAGGGGATCTATTGTTGCTGGGGGGGGGGGGGTTATGTTGTGGGTCAGTTGTTGATGGGGCACAGCTACTGTTGAGGGAGGGATCTATCGTTGCTGGGTGATCTGTTGTTGAGGGATGGGTCTATTCTTGCTGGGTATGTGATAAGTATACACTTATCACCACACTTATCACCACAAAATACTATTTGGTTCTGTTTTCACTAAAAGAGGTGTTACTGGGAGGTGGATGGGGGGTGGAAACAAGGGACAGTTCTTGGAGGTGGGTAGGGGGTGGTAACAAGGGGTGATTTGGGAGAGGGGACTTCCTGCACTTATTCTCTGAGCACTGAGTACATGACAATGAAACTGCCCCAAGCAATACAAAAACACAGTAATTGACATCAGGGTTCTGCTGCTTCTTCATTGTATAATCCCGGGGGATGATGGCTCTTGATTCCGTTTGTATTCCTGAAGAATAAATTAAAATGTGTGTGTTAAATTGCATAGGTGTAAATAGGACATTAATGATCATAGAAACTTAATTAAAAAATGTTTTTATATTCACCTGGAGGTCAACTTTAACTGTCAATAAAGCCTTTTTGGTAAGTTTAATTTATTTTACCATCTGAACTGTACTGCATGCTTTTTTCTAAAAATGTTGTCAATATTATTATATTTTTTAAATTCTAAATCAAAAAATATTGCAATGGTTTGGCATAGCTATCCTGCATTCAAATTTAATGTTAGGTAAGCTTGGATGATTGTGCAGATTTGGAATCCATCCCGTATGTAGAGTAAGATCCTTGTGGCTCTCCATCTGGAGGCTGTATGGATGTACATTTTATAGCCACAGTTTAGTCTTTGGAAAACCTGTTCAAACTCAATTATTTTTTATGGGTCCAGTTAACGTGGAGAGTCGGTTACTGATGAAAACCTTTGTAGACAATAGACATCCATTGTATTTCTATATAAGTACTTCATTATATCTATGCAGCACATTTTGTACTTGTTTTATCTAGTATGGGTCTTTTCTTTGAAAATATTGATGTGTGTGGCAGTCCGCATTGTATAAGGCAGGGGAAGGCAACCTGGGGCCCTCCAGCTGCTGTGGAACTACATTTCCCACGAGGCATTGCAAGGCTGGCAGTTACAATTACTCCCAGAGGCATGATGGGACTTGTAGTTCTGCAACAGCTGGAGGGCCCCAGGTTGCCTACACCTGGTATAAGGCATAGGTTGGCCAGTGTACAGAAAAGCAGGGTAAGGACAGGGAATATCAACAACAAATGTCATATGGCTTACATTTGTCTGCGATGGCTTTAATTTTTCTAGGTCAAGTTAGTTAGTCACATACATCTGCACTTGTGTCATAATGTTGAAAATGTTTTTCTGCTTATCCTAGCTGCTTATTTGGTTCTAAGTGTAAGGAACATACTATAGGGGGCTCCAGAATGGAAAACTTCAGTCAATCTGGTGAACTAATGAGCTGGATAATGAGCTCCTACTGATGTCCCATGAGGTAGCAGTACTATATTTCTGCAGTACACATACTTTTTGACAGTTTTAACAAAGACTTTCTTTTTTATCCAGTTGTAGAGCAGAATGCGGATGCATAATAGAAAATTTTTAATAAAAGCAGGTCAGAATGTATTCATTTTGTTACTGTTACTTTGCAACTCTGTGCGGGGTATACAGAACCCTTATACCATGTCCCTGTCACAAGGCCATAAAGCCTATATGAGCTTGTTGGACATCCAATTCCCAAACCAGGGGCATGACTATGGAGCTGGTACCCTTCTTACTCACTATTCTGGGAAGGCTTTTCACAAGATTTTAGAAGGTGTCTTTGGGAAATTGTGCCAAATTTGTGAGATCGGGTACAGGTTGTTAGATGAGAAGACCTGGCTTGCATTTGGCATTGCAAGGTGTTCAGTAGGGTTGAGGTTGGGGCTCTATGCAAGCTATTCAAGTTCGCCCCCCCTAAACTCATCAAACTCATTAAACTTAATCTTTTGGAGCTGGCTTTGCACATGGGCACAGTCATGATAGAACAGAAAAGGGTTTTGTTCCTCAAACTCCTGCCACAAAGTTGGAAGTGCACAATTGTCTAAAATGATTTCATATGCTGTAGCATTAACAGTACCCTTCAATGCAAACAAATGAACTCAATCATTTAGAGGAGTGTCCACATGCTTTTGTCCGGTGTATATGCCCCAGCAACAATCATATACTGAAACAAAGAGTTGCACCGTTATCAGTGCAAATAATAAGCATTTTCAACAGTATTTGTACTCTTGCAAAAGCTCTGATGCTAAAACCGATATCTTGGGTCACATATGTGCGGGCCGGTTTGCAGTGTCATTTCGTTCAGTGGTTTAGGTGCGATTAGAATGCGAGATATGAGATTAGAAATGGCGCCTGGTCCTGACTAAAATCACACGGGACTCTTTTTCACATTGCACTGTGGCAAGTCTGTTATGTTTTCATCTTTCCATCTATTAAATCTTCTGCCTTTGTTGTTTTAACTTTAGATAGTAAAACATTTTTTTTCTGCCAGGAAATACCTCATACAGTCCACTTTCTGTTTCTTGTCTGGTCATTAGTCTAGACTTATGACATCATGCACAGCTCTCTCTATAACTCTAATGAGAGTTTGCCAGGAAGGAAGGGGGGATTAGTCATACGAGGTCCAATGAGAGCTGCAGAGCTGGAGATGTGCCTCTCTGTGTCTGTGTAAATCCAGGAAGTGAACAGGCATCAGTTTCTGCTGCCCACAGTTAAAATGGCTGCAGCCGGACTCAGTGGAGGGAGATTTCTGCAGCATATTTGGCAAGTACCAAATCACAGTATATATAAAATATGCAAAGTGGTTGGAGGGAAGCTTCAGAATGGCAAAGATGTTTTTATTACAAATTATGTGAGCAGAGTGGAGTTCCTCTTTAAGTAATAATTTTTGATTAGTCTGAAAAAACTGAAACTAAAAATAGGTATTGGTAATTGGCATTGGCGAATACTTAAGAAATAGTATTGGTACTCATTCTCAGTCTTAAAAAACTGGTATCAGTGCATCTCTACTCAAACACCTCATTGGCAGGTTCATGTGTTTTGGGTAATGGTAATACATTGTGCACCCAAAGAAGATGAACAAAAATAGGGAGAACATAAAACTATCTATGCAAATGTTGGAAATGTATCGAGGACCTCTTAACTACTTAAAGTGGTTGTATACCCAAATTTTTAACTTTTACCTACAGGAAAGCCTATAATAAGGCTTACCTGTAGGTAAAAAAAATATCTCCTAAACCTGTACGGTTTAGGAGATATTCCCCTCGGTATGCGCCGCTGACTGCAGCGGCGCATGCGCACAAGGGGATTCTCGGCCTGAAAATCCGGCAGTGGCCGCCGGCCGGGAATGAAATCTCCCACGCGCATGCGTGGGAGTGACGATATCGCGGCTCCGGCCACTCACAGCGCCGGAGCCGCGATACCCGGAAGAAACGCAGAGGGAGCATGTCAGCTCCCTTGGCGTGGATCGGGCCAGATGTCGGGGCCTCGTTCTAAGGTAAGTATTTCATAATGAGCTAGTATGCTAGCTCATTATGCATTTTGCTTTGCAGGTTTAAAAAAATAAAAATAAATTGCGGGTTTACTACCGCTTTAACCATCATATTGAATGGCTAAGGAGGCCTCTTAAGAAGCTCAGATTTTCCCATTGCTAACCACTTAAAGCGTTTTTTACCTCCACACTTCATATACCTGATATGTGCCTGCTGTACCACGTACTTGTATGAGAGTATTTGGTTTTATTTGTATTGCTTCCTGTATGTGAAATCCCTGGTGATCTGCCAGCCTATTAAAAACTGACCACACTAGGCAGGAGCGCACACCGTGGTCAGTTCTCTAGCTATGCTGGGAATTCAGTATGCTCCCCTCTAATGATCAAACTTGTCCCGACGCCCTCTCTGCTCAGCCGTTCACTTGGAAGTTCAGTGTGCTGCTGTTTCTCCTCTCCCCAGCTCTTATGCAGCTGAGAACAAAGGGAACAAATGTGCTTACTTATTAAAAAAGGGAAAAAAGGTATTTATAATGTTTTTTTTATATCTATACAAAAATATTTTGCCTTTCATTTCTATGTTAAACTGAATGGGTTGTTTTACAAGGGGATCGTGTACAATCCCTTCAACTCTTTTAGCAATGACATTTCTATCTTGCCAATCAGTGTCCACTGCATTCAAAGCTGAAAATTTCAGTACTTTTATGAATTTACTGACTCTGAAAAAGCATACAAATTAGAAACTCAGAGTAGTAAGTCAGAACTCCTGATCTGCACCCATTTTTCAGGTTAATGCCTCAGAAAGCACTGAAGCCACTGGATCTGCATAACGGCTAGGCAATAAGCATTTTCAGAAGGGGAGGTCAGAATTGACATCCTTCCTATTTTCTCATTGCAGTTTTCCTTTAACCGCTTCCCAACCGCCTCACGCAGATATACTGCAGCAGAAGGGCGACGTGTACAGGCAGATTAACGTACCTGTACATTGCCCTTTAAGAGGTGGCCCGTGGGCACACGCACCGCAGGGAGCTCCGTGACCATGATCTCAGGTCCCACGGACCCGATGTCCGCGGGTATACCCGCAATCGTCACACAGTGAGGCAAAACGGGGACATGCTAATGTAAACAAGCATCTCCCCATTCTGCCTAGTTACACTGTCACTGATCAGCTCTCGCTGTAATCTGGAGCGCTGATCAGTTAGAATCACCCCTAGGACACATTTAACCCCTACAGCGCCACCTAGTGGTTAACCCTTTCACTGGCAGTGACATTTTTACAGTAATCAATGCAATTTTTTTAGCAGTCATCGCTGTATTAATGTCAATGGTCCCAAAAATGTGTCAAAATTGTCTGATGTGTCCGCCATAATGTCGCAGTCATGATATAAAAATCTCTGATCGCTGCCATTTCTAGTAAAAAAAAAAAAAATATATCAATAAAAATGCCATAAAACTATTCCCTGTTTTGTAGAGGCTATAACTTTTGCGCGAAACCAATCAATAAATGCTTATTGCATTTTTTTTTCACCAAAAATATGTAGAAGAATACATATCGGCCTAAACTCCGGAAATAAAATGTTTTTTTAATATATTTTTGGGGGATATTTATTATAGCAAAAAGTAAAAAATAATGAGGTTTTTTTCAAAATTGACGTAATTTTTTTTTTTATAGCGCAAAAAATAAAAACTGCAGAGGTGATCAAATACCACCAAAAGAAAGCTCTATTTGTGGAAAAAAAAGGACGTCAATTTTGTTTGGGAGCCACGTTGCACAACCGCGCATTTGTCAGTTAAAACGCTGCAGTGCCGAATCGCAATAAGTGCTCTGGTCAAGAAGGGGGTAACATTTTCCAGGGCTGAAGTGGTTAATAGCTAATCATAAAGCATTAGCGTGTTAATAAGAATCTTCGACCTTCCCTCATATCCCCTATATTTGCTTTGTACGAAGGTCATTCTGCCACCTTCCACATGGCTAGGATGGCCGTGCCTTGCCAAATCACTTCCTACTGACTCACTGTGCTGCCAGCTGCTCGATTAAGTAGATGGTAATAAAATGTCTGAATTTCCTTAGCATTTCAGTAACACTCCGAGATGGACCATGGCCATGTGTAATATAGGCAGTTCTCTATCCAGATGGAAAGCCTGTAATTTGTAAATGAAATTTACTTGTCACACAATTTACAGTTAATGTCAGGCTGTTCATGTGTGTCAGATTAAATTTATGAATAAATGAATGTTGTACAGTTATTTTGCACTTTATTGGGTACCATTTTAATGTGCAAATTAAAGGCTTGGCAAATGAGATCCAAAACGGGTATAGAATGCTGCTTTGTTCATAGTTTAGCCAGAACAAGGCCATTATGAGATTAAAGAGCAGATCTAGGATATGCACCACTACATTTATATAAACAATCGGAGGGAGCTAATATGCTTACAATTACATAGTCTGGTTCAAAAAGACACAAATCTATTTAGTTCATCCAATAGAAAAAAAAAATAAAATGTATAAATAGAAAACCTCCTCATACAGAATCCTATACCCACAGTTGATCAAGAAGAAGGCAAAAAAGCTAGGGTTGACAATCTGTCGATCATGATCTACTCATCGACTACGGGTGGTTGATGGGTAGATTGCATCACCTTCCTTGCTGACCCCAACATCCTAGACAGGAGGGGGTGGGGTGGCAGCATTTACTGGCTGAAAGACTGCTTCTTCTCCTTCCCTTCCCACTGGAATTCAGCTGCTGCCAGAGGACAGGGGATCAATTCCAGTAAATGGCAATGAGCAAAAATAATTCTTCCAGTAAAATTACCTTTATTTCAGCAAGTCTTAAAAAACAAGGGTTATCCCGATACCACTTTTTTCCCTGAGTACAAGTACCGATACTTTTTTCAAGTACTCGCTGAACCCGATTACCAATACTTTTTTCAATGTCATGTGACAGTTTTACTAATGAGCACTGATAGAGGGCACTGATGGGCATTGATAGGTGGCACTGTTAGGTGGCCCTTATGAGCACTTATAGGTAGCACTGACAAGTGGCTGGCACTGATGGTTGGCACTGATAGGTGGCACTTAGGGGCACTTATAGATGGCACTGATGTCACTTATGGGCGGGTGTGGAGAGGCGACTTGGTGAACATCTTGCGGCATGTACGCGTTCCTTGATCATCTGATCGAGGACAAATACTGCTGTACAAAATGTAATCACGTTTCCCTGGAAGCCCAGGTTCTGAATCTGGGGAAGCAACTGTCAGCACTGAGAGGACCCTCCACACTAAAGGAGAGCCAGGAATGTACATGGCAGGTGCTGGCAGGGGCCAGCACAGAGGTGGGTGGAGACAATGAGGTGCAGGCACTAGAAAAGAGTAGATGGGTGACAGTCAGGAAGGGTAGAGGGGCAAGTGCCAGGGAGGCCGATTCAGGGCTGGAGCATCCCAATAAGTACACTCCATTGAGTGACATTGGTGAAACCACTCAGGGACCAGCAATGCTGGAGCTGAGGGATTCTCCTAGCTGCCAGGGGAAGAACTCCTCCAGTGAGAGTGGGGGGGGGGGTTAAAGGGAAAGGAAAGACAGATTCTGGTTGGTGGTAGGAACTCAATTCTTAGGACAGAGAGGGCAATCTGTAACAAAGACCTGAAGCGCCGAACTGTATGTTGTCTACCAGCCGCTCAGGTTTGGCACATCACGGATCTGGTGGACAGAATTCTGGGAGGGGCTGGGGAAGACCCAGCTGTCATGGTGCACGTTGGCACCAATGACAAAGTCACAGGCAGATGGAGTGTCCTAAAGAATGATTTTAGGGACTTGGGAGCTAAATTGAGGAAAATTACCTCCAAGGTAGTATTCTCAGGAATACTACCGGTACATCCAGCCACACCAGAAAGGCAGAGGGAGATTAGGGAAGTAAACAAGTGGCTGAAGAGCTGGTGTAGTAAGGAGGGGTTTGGGTTCCTGGAGGACTTGGATGACTTCTCAGTCGATAACCGGTACTATAGAAGGGACAGACTGCACCTAAATGAGGAGGGTGCAGATCAGCTGGGAATAAGGATGGCCAAAAAGTCAGAGGGGTTTTCAAACTAGGCGAGGGGGGGGGGCCCAGAGATAGAGATAGTCAGCGTGGAACATATTCCAGAGGGTAATATTAGGGGCATTAGTGGTAGGGTAACCAAAGCACATCAACCCAAGGTAAGTATAGTAGCAAGTCCTAGTTGTAATCTCTGAACACTCAAGAGGATAGTATGTGACCGGTCAAAATTATATTAATGCATTAAAATGTTTGTTCACCAATGCCAGAAGTCTGCCAAGCAAAATAGGTGAGTTGGAAGCTCTGGTGCATCAGGAGAACTATGATGTAATCGGTATTGCTGAAACTTCATTCCTCACATGACTGGGTTATTAATATACCTGACTATGCACTCTTTTGGAAAGACCGAGTAAAAAGGAGAGGTGGCGGGGTCTGTCTGTATGTGAGAAGTGATCTCAAAGCGAGTGTGAAAGAGGACTTGGTGGATGGAGAGTGTGATCAGTCTCAAGCATTATGGGTGGAACTGCATACAGATGTGCGTAGTTCAAAGTGAATCATTGGAGTTTGTTATAGACCACCCAACGTTAATGAGGAGGTAGAGACTCAGCTCCTTACACAGATAGAAAGGGCTGCAAGGGCTGGGAGAGTGATAATAATGGGGGATTTTAACTATCTAGAAATTGACTGGATTAATGGCACTGTTGTGACAGTTAAAGGGCAAAAATTTATAAACCTATTACAGGACAATTTTATGGTCCAGTTTATTGAGGCCCCAACTAGGAACGATGCTCTGTTGGACCTGGTAATCTCAAACCATGCAGAGAGCATTACTAATGTTCAGATAAATGAACACCTGGGTAGCAGTGACCATAACAGGATTTCATTTGATGTTCGCTGTAAGAAAAAATCACATACGGGAAAGATAAAAACACTTAATTTCAAGAGAGAAAAGTTTCCAAGGATGAGAGCTGCTCTCCAGGACTTAGACTGGGAGAGAATATTTGCATCAATGGGCACAGAACAGGAATGGGAATTCTTCAAAAAGACTGTGAACTCACTGCAAAGTATATTCCCATGGGCAATAAGTTTAAAAGGCTAAAAATAAAACCTATGTGGCTCACGGCCAAGTTAAAAAAGCTATAAACTATAAGAAAGGAGCTTTTAAAAAATATAAAAATGAAGGAACACTAGTGTCATTTCAATGTTACAAAGAATATAACAGAATATGTAAAAAGGAAATCAAGGATGCAAAAATTCAAAACGAAAGACAGACTGCAAAAGATAGTAGGACAAACCCCAAAAAATTATTCAAATATATTAATAGTAAAAAGGTCAAGTCTGAGCATGTAGGCCCTTTACAAAATACTCTAGAGTGGTTGACTGGGGAAAAAGAGAAGGCTAATTTATTAAATACTTTCTTCAGCTCTGTGTATACAAAGGAGCATGGGGGAGCTCATGTCCATAATGGAAGTGGTAGTGACACAGCCCCAAATCCACAATGGCTCAAAAGTCATATGGTCCAGAAATATTTGGACAGAATAAAGGTGGATCCTAAAAGAATTGAGCTCTGTAATTTCAAAGCTATTGTATCTAATTTTTAGGGAATCATTAATGACAGAAATAGTACCACTGGATTGGCCCAGGGCCAATGTGGTGCCTATATTTAAAAAGGGAACAAAGTCTTTACCAAGTAACTATAGACCTGTTAGTTTAACTTCTATAGTTGGGAAGATACTGGAGAGATTAATAAAAGACCACATAGATGAGTTCTTGCAGGAAAAAAATATTTTAAACAGACAGCATGGATTCATGAAAGACAGAAGTTGTCAGACAAATCTGATTTCTTTTTATGAGGTGGTAAGTAAAACCTTGGACAGAGGGGTGGCGGTGGACGTGGTATACTTGGATTTTGCAAAAGTGTTCAATACAGTTCCGCACACACGGCTCATGTGTAAGGTAAAGTCTACAGGTTTGGAAATGTCAGTTTGTAAATGGATAGAAAACTGGCTAAAAGACAGAATTCAGAGAGTAGTGGTTAATGATTCTTACTCTGAATAGTCTAAGGTTATCAGTGGTGTACCCCAAGGTTCAGTGCTGGGACCCTTACTTTTTAATATCTTTATAAATTATATTGGGTCTGGGATCAAAAGTAACATTTCCGTCTTTGCAGATGACACCAAGCTATGCAGTGGAATAACGTCCTTACAGGATGTCTCCAATTTAGAAGTCGACCTCAATGCTCTGTCTAATTGGGCAACTGGCAGATGAGGTTTAATGTTGAGAAATGTAAAGTTATGCACTTGGGGGCTAAGAATATGCATGCATCATACATTCTAGGGGGAATACAACTGGGGGAATCCATAGTGGAGAAGGATCTGGGGGTTTTGGTAGATCATAAGCTCAATAATGGCATGCAATGCCAAGCTTCGGTTTCCATAACGAACAAAGTCCTTTCTTGTATTAAGAGAGGTATGGACTCCAGAGAGAGAGATATCATTTTGCCCCTGTTCAAATCATTAGTAAGACCTCATCTGGAATATGCAGTTCTGTTTTGGGCACCAGTTCTCAAAAAGGATATTGGGGAACTGGAGAAGGGCAGCCAAACTGATAAGAGGCATGGAGGAGCTCAGCTATGAGGAAAGATTAGAGGAACTGAATTTATTCACTCTTGATAAGAGGAGATTAAGGGGGGATATGATCAACATGTACAAATAAATAAGGGGTCCATATAGTGAACTTGGTGTTGAGTTATTCACTTTACAGTCACCAAAGAGGTCAAGGGGGCACTTTTTTCACGTCTAGAGGAAAAGAGATTTCATCACCAAATACGGAAAGGTTTCTTCACAGTAAGAGCTGTGAAAATGTGGAATAGACTCCCTGCAGAGGTGGTTCTGGCCAGCTCAGTAGCTTACTTTAACCACTTCAATACAGGGCACTTAAACACCTTCCTGCCCAGACCAATTTTGAGCTTTCAGCGCTGTCGCACTTTGAATGACAATTGCGCGGTCATGCTACACTGTACCCAAATGAAATTTTTATCATTTTTTTCCCACAAATAGAGCTTTCTTTTGGTGGTATTTGATCACCTCTACGGTTTTTATTTTTTGCGCTACAAATAAAAAAATACCGAAAATTTTGAAAAAAAAAATGTTTTTTTTTGTTTCAGTTTCAAAACTTTGTAAATAAGTATGTTTTCTCCTTCACTGATGGGCACTGATGGGGCTACACTGATGGGCACTGATAAGGCGGCACTGATGGGCACCAATGTGGCACCAATGAAGTGGCACTGATAGGCGGCACTGATGGGCGACACGGATGGGCGACACGGATGGGCGACACGGACGGACGCTGATAGGTGGCACAAATTGGCACTGATAGCTGGCACAGATGGGCGGCACGGATGGGCATGGATAGGCGGCACAGGTGGGCATGGATAGGCGGCACAGGTGGGCACTCATAGGCGGCACAGGTGGGCACTCATAGGCGGCACAGGTGGGCACTCATAGGCGGCATCGGTGTTATACTATAGTAATGGATGCCAATCAGTGCCAAACAATAATGCATGCCAATCAGTGATGCCCATTGTGGGCACTGATTGGCATCCATTATGGGCACTGATTGGCACCCATTGTGCTGACTGGCATCCCTGGTGGTCTAGGGAGGATTATGACCTTTATTACCTTTTCCCTGGTGGTCTGGTGGCGTCCCTGGTGGTCCAGTGTGGGCATCCTCGGGGGGGCTGTGCTGATAATCGATCAGCACAGACCCCCCCTGTCAGAGGAGCAGCCGATCGGCTCTCCTCTACTCGCGTCTGACAGACGCGAGTGAGGGAAAGCCGATCACCGGCTCTTTCCATTTACACTGTGATCAGCCGTGATTGGACACGGCTGATCACATGGTAAAGAGTCTCCGTCGGAGACTCTTTACCGAGATCGTAGTTGCCGGGTGTCAGACTGACACCCCGCAACAACGATCGCCGCGATGCGCGCCCCCGGGGGCGCGCAGCTGCTCATAATCCTGATCACGTCATATGACGTCCGGTCAGGATTATGAAACCACTTTGCAGCCGTCAATTGCCTATAGGGCGGGCGGCAAGTGGTTAAGAAAGGCCTAGATTATTTCCTAAGTGTACATAATATAACTGGGTACTAACATTTATAGGTAAAGTTGATCCGGGGAAAATGCGATTGCCTCTCGGGAGATCAGGAAGGAATTTTTTCCCCTGCTTTAGCAAATTGGATCATGCTCTGCTGGGAATTTTTGCCTTCCTCTGGGTCAACTGTGGATAGAGAATTGGGTATATGGGATTGTATGATATTATTATTATTATTATTATTATTTTTTTGTAGTTGAACTGGATAGACTTTTTCAACCTGACTAACTATGTAACTATGGACAGTGTTATATTTCAGACTGTAACAAAAAACAGAAGAGGGAGAGTGCACACACCAGACTTAATAATGATAAAAACGTAATTGGATTCACGATAGGATGTGAAAGTAGGGCTTGTAATTGGTCCAAACTCAGGGTCAAATGCCTTACATCTGTTGCCAGTGGCAGGATTTTGTATGCAATAGTAAAACACTGTCCTTGGTTTTTGCAACCAGAGGGACTGCTACACCAGTGGTCTAAAAACTGTGGACTGGGGTCCAGATGGAGTTCTGTGCTTGCCTTTATCCAACTTTTAGGGCACTATACCTCCCACTGACATTAACAATGGGGCATAATCCCTGTTACTGACACATATTCATCCCACTGAGGCCAACAATTGGGCACTATTCCTTTCATGGACACCAATGATGGGGCATTGTAACCAATGCCAGGACTTTTTCTACTCTCTAAAGTCTGAAGAATAGTAAACTTGCCCTTTGTTTAGAAAGTTGGAGACCCCTGCGCTACGTGCTTGTACAGAGAGGCATCCTTGTAGTTTGGAACCCCTGTCAGAGGAGAGAGTGCATCTACTTTCAGGTCTTTGCTTGTTGATAGTCAATATGTCAAGCCTATCAGGAACAATTGCATGTTATTGTAGCACAACCTGATCCCAGTTGCTCTGGCACAGCTGGTGCCGAGCGGCATGTCCAGGCAAGTTCTGAAAGCATCAAAGGGCCTGAAAACTTCAGTACAGCTAACAAGGGGTTAGAGTTATACGTGTGGGAACAGGCCGTCTTATCAGCTCTGCAGGCACCAGCCTGTCTGGAAGCTTGGGGATGGAGCTACGCCCTGGAGGAAATCCAGTGTACCCTGCTAGCAGAGAGGAGAAAGATGGTGGAGTGTGCTTGTGTGTTTCTAGCGCTGACCTGGTTGCCTGATTGGAGCATCGCGGGGGATTCGCTCTCAACCCCAACGACTATGCCTGCTGTTTCCTGAATGCCATATACAGACCGTGGTGGTCAGTGCCTGGATCCAGTGCTGCCGCTGCGACGAGCCACCTACCCAGCTAGTAGCAGGGACCACAGTACTACTACAGTATGTGGACCAGCAATCAGTACTGTGCCAATTACAGCCACGGAAGTCCTGGATTGGTCGGAGCCTAGTGACTCCCCTGCCATAATCATTGACATTGGGGAAGAAGAATAGAGCTCTGCCGTGGCCTGCACTCGGGACGGGACCTGGTAACTAACAAGAGAAAAACTCACCCAAGCTCTAACGCTATATAGTATAGTTGGTGTGTAGACTAGTCGGTGCTCTGGCTAATTAAGCTCACAAAAGATCCATAGAAAGTACAGGCCGGCAACTCGACAGCTTCTCCATAGAAAATATTTATTTGAGCATTACAGCAATTACGTCATCAAAAAATCTGATGCGTTTCGGCCTTAGGCCTTCATCAAAAGCATAAAAATATGACATTAAAAACAAGTATATATAAGGGAAGCAGCCCTTGTGAGGTATGAAGGGCATAAATTGCTTAATTAAAAAAATTAACCCATTAATTGGGTTAATTAACAGGTTGGGATGGCCGGACCTGGTAATTAAGTACTGCCCAGCAGGAACCAGATAATGTCCCTGAAAGGTCAGGGATTGGCTGGACAAAGTACAATATATATATGAAATGGAAGAAATATCAGCTATGAAAAGAGAAAACACTGCATTCAATAAGACGTGGCAACCATGGTGGCTTATTACACAATCAGATAAGAATGCAATTGCGAATACATAAACATAACATTCCACTGATACTCTTAGTCTGGATTAACGACATCATAAAATCACTATCTACACAAATCACCCAATCCTACAATAATGGACAATCCGTATTGAGAATCGAGCCAAACGAAACAATTACATCAACGTTCTTCTTTATTTCCACCCTATTTCTTTTATTACAATTTCACTCTCTCCCCAAAGCCGTGATACTTGTATTCATTATAACATTGTTTACTCTCAATTGTAAATTTGATCTGTTCTAATGTAAACTGACAATTCTCACACTGTTGACTTCTTTTTTATGTTAAATGTCATATGTACATTTGCTTTGTAAGCTTTCAATAAATTTTGATTGTGAAAAAAAAAGATAGTGTCCCTGCAATGCCGACTGCACTTATGTGCCTTGCTGACCCCACCTGAAAAGAGCCAGTGCATGAGGGAGATCTGCCCTAAGGGTGAGCCAGAAGGGAAAAGTGGATACAGGGCAATAGATTGGGCTTCCCCCAGACTTCAGGCAGAATTCGGGTCCCTGGAAGAGATAGCAGATAGTGGGAGCATAACCCCCTACTGACAGAAAATATGTATAGTTAGTAGTTAGTGTTAGAGCCCGTTCACACAGGGGCAACTCAGGATCCAACTTCAGGTCGCCCCTAGTGGCCTCAAGTCGTGCTACATGTAAAAATCCATGTAAGTGAATGAGAGCCATCTTAATGCACACTACTGAAGTCACTCCGACTTCAGAAAAGGTTCCTGTGCTACCTCTATTCGACTTCTAGGCAACTGGTACCCATTGATTTCAATGGAAGTCGCCTCCAAGTCGGATCTTCATCTATATTGAGGCGACTCTCACAGAATAATCAGCTCTCAAGAGGGAACTCCATGCCAAATTTATAAAAAAAATCTGGCGTGGGTTCCCCCTCCGGGAGCATACCAGGCCCTTAGGTCTGGTATGGATTTTAAGGGGAACCCCCCTACGCCCAAAAAACGGCCTGGGGGTCCCCCCCCCAAGGTCCATACCAGACTCTTATCCGAGCACGAAGCCTGGCCGGTCAGGAAGGGGGTGGGGACAAGCGAGCGCCCCCCCCCCCCCTGGACCGTACCAGGCTGCGTGCCCTCAACATGGGGGGGTTGGTGCTTTGGGGAAGGGGGGCGCCCTGCGGCCCCCCCACCCCAAAGCACCTTGTCCCCATGTTGATGAGGACAAGGGCCTCTTCCCGACAACCCTGGCCATTGGTTGTCGGGGTCTGCGGGCAGGGGGCTTATCGGAATTCGGAAACCCCCTTTAACCCCCTTGTGTTTTTGTGACTCTTCCACCTTATGTGAATGAGTAAGGGGTACATCGTACCCCTACCCATTCACCTAGGGAAAAAGTGTCAATAAACACAACACAAGTTTTAAAAGTAATTTAATAATCAGCACTGGGGGTCTTCTTCCGACGTCGGGGGGGGTCTTCTGATGACTTCTCCGCTCTGTTCGGCCTCTTCTCCCGGTGTCCGGCCTCTTCTCCCGCTCTCCGGCGTCTTCTACCGGGCTCCTCCGCTGTCTTCTTGGAGCTCTTTTACTAGTCCTCTGTCCTTCTTCCCTCTTCTTTCTTTCTTCTTCTTCCAATGTTGACACGGCGCTGTCTTCCGCCGTACTGGCTTGTGCGACGTGCGCCGCGACTTATATAGGTATAGGGCGTGGTCACAGGGTGATGTCACACGGTGACCCACCCCTTTATGACGTCACGTCCAGTGGCATGCTGGGACTGTGACTTATTAAAGGGGGCTCCCGGATTCCGATAAGTCCCCCGTTTGCAGACCCCGACAACCAAGGGCTAGGGTTGTCGGGAAGAGGCCCTTGTCCTCATCAACATGGGGACAAGATGCTTTGGGGTGGGGGGGGCCGCAGGGCACCCCCTTCCCCAAAGCACCAACCCCCCATGTTGAAGGCACGCGGCCTGGTACGGCCCAGGAGGGCGCTCGCTCGTCCCCACCCCCTTCCTGACCAGCCAGGCTTCATGCTCGGATAAGGGTCTGGTATGGACCTTGGGGGGGACCCCCACGCCGTTTTTTCGGCGTAGGGGGGTTCCCCTTAAAATCTATACCAGACCTAAGGGCCTGGTATGCTCCCGAAGGGGGAACCCATGCCGTTTTTTTTCATTTGGCGTTGAGTTCCCCCTTGAGAGCTCATTCTCTGATTGGCCACGGCCAAAGTTGCCTGTCCTGGGGCGACTTAAAGTCACGTTGTAAGTCGCCCCAAGTCGTGTTGACAAATCGTGTCCAAGTTGCCTACAAAAGTCACATTGGAAGTTGTGTTGCCCCTGTGTGAGCCGGCTCTTAATATGGTGTTCTTTATGTTTGCAAGTTTCAGTATGAACAGCTGTTCATCCTGCTTCAAGCAGATTTAAGAATTACAGCTGTGGGATTTCCCTTGAGAGGGAGGTGCTCCCACATGATACTGTATATTTGTTGAAGTTGCTGTGTTAACTGCAGGGACCTGTAGCTAGGGCGTGAATATTGAGTACATATGGTGTAAATATTACTGTGTACTGTAAAGATATTGTGTATATTTTGCGCTAATTTATTTGTAGATAGCCCCAAGCCCCATCCCAGTTTTTCCCCTTTCCCCCTTTAAAAACTTTATCTTTATGGGATACCCTTTCTCCTGGGCTCAATAGTACCTTTTTGTAAATTCCCAGCCATGGGGACAGGCTGGATGTAAGGGAGGGGGGAGGGGGGCTAGAGTGCTAGAGTAGGATGTTTGTTAGTGTAGGTAAATGTTCAGGCTTGCCTGCCAGCCTGTGTGTTTTTCTGGGCCAGGTGATTGACTTACCGTATATACTCGAGTATAAGCCGAGATTTTCAGCCTCTTTTTTGAGGCTGAAAGTGCCCCCCTCGGCTTATACTCGAGTCATCGCTGTCTGCCCGCTCGATCAGCGTGTCGAGCAGACAGACAGCGGCCATTCTATAATTCAAAAGCCGCGCCTCCGGCTCCGCCTTCGCCTGTGATAGGCGGAACACTGAATTTCCCAGCAGCCTGTGTTCCGCCTATCACGGACATCGTATCATCCTCGTACTACGGACGAGGATGATACGATGTCCGTGATAGGCGGAACACAGGCTGCTGGGAAATTCAGTGTTCCGCCTATCACAGGCGAAGGCGGCGGCGCAGCTTTTGAATTTTACAATGGCCGCCGACGAAGAGGGCACGGGACGGAGGCAAGGCAAGGCACGGCACGGCACGGGACGGGACGGGACGGGACGGAGGCAAGGCAAGGCACGACACGGGACGGATGCAAGGCAAGGCACGGCACGGGACGGAGGCAAGGAGGCAAGGCACGGGACGGAGGCTCGGGACAAAGGCTCGGGACACAGGTAGGCTGGACACACACACACACACACACACACACACACACACACACGGATGGATACACACACACACAGGGATGGATGGAGACACACACACACAGGGATGGATGGAGACACACACACACACAGGGATGGATGGACACACACACACACAGGGATGGATGGACGGACACACAGGGATGGACGGACACACAGGGATGGATGGACACACAGGGATGGACGGACACACACACAGGGATGGACAGGCATGTCTCACCCTCGGCTTATACACGAGTCAATAAGTTTGCCAGTTTTTTTGGGGGTAAATTGGGGGCCTCGGCTTATATTCGGGTCGGCCTATACTCGAGTATATACGGTAGGTAGGCTGGATTTCTCAGCAGCAGCTTCTCTGGTAACTCCTCCCTGCTTGCTGGAAACTTGGAGAAGGTTCCAGAAGCAGTTAGGAGGAGCCCAGGAGTAGCTAGCTGGAGTATTCTGAGGGCCCATACCAATCCCCAAAGATGGGTTGGCAGGGGGTAGCCCCCCTCCCCTAAATACTCAGGTTCAGCCTAGCAGGGGCAGTGTGGAGTTCGGGTGGAAGATGGAGATGGAGTGTTAGGCTGTCAGGGCCTTTGAGAATAGCTCCCCAGTCTGGAGGGGTGAACTTGGGCCTGGGCTTGGGTGTAGAAGGAACCCCTTCTCATGACACAGGGATCCTGACCAGGAGGTATGGGAGCAAGGAGAAGACAGCAGGAGGACACTGCCAGGCAAATCTCCACCATGTGGGCTGGTGAGTGTTGCAGTCAGAGAACTGAGAGGCATGCCTGAAGGGACTGGGTGCAAGCAGTCTGAAATGTATGCAGAGTCAGTCTGGGAGGACTGTGAAGAAGTAGCTAGGAGGGCTAGTGAAAGGGGCAGCTGCAGCCAACCAGGCTGGCAGTTCCTGAAGATGTGGTACTGGGAGCAGTAGCCACAGAAATGGAACAGCTAACGCCAAAGACCCCTATTTTTGCTACACCAAAAAGGGGCCCATGGTCCCTGCCTGTAAAAGGCCATTTGCTTTGGGTCTGACCGAGTCAGTGTCAGACTATCTCATCAGTGCTAGCTGGTCCTGGGAGTTGTAGTTCAACAAGCAAGTATGTGCTGGAGGTAGAAGCGGAGAAGTGTATATGCTGGATGTATATAGTTGAGTCCCTGAAGAATTTCCACTGATCAAATGGGCATCCCATAATAACCCTTCCCCATCCAAGTTCAAATCCCCTAAATAATTTTTTTTTTTTTTAAACTGCAAGGACTGCTTCTTGTCTCAGGAGTGATTAAGAAATTCATGTGCCTAGCTGTGCAGGTTGGGAGATAACCAACATTCACCAGTGGCTCCTGGGGGTGTAGTGCTACACTATCTTGCATACATTTTATTTTAGCTGCTACAACTTAATGTAGAAATCCAGTTAAATCCTATGTAAAAGTAAACCTGCTCCCTCCCCCATTCTAAGCCCAATACTAACTACCCTGTAGAAGAAAGATGTGTATACTTACCTATTCCCTGGGTACACCAATCCAGTAACATGAGCTCCTCAGTGACTGCCTTCAGTGAACAACAATGGCTGCAATGCCTATGCAGTGACGTCACCCATAGACTTACTATTGAGTCCAGATAAAAGGGTGGTACCCCCAAAATCAGTCTCTCTCTCTCTCTCTCTCTTCTGAGGATGATTCAAAGTAACAAAGGAGCCACTTGTTATCACCGGGTGTTCGCTACTTACTTTTGCTGTCCATCAAACTCCATGACATATACAGTACATAGTGACATATTCACAACTACTACATAATGATTGAGGGCCGTAAATTCATCATCATCAACACTCAGGACAGCTTGCTAATACATTATGAAATCAGCTATCACTAGGTATTAGCAAACATAATAAATACAATGGTCATCCATTAAAAGTTAATACTTAAGCAATAAGGCAGCCATGTAGGTTTACTGATTTTTATGGCTGTTTCTTAAACTGCTCCAATTTGGACCTGGTGCTTGGAGCCTTCGCCCAGAATTTTATTACCAAAGTTGATCCAATTAGATGAGCTGCTATTTTTTTCCACAACTGTCTGGAATGAAGGGCATCAGTCCAGGGTTCACGATCTTCAGACTTGACACATGTAGAGACTGTAACAACTTCCGTTCTTTGAAATCAGGACCATTCTGAAAAATTATAGATGTGGGATTCTATTCTATGTTTATAGGTGAGCATAGGGCAGTTATTTTTACAAGTTAGATTCCAACTACAGTGCTTTACAAAAGTATCCACCCCCTTGGATTTTTACCTATTTTGTTACATTATAGCCTTTGGTTAAATTTTTTTTAAATCTGAATTATATATGATGGATCAGAACACTATAATCTAAGTTGGTGATGTAAAATTAGAAAAATATATGCATAAAACCATTTTTGAGACATAAAAAACGGATAATTAGCATGTGCGTATGTATTCACCCCCTTTGTTATGAAGCCCATAAAAAGCTCTGGTGCAACCAATTGCATTCAGAAGTCACATACTTAGTGAAATGAGAGGTCGCAACACCTAAGCAAGAGGCATCACTGACCAAACACTGCCATGAAGACCAAGGAACTCTCCAAACAAGTAAGGGACAATGTTGTTGAGAAGTACAAGTCAGGGTTAGGTTATAAATAATAATAAATTATAAATAAATTATCCCTAGGAGCACCATCAAATTTATCATAACCAAATGGAAAGAACATGGCACAACAGCAAACCTACCAAGAGACGGACGCACACCAAAACTCATGGACCTAGCAAAGAGGGCATTAATTAGAGAGGCAGCACAGAGACCTAAGGTGACCATGGAGGAGCTGCAGAGTTCCACAGCAGAGCCTGGAGTATCTGTACATAGGACGACAATAAGCCATATGCTCCATAGAGTTGGGCTTTATGGCAGAGTCACCAGAAGAAAGACATTACTTTCAGCAAAGAACAAAATGCACGTTTTGAGTTTGCGAAAAGGCATGTGAGAGACTCCCAAAATGTATGGAGTAAGGTGCTCTGGTCTGATGAGATTAAAATTTAACCTTTTGGCCATCAAAGAAAACTATGTCTGGCACAAACCCAACACATCACATCACCCAAAGAACACCATCCCCACAGTGAAACATGGTGGTGGCAGCATCATGCTATGGGGTTGTTTTTCAGCAGTCGGCACTGGGAAACTGGTCAGAGTTGAGGGAAAGATGGATGGTGCAAAATACAAGGATATTCTTCAGCAAAACCTGTACCACTCTGTGTGTGATTTGAGGCTAGGACGGAGGTTCACCTTCCAGCAGGACAATGACCCAAAACACACTGCAAAAGCAACACTTGGGTAGTTTAAGGGGAACCATGTAAATGTGTTGGAATGGCCTAGTCAAAGCCCAGACCTCAATCCAATAGAAAATCTGTGTTCAGACTTAAAGATTGCTGTTCATAAGTGCAAACCATCCAACTTGAAGGTGCTAGAGCAGTTTTGCAAGGAGTAATGGGCAAAAATCTCAATGGTAAGATATGGCAAGCTCATAGAGACTAGGGTTGCCACCTGTCTGGGATTCACCGGGACAGTATGGGTTTTGAAACATGTGCCCGGGTCTCTGACCACCTGAGACCCGGGCACATTATTCATTTCAGACCTGTGAGTGGCTCCCTGTTTCATTAGTGCGGCTGTGTCTCCTCAATTTCGGGTCCGCAGTGGCGCAGCACTGCTTGATTTCTGCTAGTGCTCAGCTGTCAGAATCCTCTGGCTGGCTGCAGAAGGGACAAGGAGGTGGACGGAGCCTCCCCATTCCCTGATGCTCTGCAATGTGTGCAGAGATTGCGCTGGGACTGCAGCCAAGCTTGTAAGGTAAGGTTTTTTCCATGTCAGGATTTCAAAGTACTCTCACCGCTCCTCCTCCCCCACCAAACACTATACATACACCCCCTCCCCCCACCATACACTATACATACACCCCCTCCCCCCACCATACACTATACAAACACCCCCACCATACACTATACATACACCCCCTTACCCCACCATACAGTATACATGCACCCCCTCACCCCACCATACATACACCCCCTCCCCCCCCATACACTATACATACACCCCCCTCCCCACCATACACTATACATACACCTTTCCCCCAACATACACTATAAATACACCCCCTCCCCCCACCATACACTATACATACACCCCCTTACCCCACAATACACTATACATACACCCCCCATACACTATACATACACCCGCCCACCATACATTATACATACACCCCCTACCCCCACCATACACTATACATACACCCCCCTCCCCCACCACACAATATACATACACCCCTTCCCCCAACATACACTATACATACACCCCCTCCCCCACCATACACTATACATACACCCCCACCATACACTATACATACACCCCCCTCCCCCCACCATACACTATTAGTACACCCCCTACCCCCACCATACACACACCCCCACCCACCACCATACACTATAAATGCACCCCCTCCCCCCCATACACCATCTACATATACAGTCCCCCCATATATACTGTTCTGCACCCCCCAGACACCATCCATATATACAGTTCTCACCGGGTGACACCATCCTCTGCCCTACTGACACCAACCTCTGCCCTACTGACACCGTCCACTGCCCTACTGACACTGTCCACTGCTCTACTGACACCGTCCACTGCCCTACTGACGCCGTCCACTGCCCTACTGATGCCGTCCACTGCCCTACTGACACTGTCCACTGCCCTACTGACACTGTCCACTGCCCTACTGACACCATCCACTGCTCTACTGACACCGTCCACTGCCCTACTGACACCGCCCACTGCTCTATTGACACTGTCCACTGCCCTACTGACAACATCCACTGCCCTACTGACACCGTCCACTGCTCTACTGACACCATCCATGCTCTACTGGCTGACAGTGTCCACTTTTAAGGTAGGCTATTTTCACTGACAATTCTTTTATTAATCAAATCATATTTTATGGGTACACTAATGCTTTTGTTTTATTTAATCATGCCACTTTAAGCCCCCCCCCCACTGTTAATGCAATTTGGCCACAGCCACTGTTCACTGTAGCACACCTCATTACTACTCTTTTTGGATAGCCCAAGGTATTTTACAATCCTATAGCGCAGGGGTGCCCAACCAGTGGCTTGGGGGCCACATGTGGCCTGCAGAGCCCTCTGATGTGGCCCGCGACCTCCTGCTCTGGGATGGCGGGTTGGCAAGTCCAAATTGTGGGTTGCCGACCCACCATCCCAAAGCAAGAGTGTTGTGGATGAAGCCAGCGGTAGAGGAAGCAAATGGTTGTGGAGCAGAGCCGCATGAGCTGACCTGAATGGAAGACTATTGTTAAAGGTAAGTTTATTACTAAGTTCAGTTTGTATATGGGCATATCTGGGCTGCTTTCAAACTGATCCGCAGGTGCAGCTCTGAACACCTGCAGGTTACCTGCACTGAGCTATAGAATTCTGCTATTACCTGCAGGTTTGGTGCACTTCAGAAAGTGCATCACCCCTGCAGGATATAATAGAAGTCTATGGCAAAGTACAGCTAAGCCACAGGTGCACTGTGTTGCACCCTCAGTGTTGGTAAACCACAGCACATCAGTGTGAAAGCAGCCTTAGGCTGCTTTTGACACGATCAGTTCCGACACGATCAGAACCTCCATTCACCTCTAGTGAACCACAGATGTAAACGGACTTGTGCCCATTTACACCCACCTACCTCCAATCCGATTATAAAAAAAAAAGACAGAAGGGAGGGTGGGGGATCCGTCCCCTTCCATCTGGGCAGATCTGAGGGCCCATAGCGTTGAGCGGGCTGTGTCAGCTCTGCATATGCGGAGAGCATTGGGCCTGTCATCTGCCCGCTCATTGTGGCCCGCGACTAGTTACCAAGTTGCTTAAGTGGCCCTCGCTCTTCAAAAGGTTGGGCACCCCTGCTATAGCGTGTACTACAAAAAAATTGCTGTGCACCGCGAAAATGTTCGGGTTTGGCTTGGAAAAGGTGGCAACTCTAATAGAGACTTATCCAAAGTGACTTAGAGCTGTGATAGCTGCAAAAGGTGGCTATAAAAAGTATTGACTTTGGGGGGGTGAGTAGTTATGCACATTGACTTTTTCTGTTATTTTGTCCTTTGTTGTTTGCTTCACAATAAAAAAATTAAATAAATAAACATCTTCAAAGTTGTGGCATATTCTGTAAATTAAATGATGCAAATCCTCAAACAATTCATGTTAATTCCAGGTTGTGAGGCAACAAAACATGAAAAATGCCAAGGGGGTGAATACTTTTGAAAGGCACTGTATATACTAGTCTTCTTGTGTCAGTTCTACCCTGAGAAAGTCATCATCATCCTTGACAATCTCTGTAATTGGTGCTACTATTCTCTAATTATATTGCCCATTCTAACCCACATTTTAACACATTACTCAGATTATTGCTTATAACAGTTTGCTAAATTACTATAAGCAGTCACATTTAATGTACTGCTTGATGGCAGGACTAAGTTAATTGTCCAACATGTCTTGGATTGCCTGAATTAAGCTTATCAGTAGAGAAAGATGGAGGGCACAGTTGCTGACATCCTTCTGAAAATGCAAGTTGCCCAGCTATCAAGTGGAGTGGGAAGGGGTTTAAAACCTGATATTTAGTCAGTTTCGCAGAAAGTGTGGCAGCCATCAACCCCTAAAAGAAAACTTCATTAAAATATTTGATGGCTACTTTGCAACCAGCAGTTGTCGAGGAATACTTTGGTCAGGAGTACTTCACATAAAACATACAGTAGCATATAAACTTATAGGGGTCAGGACTATGCAGTGCACACCTTAGCAGGGACTATGTAACATGCAGTATAATTTATAGGGTGCATTGGTCAGGGCTTTATAACGTGCAACATGGCGCATGAACTGTCAGCTCTATGTAACTTACAACAAAGTGCATAGAGGATGTGCACCCACTAGCCACTTTATAAGATACACTGCTTCAAGGTTCAATGTGTTGTGTGTTCAGAGATGGTATTCTGTATACCTTGGTTGTAATGAGTGCTTATTTGAGTTACTGTTTCCTTTCTATCATCTCGAATCAGTCTGCCCATTCTCCTCTTACATCAACAAAGCATTTTTGTTGACACAACTACAGCTCACTGGATAAGTTCTCTTCTTCAGACCATTCTCTGTAAACCCTAGAGATGGTTGTGCGTAAAAATCCCAGTAAATCAGCAGTTTTTGAAATACTCAGACCAGCCCGTCTGGCGCCAACAACCATGCCATGTCAATTAAATCCCCTTATTTCCCCATTCTGATGCTCGGTTTGAAATTCAGCAAGTCATCTTCAACATGTCTAGATGCCTAAATGCATTGAGTTGCTACCATGTGATTGGCTGATTAGCATTTTGTGTTACCAAGCAATTGAACAGGTGTACCTAATAAAGTGGCAGGTGAGTGTAAAGCCTCATACACATGATAGGACTTTGTACAAACTTTCCCTTGGATTTTTGTACAAAGGGCGTCGGCCCTGAACTTGTATTGCATACATACAGCAGGACTTTTTCAGCCAACTTTCACCAAATCATGTGGTTTTTCTGCTCTTTACCGCCACCTTTGGTCAACTTCTGTATTGTTGTCTGATCTTTTGCATTGGTTCTGAGCATGCCTGTTTGTACTTTGTACAAAAGTCCTATGGTTTTCTGTACACACGATCAGACTTTGCTCCATTGGACTTTTGTTGCCAGAAAGTTTGTCCGTTCGCACAGCCAACAAAAGTCAGATGAAAACCAAAAAAGTTTGTCCGATGGAGCGTACACACGATCGGATGTTGCTCCAAAACAGCTAATTTGCATGTTTGTTGTCAAAAAGTCTGATCATGTGTATGGGCCTTTACACTGATGTTCAGTGATGAGTGCCCCTTTTTTCAGAGATGATCACCCTCTTAAATGGTTGCAGTCCGTGGTGACTGCCCACATAACATTCCTGTTCAATGTTATTGGGCAGAAGATCCGGGGCACATGTTCTAGATGCACATGTCCAGCAATGCCAATGGACAGAATAAAGGTAGAAATTCTTCTTACTGGATCAGTTTGACAGCTACATTTTTGGCAGGGTGGTAAATATGTTTTTCTAGTGGCAGATTTCCCTAATGTTTCCCATAAAACAACTGATCTTGGTAACTGGTGGCAAGCTTGAAGATGGACTGTGCGTGTATCAGTAGGATACTTCCTGTGTAACTTTAGAAAGCACCATGCCCAACTGACATCAAAAGCTCACCTAAAACAGCATGACAACTACTAAAGAGGCCAATTCTCATCTTTCATGAGCAGCTGAAATTTTATTTTCAGCAAGTATGCAGGTCTTGTAAACATAGAATTGTCTTTCATGTTAATGCCAATGTTATTCATTAGGAGCGACCTGGCAGAAGTTGTCGCCTACAGCGAGATTATCTGTTAAAACTTTTACCAAGCATGACATTTGTAGGACTTAAGCCCATTGAAATGTATATCCATAACCTTCCACCCATGACAGGCACCCCCCCTCCAAACCTGATCCCCACCTTTAACAAACGACGGACATGGTATGGAGTAAATGGCCATCCGGCCTTAATTTATTAACAAAATATATACTTTAATAAAATACCATAAATAACTTTAAATAACTGTAAACATTCCCAGCCTTTAAACGGGTCATGGGTACTAGCATAACAACATAATGGTCACTGCAAATGACTTCCAACTTTTTGACCTCTTGACCTCCAGACGGAATCCCCTGTCTCGGAGGCTATACCCAAAACCATTGTAGTGACCTACCGCTTTTTAACCCTTCCAGGTTAACCCCTTGTAACCTGGGAGTACATTAACCACCCCCATCCCATGGATGGGTACAACAGTCTTTTCTACCTGTACCTCACCTTTCCTACTCAAAAGCCCCAAGCACCGCCACAGCCTTAAAGGGGTAAAACCTTACCCTTTCAGGCACCTCTACACACGCAGCCCTCGCTGAATGCCCCCCTGCAGGCCCAACGCCCACAGATCCGTCCCCATCGCTCCTCAAATACCGCCAGGTGTCTATTTCCAACTCTCTATGCCTCACAGCAAGGCCCCCGTTTCTAATGAAGAATCTGCTGACCTCTTTGTTCACCCTCGCCCGGTCCACCTTCTTATCCTATAGAGCCCATCTCCATGACATCCTGCCCACCATGTCGGACCAGACCAGAACCATATTAGGATATGCAGATTTCAACCGCAAGAAGTCGTATTTGATATCCCTGATGAGGTCCCTCACGGACCTGGCCCCCATGTCATTTCCCCCACATGCAAGAGCAACACATCTGGAGGCCTGTCAAGGCGAGAAAACCTGTGAACTTCGCCCAGCACTCTGTTCCATCTCATGCCAGGGACCCCGATCCAGCAAACCTGTGCCTCCTGCCCGGTTATGCGACGTTGTCTGCCGTTTGGCCGAATGTCAGCTCTCCTCGCGCCCCAAAAAAACGTAAGAATGGCCCAGGATCCACACCAGGCCCACTTCATAACTTGCAGATAAAAAACGGATTAACATGACGCAACCAACTAAAATTACCCCACATACCCTCACAACCTCAAGACTTACCACGCCACTCTTTACACTAACCATTGCAGGCGGACATACAATTTAAACCTGTCCAAATCCCACCGCCCAAGTCTCCTAACTGCCTCAGCACTCAAACCCGCCCTGGATGCTTCCGTAGCCGCCCCAATCCTAAAGGAGTGAGATGAAAAGTTCCTCGGGTCAAAACCCGCTTCCACCACACATTTTCGAAAAACAGCGGTAAACTGAAACTTGGAAAGAAAGGAGCAGTCCAAGTGTAAGAAAAAAGGGCCCACGACCCACGGTCGCGTGTCCAAAAATTTTTCCACTGCCCTTACCAGGCAGATGTCGGATACCCCGATCCTGGCCACCTCCACCTGTAACCCCCTGCCCGTTTGATCAGTCTTGGACCGCCGGACCCTGATTCTAACCAAGTCCTCTCTTGCTAACCCCCCTGCCGCCCGTTTTGGCGGGCTGACCAGGTCACTGATCCTGAATGCCCTAAAGAAGGCCAGAGAGAATGCCACCCGGAACAACGCCTGTTCGTAAGCCGAACTACAGACCTTCACCACTGCCCGGCACAAGCCCCGAAGTAGGTCAAAAGAGACAGGTCGTCTTCTGTCCCTCCCCTTGTGCGCCCTCCGGTATCCCTTAAACGCTTGTCTCAACCAGAATTCCTTGGTATGGTCCCGCTGCCCCTGCTATTTAAATAAAAACGCCAACCCTGCCAGTTTGCGATCAATTGAAGCCGCCGACACCCCCTTTCCATAGCCCCGCTAAGAAAATAAAACACCGCCTGAGCCATGCCCGCATCTCCCGGGGACATGCCGATCGCTTCTAGGCAAGCCGACCAATCCTGCCAAACCCTCGAGTAGGCGTCCCACGTAGCCTTACTCACAGATTGCCTGATCCATTGAGCCGCTATTCCAGCGCTATGTTCCACAACCCCTTGGGGCAGTCGATCCCGTGACGCTCCGCCTCCGATGCCAGTCCCCAAAATCTGTCCCACTGAAAACGAGACAGAGCATCAGCAACGGTGTTGTCCACCCCCGGTAAATGCACAGCATAGAGGACAGAATTCCCCTGCAAACACCACAGCACCAGATGCCACAAAAGCTTGACAACCGGCCCAGAGGTCAGCCGATTGAGCACCTGTACCACGCCTAGGTTGTCGCAGTTAAACCTCACCTTCAGGTTACGGAAAGACTCCCCCCAAATCTCAACTGCCACCACAATAGGAAACAGCTCCAAAAGAACCAGGTTCTTCAGCAGCCCTACCTCCGACCACTCCGAAGGCCAGCGAGCCGCGCACCATTGACCTTTAAAGAAGGCCCCGAAACCCGTGGGCCCAGCCGCATCTGTGAAGATGCTCCCTCCTGCGCCCGTCAGCCGCCCTGTGCAGCGGCGCCGTGCTGGGGGTGCCAATCCCTGTGCAGTGTCTGTCCCCCCTGATGTCGATTCCTGGGCCCTCCTCCGCACCCCACTCCACCTGGCGGAACTCCGCTATGTAACCCCCCCGGGGTGGACGCTGTGCTGCCGACCCTGCACCTGTGTCCCTCCTGGGAGTGCCTGTCACTGCTCGCTGGGGCCCACCCGGGCCGGCCTCTGGGCTGTACCGCTCAGGAGGCTGGGATCGCCGCGCCCGAGGTGTCGCCCCTGCTCCCCTGTCGTCTGTGGTCCCCCCCTCTGCTGCCATGGCTGCAATCTGGTCACGGAGCCATGCGGCGCCCTGACTGGCCACTGCCGCTCTCAATTGGGAGAGGAAAGCCTCGTTACCTGCCGCCATTTTTTTTAAGCCGGATCCGAGCGGGAGGGTGCGTCCAATCGCTTCCTCCTCCGCTCTCCGAGTGAAAGCATGGTACGCCGCCATCGTGTACCATGCCGAAGCACCGCCCCCAGCTCTGCCTCCCCCCTGCTCTTAAAGTGGCCCGAGGCTCATCTTAAAACGGCGACAGGGCTGTCCATGCACCTGTCATGCCGTCCCTGCGCTGACCCCCCCCGCGGGACTCTCTAGGACTTTAATATGAGAAAAGAATGGCCATACATGGTCAATTTTAGAAAAACACCCCAAATTGTCTCTCTCCCAGCTTAGATTTGTTCCTTTTTAAAGTATGTGCAAAACCTAATAATAAACTTCTCTTTGCTTCTTTAAAGTAGAGTTAAAGGCATGCTTTTTTTTTTCATTTTGCATACAGCAAGACGGGGTTTCTATCGGGGAAATTTTCACTTTCTGTCTCATAGCCTAAACAGGAAGTGATAAGAAATCCCTCAAAATTGAGGGAATCCGGGCTGTCACCTGTGTCCTACTGGAAGATTTCTGCTTCATTATGGTTCTGGAGATAGTTTTTCAATACCATTATGTGATAGTTTACGTTTTTGGGGTTGTGCAAAGAGAGATCACATAAATACTTATAAGTATAACATTTAATTAAATAAAATACAGACAACAAATGTAATAATATTAGAAAATATAAGAAAAATACGTAACTAAAGATTCCTTTTTGCCATAGAGTCCTGCTGCATGGCACATATATTCAGACTAGATGCATGCATGATGCAGCTCTGGAGACAAGAGTGAATACTCCATGTTATAGCTGTAGTATATTATGTGTAAAAAATGTTCAACCCACACTGCAAGCAACATGACCTTTTAAAGACCAGGCCTCTTTTTTGGTGTTTACAAGTTAAAAACATGTTTTTTTGCTAGAAAATTACTTAGAACTCCCAAACATTATATATTTTTTTTCCGAACACCCTAGAGAATAAAATGGCGGCTGTTGCAATACTTTTTGGTCACACCGTATTTGTGCAGCGATCTTACAAGCACACTTTTTTGGGAAAAAAATCACTTTTTTGACAAAAAAAATAAGACAACAGTAAAGTTAGCCCAATTATTTTTTTATTGTGAAAGATGATGTTACGCAGAGTAAATTGATACCTATCATGTCACGCTTCAAAATTGTACCCGCTCGTGCAATGGCGTCAAACTTTTACCCTTAAAAATCTCCATAGGCGTTGTTTAAAAAATTCTACAGGTTGTATGTTTTGAGTTACAGAGGAGATCTAGGGCTCGAATTATCGCTCTCGCTCTAATGATGTGGTGATGCCTCACATGTGTGGTTTGACCACCGTTTTCATATATGGGCCCTACTCACATATGCGTTCGCTTCTGCGTGCAAGCTCGTCGGGACTGGGCGCTTTAAAAAAAAAAATCTTATTTTTTTATTTTTTTTATTTCTTTTTACACTGTTTTTAAAAAAATAAATAAAAAATTGGGTCACTTTTATTCCAATTACAAGGAATGCAAACGTCCCTTGTAATAGAAAAAAACATGACAGGTCCTCTTAAATATGAGATCTGGGGGCAAAAAGTCCTCAGATCTCATATTTGGCTTAAATACAATAAAATAAAAAAATAAATGTTGTAATTTCAAAAAAATTACAACAAAAAAATGTGCCTTTAAGACGTATGGACAGAAGTGACTTTTTGAAGTTGCTTCTGCCCTGCTATGGTATGGAGACGGGTGGGGGCCATCTTAGCCTCACTCGTCTTCATACCCAGCCACGGACAGGTCCAATCGCCTTCGCTGCTGCCGACAGCTCCGGTAAGCGGCGGAGGGTGCGGGAGACCGGTGGGAGAGTGGCGGGAAGGGGGGTGGCCCCACTCCTGCTAATAGCGATATCTCTGTGAATCCGCCGCAGAGACCACCATTGTTGTAAACAGCACCGCCAGCTCCAGAGATCGATACCTTGGTTGTGGCAGCAGCTGCTGCCGTTACCGAGATATCCATCTTCAAGGTGCTGATGTATATGTATAGGAGCCGGTCGGCAAATGGTTAAGGACTTGGTCAGTTTGTAATGACATCCCGTTGGTATGAAGTCAGCTAAGGTAATTCGACTTTGGAGGCTTTATTAGATATTGTGAGACAACTGTAATGAGGAAATATGAAATTTCCCTATCAGGGGATACCCCAAAATTAAGATTTTCTTTCACTTTTAGAAATAAAAATAATCATGACAAATTAGAGGGTGAATCTCCCTAATGGGGAACAGACAGCAATAAACACTGACAGTTTTTTGCTTTTTTCTAATCCCTCTCCACTCCTAAACTAAAAAAAAGTTTGCGTTTAGGTATACTTTAAATATACCATTGAAAGCATGTGTTATATCTGTCTGTTTCACAAGTGCACACAAAAAAAAATACTTGTTGATCCTACCACATATCCAGTGAGCTTGCAGGTCCTTGGGCACTTTTCAAGCTGATCTCCAGCAGCCTTAACAGCCCTGCCCAGTTCTTCTCTGTGAACATCAGAATATCTCCTCCTTATGGTATTTAGATGAGAAGGAGAGGTGTACTGTGAAAACAAATATACTTCCTATTTGATGGTGACAACGCTGCTCCTAATTACAAGCAGTATGGTAAAAAAGGGTTGATACCATAGCGCAGGATAGCCAGGTGAGACTAAGGAAAATCGAAAAAGAAAAAAATTATTGCAGCCTCCAAATCCAGTTACTACTGAGCTAAATTATCTGAAATTATCCTTGAGTTTAGATACAATAAAGGTATTATTCCTTTCCTTTTACAAGTGCCCGCACGCATGTATGCCAGTTATTTAGATCACAGTTTTCAAAATCCGGTACTTGTATGGGTGGCGAGATTTGTAAATTTGGCATTAGGTTTGCAATCATGTACAATGGGCATGCACGTAAAGATTGCTCTTGGTGAGCCCAGCAGACTTAACAGGAGAAATCCATACATTGGCTCATTGATGCCAAACATTGGGGTTGATTTACTAAAATTGGAGAGTGCAAAATCTAGTGCAGCTGTGCATGGTAGCCAATCAGCTTCCAGTTTTCAATCAAAGCTAATTGGACAAGCTGACGTTAGAAGTGGATTGGTTACTATACTGAGCTGCACCAGATTTTGCACTCTCCAGTTTTAGTAAATCAACCCCTGTTCTGTGGATGGATGAATTCATGTCTGTTGGCTATTGTATTTGAACAGCCAGCACCCATAGCTGTCACACAGCGCAAACAGTGACTGGCTGCAGTTACTGTTCAGCCAACTTTTTCCCCAGCCAACTCCTCCTTTCATTTCTCAGTGAAAGTTTGTAAAGCCAGGTGGTGTTGACAGGGTCACATATGGCACAAATTTGAGCTGTGCATGGCCCACTTAAGTTTCTAATCACTCTGTAGCAACAATAGTGATAAGAGATATCAGGTACATAGGGAGTGCATTGTTTGCAATCATCTGGCTGACTAATATACTTGCAGTATGTTAGAAAGGGCAGTAAAGTACAACCAGGGCTGTTTTATTGTGGGTAAGTGTGGGCAAGGTAAATATCTTGTAGTTGGGCATAATTTCTTAAAATGACAGACCTTCCCCCAACAAAGAAGAATTACACCCGTGGAACTTTAAATGAGGTGAGCACAAAAAAAATAAATGAGAGTATACATAGTAAGCATGGTTAATACATGTATTAAAATTGTATAACATTCATTGTATATAATGCATAAACAAAGGTGCCAAACCACTCCATAATACACAACATTGCCAAGCGACCACATACATATAGTTTTAGAATTGTTGATGTACAGTAATACACAGGCATTGTATAACTTGACACGTTTCGCAAGTCGCTGCTTACTTCTTCAGGAGTAGATGTAAATGCAGTGTATCTACAGAATAAAAAGGTCAATGAGAAATATACTGTATAACATAAAAATAAATACCATACAACAAATATGGGGGACCTTACACAAAGAGATCCCATACTCACATATGGACTGAGCCACTGTCTCAAAAGCCATTAAACCAACAGGTGGCGGCGAGGTGTGTCTATCCCGGGAACTGAAGGGAAGGAACCAGCAAAGACCCATGGGGGGACAAATGGAGGGCAAGTATAACATGGGAGCCAAAGAATGTGACCTATGATGTCCCTCAATGTCCAACATGATTGGCAACTGCAACAAAAGTGTATATACAAGTAGTCGAATATGTACTAGGAAGGCCAACCATATGTGTAGTATATATGTAAAGGGTCTATAGGGTGTATGACTCAATCAGGTAATATTATAGACCTATCTGGTAATGAGGTTGATAAACGGAAAGCCAACCATATATGTAGGTGTATGTAGTAAATAATGAAACAAGTCTACATAGTATACAAGCAAATCGAGTGTGGGCATGAGATAGATGTTGAGTGAGGTGCAAAGCAATATTGATGGGGACAACAATGAAAAGGAAACTGATGAAAAATAAAAACAAAATCAGACAAAAAGCGACATTTGAACTTTGTTGCACAGGTGCAGAGATAAATGTTGTGTTGCATGCTAGTGAAGAGTAAGACTGCTTACCATAATCCCTCCATATATACCCCCAGAGGGCGCAACAGGTACCACCCTTATTCCATATGCAGGTGGCTGAATGGCTCAAAAGCCAATCAGCCAACAGGTGGAGGCAAGGTGTGTCTATCCCGGGGCTAAAGGGAAGGAACCAACAAAGACCAGTGAGTACATCTCTAAGTGAAAATGTCCAAATTCGACCCAAAGTGTCAATATTTTAAACTTCTTTGGCATGGAGTTCACCAGAACTTCACAGGTTGCCACTGGAGTTCTCTTCCACTTCTCTATGATAGCATCACGGAGCTGGTGGATGTTAGCGACCTTTCGCTCCTCCACCTTCCATTTGAGGATGCCCTACAGATACTCAAAAGAGTTTAGGTCTGGAGACATGCTTGGCCAGTCCATCCCCTTTACCCTCAGCTTCTTTAGCAAGGCATTGGTCATGTTGGAGGTGTGTTTGGGGTCGTTATCACATTGGAATACTGCCCTGCAGCCCAGTCCCTGAGGGGAAGGGAAATCATGCTCTGCTTCAGTATGTCACAGTACATGGTTCCCTCAATGAATAGTAGTTCCTCAGTGACGGCAGCAGGGCCGGACTGGCCTACCGGGATACCGGGAGATCTCCCGGTAGGTCGTCTGCCCTGGGGCCGCTTTTAGTTGCGGCTGCATCCTCCGCTCTCTCCTGTGGATCAAAGAGCTGGCTGGCTCTGTGTTCGGTGGCCGTTCTGTAACACAGTCCAGCCCCCCGGACCGTCTCGAGTGATAGTAGAGAGAATCAAAGTTCCGCCTATCACACGAGCCGGTCTGGGGGGGAGGGACTGTGTTACAGAGCAGCCGCCGAACCCAGAGCCAGCCAGCGCTGTGATCCATAGGAGGAGATGCCACCCGTACACTGGATAGGAGGATCGACAGGGCGGTTGCCGATTCTCCTATCCAACTTATTTTACTCCCCCCCAGTTAACCTTGTGCTCCCTCCCCCCCAGTGTTCTCCTCCCCCATCACACTCTCCTGCCCCCCCAGTTCTCCACTCCCCCAATGCTCTCCCCCCCTGTTCTCCCCCCCAGCGCTCTCCACTCCCCCCAGTGCTCCCCCCCAGTGCTCTCCCCCTGTTCTTTCCACCCCAGTGTTCTCCCCCTGTTCTTCCCCCCCAGTGCTCTCCACTCCCTCCAGTGCTCTCTCCCCCCTGTTCTTTCCCCCCAGTGCTCTCCCCCCTGTTTTTTCCCCCCAGTGCTCTCCTCTCCACCCCCCCCCCCAGTGCTCTCCTCCCTGTTCTCCCCCCCCAGTGCTCTCCACTCCCCCTAGTGCTCTCCTCCCTGTTCTTTCTCCCCCAGTGCTCTCCAGCCCCCCCAGTGCTCTCTACGCTCCCGTGCTCTTCACCCCTGTTCTTTTTGGTTCCCCCCAGCACTCTCCACTCCCCCCTGCATTTTGCCCCCACCCATGTGCTCTCCAACCCTACCAGTGCTCTCCACCCCCCATAGTGCTCTCCAGTTCCCCGTGCTTTCCACCTCTGTTCTTTCTGGCCCCCACTGGTGCTCTCAAGCTCCCCCCCATTGCTCTCAACTCCCCCCTGATCTTTGTACCCCCCCAGAACTCTCCAGCCCCTGTGCTCTCCATCCCTGTTTTTCTGCCCCCCCCAGTGCTCTTCACCACCCCACACTCTTAGCCCCCCCAGTGCTCTCCGCCTACCGTGCTCTCCACCCCTGTTCTTTTTGGCCCCCCCAGTGCTCTCAAGTTCCCCCCAGTGCTCTCCGCTCCCCACCCCTGTGATCTCCACTCCCCCTTGCTCTTTGCCCCCCACCCATGTGTTCTCCAACCCCGCCAGTACTCTCTGCTCCCCCTTCTCTCCAGCTCCCACCCAGTGCTCTTCACTTCTCCAGGACCAGAGGACAGGCTGACTGGGGCTGGAAAATGAGGACGGCTGAAGGTGCAGGTGGCCAGGGACCACTTCATCTCACAGCAAACAGATCCTCTGGAAGGAGCACCGTCCCCCATCCAAAATTAGAACAGACCCTGCCTGCTGCTGGGCGTCATGGATATCCTAATGGCGTGCAAGGTACCGTACCGAGCATCAAAAACACACCTTCCCACAGACAGGGACTGCAGACTGGAACATGGGGCACAGGAGGGGCTGCAATGATGGGCACAGTGAGACTGCATTCACGACACAGTAAAGCTGCATTTGATGGAAACAGTGAGGCTGCAATGGTGGGCAAAGTGAGGCCGCATTTGTGGGCACAGTGAGGCCGCATTGGTGGGCACAGTGAGGCCGCGTTTGTGGGCACAGTGAGGCTGCATTGGTGGGCACAGTGAGGCTGCATTGATGGGGACAGTGAGGCTGCATTTGATGGGGACAGTGAGGCTGCATTTGATGGGCACTGGTGAGGTGGCATTGAGCTCTTGCATCAAGTCTGCAGTCTCTGACTATCTCCTGTATCATGTCTGCAGTCTCTGAGGGAGTCTGGAGAGGAGTCAAGAGTAGGAGCACCACCGGGATGGGGGTCATGGGAGAAGTCAGACTTGTGTGGACTGTGAACAGGAGACTATAGGATAAAACCAGAGCCACCAAGCTGGAGCTGACTGACTGAGCCAGGCCAGTCGGGGGGGGGGGGGGGGGGAGCGCTGATGTAAGGAGGGAGTGAATACAATAATGTAAGGGGGCACTGATATAAAGGATTTCCTCCTTATACTAGTAACCCACCCCCTTACCTTAGTGTATTCTTTCTGCAGAAGGTGGTCCCCCCCCCCACGTTCTGAGTTCCTGGGGTCCCCCTTGACGATTGATCACTTACCACTTTTAACTGGAATTTGAATATATATATATATATATATATATATATATATATATATATATATATATATATAAAGCCCTATGTGATTTCATATCTATGTATAATACTCTCTTCATCAAATGTGCTTTAAAATGTATGGTTTTCCCTTTCATGAACAAGAAAATAATGACGTTATGCTTTTGGGCTGGTATAATAATGTTGTGGGGCTGGTATGAAATTTTTTCCAGGGCTGGTTTTTATTCCCAGTCCGGCCCTGGCCGGAAGTAGGTAATGAGCCTTGGTGTATATAAATAACAGTGGCTTAGTTCTTAGCACTCCTGCCTTGCAGCACTTGAGACATTGGTTCAAATTTCATACAAAGTTTCTACCAGCATGGAGTTTACACATTCTCTCAGTGTTTGCGTTGCTTTCTTCCAGGTACTCCAGTTTCCTCCCACATGCCAAAGACATGCCTGTAGATTAATGGGTTACTACCCACACTGGCCCTATTATATGCATGTAGGATAGGGACCTTGTGTGATTTTAGGGACCTACCCTGTTTCCCCTAAAATAAGACCTAGCGTGATTGTCAACGATGGCTGCAATATAAGCCCTACCCCCCAAATAAGCCCTAGTTAAAGTCCTTTTATGTATTATTCTCCGGGTAGGGCTTATTTTTGGGGAAAGAGGGTGGGGTTTATTTGGGGGGTAGGGCTTATATTGCAGCCATCACCGACACTCATGCTAGGTCTTATTTTAGGGGAAACAGGGTAGTGATTTTAAAGTGGAGCTCCACCCAAAAGGGGAAGCTCTGCTTTTTTGCTTCCCCTCCCACCCTCCACTGTCCCATTTGACACCTTTTGGGGGGGAGCAGATACCTGGTTTTGACAGGTACCCGCTCCCACTTCCAGCTGCCTTCACCGTGGCAAACTCATCCAAAAGTAAGATAATATGAGAGGAAATCCTTGTACTGAATCCTGTGGACATCTCTGTTTTCACCTTTGATGCTCCTTATGATCTTTTGTTTGGTGAATGCACACTGCATTGCTTTTTTATTTTTCTGGCCTATCTGGAGTTCCAGAGATAAGGATAAAAGGAGAGGATTCCTCATACTCCACATGAGTGGCATTATCGAAGCGTTTTTGCTGCACTCAATTGTGTAATCACAAATTCTGGTAAGCCTTCAATCCCTATGGTGGTCGGACACCTTCTTTGCAATTACTGAGTGGGAACCTTGGCCTTTTTTGTTTAACACAGACGGACTTTTTTATGTTTATGTAACTTGTGTTTATAATCATCACAGCGCAGCATATTTTATGTTTATTGCTTTGGAGAATTGGATATATTGCCTTTTTTTGCTAGCAGCTGTTAATTCCTTTTATTTTTTTGTTTTGCGCTCACTTTATTTCTTCATCCAGAAGTTCGGCCCACCCCTTCCTCCCCTCGCCGCCCGGCCATTCAGAAAATGCAGCATGCTTTACGCATGCACAGTAGGGAAGAGGCTGTGAAGCCGTAGGGCTTCACTGCCAGTTTCCCTTACCCGAGATGGCGGCAGCAGCACCCTTGAGCCGATTGAAAAATCGGCTCTGGTGAAGACATTTCTGGATTCGTGGACAGGTCCTAATATGTCCTAATAATGTCCTAATATTAAAAGTCAGCAGCAGTACAGTATTGCTAATTTTTTTTTTTTTCAGGAGTCTGGAACTCCACTTTAATGCATAATAAGTAAAGTACTGTGTAAATAAGTTGCACTGAATAAACAACTGTAAAAAAATAAAATAATAATTTTTTTAACCATAAAACACCCTGATAATATTATTTGAATTAAACTGATCTATTTTACACACTCCATTCAATATAGTTATGTAAGTAAAGTAAGTAAGTAAGGAGTCCATTATGTAAGTAAACATTAAGATTTATGTGACTTTTGTCAGCAGGGCTGGACTGGGACAAAAATTTGGCCCTGGACTTCATTCAGACCAGCTCACTTTAATTTTGCAAACAAGCACAAAAACAGTATATAAAACTATACGTAATTGTGCAAAAAAACGTAAGTAGCATAACATAAGGAGTCCTCACTAACCTCTTTTATTATTTCACTTATTCTCCTCTGTATTTTTCTCATCTTTCTCACATCACTGCGTGAAGTTGAGGGCAAGCCACACAGCCATTACTTTGTCACTGAAACCGGCCCACAGAGCCATCGGCCCACCGGGAAACTCCCTGTAGTCCCAATGGCCAGTACATGCCTGTTTGTCAGGCCCCAATAATACTGGCAAACATGGCTGCTTGTGATCACCATGTTGTTTGTGAAAAGAACCCCAGACTCTTGGTGATGACATATCTTCCTCAGAGGAGGCCAATAAATGGTTTAGCAGACTTTGTTTTGAATGGATCTATCATAACAGCCGCCACTCCTGGTGATCTTTATCACATATGGAGAAGTTGCTCTAAAGTTTAGAATATCCAGTTTCAAATCACAGAGGAAGTGTGAAGACAAGATGTCTCTTTTCTGTCAACATGTGGCAAGTGAAAAAAGAGTGCAAAAACAGGGGTATGGAAGAACCACAGGGCCTGGTGTAAGGTCCCCTCATAGCACATACAAAATGTTTGCAGGTCGTGTCCAGCTATTTACTGAATGAAGTGCAAAGCTGTGACAAAACTCCATAGTGACCATATCTACCACTGATAAATAAATGATAAATAGGCTCTGGTTACATGGACCACAAAGATCTAAAATGTAGAAAATGATTGGCTGAACCACACAGGTGCTTTTCTGACCTCTATTTTTCCTTTATATTGGTCCAAACAGTGGTGGCTAGTGGAATTTTTTTTGTGGGGACGCAGCAAACAAACCCCCCCCCCCCCGGTTAGTCGGTAGCACTTACCCCATCGCTGGTGGCTACCCCTGCTTGGCGGCGTTTCGTTCTCCTGCTCTCCACGGGTCATCACAGCAGAGCCGGCTTCTGTTTTCTCCCTCTTCAGTGGCTAAACTGCAGTTTTCTCTTTTCGACCAATCGCAAAACGAGTCTCACACAATATTAATTCGCTGTTGTAACACACCAGGGTGGGATTGGAGTGCATTCTCTGCAACCGGAGCCCATCCTATTTTGAAGTATATTAGAGCCTTTGGCTCTAATCAGGTACTTAAAAAAAAACCTGGCCGCTGTAATTCATTCCCCGGTGTCCCCCTATTCATGCCCCGGTGTCATGAATAGAATCATGCTATGCATGAATCTATCCATTGCATATAGGGGGGTGGCGAGGAGAGAAGGGGCGGCGCCTGGGCGTCCCTAATGGACAGGCTGCCACTGGGTACAAAATAATAAATGAATTAACATAGAGGTTGCATAAAAAAGTTTAGTACAGCATAACAACAATTTTGGTAGTAAAATAGTATATTTTGATTGTTTGTAATTGTACCTGGAACCTTGTACTTTCTCATGTCAGAGTTCTACTACTTTGTATCTTTACTTTTACCTTGCGTAATAAAAATTTCTATTGAAAGAAAAAAAAGTAAAAAAAAAAAAAAAATAGTATATTTTGCATAGAGATGTACACATTAAACTAAAAAGAGTGTCAACTGAGACTGCACAAGAGACAGAGGGATTCAAAAGAGGGACAGTCCCTCCAAGTGAGGGAGAGTTGGGAGCTGTGCAAGTGACATCACTCAGGCGTGGCAGTTGTATGGTCACTGACCATATGATCATCCCGTCTGAGTGATGACCATTGGTCAGGCACCTAGATCTGTTGATCGGTTTGTGTTTTGGGAATGCCGCAGTACCATAAATTGTTTGCGCCTTAATGGTGATCACCAGGTTTCAGTGATTCACCTCATTAGTAGGAATGGGCTCAGTCAAGTTCGGGATCCTAGTCCCAAATCCACCTGCTCAATCCCACCAGGAAGCTGACACTGCACACCGCTAATCACAGGCAGTGAGACATTTCCCAGTCCACAGCTGCACAGATCGGTCTACTCATTAGTAAATATGATTCATCCATGGACCCACTAACACATTTACTCCAGGCTTTCAGAGTCCACAGTTGCCCCCCCCCCCCCCCCAGACACTGGGAAAATCCAATGGGGGCTTAGCATTTAAAGCTACTCTGTCATAAATTGTAAAAAGTCATACCAGGACCAACCTCTAAAAAAATACGTTGAATACTTACATTTCCAGAAAACAGTATAATACATTTTTTTGTTGAAAAGCTATAGCCACCGCACACTTTTAGGTGTGTTGGATGCCTGGTCTCCCTGTTGTGCACTGTTGTTCTTCCCTTTGACCCCTATGTCACTACTGTGGGAAGGTATGGTCATAGGGGTCGGTGAGGAACCCCAAAATGTCAGTAGCAGTGGCAGTAGCTTTGTAAACACTCATTCAGGCTTGTAGTTGGGGGCCATAAAAATATGCAGATTAACTTCCCCCTGTTTAAGCTGCAAAGGCAATGGGCAGGTGTGTTCTTTTGCTTCACAACCATGGCAAAAATTATCCCTCCATTTGGTGGCCAGTAAAGCTGCCAAGCAGGACCTATTAAAGTGAATGGGGCTGTTCCACAAATAGCCCACAATGCACACAGTTGCAGCACAGTGGTGTGGCATTTACATGGTTACAACAAGCAGTGAGGATGCAAATGTCTTCAAGGTACTCTTGCCGCATGAACAAACTAAAGCCCCATACACACGGTCGGACTTGTACAAACTTTTCCGTGGACTTTTGTACAAAGTGTGTTGTCCACAAGTTTGTATTGCATACACACGGTCGGACTTTTTGACAACAAACACGAACGTGGTGACGTCACAACGTACTGACGCCGCTTCAAAAGAGGACGTTCAATGACTCCAGCGCCACCTTTGGTCAACTTCTGTATTGTAGTCTGATCGTTTGCAATGGTTCTGAGCATGCGTGTTTGTACCTTGTACAAAAGTCCGATGCTTTTGCATACACACGGTCGGACTTTGCTCCATCGGACTTCTGTTGTCAAAAAGTTTGTCCGTTCGCAGAGCCAACAAAAGTCCGATGAAAACAGAAAAAGTTTGTCCGATGGAGCGTACACACAGTCGGATGTTGCTCCAAAACAGCTAATTTGCATGTTTGTTGTCAAAAAGTCCGACCGTGTGTACGGGCCTTTAGTCTAACAGAGAGAAAATTTAAAACTTGTCCTGCCATACACTTATAGATTATCTGTAGATTTTCTATGGTTAGATGGAAAAAGTGCAACAGATTTCTCCATGTTCACTAAATTGTGTGGATAGAGGAATCTCCCACTTTTTCTATCTAACCATAGAAAATCTGCAGATAATCTACAGGTGTATGGCCAGCTTAAATTTGGGTCATGGTTGGGTGAGTCTGCAAGCACAAATCATCTGAACATAATTTGCATCCTATTGCATGCATTTACTGTTCAGCAGCAACATTGTCAGCAGCAGGTGCTGCAACTTCCTGAATACAACAGCCAGCAGTGGAGAATCTTCTATCTGCACTGTTAGCATGGATGGGGGGAGCAGATTGGTTTTGTCTCATTCTGTCTGAGTATGGTGGCCTTAAGTAGGCTTGTGAGTGGTCCTAACAGAATGAATAAAAGGGCCCACTCCAGTGGCGGCTGGTGCATAAAATGTTGTTTCTTTTTTTGGGGGGGGGGGGGGGGCATGCAAACAAACTGAAAAATTCTGAAAAAAAAATATCAATTGCAGCCTCATTGTGCCCATCAATTGCAGCAACTGTGCCCATCAATTGCAACCTCACTGTATCTATCAATTGCAACCACTGTGCCCATCAATTGCAACCTCACTGTGCCCATCAACTGCAACCACTGTGCCTATCAATAGCAGCCATTGTGCCCATCCATTACAGTACCTGTGACCCACCCCAGCGGCATTTAACCAGCAACTCCCTTCCCGCCCGCTTGCCCATCACAGCATCACCACACTGCGACCTGGAACACTCCAACTGCCGACTTCCTGCTGCGCTTTGCAGTTTCAAGCCTGGGACACTGGGAACCACCGGCGCCGCCGAGATAGAGCCTGCAACACTATCTGGAGAACTTGGATCCTGTCACCTATTTGACTCTTTGACAAAATATGTGCCTGCTTTTACCCTGTTTTTAGTAAGTGCAATATCATACATTAAAACAGTCCTGCTCCCACTTCTCATCAGATCAGCAGAAGTTCGGCTCTCCCACTTTCTCCCCACAGGACCATTTATGGGTAGGCAGCTGGCTGTGAAACCACAAGGTGTCACAGTCAGCTGCCTACAGTTAAGATGCTGGCGCCTGCACCCGAAGGCCCGCAAAAATCCGGGTCAGGTGAGGACATCACTGGATCCTGGGACAGGTAAGTGTGTGTGTTTTTTTTTAAAGTCAGCAGCTACAGTATTTGTAGCTGCTGACTTTTACATTTTTGTTTATAGGGTGAAGAACCTCATTCATTTTTCTCCCCTGAAATGAGCTGTTGTTTTTACCACTCTCCCACTTCTCATCTTGCAAGCTTATGGAGTGCTCTGCAGTACCCTGAAGATTTGCTGTCCTCAGAGCGGTCAGACCACGCTTGCATGTCTGAATGGCCTCCAAAGATTTGGGTAGCCTTAAGGCTGGGTTCACACTGCTGCGGGGGGAGTTCCGGATGTGATTCGCACCGCAAATCACATCCGATCTCCGTAGCGATGCGAGTTCAGCCATACAGATAGTATGGCTGAATTCGCAGCGCTCCCGCAGCAAACTCGCACGGGACCCTTTTTTTGGTCCGCAACAGAATCGGATCGCATGGGTGTTCACACCATGCGATCCGATTCCTGTGCGAGTCGGCAGATCGCACTGCGATATGCGGACGGATCTGGGGGTGTCATTAACATAACATTGACACTCCCAGCCGTCCGCATAGGGCAGTGTGAACTGCCGGCGGGAGGTGTGCGATGCGGGAAAACGCCGCGGATTCGCGGCGTTCCCGCATCGCAGCGGTGTGAACCCGGCCTAAAGGAAAAGTTTCTGGAGATACACAGAGGTACAATGAAGATACACATGGGGGTACAGTGGAGACACACTGCTGGATTCTCATTTTGGAAATGCCAGTTGCCTGGCTGCCACACCACCCTTTGCTTCAAAATGTATAAATCATGACGGGTGTGCAGATAAGAATTCTAACTGTACTCTGACTTTCCAGATGTGCAAACCTGTTCCAGGTCAGTAACTCATAATGTATTGAAGCCAGCATTTCAGCCAGGCACCTAGCATTTTATAAGCATGTCTGTGGAGAAAAACCCATTTTCCTGTTAGGAAAGGTTAATGCTGCGTACACACAATCGGAATTCTCATCAGAAAAAGCTCTGATGGTTTTCCCGATGGAATTCCGCTCAAGCTGTCTTGCCTACACACGGTCACACCAAATTCCGATCGTTTAGAACACTGTGACGTACAACACATACAACGGGACAAGAAATAGGAAGTTCAATAGCCAGTAGCCAATAGCTTCCGTCTTGTAGTTGAATCTGAGCATGCGTGATTTTTGGCGTGTCGGAATTGCATACACACAATTGGAATTTCCGATAGAAAGTTTTTCCTTCGGGAAAATTGAGAACATGCTATCAATTTTTGGCTGGTGGCAATTCGGACAGCTAAATTCCAATGGAGCATACACAAAGTCGCATTTTCTGATGAAAAGCTCTCATTGGTCTTTTTTTGTCTGAAATTCCGATCCTGTGTACGCGGCATAACTCTATCTTTTTGTAGCTGATGTTTATTGCAGACTAGCAGAACATTTACTACTCAGATATAGTGTAAATGCTGACATCTAGTGGTCAAAGAGTAAAAACACCATACTACTATTTGCCTTATAATATTTTCCAAGGTATTGATTATCTAGAATCAGAAACTGAAATAAGAAGAAACAAAGTTTATAATGAATTATAATGTAAGATATAAGTTATACTCAGAGCTGCTCCTTTAACTTAAACCAGTACAGTATTAAGCAAACCTATACCAATATATTTAATATCACAATATGGCTTGACAACATAACATGAAGTGCTCAGTGCAAATATAAAGTGCAAAAAAACAGGATTTTTAAAACAGCTTACCTGTAAAAATCCTTTTCTTTTATATACATCAGGGGATACAGAGCCATAGTACTTACTATGTGGGTTATAGGGGCCACTGATAGGTGATTGACACTGGCACGCCCTGAGGCAAGAATTGTACTCCCTATATAACCCCTCACGCTCCTGGGAGTCTTCAGTTTTGTAGCCAAGCAATACGAGTGTACACCAAGTAGGGAAGGACCTCTGTGTCCCCTGATGTACATTAAAAAAAAGGATTTTACAGGTAAGCTGTTTTAAAAATCCTGTTTCCTTTCCTTACATCAGGGGACACAGAGCAATAGTACATGCTATGTGGGATGTCCCATAGTAATGGCAACTGAAGGGAGAGAGACACAACAAAAAAGTAGGCCAGAGGACTCATACTGCAGCCTGCAGTACACAGCGGCAGAGTGGTGTAGTGGTTAGCACTCTCACCTAGCAGTAAAAAAAGGTTGCTGGTTCGAATCCCAACCACGACACTACCTGCCTGGAGTTTTGCATGTTCTCCCTGTGCCTGCGTGGCTTTCCTCCGGGTACCTTGGTTTCCTCCCACAATCCAAAGACATGCAGGTAGGTTAATTGGCTTCTGTCCAAAATTGGCCCTGGTATACAGTGGTGTGAAAAAGTGTTTGCCCCCTTCCTCATTTCCTGTACCTTTGCATGTTTGTCACACTTAAGTGTTTCGGAACATCAAACCAATTTAAACAATAGTCAAGGACAACACAAGTAAACACAAAATGCAATTTGTAAATGAAGGTGTTTATTATTAAAGGTGAAAAAAAATCCAAACCATCATGGCCCTGTGTGAAAAAGTGATTGCCCCCCTTGTTAAAACATACTATAACTGTGGTTGTCCACACCTGAGTTCAATTTCTCTAGCCACACCCAGGCCTGATTATTGCCACATCTGTTCACAATCAAGGCATCACTTAAATAGGAGCTGCTTGACACAGTAAGGTCCACCAGAAGATCCTTAAAAGCTACACATCATGCCGAGACCCAAAGAAATTCAGGAACAATTGAGAAAGAAAGTAATTGAGATCTATCAGTCTGGAAAGGGTTATAAAGCCATTTCCAAAGCTTTGGGAATCCAGAGAACCACAGTGAGAGCCATTATCCACAAATGGCGAAGACATGGAACAGTGGTGAACCTTCCCAGGAGTGGCCGGCCGCCCAAAATTACCCCAAGAGCGCAGCGACGACTCATCCAAGAGGTCACAAAAGACCCCACAACAACGTCCAAGGAACTGCAGGCCTCACTTGCCTCAGTTAAGGTCAGCGTTCATGCCTCCACCATCAGGAAAAGACTGGGCAAAAATGGCCTGCATGGCAGAGTTCCAAGGAGAAAACCACTGCTGAGCAAAAAGAACATCAAAGCTTGTCTCAATTTCTCCACAACACATCTTGATGATCCCCAAGACTTTTGGGACAACATTCTGTGGACCGATGAGACAAAAGTGGAACTCTTTGGAAGGTGTGTGTCCAAGTATATCTGGCGTAGAAGGAACACTGCATTTCATAAAAAGAACATTATACCAACAGTAAAATATGGTGGTGGTAGTGTGATGGTCTGGGGCTGTTTTGCTGCTTCAGGACCTGGAAGACTTGCCGTGATAAAAGGAACTATGAATTCTGCTGTCTACCAAGAGATCCTGAAGGAGAATGTCCGACCATCTGTTCGTGTACTCAAGCTGAAACGAACTTGGGTTCTGCAGCAGGACAATGATCCTAAACACACCAGCAAGTCCACCACCGAATGGCTGAAGAAAAACAAAATGAAGACTTTGGAGTGGCCTAGCCAAAGTCCTGACCTGAATCCTATTGAGATGTTGTGGTATGACCTTAAAAAGGCCGTTCATGCTCGAAAACCCTCTAATGTAACTGAATTAGGACAATTCTGCAAAGATGAGTGGGCCAAAATTCCTCCAGGACGCTGTAAAAGCCTCATTGCACGTTATCCCAAACGCTTGGTTGCAGTTGTTGCTGCTAAGGGTGGCCCAACCAGTTATTAGGTTTAGGGGGCAATCACTTTTTCACACAGGGCCATGATGGTTTGGATTTTTTTTCACCTTTAATAATAAACACCTTCATTTACAAATTGCATTTTGTGTTTACTTGTGTTGTCCTTGACTATTGTTTAAATTGGTTTGATGTTCCGAAACACTTAAGTGTGACAAACATGCAAAGGAACAGGAAATGAGGAAGGGGGCAAACACTTTTTCACACCACTGTATGAATGGGGACCTTGGATTGTGGGCTCCTTGAGGGTAGGGACCAATGTGAGTGTGCAATGTACAGGGATAGGGACAATTGTAGACACCTCACTCCAGGATCGACTGGCGTCTTTATTCAACCTTACAAACTATGAAAGTACACTGCGCCCGAAGGCAATATCCTCATGACCTTTAACATCGATTTGATAAAATCTGGTAAACGTATGAACTGAAGACCAAGTTGCGGCCTTACAGATCTGAACCATAGATGCCTGATGATGCACCGCACTAGAGGCACTCATGGTTGAGTGTGCTTTAACATGAAAAGGAGGAATTCTCTTCTTTAAACCATAAGCCTGAATAATGACTTGTCGAATACTTTTGGAAATAGTAGATTTTGATGCTGTCCCCTTTTTGGACCTTCTGGCAGTACAAATAAAACATCTGTTTTGTGAATCTGAGCGGTCATCTTTAAATATACTCTGACCACTCTTACTACATCAAGGGAATGTAGTGCCTTCTCTTCCCTAGATTGAGGCTCTGGTAAGAAATCAGGAGGACTAACACCACCTTATCCTTATGCATGATCAAATATGGCTCTTTACAAGACAGAGCCACTAGTTCTGATACTCTTCTAGCAGAAGAAATGGCAACTAGAAAGATTATCTTTCTAGTCAAAAGAACCAAAGGAATTTCACGTAAAGGCTCAAAAGGCTGATTCTGCAAAGCCGATAAGACCAAGGATTTAGAGCTGCCTTGATAGGGGGATTAGTTTGCGTTACCCCCTGAAGAAAGCTACGCACTAGACAGTGAGAAGACAGAGGCCATTGAAAAAATACTGACAAGGCCGAGATCTAGCCCTTGATAGTACTCAAGGCCAGCTTCATCTCTAATCCCACTTGCAGTAAATCAAGGATCCTACCTATGACATATTTCCTGGAGTGCCAACCCCAGGATCCATACCAAGAAACACATGCCTTCCAGACTCTATAGTATATGATTCTGGAATCCGGCTTACTGGCATTAATCAAGGTAGACATTACTGAAGGAGACAATCCGTGATGCTTTAGAATGTATAACCAAACTGTTAAATTTATCATCTGTAAGGTAGGATGGAATACCAGGCCTTGTGCAAGAAGGTCTGGCCATAATGGCAGAGTCCAAGTGACTCCTACTGCCATCTTTATGATCTCAGCAAACCAAGATCTTCTGGGCCACGCTGGAGCCACCAGAATTACCTCCTTTTGTCCTTGCTTGATCCTGGGAAGAAGATCTTCAGTTATTTCCTGGTTTCTTGCCTAGGCAAATGACGTATTGCTCTCCTGCATGCATGCATGAGCTAAAGGCAGATGGATTCCAGTGAGTAAATGCTACATGAGTCATTTGCCCTCACTCAAGATGGCCACAGCCAGAAATGCTAGAGGGGTGTTTTTCAAAATGATTTCTCAATAAAATAAAGCACGGAGACATGGATGGGTGGGGGAGTTTGCTTTGAATTAAAAAAAAAATGAATTAAACAGTGTTTTTGGTTTGTAGTGCTCAGATGCAGTGACGATCCACTTTAAAGAGAAAAAAAACCTCTATCCTTCCATTCTAGGGATGGTACAGTCTGATCTCCTTCTGCTGTGTGGTTATGTCTTTTGACTAGTATTTGGCTTGATACTGAACTCTAGGAGTATCACATCCAAGAACTGTCTTCTGCCACACATGACATCATAAAGTACTTTTACTCTTCATTCTGTCCCTAGTAATAATTTGATAACTAATTTTCCCTCGGCAGGATAACAAAATGTAGGTCTCAGCCTATATGATCTTTTAACATCCCAGGCCTTTACATAACATAGATTAAGTCTCAAGTAGTCACAGTGTGATGAAATGATTTTTGGGTAATATTAGGGCTACAAACTAGGTCTGTGACTCTATTTATTAATATAATGAGTTGGGTGGGGTGCCATACAGCCTCTTAAGCACTTGCCGTCCGCCATATAGCAGAATGATGTCGGCAAAGTGGTTTCAATATCTTGACTGGGTGTCAAATGACGTCCTCAGCATATTAAGCTGCTGCGCTCCCCCGGGGGCACGCATTGCGGCAATCTTTGTTGTGGGGTGTCAGTCTGATACCTGCAACACCGGTCTAGGTAAAGAGTCTCTGACGGAGACTCTTTACCACGTGATCAGTCGTGTCCCATCACGGCTGATCACAATGTAAATAGGAAGAGCCGGTGATTGGGGGGTCTGTACTGATTATTTAGCAGTGCAGCCCCCCTCGGATCCCGCCCAGGACTACCAGGATGGCCATCCACACTGGACCACCAGGTATGCCCCCCCTAGACCCCGAGGGAAATTCCCATCTGTACCCAGGCAGCTGCCATTCAGTGCCCACTGGCAATGCCTGCCAGTGCCCATCAGTGCCTCATATCAGTGCAGTGTTTCAGTGCCCATCAGTGCCACGTATCAATGCCCATTAGTGCCCAGCAGTGCTGCCTATCAGTGCCACCCATAAGTACCCATCTTTTCAGCCTTTCAGTGCCCAGTGTCACCTATCAGTGCCCATCTGTGCCACCCATGAGTGCCCAGCAGCGCCGCCTATCAATGCCCATCAGTGCCGCCTACCAGTGCCCATCATTGGTGTCCATCAGTGCCCGCTCATTGGTTCCATCTCATCAGTGGCTGCTTATCAGTGCCTGTCAGTGCCACCTTACCAGTGCCCATCAGTGAAAGAGAAAACTTACTTATTTACAAAATTTTATAACAGAAACAAAAGCAAAACTTTTATTTTTTTCCAAAATTTGTTTCCAAATTTTCCAATGTGGGAACAAAATGATAAAACTTTAGTTTGGGTACAGTGTTGTATGGCGGCACAATTGTCATTCAAAGTGCGACAGCATTGAAAGCTCAAAATTGTCCTGGGCAGGAAGGTGTATAAGTGCCCTGTATTGAAGTGGTTAAAGTGGTTGTTAGCCTCAGTCATGAAATCTGAACAAAGCACATACAGTATATCTGTAGTGTTTACTTATCTATCTCCAAAGCTCTATGTGTAATTTCTCTCTGGTGCTTCATTTTTCTGTTATCAGCATGAGTCACATCATAGAAGTTTTCGAACACATGAGGTGAATTTGTGATGGGGAGGGAGCTCAGCATGCAGCTTGTCTATTCACAACACAGCTCTGTATCCTTTCTTTCTTCCTGTTTGCTGTGTGAAGGGGAGGGGGTGTGTTCCTTTCCTCCAATCAGCTCTCACACAGTGTAACTGCAGCTCTCTGGTCCCTCCTCTGTGCCCCTGACAGATGAAGAAGGATTTTAACATGATTCTGCCATTTTGAAGGGGTGTAGGGGAGAGAAGAGTGCAGATAAACAAGTAAAACCTATGTAGGAGGATTTGTTACATCTCTGTGTATCACCTGAGACCAGTCTCTTTGCTGGGTATATGAGAGGATTTACAACCACGGTAAGTAAGGAGTCTTGTTTTCCTGGTAAACCAAGGACTTAGATATGAATATTTGATTACTTTAGAGCGTCAACCAGTCCAGCAAAACATTTTTTATTTAAGGGCTCAGTCTAAGGTTGCCACCTTTTCTTCAAGTCAAACCCGAACACTTTAACAGCGCACCGCAATTATTATTATTTTTTTATATTATAAACTATATATATATATTGCTATTAAATAACATAATCATATGAAATTAATAACAAGAGTCCCCCTTTACATTAGAGTCCGCAGAGTTCCCCTTTTACATCTGAACTCGCAGAGTTCCCTTTCACTGTAAGGGGGGACTGTGCAGACTCTGATGGAAAGGAGAACTCTGGGGACTCTGACATAAGGGATCCTCTGGGAACCCGGATTTAAGGAGGAACACTGAGAACTCTGATGTATGGAGAGGAAACACTGTGGCCTCCATTGTAAAGGGGAAACCTGATGTAAGGGGTGCTCTGAGAACCCTGATATACCTTAGTATACTCTCTCAGAGGCAGGAGAGGGGGGGGGGAGACTTCAGTCACAGACTGGGATGGATGGTGAGCTCACTCACCCCTTGGCAATCAGCCCCTCTCATCTAGGTGTATCTGAGGCTGCTGGATTTCAAATTTCCGGCCCCCACTTTCCTTTTCTGAAGTACAGCGCCGGGGATTGGAGTGTGGGCAGACACAGAGGGGTAGGCGGTGGGGGGGAGAGGTGCAGATCGAGCCCTCTCATCTCTCCCGTCTGTGTGTGTGTTTGGGGGGGTTGTTAGTGCTTGCTTTGGGCAGCGTGAAAGAATGTAATAGTCACTCTCAGCTTAGACAAATGCAGCCAGCAACCCTGCTGGGAAGCAATAGTCCAGTCTGAATAATGTGTCGGGGTTTCAGGCAGTCTGGACGCATGGTTCCAAACCCAAACTGTCCGGGTAAATCCTAGACAGGTGGCAACCCTAGCTCATTCACATGTGTGCAGAGCCCCATACAGTCCAGAAGAGCAGTTTGTTTACCTTTTGTACTAGTGCTGAGTTGCGTGCAGGCAGTCTATATATGCTTAAGTTATGTATGAACACAGTGACACGGTACTGATCACTCACTGTGTTCATTTACAAAAGGAAGGGGCCCAGGCAGCAGGGGGAATCAGCGCCACATGGGGTGTTTAAGTTGTTCCCAGGCACACCCTGCATGCATGCCTATTTTGCCAGGTCACTGAAGAAAAGACAAGGACCAAGACCGTGCAATTTCAGAAGCAAGTCAGCAATGCCAACTCCCATATTTGTGTCTTAACAGGTTCATTTTAACCACTTCAGCCCCAAAAGGATTTATCCACTTCCTGACCAGACCATTTTTTGCGATACGGCACTGTGTCACTTTAACTGACAATTGTGCGGTCGTGCAAAGTTGTACCCAAACTAAACTGATGTCCTTTTTTCCCACAAATAGAGCTTTCTTTTGGTGGTATTTGATCACCTCTGTGGTTTTTATTTTTTGAGCTATAAACAAAAAAAGAGTGACAATTTTAAAAATATATATATATTTTTAACCATTTGCTATAAAAAATATTAAAATTTTTAAAAAATAAAATAAAAACTTTCTTCCTCAGTTTAGGCCAATATGTAATCTGCTACATATTTTTGGTTAAAAAAATCCAATTAGCATATATTGATTGGTTTGCACAAAAGTTATTGCATCTACAAATTAGGGGATACATGTATGCCATTATTATTGTTTTTTACTAGTAAAGGTGGTGAACTAAGATTTTTAGCGCGACTGCGACATTGTGGCGGACAGATCGGACACGTTTGACACTTTTGGGACCAGTGACATTTATACAATGATCAGTGCTATCAGAATGCATTGATTACTGAATAAATGACAATGGCAGGGAAGGGGTTAACACTAGTGGTGATCAAGGGGTTAAATGTGTTCCCTGGGAGGTGTTTCTAACTGTATAGCGGCTGGGCTGACTGGAGGAGGAGAGTGATCGCTGTTCCTAATCACTAGAAACAGACAATCCCTCTCTACTCCCCTGTCAGAACGGGAATCTGTTGGTTTACACTGACAGATCCCCGTTCTGCCTCTCTCTGGAGTGCCCGCTGGTTGGCTCCTCCCTCCGCTAGTGAATGGGCATGCACGCACCGCCCACAGATCGCCATGTATGTGCCCGACGTATAATGACGGCGATTCCCAACGTGATTGGGTATTCTTTGCTACAAAGATCCTTTCAAGACATTCACTAATTAATAAATTGTAACTCATTTATTAAACTATAAATATTTTTCCATGTGACATAGTGCTGACAAATATTTTTATTTAAAGTAAAACGTAATTAACAAATTGTCTATAAATTAAGCCAACAGCACAATTTGGAAACATTATTAAAGTGTAAAATCAGCCTATTTTCTTTTTTTTTTTTTTCAGATAGAGTAGGAAAGAATTAGAACCAGTAAGGGCCTCTTTGCACTATTGCATTGTGGTAACGCTCATTACTTGCAAATTGTGCATTCATTCTGAATGCTGCCCCTGTGCCCCTTTCTGACAGACATGTGTTGCAGCTCAGCATATCATGCAGCAATACACTAATGCCGCGTACACATGATCGGAATTTTGGTCGGAAAAAGCTCTGATGGTTTTTCCGATGGAATTCCGACAGGATTCCGCTCAAGCTGTCTTGCATACACACAGTCACACAAAAGTTCTCAGAACTTTTGACCATCAAGATCGCGGTGACGTACAACACTACCATGAGCCTAGAAAATTAAGTTCAATGCTTCCGAGCATGCGTCAAATTGTTTCCGAGCATGCGTAGGAATTTTGCGCGTCGGAAATTGTACAGACGATCGGAATTTCCAGTCTGAACTTTTTCTGACCGAAAAATTGAGATCATGCTCTCAATCATTTGCTGGCTGACATTCTGGCAGCAAAAGTCCGATGGAGCATACACACGATCGCATTTTCCGACCAAAAGCTCTCATCGGACTTTTGCTGGTGGAATTTCCGATCGTGTGTACGCGGCATAACATGCATTGTGATGCACTGCATGCACCTTTTTTGATGATTTCTTGAGTGTTAGACAGCCCATACAAAATGATTGGGCTGCCGCAACGCAATACACATCAATGCATCGCAACAGTTTTTTCTGTTCTCTTTGGCATCAAGAGGGATACAAAAAACGTTTAAAAAAACTTTTTTGTAGAATATTACCTGCCATACATGGAGCAAAGTTCATCTGGTTCTGGCAGGTACAGATGGCCAAATACAGTACAGGAGATTCAAATCAATTGGAGCTGTATAGCCTGGATGGAGGAAAGTTTTAGTTTTTTTCTGTTCCGCCTGCAGGCTGAACGGAAAAACATATCTATAAATGCATTGCCAGTGGCTTGAGTTCCCATCAGGTTTTTTTTTTTTTTTTTTTTACAGCAATAAGTATAAGGCATTCAGCCTCCAACTGGAACAGATAGAAGGAAGAAAAGATGACGTGGCTCTAACCTTGCCTTATGCCGTGTACAGACGATCGGACATTCCGACAACAAAATCCTGGATTTATTTCCGATGGATGTTGACTCAAACTTGTCTTGCATACACACGGTCGAACAAATGTTGTCGGAAATGCCAAACGTCAAGAACGCACTGACGTACAACATGTACGACGAGCCAAGAAAAACGAAGTTCAATAGCCAGTGCGGCACTTCTGCTTGATTCCGAGCATGCGTGGAATTTTGTGTGTCGGAATTGTGTACACACAATCGGAATTTACAACGGATTTTGTTGTCGGAAAATTTGAGAACCAGCTCTCAAATTTTGTTTGTCGGAAATTCCAACAAAAAATGTCTGATGGAGCCTACACACGGTCGGAATTTCCGACAAGAAGCTCACATCGAACATTTGTTGTCGGAAATTCCAACCACGTGTACGCGGCATTACACTACTACAAATGATTTTTTTTTTTTATGTTTCCGTCTTGTTACCACTGAGAACAATAAACCCGTCTAGCTTTTCCCCATGTTATCCAAAATTTAAAATAAAGATCTTTTTTTTTTTTATCTGAGGACATCTTATATTAACCTGGTCTAGGTTTGGTTTTATCCCCTCTTATACAATGTATGACGCAATCTTTTGAGTAGTTAGATCCTTGTTAAAATTGTTTTAGTTAAACTACTTTTAGTTTATGTTGAAACTACAACTCAATATTATTACCGTATGTGTGATCTTTTCTTTTTCTGCCACCATATGTACTTATGTATACTAATTGTTACAATTCAATAAACAAATTTGACAAGAAAATATACTTTTCATTGATAAGACATGCACTTATTGCATCCTTCTCTACAATAACATTATCCATAAACTCTACAAAGTCACTGTAAATGAGAAATCTAAACACAAGATGCAGTGTAACAGTGCTACATTAAGTTATTCACCTCTTTCTGTGTTTTTAATCTAAAAAATAATAATATAAAATGCTGTGCACAGTTGATGTGTTTGCGCTACATATATCAGGCTGTTACATTCGATGTCATCTCTCCAACCGGTACCCCCACCCCAGTAGTCACACACCATATGAATAGCAGAACAGTGGCGGAATTATAGGGGTCGCCAAGATCGCCATGGCGACCGGGCCCCTTGCTGCAGAGGGCCCTTGAGGGCCCCCTGTACTCTTCCGTAGGAGGGGTGGCTGAGAGGAGCTCCCCGATCATCAGCCGAACTGAAATCGGCACTGTGCGGGAGCTCCTCACATTAGGGTAAAGTGTGTGCTCTTTGTCTCCCCCTACAGTGCAGTACCCGGCAGGAAGAGCCAAGGTACTGTAAATGTCTGCCGTTTTTTTTTTCATAAGACTAACTACTGTATTTGTGTTTATATGTGTGTGTGTGTGAGCATGCTTGTATGTGTGTGTGTGTGTGTGAGCATGCTTGTATGTATGTGCGTGTGAGCATGCTTGTATGTATGTGCGTGTGAGCATGCTTGTATGTATGTGTGTGTGAGCATGCTTGTATGTGTGTGTGTGTGTGTGTGTGTGTGAGCATGCTTGTATGTGTGTGTGTGTGTGAGCATGCTTGTATGTGCGCGTGTGAGCATGCTTGTATGTGCGCGTGTGAGCATGCGTGTATGTGTGTGTGTGAGCATGCATGTATGTGTGTATGTGTGAGCATGCATGTATGTGTGTGTGTGTGTGTGTGAGAGCATGTGTGTGTGTGAGCATGTATGTGTGTGTGTGTGTGTGTGAGCATGCTTGTATGTGTGTGTTCATATATGTATGTGTATGTATGCATGTGTGTGTGCGCATGTATATGTGTGTGCATGTATGCATATGTATGTATGTGAATGTGTTTATCAGTGGCGGTGCATCCAAAAGGGTGCACAGGTGCCGCCCCCTCTCTCCAGCCACACCCTCTATGACCAATGGATAGATTCATGCATAGCATAGCATGAATCTATCCATGGCCACCGCTGCCACCTCCATATTTAGGTGTCTGGTCCCTTTTGGGGTGTCGGGCGCCTGAATTACAGTGGCAGGGGGTGTTTTGCAGCACCTGATTAGAGCCATGGGCTCTAATAGGCTTCAAAATAGGTGAACTGCGAGCGCCATGCTTGACGCTCACAAGTCTACCCAGGTGTGTTAGAAAAGTGAATTAATATTCACTTTTCTAACACTGAACCGCCTCTCCACCAATCAGGTGTGCGGGTCTGTTACCCATCACAGCTATTGGACGCCTATCAGGAGGAGAGGACGGGAGATGAGGATGGCAGGAGATGCATGGAGGACCCCGCTCATGGCCGTTACCCGCTGCCCCACCAAGACAGGGTAAGTGGCGGGCAGACAGCGAGCAGGTGGTGGGGATTCACAGTGGCAGCATTTGATGGGCACACCAACAGCATTTGATGTGCACAGTGGTGGCATTTGATGGGCACAGTGGCAGCATTTGATGGGAACACTGGCAGCATTTGATGGGCACAGCGGTGGCATTTGATGGGCACAGTGGCAGTGGTGACATTTGATGGTACAGTGGTGACATTTGATGGTACAGTGGTGGCGTTTGATGGGCACAGTGGCTTTAATTGATGTTTTTTAAATCGGTTCCTTTATATGCGGCCACCCACTTGGGATTGGGCCCTGGTGTTCCACCATCGGGGTCGGAGAAAAGAGCCCTGTCCGGAGGTCGGGGGGGGGGGGGGGCCCTCCAAGGTTTCCTGCATCGGGGCCCTGTAGGTTCTAGTTACGCCACTGTAGCAGAATTCTAGAAGCTTGCTAGGAAAATGATTTTTAATATTCAGTGTATATTATAAGGCTTGCTTAAATATGTATCAACATGTTCTGTTTCCCAGGGGAGAAAGTACATGTAATGCTTTGTCCTATGTAAATTCTAGCTGTGAGGTCGGTCCACAGCCTAACCAATAATGCAGCTAGCTAGGAGATTGCTGTTTTGACAGATTTTCTCTGTCTATAAGCGAAGGGGGGAATTTAAGCCTCCATGTTCCTGGCAAGCTGGCAAGTAGACATTATTATTATATTATTATTATACAGGATTTTATATTTATATAGCACCAACAGTTTGCGCAGCGCTTAACAAAATCGCATGTGCAGTTTGTTTTGTTCCAATTAGTTTTTTGATGAAATTCGACATATTTGTTAATTCGGAAATATTTGAATTAACGGAAACCTGTTTTAGCCCTAGTACACACGGTCGGATATTCCAATGGACAATGTCCGATAGGACCATGTTGTCGGTTAATCCGACAGTGTGTGGGCTCCATCGGACTGTTTCCATCGGAGTATCCGACGGACCAAGTTTTCCAACTTGTCTATAAAATTTTCTGACAACATGCTCCGATCGGACTTTGTCTGATCATGTGTAGAGAATTACGATCGGACAAAGTGCCACGCATGCTCAGATCAAATTCCTAGACCAAAGCTATTGGCTACTAGCCTGAACATAGTCCCGTCCTAATGAAATAACGTCATCATCAACTTTGTCCGACTGTGTGTATGCAACAGTTTCAGACAAAATCCGACATATTTGGTTGTCGAAATGTCCGACCGTGTGTACAATGGCTAATGAATTTTTCCGAAATTCTAAGATTTGGAAATTTGAAAATCAAAAAATTTGAAAAGTCGGAATTTCAAAGATTTGGAAATTCAAAAATCGAAAATTCAATAATCTGAAAATACAGAAATTAGGACATTTGAAAATAAGAATGAAAATCTGAAAATTATAACAAAAATCTTAAAGTTAGAAAACCCGAAATTTTCGAAAATTGGAAATAATAACTAACTAACTAATAATAACTATTACTAACTATTAAATTATAGGTATTGGAATTTCCTTTCAAATTTGGCTGTTAGTGATGGTGTGTAATGATAGACAGGTTTTGTTTGTTTTTTTGGGAGGGTGCATGTGATCAGCACAGGGCCAATCAGCACTGTCCAGATAGAGGGTCAGGGGTCATGCAGCCTCATAGGACAGTCAGAGAATGAAAGCTCCTCCTACAAGCTTTAACCAATGCTTGGACCAACATTGATAGAAGTCACAAGACTGCTATATACTGCTGATGAGAAAGGGTACTTAGCAGTTTATATTTACTAAAATAATTGCATTTCCATGTTCTGTGTACTCTGGGAGACTAGATATAGTGAATGCAAGGTCCTGGGTTTAGTAACACTTAAACTTCTTGGTGCCAACCGCACACAAATATGCGGGATTTATAAACAGCAGCGATCGGGAGCATTCCATTAGCCGCTGGTAACTATGCGCTGTTTGCAATGTGGTACACAAATATGCAGCCACTCTGCACCAAGGCCCACCCACCGGTAGGCCGCATATTTGTGTGCTGTTGGCACCAAGAGGTTTAAGTGTTACTAAACACAGGACCCTGCATTCACTATATCTATGGAAATGTAATTATTTTAGTAAATATAAACTGCTAATTACTCTTTCTCATCAGCAGTATATAGCAGTCTTCTGACTTCTATCAATGTCCGTCCAAGCACTGTGTATTATTACACACCAAACTGAGCAAGTGCAGCTTGCCTCCAAGGCTGTGTACTATCAGCAGGTGGATTTGGAACTGTGGAAGAAGGGGAGGATCAGATAAGACAGGATCAAACAGCCTTTTTACACAATGCGGAAGATTAACGCCTTTGGTTCCACACTGAGTATAACAAGCATGCTTTACTGCATATACAGACTGATTTTACTGTTGTGGCTTTAGTAACACTTTAAGTCTGTTTAATATTCCCCAAAGTACAGGCAATAGTTCACTCTGTTGAATTATATGTGACTACAGGATTAATTTTCTACCAGCTGGGTCACTGCTGAATGAAACATTTATGCTGAATTATTTTTATCTTGAAATGCAAAAGTTATTGGAGGGAGGATATTGTCTGTTTTCAATGCAATGCTCTAATTGAACTGTTCACTATTTAGAACAGTAGGAGATAGGTCCATATTAGCTGAACTTCAGATAATCGTGTTCTCCTATGCACACTCAGTTTCCTCTCTCATTGTGATTTTGCTATAAATTTAGTTGAAAGTGTGCAGAGGTGGTACATATGAGGGTTAAGTTAAGTTTATAAGCATGTTTAGCTTGCAGGTGAGGTGTAAGAATGACTTTAAGGTTAACATTATGTGTATGGTTATGTTCAGCATTAGCGGTTGGGTCAGGTTAAGCTGTTAATAGCCAAAGTTAAGGGTTCATTTTCGGTTTAGAATTATGGGTTAGGGTCAGGAGAGTGTTAAAGCGGAGTTCCACCCAAAAATGTAACTTCCGCTTTACGCGAAGGTGACCCGCCTTTTTTTGGTGAGGGGGGGTGGATACCCTCTTTTTAGAGGGATCCAACTCCCACTTCCTCCTGGGGCACCGCGGCGCCGGAAGCAAGTTCACCTCTCCCCCCTCACTCTCGGCAACAATCTGGGACACGTCACAGGTCCCAGATGATTACCCAGCCAGTCACAGTGCACAACGCAGCTCGCACATGCCCGGTGCGTGCCTGGCTGCAAAGCCACAGTCGGGCGCCCACAGTGACAATGCCAGCGCCTCAGAGAGGAGGGGGAGAGGAGCGAGGCTTCATACACCCACATCACTGAACCGTGGGACAGGTGAGTGTCTGATTGATAAAAGTCAGCAGCTACACATTTTGTAGCTGCTGACTTTTATATGGGTGGGACTCCACTTTAACTTACAAAGTGGCCATTCCAGATGGAAACAAACAATGTCATTGGGTGTGGAATATTGTTAGTGACAGCAATATTTGAATCCAAATACACCAGCCAAAATGATAATGTCTAAAGTGAAGGTGTACTGAGCATGTCAGATGCATCATTCTTCCTACCCCAGCAATGATGTCATGGTTCTCAAAAAGAATCTGCCTTTTTCATGAAAGTGTCTGAAAGAAGAACTTTGTGTTTTCTGTGGTGGCCAAACTGGTTTAGTTGCCTAATCTTCATATGAAACAGCCATGAAATATGAAAAAGACCTTCACATGAAACAGCCAACACAGCAAGTTATCATCTGAGTCACATCCATATGTGGGGCGTAAGGTGCAAAGACAACCAGATTCTCATGAAAGCAAATCTGGGGTCACAGTCTGGATATATGTTGTGCCATTCCTCAACAGGGGCCCTGAGGGACTTCTAGCAGGGCATGTTTTCATACCGATAGGTAAAAGCAGAAATCCCTTTAAAACAGGCCCCTAAAAACTACAAGAGTTGGAAAACATTACTTGTTAGCAGGCCACTGAGGACCAGCGTTGAGTAACACTAATTAAGTAGATCAGTTATTAGGGTGTGCTATGTGAGCAGATTAAAAACAAAAACAAAATAAATCCAAACCCTGAGAAAGAAATTGAAAAAAATAATCTACACAGTGCTTTTTTCTAACTGTACTATTTCCCAAGTCCCCCCACACACAGTGACTGCTACAAAGCATGGCCTAGTAGTAAACACTTGAGTTATGGCTTCTCATCATCCAGCACTCTACTGGGAACAGGCTGTTAGCTGTGCCTGGCAAAGTATGGCAGTTCAATTCCAGTGTGGAGGTGAATCTCTCCTTGAGCCTCCAGAGCAAAGGTGGGGTGAGCTGCTTCTGTAAACCGATGCCTGAAGGTGAACAACAACTGTCCTTTCTGGACGTTATAGAAAGAGAGTCTTCCTTTCCTGTAGTCTAAAAGAACACCGACCCGGACTGGAGGCTCCGTCAGGTGGACTTCACTCCAAACTTCATTGTGGAGGAACTTATACGAGAAGCTGAAAGAAGACACAAATATAGCTGTATGAATTGAGAATGTGGAGGGAAGAAAAAATGAAATGCCAAAAAATTTTGCTAAAGCAGTTAGAATGTATGTAAACCTCAAGAATGAACACTTACTACGTGTTTGGTAAATGCAAAAAAATAAAAAAAGTTCAATTTCTGTAAAATCTTTTTCTTGGACTCACATGATAGTAAAATGGAATGTATGTATTTCCAGGCTTTATCAGTCACTGTAGGCATACCCCTGCAGAGTCTTCAGGGTCTGAGAGATAGAGATGGATCACAGCTCTGGACCTGTAAAGCACCCTGCAGATTTGCTAAGGTGAGAGCCCAAGCAGGATTCAGCACCCAAAGCAAAATTATAGACTATTTTACCATCCTGTGTTCCCTAATAGATGATAAAGAAATGAATTTGATCAAGCCAAACATCTTGTTAGAGGATACCTCCCTTTGATCTCTGCTGTACCTTATCAGTTATATTATTTTGAGGACTACATGACCCAGATCATCTATTTTATGGACAATTAGACAAGAGGTGGCTACAGCAATCCTTCCCTGCTGTTCTAATACAGTAGGGCCAGTGCGTAATGGCATACTAGGACAGTAAGGGTGTTACTGATAGATTGCCAGTTGAAAATTAAAGTGGTATTAAAGGTTCAGCCTTTTTTTTTATTTAAACAACAAACATAACATACTTACCTGCTCTGTGCAAAACTTCTTTGGGTCCCCTGTCAGCGCTCCTGGGTCCTCCCCCCTTGACCAGTGCCCCCAACAACAGCAAGCCACTTGCTATGGGGGAACTGATGCATGCTAGCTACCGAACCCCGCTCTATGCATCTAAAGGACACATAGAGCCGTGGCTCGGTCTCACCCCCGCCCTTTCTTCATTGGCTCACCGGCTATGATTGACAGCAGTGGGAGCCAATGGCTCCTGTTGCCGTCTCAGCCAATGAGAAGATTGAGTCCCGGGACAGCCAAGGCTATCATGCACATCGCTGGATCTAGAGGGGGCTCAGGGGAGTATTAGGGGGGCTGTGGGGGGAGCAGCACACAGAAAGTTCTTTACCTTCATGTATAGAATGTAGCCTTTACAACCACTTTAAGAGAAAAAGTCTGAAAAATAGAAAACCATTGCAGCCACCACATCTAAGGACTGGTAAGCTGCAATATATTACTATTTTTGTTTTGTTTTATGTTTTATATACATTTTAACCACTTTAGCAATTACAGTTGTTTACTCTTTTTTATCTGACCAACTAAGCTATGGACCAACTAATTTTGCAATAACTTTTTCATGATAGGAAAGAGATACATATATTGTTTTTTTCAAGGGGGGGGGGGGGGGGGGGCAAATGTAATTGTTAGTATTGGAAATATTTACCTTCCGATATATTTTAAAGACAAAAATATAAAATATGTAATACTTTTTTCCCAATTTGACTGGTGAAACAGCTAGAGTAATCTGCGATTTAACTGTTTACATGACTTTAAAAATCTTAGTTAAAAAGTTTCTAGTAAAACGCATGATGACATTATTTCAAAAGAAGTAAAGGCGTGTTTAACATTTTTTACAGAAAATAAATGACAGAAAATCGAAATAATAAGGTATTAGTGAAAAAAACTTTTTAAAGAGGAACTTCAGCTTTTTCAGCAAGATTAATATTGATGATGTTTAAATGATAGCCTTTCTTTACCTAATGATGGAACATCCTTACCTACTCTGAATGCTCTTGAGTCTGTTTTTTTTTTTTTCCATTCATAATATGCTGACCAACACCACTGTAAAGAACTTAGACATCGTGCTTTCTTAAGGTTTCTTTGTATTTTATGCTTGTGAAATTCCCTAATAAACTCAAATTGATCTAAAAGTCAGCAACTAAAAATAATGTAGCTACCGAGTTAAAAATCAGTTACTTAACAGTGCCTGAAGTCCAGAGCAGTCTTCCCGCAGCTGGTTTTTCTTACTGCTGCGGGTCACTGGCGCTACAATCTTAGCTGCAGGAGTTGGCCCTGGCTTTCTGGAGAACCACAATTGGCTTCCTGTTGTGCATCTGCAAGCACTTTGTGAATGGTCAATGTTGACGTCAATGTCAATGTCAATGGTGAATGCAGCTATGGGAGGGAAGGGGGCAAGAGATGATCTCCTCACCTAGGCGAGGATTGCGGAAGTGGAACTGAGTGCCAATGAAAATCAGTACTCACTTCCCCCCTCCCCCAAAATCCGTCAGATTTTTTCCGATGGATGTTGGCTCAAATTTGACTTGCATACACAGGGTCGCACAAAGTTGACGGAAATTCCGATCGTCACGAAGGTGACGTACAACACGTACGATGGGACTATAAAGAGGAAGTTCAATAGCCAGTAGCCAATAGCTTTTGTCTTGTATTTATTCTGAGCATGCGTGGCACTTGAATTGCATTGCATTGCATTGCAAGTGCATTGGAATTGTCTACACACGATCGGAATTTAAATCGTATTTTGTTGTCGAAAAATTTTATATCCAGATCTCAAACTTTGTGTGTCGGAAATTCCGATGGAAAAAGTCCAATGGAGCCCACACATGGTCTGAATTTCCGACAACACGCTCCGATCGCACATTTTTCATCGGAAAGTCAGATTGTGTGTACAGGGCATAACTCAGAAAGCGAACGAGCGGGATTTAATTTTTTTGAGTGACGTTCTGCTTTAAGGAAAGAAAAAGTATGAAGCAGTTAATAAGGACGAAATAGGGTAAACTAGGGCTTAATGATGCATTAAATAGGAATTTCAGAAAAAAAGAACTTTGCAAGTTTGCACCTGAAAAAATTATAGCTGCAACATATTACAATGTAACCAAATAACTACATTGTTTATATCAATCAAAACTGTAGTAAATTGTTACAAATGATCCACTCCCGATAGTTGTTGTACACAGAGTAGAACCTTGGATGTGCAGAACTTGGAGGCCATACAGAATAAATCAAATTAAATTAAGTCTTGCAGGGAATTTCTAAGCCCTTGTACACACGGTCGGACATTCCGACAACAAAATCTGTCGGATTTTGTCTGACGGATTCTCTCCAAAATTTGTGTTGCATACACACGGTCGGACAAAGTTGTCGGAAAATCCAATCGTACGTAACGTGATGACGTTATTTCATTACGACGGGGCTACGTTCAGGCTAGTAGCCAATAGCTTTGGTCTAGGAATTTGATCTGAGCATGCGTGGCACTTTGTCCGATTGGAAATTCTCTACACACAATCGGACAAAGTCCGATCGGATCATGTTGTCGGAAAGTTTTATAGCCCAGCTCTAAAACTTTGTCCGTCGGATATTCCGATGGAAACAGTCCAATGGAGCCCACACACAGTCGGATTATCTGACAATACGGTTCGATCGGACATTTTCCATCGGAATGTCCGACTGTGTGTACAGGGGCTAACAATCATGACCAAGCTGTTGCCTGCCCATTTCTACTCTTCTTACCTCCCTATTATCTACAAATAGGAATTGACAGACCTACTAGCCAATGGGGAGGTGAGCAGAACTGGACAACTCACAGATTAGCCTTAAAAACTGGGTACTCCCTTCAGGTCTAAATTTAAGTCTCAAAAGATAAAAAAAGACCCAAAGTGTACCTAGTATGTTCTTCACTTTCTCAACTCCTTTAGTGTCTAACATGGAGGTAAAGGGGAGTAAAAGGGATGGCCCGCCTATTGGTCATGCTGGCTGCCTTGGATATTTCCCTAGCAGGGTACCAGATTACTCTAATGCCCCACACACAGGATCAGACTTTCCGACAACAAAACTGTGGATTTTTGTTCGAAGGGTGTTGGCTCCAACTTGTCTTGCATACACACGGTCACGCAAATGGTGGCCAACAATTACGAATGTAGTGATGTACAAGACGTATGCGATATCTCCATTATGAACACTAGTTTTACAAGACTGAATGCATCCAGGTTGTCCTTGATTCCGAGCATGCGTGGACTTTTGTGCGACGGACTTGTGTACACACGATCGGAAAGTCCAACAACAAACATTTGTTAGCGTAAAATTTGAGAGCCTGTTAGCCAACATTTGTTGGCGGAAAGTCCGACAATTAATGTCCGATGGAGCATACTCACGGTCGGACTTTCCGACCTATACTATAAATTGGCCCTGGTATGTGTTTGTAAGTGTGTCGGGACCCTGCTGGGTAAAGGACTGCGCTATATCAAGATGCAACTCAACGCATACCATTTGTTTGGGACCACTTTACATGGTATCACTAATAGGTTCGCCCAATATACAGCATCTTTGTTTTTCAAGACAAAAAGCTGAAATTACTTATTTCTCCTATAACAAATTCTGATGATTTTAGTATGACAGCTCAAAAACTGAAATAATAGCATATTGTAACCATTCTGTTGCACTGGATAGGCTCCAAGTAATGTCACTTACACAGGGAGAAGGTGCTTCCAATGAAAGTGTGGAAATTTTGCTTGATGTAGCTACCCACTTAAGCATGCTCTCTAAATTGGTTGCATAGATTTATCTAGTTATTACCTTGTAGAAGAACAAGAGCACTGCATACACCACGATGTGCTGTCTTGTGCAGAGGGATCTTCCTCTGGAGAGTTGTGAAAGGTTGCACCAACGCTGTAGGCACTGCACTCAGTTACCATCATCTCCCAGTAATGTCTCCCACTGGCTGGCAGCAGCTCCCCCAGAACTAAGGGAATTCTATATAAAAAAAAATAATAAAAACTGTTTTTGGTTTTGGATTTCCAGGCTGCAGAACTTGAGTAGAATGCTGAGTTATATTTTAAAGTGAGAATACCTTTATTCAGCTACCCATAATTGTATAGCCAGCCCAGATAAGGTCCATTTCATGTACAAATGCATCAAGCATTACAATCTCCATGCCTTATTGAGAGAATCCTCACATCAACATTCTATTGATATGGCAAGGTCTACAAGAACCATACCTAAACGCTTGCCATTTGACCTTATTGACAAAATGTAAAAGCTGCAGGACATCAGAACAGAAGATATTGTAAAAAATAAAGCAGCATTTTACAGTTAACTTTATGTTCAGTACTTCCAATACAGAAAAGCACCAGCCAGACTTGTATGGCAGCTTATATCGGGCTACAAATCAAATCATACTGACATCAAATATTTGTAGTAGTGTGGGTACTTTCCTCAGTCACATTTTTGATTGTGGAGACCTTGTTTGCAAGCTAAAGAATGGGTTTCCTAGTCCTGGTATGGACTGGGGGGGGGCCCACGCTGTTTTTTTAAACATTTTTCTATTTCCGTTAATAGTATTGTATTGTGGGCAATTTAAATGTCATTTCATGCATTTATTTTTCTTTAGAAATGTCATTTTTGCTGCTGCATATTCTATACATGCTACAGATGTGCCACTTTACAGGCAGACTAAGCGGAACCCTACTTTGAGTGAAAAAATAAAAATGAAAAATTCCTTTAAATATAGTGCCTGGGGAGGGTCCCCTTAGTCTGCCTGTAAAGTGGAGTTGTGTATCTGTAGGATGTATAGAACATGCTGCAGCAAAAATTATATTTATAAATAAAAAAACAAAACAAAAAGTCAAATCACATTTAAATTGACTCGTGGTTGTAATTGCCGGCACCCAGCTATTGTAAAAAATAAAATGCCATGGGACCATGCCTAAGTTAAAAAAATTGTGTGGGGTCCCCCCCAAAATCTATACCAGGCCCTTATCTGGTAAGCAGCAGCACACTGACCTTCCCAGTGAAAGGTTGTGCAGGGGGCGTGTGTCAGGGCAAGTCTGATCATTGGAGGAGAGTACACTGAGTTCCCAGCATAGCTAAAGAACTGTCCAAGGTGTGTTTTCCTGCTTAGTGTTGTCAGTTTTCTAGTAGGAAAGCAAAGGGACTGACAGGAACACCAGGGATTTCACACAAAGGAAGCAATATAAAGAGAACAGGATATTTTTTCATACAAGTACGTGGTACAGCAGGCACATATCAGGAATATGAAATGTTGGGTTTACATACCCTTTAAATTATAAAAGATGCAAGTTTTGGGACCCCTGAGTAAGGATCCTAATGGTTTCCCAAAGCTAGCATTTTTAGGAAAATAAGTTATCAAATAATGGGTACCAATTAAACACCTAACTTTTCACATTTATCAATGGCCAACGCAACACAAGACTTTACTAGCCTTTTAAAAGTAAAAGTCCATTCTAAGAGCATACTTCACAAGATGCCTATCATTACCTTTATAAGCCATTCTGATTTAGTTTCACTTTGTTATTGCCTTTTTGTAGGATCAGGAAGGAATTTTTCCCCCACTGGAGCAAATTGGACCATGCTTTAAAGAGTTTTTACCTTCTTCTTGATCAAATATGGGTATAGGATTCTGTATATGGAGGTTTTCTATTTATTTTCAATTTCTATATTCAATTTTTTTTTTTTTTTTTTTTCTACCGTGAAGTCTTTCCCTGACTTCAGGACAAAATCCTCCCACTTGCCATTCTGCGGTCTATGTGGCTAGTAAGGGCACTTTAATAGATAGTGTAGAATGGCAGTTGGTTGCGATAAGCCATGAAATCAAGGAATGGCAGGTGGCAGTAACAAGGTGAAACTAAATCAGAGATGGGCATAAAGGGGGCCTTTCTGGTGTATAAATAATAGCAATAGCAGGTATCTTATGGTGTCTGCTCTTCAGCAGGATTTCTATACATGTAAAAAGGAGTACAGGTTCACTAAAATAAGACCACCCGATATACTTCAAGTAGCAGTGATGAAATAGAACCTCTACTTATGCTGCTTCACAGTTTGGGTTTCAGCTGAAGCTAACAAGATCCCATCCACCTCTGATGCCTAAGAACTGTTATACAACGCTTTGAATTCACTTAGATACTTTTATGCAATATGGATGGCTTTCCGCCAAACCTTGCAAATGCTACAAATGATGCTGTTATCACTTCATTTACTTCAAATATATTTACTGCCTTGAAAGTCGATACAAACCCTGCGATTTCTCTCTCTTCAGCAATGCTGATCACAGTTCCATCTGGCGACAAGTCCAGGGCAGGGTGTGCAGTATCCCTCAGTAAGTGAAATCTAGTACCTGCAAAAAAAAAAAAAAAAAAGACTTTAGCATTCTGAACTAAATGTTCTTCATGCTTTTCTTATTCTACCAAGAATGTTAGCAATTGAAATGGGTAGGGTCACAACTAAATAAGTGACTTCTCATTTGCTCCATGGCCATATAAATAAAGCAATAAGTGACAATAAAGAGCTTAGGAAACAATTTTGTTTACTTATCCGTTTAGACACTATAGCACACAATTTCTTATCACCAAAATACAGTAAGACAGCACTTTGAAAATCCTTCAAGCTCTTTAACAGATAGAGCATGTAAAGCAATAAAGGAACTATGTTTCATGAATTTGCAGGTCTTCTTTATGAAAGTACAATGTCATTTCCACCTTGGTCCTTTTTTGTTTGGCATGATCTACCTGCAGTTAAGGAGCTCCAGGGATTTCTGAAGTGCTGGCTCTTTTGGTTATGAACATTTGTTGTGCCACCACTTGCCAAGGACCTTATTACCATTCTGGAGGTACATGTGTGGGATGGATTTTGTGTGTAACGTCCTGCTCTTCAGGACTTAAAATTACAAGGCATTCCCAGGCCAACTAAGAGAAATGTAATTTATTTTTCTTTCCATTTCCAGTACCAGGTATTGTTGACAATTGCATACTCCATCCCCCCCCCCCCCCATGCAAGAGTGGGACATTCTTACCAATGGCTACTTAGGCCCTGATCCCACCATTGTGAAGGCATGTGGGCATACCCTATATTCCTTCCTACCTGCAATTATTTTGATTTTTAAGGAGTGTTGGTAAAGATCAACGTGGAGTGAAAGTAGTGCTAAATGTAAGTACAAGGCATACCCCACTTTTAAGTACACTTTTAAGTACACAATGTACAAAGTACACAATGGGGTTTATTTAATAAAGCTGGAAAGTGCAAAATCAGGCTCACTTCTGCATAGAAAACAATGAGCTTCCAGGTTTTTATTACCAAAGCTTAATTGAACAAGCTGGGGTTAGAAGCTCATTGATTTCTATGCAGAAGTGAGCCTGATTTTGCACTTTGCAGCTTAAGTAAATAAACCCCATTGTGTACTTAAAAGTGGGGTATGCCTGTATAGGAATCAGAGGCATCAGAATTTTTTAATTCTGATTTTAGAAAAGTACAATACATATCTCTAGTGATTGGTCTGGTCAAGCTTCTTAATCGCAATTTGGCCCAATTATCAATAATTTGCATTCACAAAAGGCAGTGGTGCTTCATTCCACCAGAGGGAGCACTCCACTCAAAGTCAAGGTCAATATTTTGGTTGGACTATAACCATGGCTGGTAGTTCACTACATTTGTTTTTTTTATATATATAATTTAATCTTTTATTATGAATGTTATAAATATACATGACACAAGTAGTCTCTTCTCTTATGTCAAAAACCCATTCCCCCCCTAGTTGATCTGTTATCCTCTACATCGTTCTATCTTGGCATGTTTCAGTAATACCCTGTGAGTATTTTTCTGACGTTTTAAATATTTTCCATTTCGCCCAGGTTGCTCTATAATTTTTAATCTGTCCCTGCTCAGCGCTACACAGGTACTCCATATTGCTAATATAATCCACTCTCTGTATCCACTCTTTGATACTTGGCTTCTTAATACATTGCCATTTTCTACGGATAAGACCTTTTGCTGCGTTGAGCAGGAATGGGACCAATGTTTTTTTTTATATTGTTTTGAGGGTGTTATCGCCTCCGTATATTCTAAAATACCTCACCAGTATTCTTTTATCTCTTGGCATTTCCTCCATATATGCAATGTTGTTTACTAGTTGTTTACAGTTCCTCCAACAATGTGGGGGTTTATGTGATTGGATTTTATTGATTCTTTCTGGTGTCAAATGCCATCGTACCATGCACTTGTAATTTACCTCAATCAAGGTTATATCAGATGCATAGTTGTATACTGCACCTATCATTTGTGTTTCGTCCAGTTTTATTCCCATATCCTGTTCTCATTTTTCTATAAAGTAAGGTTCCCATGTCCATCTAGTTCTGTTAGAATGTCGTATATTTGAGATATCCCGTGTCTTACAGGCTTTCTTGTACTACAGAGTTTTTCTATTGCTGTTAACTCATTCTCCTCTCTAATTGGTTGGGGGATTGTGCATATAAAATATTTTATTTGTAGATACTCCTATTCTTTCAGATGTGACCACCCGTGCTTCATTATTAAGTCCTGTTTTGTCATAATTTCCCCCGTGAGTTATGATATCCTTTAGTTGTGCATTTCCCATTTGTTTTCCCCACCGTGTTCCATTCCCTGAGGGGAAAAAAATTTGTACCTGCTAGTGGGGTTAATGGAGAATTATATTTCAGTTCACTACATTTTAATCACAATACAGCAATATATAAATGAGAAGTGTATAAATGTTGCATTATCTCAGTGACACTTGTGGGCATGTACATGCATCCTGACTGTGTATATCTGTATCTCAATTGACAAAGACCATTTTTTTTATACATGCTGTGTATATTTAACCACTTGGGTACCGCGCTATTGCAAAATGACGGCAATAGCGCGGACCCACATTTCCGGGACTACGTCTATTGACGTCATCCCGGATACGAGCGGCCTGCGCGCCCCCTGAGGGGCGCGCGCGGCGCGCTCTGTGATCGGCGAGTCCGTGAGACTCGCCTGATCACCGATCCGTGTAAGGGGTCGATCCTGACCCCTTATCACGTGATCAGCTGTCAGCCAATGACAGCTGATCATGTGATAAAACGGAGCCGGTAATCGGCTAGTATTCCTCCTCGCGCTGACAGCGCGAGGAGAAAAAAAAAAAAGCCGATCGCCGGCGGCCGTGTTCGGGACATCAGTCCCGATCACGGCCAGCAATTTAAACGGACACCTGCCCCCTGCCAGTGCCCACCTGCCACCCGCAGTGCCATCCTGAAATAAAGTAAGTGCACCCCTGTCAGTGCCACCCAGCAGTGCCCATAGTGCCCACAGTGCCACCCAGCAGTGCCCACAGTGCCACCCAGCAGTGCCCACAGTGCCACCCACAGTGCCACCCAGCAGTGCCACCCACAGTGCCACCCAAAATCTGCCTCAAAGGTGCTGCACCCCAGTGCCGCCCATCAGTGCCCAGCAGTGCCGCCCATCAGTGCCCAGCAGTGCCGCCCATCAGTGCCCAGCAGTGCCACCTATCAGAGCCACCTATCAGTGCCACCTATCAGTGCCCATCAGTCCCATCTATCTGTGGTACCTATCAGTGCCCATCCGTGCCACCCATCCGTGCCACTTATCCGTGCCACCCATCCGTGCCATCTTATCTGTGCCCATCTTTGCCCATCAGTGCCGCCTTATCTGTGCCCATCGGTGCCGCCTTATCTGTGCCTATTAGTGCCGCCTTAACTATGCCTATCAGTGCCCACCAGTGCAGCCTATCAGTGCCCACCAATGCAGCCCATCAGTGCCCACCAATGCAGCCCATCAGTGCCCACCAATGCAGCCTATCAGTGCCGCCTAATCAGCGCACTTCAATGAAGGAGAAAAATGACCCGTTTGCAAAATTTTATAACAAACTATTAAAACATGATTTTTTTTTTTTTTTTTTGCATCTTTTTTTGTTTGTTTAGCAAAAAATAAAACTCCGAGCTGTAACTAAATACCACCAAAAGAAAGCTCTATTTGTGGGAAAAAAATGATAAAAATTTCATTTGGGTACAGTGTTGTATGACCGCGTAATTGTCACTCAAAGTGCATCAGCGCTGAAAGCTGAAAATTGGTCTGGGACTGAGGGGGGTTTAAGTGCCCAGTAAGCAAGTGGTTAAGCTATCCAAAATATTGTGTACATGCAGAAAGAAAGACTTTTACTCTACACTAATGATTGTTAAAACCGTTAAATACAATGGTGCCATTTTGCAAAATGTGTTGAAGCCAACTGGGAAAGGTGCAATGCCTTTAAATGGCTCCTGGGCCAACTCCTTTGTTAGTCATATTATTCAATTTTTTCACAGTATGATAAAAACAGTTAAAGAAATAGTAGCATAAGAAAATATGTAAAGTGACAGTACTCAACTTACAGTGCCTTTGCAAAAGTATTCACCCCCCCCCCCCCCCCCCCCTTGGCATTTTTCATGTTTTGTTGCCTCACACCTTTTGCTGCTATCACAGCTCCAAGTCGCTTTGGATAAGTCTCTATGAACTTGCCACATCTTACCACTGTGATTTTTGCCCATCCCTCCTTGGAAAACTGCTCCAGCTCCTTCAAGTTGGATAGTTTGCGGTTGTGAACAGCAATCTTTAAGTCTGACCACAGATTTTCTATTGGATTGAGGTCTGAGCTTTGACTAGGTCCTTCCAACACATTTACATGTTTCCCCTTAAACCACTCAAGTGTTGCTTTAGCAGTGTGTTTACAGTCATTGTCCTGTTGGAAGGTGAACCTCCATCCTAGCCTCAAATCACGCACAGAGTGGTACAAGTTTTGCTCAAAAATATCCCTATATTTAGCACCATCCGTATTTCCCTCAACCCTGACCAGTTTCCCAGTCCTTACTGCTGAAAAACATCCCCACAGCATGATGCTGCCACCACCATGTTTCACTATGGGGATGGTGGTCTTTGGGTGATGGGATGTGTTGGGTTCGTGCCAGACATAGTGTTTGATGGCCAAAAAGTAAAATTTTAGTCTTATCAGACCAGAGCACCTTCCTCCATACATTTTGGGAGTCTCCCACATGCCTTTTCGCAAACTCAAAATGTGCCATTTTGTTTTTTGCTGAAAGTAATGGCTTTCTTCTGTCCACTCTGCCAAAAAGTTCAACTCTATGGAGCGTACGGCTTATTGTCGTCCTATGTACAGATACTCCAGTCTCTGCCGTGGAACTCTGCAGCTCCTCCAGTGTTACCTTAGGTCTCAGTGCTGCCTCTCTGATTACTGCCCTCCTTGCCCGGTCCGTGAGTTTTGGTGTGCGGCCATCTCTTGGCAGGTTTGCTGTTGTGCCGTGTTCTTTCCATTTGGTTATGATAGATATGATGGTGCTCCTAGGGATCATCAAAGATTTGGATATTTTTTTTATAACCTATCCGTGACTTGTACTTCTCAACAACATTGTCCCTTACTTGTTTGGAGAGTTCCTTGGTCTTCTTGGCAGTGTTTGGTTAGTGGTGCCTCTTGCTTAGGCGTTGCAGCCTCTGGGGCCTTTCAAAAAGGTGTGTATATGTATGACAGATCATGTAACACTTGGATTGCACACAGGTGGACATAATTTCACAAATTATGTGACTTCTGAAGGTAATTGGTTGCACCAGAGATTTTTATTTGCTTCATAACAAAGGTGGTGAATACATACGCACAAGCTAATTATCAGTTTTTTATTTCTGAAAAATAGTTTCATATATATATTTTTTTCTAATTTTACTTCACCAACTTAGACTATTGTGTTCTGATCCATCACATATAATTCAGATTAAAAAAACATTGAACTAAAGGCTGTAATGTAACAAAATAGGTAAAAAGCCAAGGGGTGAATACTTTCGCAAGGCACTATACGATCCCCTGTACAAAAAAGCAACGTAAATACAAAGAACACTAAATAATAAAGTAAACTAGTAGAACTTTTTTATTTTCATGCAAATTTCACCTATGCAGATCAACAAGCAAAACTGAGAGTTTCCGCAGTTTACTAGGACTGGCTAAAAGAATATAGCAGTTGAAAAGTCATTGTTCCAAGTGTAGATGAAGTACTTACCTTTGGTGGATATGAGAGCTGCCTCGCTCTGCTCGCTGCTTCCGAATGCATTGGCAGCTTTTACATAGAAGAAATAGTTCTCTCCTGGTTGCAGTGAAACTCTCAGCTGCTGATCCTTAATACCAGATACAGACCTGGAAAGTATAACCAAATCAGAAAGTTTCATGCTTACTAGAGGGAACATCTATTCAGACCCCTAACTCATGACTAAGAGCAACTTTATTAGAAAAAAATAAATTACTTATCAGGATAAGTACAGCTGTGCGCTTAAGTTTACATACCCTGGCAGATTTTATGATTTGTTGGTCATTTTTCAGAGAATATAAATGATTACACAAAAACATTTCTTTCACTCATGGTTAGAGTTTGGCTGAAACCATTATTATCAATCAACTGTGTTTATTCTTTTTAAATCATAGTGACAACAGAAACTACCCAAATTACCCGATCAAAATGTAGCGCTGGCTCCTGACAAGCAGGCGATATGTTTTTTTATCTTGACTTTGCCTAAGAAAGTCTTTTTCTATGGTACGTAAATCACCAAATTCTTGTGTGCCTCCCAGGGATGGAAGCGCCCGAGCTCTGCCTAGGCTCGCTTGATCCCAGTGGCTGCTGAATAAGCAGGTGGCTACAGAATATGGTTTGGAGTTCCCCTATGTTCCCAAGGAAATTATGCAGGAAATTGAGAAAAGCCAGTGATGTGTGGGACTACCTGAAAGTACCAAAGCCCTTCACGAAACAAGGATGTTCCCCCAGTATGTACAAACGCTTCACTGGTTCTCTTCAGCACTGGAGTTTTGGAAGGCACATATACTCTGATAAAGTTGTTATTTGCCGACCGGGAAAGGACAATGTAGTGTATTTCATCTCCACCGTGGATGCCCAAGGGAAAACATTAACTTGCCTGATCCTTGTTTTTATTGGTAAAGCAATTATAGAGACTGTTTTTTCTCTCTGCTTGAAATAAATAAAGTACAAGGACTGTGGGGCTAGTTAGAAAGTGTTATGCCCCGTACACACGAGCGGACTTTTCGACATCCAAACTCCGACGGACTGAGTCCGGCGGACTATCCGATCGTGTGTGGGCTGCAACGGACTTTAGTGAAGCTAACGTCTGACGGACTTTAGAAATGAAGCATGCTTTAAATTTTCCCGACGGAACTCCGCCGGACCCGGTCCCCTTTGAAAAATCCGCTCGTGTGTGTGCTACTCCGACGGACTAAAACCGACGCTAGGGCAGCTATTGGCTACTGTCTATGAACTTCCTACGTCGAATCCAGTCGTACGTCATCACGTTCGACTCCGTCGGAGTTTGGTGTGATGGTGTGTGGTCAAGTCCGTTCGGTCGAAAAGTCCGCCAGAACTCCGTCGGAACTCCAGCGGAACTCCGGCGGAACTCCTTTGGAGGTCTGTCAGACTTAATTCCTCTCGTGTGTACGGGGCATAAGGTTTACTAGAGGAAAGCTCGTGTGAAGGTCATCTATCGGCCACAGCACTTGTATGGAGGACTTGTATTCTGTTGCTCTTGCCACTAGATGGTGAGAGTCTGCACAAACACCTGGACAATTGCATGCAGACATGTAGGTTAATAACACTGGAGAGAGAGTCTCATTTTCTGTTGGGAATGGGACTTTGCTTCCTATAACTGCACACATAGTATGTGTTCCTGTTGTTTTTTTTTGTGTATTTTCTTTTCAGGAATCACCGAGATCGCCTATCAAGCTACCGGAGAGTGGGTGGTGTAGATAGTCAGGATTTGGGGTTTGTGTATTGTGTGACTTGTTTTATGTCAATTGTTTAACGTATTGAATGTTCCATGTTTTTCCCTTTTTCCTTTCCATCCCTCATCCCAATTTTAAGTTCAGGTACCCAACTTTCAGGACTGAAAGTTTTTTGTTTTTTCCTTTACAGACGATGAGGACCATCTTAATGAGAGGGGGGAGTATGTAGCGCTGGCTCCTGATGAGCAGGCGCTATGTTTTTTTCTAAAGTTAATTTGCCTAAAACCACAGTTGGGTTTCAGGATTATTCTTTAAATTCCTGGTTTCAGTACCAGTCCAGTTGGGTTGCACTGGGTTCTCCTTGACCGCAGGTGTCGCTGTCACCGCCGGCAAGATTAGAAACTCAGTTTACCTGGATATATTGAATGCCACTGTTCTCTCGGAACCAGCGCAGTGAGAGTGTTCTCCTGCTGTGCATTCTGGGGGGTGGTATTTAAGGTACCGATGCCACGTGGTTCGGGGTTCCATCTTTGATTTTCTGTCTGTTCGGTTCTGGTGGTCCTCCTGACCCATCCCCGTGGCCCTCCTGGCCTGGGGTGCAGAAACATGCATTCTGATCCTCGGGGCCGGCTGGCCCGAGGCAACGCAACTGCAGGGACAGACCCAAGTGGATTTCGGGGGCCTATTGATCCAAAGGTGGTCTGGTGCCGTCTCATCTGAAGGGAGGGGCCCAGCAACTGAAGAACCCCAGGGGAGGACTCTTCAGGAGAAGGTCGTGCGCAAGGCTGGCTTCTCTGAAGGAGCCTGGAGACTTAGTTGAAGGACACAACCTGAATCCACACTCATATAGTATCGCCGGATCGAGTGAGAGAACCTGGTACCGTATGATAGCTCTTTAAATTTATCTACGTCCCTCAATAACGCTCAAGTGTACATCACAAGTCTGTGGCAGAGACTTTGTCGAACACCTTACCGGCTGCTAGGCCTAGTGAGAGGAGATCAATCCGGGGTTGTAAAATCCAGTTGTGAAACAGTCTTTATTCTCTGGATTTACTATAAGGACTTCCTTTATTTTTTGCAACCTAAGTACCTGAACTTACTCCTAAACCTCTACCCTTTATTGAAAGACTGTTTCTGTTACAAATAAATAACCCAAAAGAAGATACAGTGTCAGTTTCCACATTCTTTGGGCCATCTACGATGGGAATCCTTGGACGGAGAAGCGAACAAGGAGGTAACTGCAAGCCCAATAAAACCAGCAGCTCATTCGGGGTCAGTGCTACAAAAAGTTTATATACCCTGGTGATTTTGGCCTGATAACATGCACACAAGTTGACACAAAGGGATTTGAATGGCTATTAAAGGTAACCATCCTCAGCTGTGATCTGTTTGCTTGTAATTAGTGTGTGTGTGTGTTTAAAAGGTCAATGAGTTTCTGGACTCCTGACAGACCCTTGCATATTTCATCCAGTGCTGCAATGAAGTTTCTGGATTCTGAGTCATGGGGAAAACAAAAGAATTGTCAAAGGATCTGCAGGAAAAGGTAGTTGAACTGTATAAAACAGGAAAGGGATATAAAAAGATATCCAATGACTTGAGAATGCTAATCAGAAGTGTCCAAACTCTAATCAAGAAGTGGAAAAAGAGGGATTCTGTTGAAACCAACCCACGGTCAGGTAGACCAACTAAAATTTCAACCACAACTGCCAGGAAAATTGTTCGGGATGCAAAGAAAAACCCACAAATAACTTCAGGTGAAATGCAGGACTCTCTGAAAACATGTGGTGTGGCTTTTTCAAGATGCACAATAAGGAGGCCCTTGAAGAAAGATGGGCTGCATGGTTGAGTCACCAGAAGAAAGCCATTACTGCACAAATGCCACAAAGTATCCCGCATACAATACGCCAAACAGCACAGAGACAAGCCTCAAACCTTCTGGCACAAAGTCATTTGGAGTGATGAGACCAAAATTTAGCTTTTTGGCCACAACCATAAACGCTACATTTGGAGAGGAGGCAATAAGGCCTATGATGAAAGGTACACCATTCCTACTGTGAAACATGGAGGTGGATAACTGATGTTTTGAGGATGTGTGAGCTACCAAGGCACTGGAAATTTGGTCAAAATTAGTGGCAAGATGAATGCAGTATGTTATCAAAAAATGCTGGAGGAACATTAGCACTCATCAGCCAGAAAGCTGCGCATGGGACATACTTGAACATTTCAACATATTTATGATCCAAAACACAAGGCCAAGTCGAACTGTCATTTGCTACAGCAGAATAAAGTGATGGCCCTGGAGTAGCCATCTCTGTCTCCTGACCTCAATATCATTGAGCCACTCTGGGGAGATCTCCAACGTGCAGTTCTTGCAAGACAGCCCAAGAATTTACAGGACCTGGAGGCTGTTTGCTTAAGAGGAATGGGCAGCTTTACCATCTGAGAAGATAAAGAGTCTCATCCACAAATACCGCAAAAGACTTCAAGATGTCATTGATGTTCAAGGGGGCAATACACAGTATTATAGCAGAGTTCCACCCAAAAGTGGAACTTCTGCTCATTGTACTCCTTCCCCCTCATATGCCACATTTGGCACCTTTCAGGGGGGAGGGGGGGCAGGATAGCTGTCTTTCACAGGTATGCTTTTCTCACTTCCGGGAGCCTCAGCTGTGGGTATTGACATCACCGCAGGGCTCCGTCCTCCTCCCTCCTACTTCCCCGGCCACCGGGCCAGTAGGAGAGAGGGCCGGAGCATCATGCATGCGCAGTAGGGTTCCCAGCGTGAAGCCAAAAGTCAACACTGCCGGGTTCCTTTACTCGCAATGGAGGTGGCAGCACCCAACAGCTGATGGAAACATCAGCTGGATTCCAGAACCGGTAAGTGTCCGATTATTAAAAGTCAGCAGCTGTAGTATGTGCAGCTTCTGGCTTTTAATTGTTGCAGCGGTGGGCACACCTCCGCTTTAAGAACTGGGGTATGTAAACTTTTGATCAGAGTAATTTGGGTCATTTCTGTTGTCACTATGATTTACAAAGAGTAAACACAGTTGATTGATAATAATTGGCTTCAGACAAACACTAACCACGAGTGAAAGAAAAGTTTTTGTGTTATCATTCATATTCTCTGAAAAATGACCAAGAAATCATAAATTCTGCAAGGGTATGCAAACTTATGAGCACAACTGTACTGGGGTTGATTTACTAAAGGCAAATAGAACGTGCACCTTGCAAGTGCAGTTGCTCCAGAACTTAGTAAATGAGGTAAAGCTTTACTTTGCAATACCCATTCACGTGCCAGGTAAATTTAAAGAAATTAAGCTTTACCTTATTTACTAAGCTCTGGAGCAACTTCTCTTGCAAAGTGCACAGTCTATTTGCCTTTAGTAAAACTACCCCACTGTTTCATCCTATAGCATCTTCTTCTGATTTTGTTTAGTGCCCCTATACAGTGAAGACATTTATTTTAAATCTGCCCATGGATACTCCAAACCATTTGTACATTTTAACAGGTTAAGATTCCTAAAATGTGGATGAGAATGTGTGAAACAATGGTTTGGTAAATTTGAAACTTTTTTATTAGATGCAACATTTACTTTCGCACTTAACCTTTAATGTACCACCATCCACCCTCACCAAACACTGCAACACACATACAGGCGTTCACCACTGGGTGCAGACTGTCTACCTCCATACAAGTGCACATAATTAACAAATACCCTGTGTATCTACATACAGCTGTATTCTATAAATATTTTATGGTTTGCTATAGGCAGCAGCTCTGGCTCTAGAGAAACGGGGGACACACACCCAAATTTTACTCCATATGGCCGGCCCAGGCACCAATGTGCATGAGGCCTTATACTCACTTGTCCATGTCTTGACAGATCCACCTTATGGAACACAAGTAGCTGCACAGCTACCCCAGTGCACTTTGCCAGTTGGTCCCTTACTACTGCAACTTGCTGCCCCTGCAGCTGTGCAGCTACCTGGTAGGCCAAACATTATAGATCTTGCAGGAGTGTGGGCAGGTGAGTATAAGCCCTTGTACACATGGTCGGATATTCCGATGGACAATGTCCAATAGGACCGTGTTGTCGGATAATTCGACCGTGTGTGGGCTCCATTGGACTATTTCCGTCAGAATATCCGACGGACCAAGTTTTCCAGCTGGGCTATAAAATTTTCCGACAACATGATCTGATCGGACTTTGTCCGATTGTGTGTAGAGAATTCCGATTGGACAAAGTGCCACGCATGCTCAGATCAAATTCCTAGACAAAAGCTATTGGCTACTAGCCTGAACGTAGTCCCATCGTAATGAAATAACGTCACCACGTTCTGAACGATCGGATTTCCCGACAACTTTGTCCGACCGTGTGTATGCAACAGTTTCGGACAAAATCCGTCAGACAAAATCCAATGGATTTGGTTGTCAGAATGTCCGACCGTGTGTACAAGGGCTAAGACCTCAGGGAGATGCTGCTAGGGAAGGGAGTAAATTACAGGACACATAAGTAAAGTTAACCTTCAAATCTTACATTTTAGATCATGCTATAAAATTTCATATTCTACAAACATGTCCATCAGGGGAAGAAAATGCCAGTTTTTTTAATAATATTTTATGACTTATATTTTTTACAAGATGGGGCCAGTCCCGAAGCTGTTTGGCTGCTCTCTCTCCTCACTAAATCTTAGAAAGGTGGTTGGTGAATGGTTGGATTGTTAGATATTTGAAGCCTATCACCAGTCTACAAGACAAGCAGCAAGTTTTACCTGAGACCCTCGCCCTCTGAGGAGTACTGCTTGCACCACTCCAAAGTGAAGGTGTCTGTGGATTCTGGATGAACAGTGCTCCATCTGATAACAGCAGTGTTCCAGCACACTGTGCACTCCTCCGCTTTAATCACCGGGGTGGAAGGAGCTGGCAACAGAAAGAAGAGCTGGTCAGCAACTTGGTCTACGATTCCTGCACGAAAACTCCATTTACATTCATATAAAACTCAGTGGACAACTAAACCAAAACAAGAAATTCACAGAAATAACTTCATAATATTCCTAAAATGTACATCACTGTGTTTTTTTTTTAAAGTAACTTAATTTGTCAAAGAAAGTCATGTCCATACATGGCTTTCCTGCCCTGTTTCTTCCTGTTGTTCAAAGCTTGCACATTATGGCAGTAGGTGGAACAGAAGCTGGAAGCTGTGCAATGGGCTGGTTTCATATATTTGCAGCATGCAGTCAACCAGCAGTCTGCACGTCTTGGGTGACAACGCTGCTCCTGCAGAGGGGCAGACTCTGTTAGTGTTGTCACCATAGAAAATGAGGCAACGTACTGGCAGGATCAATAGAGGAAAACTGAGGGAAAAAGCTTGCAGAAGTTAAAAAACACTGAACCTTCCACACAATCAACAGAGGTTAAACTACCAGCCATTTTTTGGTGTTTTACCCACACTGATGTTTTGCTAAATGGACATTGTGAAAGCCAATTAGTAAAGTATTCCAATAAATACATATATATTTCATTCCAGAGATGAGAAACAGGAAGGTCACCTTACTACAGTGTATAGGGGGTCACTGGGACAGGAAGTGAGGGGAAATCTCCCCAACAGCAACAAAAATCTGGCAGAGGATCTAAGTCTTCTTCCCACTTCCAAAGCCCAGGGGGAAAAATATAGGAAAGTGTTATTATTCTAGACATGGTAGACTCTTCTTCTGATCACCTGTAACTCTGGTCTGCTATTAGTCTTTTGAACCCAATTCCTATTGCCCCCCCCCTCCCCAATCACCATCATCTCTGCTTTTATGTCTATTCATTTCAATGGGCAGGGGCATTTCGGGAGCTGCTTGCAGGACTTTTTCTAATGTCCCGCAAGTGCACTGCCCCAGTGTGAAAGCACACATTGCAATGAATGGGAGGTGGTTTTCAGACGCTTTTCAGAGGCTATTTCTAGCGCTAAAACGCCTGAAAACTGCCTCAGTGTGAAAGGGATCTCACTATCAGATACTGCTGAATTTTTACCAATAAATTTGAAGAGGATTATAGCTGGACTGCAGTATTTTTTTTGTTTCTTTGACTATGATTTTAGCACAATGACAATGTTTCCTGGGTAGCATTAGCAGTGTTACCCAGGGTTTGTCTTTACTACATCAACAGTCAACAAAACAGTTACAGAAACAAGAGCGTAATAGTAACATCATGTGTTATGGTATAGATACTGTCACCAAAGGCCAGGAATTCCACCAAGGAATAAGATAACGCTCACAAAAGCTTTTGGAAATGAGGAAAGACCCCGGGACAGATAACGTTGCAGTTTGAAGTCTGAAATTCATCTTGCTGTAAATGCTCGGAGGAATTTGTGTCTGCTGGCCAAACAGAGATGCTAAGCTTTCATACTCCCCATTGCAGTATCTGATAAATAAAAGTATCAGATGTTTGCCAACAATCAGGGAGACTTTTGTTTTTTCATTATCCTGCCAAATGTTCTTGTCAGACGTTTTGTATTTCTTGGATCAAAGGATGAAAAAAAAATAGAGGCTGTCTGCTCAGTGCTCAAATCCGTTGTCATTTTGAATGGCAAACCAAACACACCCAAAAGTTCGTGCTTTGATGAACACCACAGTGCACAAAGGGCACTATATGTGTGTTGTGATGTGTTAGAAAAAACGGTTCTTGTCCAGTTTTAGATGCATTATGCCACATTGGCAGTCTATCTAAAATGAATGGGCCACCTTAGCACAAAGCATGCTTGAATGGCTGTAATGGTGAGAAAGGGCTCTTAAAAGAGTTGTAACCACTTTAGTTTTTCTTTAAAACAGTGATTTTTTTCAATGTAGATTTGGTTGTGAAGTTGCACAGAGTTTTTTTTTTTTTTTTAGGGCAAACTATAACGTTAAGGTCACTTTTAGCTAAAGTTAAAGAAAAAACCTTTAAAATGATCTTTTACCATTTCTGTAAATTATTCATTATATAAAAATGTACTATTGGGTACATACATAGCGCTGGTGTCAAATGGGATTGAGGATGTTTTTAATAGAAAGCACAGCATGTATGAAGACCTGCAGAGCAGAAGGTTAAAGAAGAAGTCACTCTTCTGACTCATCTAACTGTGTGTTAAATTTAAGTTTTAGCTGTTCCGTTCCTTACCTCTTGCCAACCACATAACAGATATATGTGGCAGCAAAAAAAGTGGGCTTTAACACCGAGGCGCAGCACATATGTGTCCATAGCAGCACTGACAGCACGTTCACTGCGTGCTCCCAGCACACTGACCGAGCTGCCACTGACATGGCTTCTAATTGGGAACCAGCAGAACGGGCTCCCGATTATGTGACCACTGTGAGAGCCATTTACAGTGGTCCCATGATAGAGAAGCCGCATCCCCTCCTGGGCATTAAAGCCCATTGAAAGGCCCACCAGAAGGCTTTTTTTGGTAAACATGTAAAAGGTGTAATTATACATTAGGACTTACTAAACTATCTCAGTTATATGACAACTCTGCTTTAAAGCCTTTCTCTAAAGGCCAGCCTTTCTCAACCTTTTCAACATGGAGGAAATCTTGAAATAGTTCTCCAGTCTCGAGGAACCCCTGCTAAAAATTAGAAATCTACAACTGATGATACATTAGTGTGATGGTCAGTGAGAGGAATGGTTCTAAGGCCGTGTACACACGCGGGGACTGTTCGCTCAACTTTGTTCGTCAAACAGTTTCAGCGGACAGTCCGCTCAAAATTAGCATGGACGGACTTGGCCACACACGACGAACGAACAGTCCGCTGAAACTTGCACGATGACGTGAACGGCACGTACGACGGGACGAAAAATACGACGTCCTATACACTGCAATACAACTTTCGGCGTGTAAATCCTTTCTGAGCATGCGCGGAACTTAGTTTGACGAACAAGCCTACACACGAGGGGACTGTTCGCTGAAACAAAGTTTCAGCAGACAGTTTTTCGGAAATTCCGAAAAACTTTGTTCAGCAGACTGTTCGCTGAAACTGTCCGCTGAAAGCCCACACACGAGCGGACTGTCCGCCGAAACACTGTTCAGCGGACAAAGTTGAGCGAACAGTCCCCGCGTGTGTACGCGGCCTTAAACTTTTGGTCATTGTGAAGAAATACTTCCTTACAGATTGCTAAAAAGATCAATGGTGTCAGTGGGAACTTATCTGAGAGGCAGAAATTGCCCAATGCTGAAGGAACCCCTAGCAACCTCTGGAGGAACCCTGGTTGAGAATCACTGCTATAGGCAGAACTGGATTTTCCCAAGCATCACTTTTTGTTTTCCACCACCTTGTTACAAATTATGCCATTCCAATTAGAGGAAGAAGTCTGCTTAGTGATATCAACTAAGTCACTGATATCTGGAGTATACATATTCTTACTTGGAGGCTACTTATCGTATGATGATCAATGAATAAGCCATTTATGGTCTACACAGTGATAGGTCTAATATCTCATCAAAGGCCCTCTATTTTAGAGGAAATGGCTAGTGTCTTGTGAACCATCCCCAGAGACTTGCCCACTGTCACCTTGACACTGCTGATTTAATTCATTTTGTATTTTGCTGCCCCAGCAATATTCAGGAGTGGTTATGCAGTATTTATCACATTTGTCTCTCAGCAATTTGCAATCACGCCACTTGCCTTGCCTTTTAGGCAAAGTTGAGGAATATACGTCACTCCGCTACTGACCTTAAAAAAATACAAAAATTGATATTAAAAAAATTACTTCCCCTGACATACCCTACCAAACAAGCCTAAAACATTATACAGTATCTGCAAATCCAAAGGGAAACTCAGACACTCTATTTGGGTTATTTGAATGCAAAAACAGTTATCTCCATTTATCCCTTGGTAATTGTCACGGGTTCCCGTTTTGTAAACTGCTATGTAGGCTAAATATGTTTTTAACGCCGTAGTACAATACTTGTTTTGAATGTCATACTATGTCTATACTACTTTGATGCTAATCTTAATTTAATGTACTGTATTACTGTGTAAAGTGTGACAGACCTTTTTGTCTTAGCCCTCGTACACACAGTCGGACATTCCGACCACAAAATCCGTCGGTGGGACAAAGTTGTGATGACGTTTGTTCATTACGATGGGACTACGTTCAGGCTAGTAGCCAATAGCTTTGGTCTTGTAATTTGATCTGTGCATGAGTGGCACTTTGTCCGATCGGAATCCTCTACAAACAATTGGACAAAATCCGATCGGATCATGTTGTCGGAAAATTTTATATCCAGCTCTCAAACTTTGTTGGTCGGACATTCCGACGGAAAAAGTCCGATGGAGCCCACACACGGTCGGATTATCCGACAACACGGTCCGATCGGACATTTTCCATCAGAATTTCCGACCGTGTTTACAAGGGCTTACACCTCACTTGCCCTTTCCCTCGCCCTTGCCCTTTCCCTTTTGTTTCGCAAAATTTAGGCTAAAATCAGACCAGAAACGGTGGACCAGGATGCACAGGACCCCTGCTGTGGGCCGTATCGACATGCAGTGTGAACCGAGCCTAAGGCAGTGAACATAAACATGTGAAATAAATGTGTGCTTTAATGCACCACACCTCAGTGGGAACCTAGCCTAACTTCTGCCTAGAAAACATAAATATCGAATAATCATATACAACATTTCATATTAAGGAGATTAAAAATGAATACTGGTGCATATTAATCATTCATAATTTTAATAATAAGCATAATACATGTTGAAAATATATATTCGATTGTAAGCTCCTAGGCCTGTCCTAACCCCCTTGTATTGAATTGTCTTGTAACTGCTCTGTTTCTGTTTATTTTGTAAAGCGCTGCGTAAACTGTTGGTGCTATATAAATCCGGTATAATAATGGTATATGTTAATCAAGACATTCCCTGAAGAATGACTTTGATTATTGAGGACCAGAATGAAAACAGTACAAGCTTGCACCTCTCTAATACAGGGGGCAGGCTCTGTGGGTAAACCATGTCAATATTCAGATGTTTCCTTTATATTTCAGACCATTTTCCCTCCTTACTGTGAATTAGCAATCTTCATCAGTAAAGTCCATTGCATCATGCCAGTCTCTCAGTCCATATTAGCCCATCTCAGTTCTCTGTCAGTAGTCGTAGGACATTCCAAGAAAACCTTCTGTCCATACATGCTGCCAATACTATCTCAGCTGCCTTGTTGATAATTCTCTAAAATCAGTTTGTTAGCAGCCATAGTACATGTGATACTGGCACCAGGAACACCGAGAATGTCTGACTGCACAGTTTAAAAGGTGATTTTGAAGTGTTTAATAATTGGACTGTGTGATAAGTGTGGGGTTCAGGAATAGTACCCCAGCAGAGGACACATAAAGGGCACGGAAGAATCCATCTTTGAAATCAATCTTTGATGAATGGTAAATTGAGAGGCCTAAGCTGCATATCTAGCAGCCTATTCACATTCACGCATATCATGAAACTGAAGGAACTGCTGATTTATTGGCCCTCATGAGAAGGTACAGTCTAAACATAAAAATGACATCATAGTATCAGATTTAGAAATTAAAGTGAACCTATGTTTTTCCCTCCAGAAAAGTAACTAGTTCACTTAACTGCTACTGGATGTAAGCTCGAAAATTGCATTTTGGAACTTTCACAGAATTTCCTTCCTTCACTCCTGGTGGCAAAGCATAAAGTGAGGCCTGGAACGGAAAAGACAGAAAGAAAAATAGTGCAGGGCTGGGCATGACAATATGTTTAGGGGAGACAATGCATGGGCTAATATGAAGAGCTAAGAGATGAGGGGACAGTAAATGAGTAAAGTCCAGGGGGGAGTGGTACTATATAAGAAGGAGGCGGGCCTGGGCTGGGGAACAGAAAGTTGTGGAGAAAGAAAGGAGGGGGCAGTTTTTCCCACCCGTCCTCCCTATGTCTTGTCTGTGTTTGTTGGTTTATGTGTTTTCTTTCTTTCAGGAGTATGGCAGATGGTCGTCATGGCAGCTGTGGATTGGCAGTGTTTTGTTGGTCTTTGACAATGGCAGTAAACATATGTGATGGAAAGGGGTTGGGGGCTCATCGGTAGTATGTGCCCCTCCGGTGTATTCCAGGGAAAGGTTAGCTGGAATACTGTAATGGTTGCACTGCGGGAAGGGGGTTGTCTCCAAGCTGATTATCTACTGGAGGCCTATCATGTGGAAAAAGGTCCCGCAGTGTATTGGTGAAATATGTGTTGAAGTTCAGGGGTGCCATCAAAGACCAACAGACTGGAGTTAAACAAGTTGTTACGGAGGTGATATTTTGGTATATATTTGTTATTGGAGTTATTTATATGGTGTGAATAATAAATAGGCTGCTGTGGCCAATTATACTCCGAAATTAAGGTGTGGTCTCATCATTTTAGAAGGGGTAAGAAATGGGGATGTTGGAGTACAAGTGGTATAGCAGTAAGAGGCAAGTTGGATACCTCTGAACTACACTGGTCATGCGAGGGAAGAGAAAGGATAGTGAATATGTCCAACTGAATTCTCTCACTCTCCTGAATGAGACCAACCTGGATAAATACTTGCATTCCAGCGAGCACGGGTTTGCCCTAAAGCTCATTAGGAAGGCATGTAAATTGAAAAAAAAAATTAAGTCGACCAACATTTAATACAAATTATAAATGTATAATACAAAATGGGAGGGTTTACTAAAATTATTGCACACAGAATCTGGTGCAGATTCTGGGTTCTGATTCAGCTTCCAGGTTTTATTGCCAAAATTTACTTGAAGAAGCTGACGTTGGAAGCTGATTGGCTACTATGCACAGCTGCACCAGATTCTGTGTGTACCAGTTGTAGTAAATGTAAACCCCCCCCCCCCCCCATTTTGTCTTTAGGGGTTTAGGCACAATGCCGCAAGGGGGCTATACAGCATGCATGGAGTCTGGAACCTCCATAAAAACTTCCCCAGGACCCACAGCTGCTGCTTACAGTCGCCTCACCTATTGACAGCAATTACAAGATACAGATGTATGGTTATATGTGTGGCCACTTGCATAAAGCAAACATACAGATAAATGCCCCAAGTGCAGTAATTTTGTGTTCCGGCATACTCACATGCATGTGCTTTACTCCTGAAAATAGCTGCCACTTATAATTGCTGTCAATGGCCAGTTTTAAGCAGCATCTGTGGGTCCTAGGGAAGTTTTTCAGGTGTTTGGGGTGCTCGTGAATGCTGTAAGGCTCCCTTGCGGCCTTGTGCATGATATCTTAAGGAATATGTTCTGCGGCGTGACTTTAACACGCTGCATCATGTTCTAGCACTAAAATGCTCAGCCTTTCTAGAGAGAAACCCCAGTGGGAATGACTGCCTGCCTGGAGTTTGCATGAGTTTTTAGATTGTAAGCTCCTTGAAGGCAGGGACTAATGTGAATGTACGATATACATTTACCAGCCACTTTGTCCAATTGCTTGATAACACAAATTGCTAATCAGCCAATCACATGGCAGCAACTCAATGCATTTAGGCATCTAAACGTGGTAAAGAAGACTTGCTAAAGTTCAAACCAAGCATCAGAATGGGGAAGGGAGGGGATTTAAGTGACTTTGAATGTTGCATGGTTGTTGGTGCCAGATGGGCTTGTCTGAGCATTTCAAAAACTGCTGATCTACTGGGAAAACCATCTCTAGGTTTTACAGAGAATGGTCCGAAAAAGAGAAAATATCCAGTGAGCGGAGGTTGTGTAAATGAAAATGCCTGTCAGAGGAGAATCGGCAGACTGGTTCGAGATAATAGAAAGGCAACTCAAATAACCACTTGTTACAACCAAGGTATAAAGAATACCATCTCTGAACGCACAACACATCGAACCTTGAAGCAAATGGGCCACAGAAGCAGAAGACCACACCGGGTGTCGGGTGTCAGCTAAGAACAGGAAACTGAGGCTACATTTCACACAAGCTCACTAAGATTAGACAATAAAAGATTGGAAAACCATTGCCTGGTCTAATGATTCTCGACTTCAGCTGCTTCAGCTGCTCTGATGGCTACTTCCAGCAAGCACCCCGTCACAAAACTCAAATAATCTCAAACTGGTTTCTGGAACATGACAATGAGGTCACTGTACTCCAATGGCCTCCACAATCATCAGATCTCAATCCAATAGAACACTTTTGGGGTATCATGGAAAGGGAGATTCGAATCATGGATGTGCAGCCAACAAATCTGCAGCAACCGCGTGATGCTTTCATGTCAATAAGAACCAAAATATCTGAGGAATATTTCCAACACCTTGGTAAATCTATGCCACAAAGAATTTAAGGCAGTTCTGAAGGCAAAAGGGTGTCCAAACCCAGTACTAGCAAGGTGTACCTAATAAAGTGGCCAGTGAGTGTATATGTAAAGCACTGCGTAAATTCATTTATTATAAATGATAATAAATGACAGGCAATACCTACTCAGTGACATGTAGAAATGACAGACAGATTTTCATAGGCTTAACTGCTGTCAGTAATATCAGAATGTTTCTTGTAAGCTCATGAGCACTGTACATACCTGACTTTCTCCTTGCAACTGGCAAAGAGCAAGTGTTGCTTGTCCTTGCCAGTCTGAACTCTGATGTTTGGGTTATTGCAAGAAGTGGATACCAAGACAAAGTTATGTATTTACCCTGCTTGCATTCAGAAAAAATATATCTAAGGCCTCATGCACACAGGTGCCTGGAACATTATGACATAAAGTTTGGACATATGTCCCTGCCTGGGAACTACAGGTGCCAAGTACAGACACCCTTAGAAATCAATGGCTGTACATGGGTATGTGCTGGTTCTTGCATAAACATGTGCATGCATATGGGCATACAACCCAGAATGCAAACTGCTTGTGTCCGGGGGAGTACATCCATATGTATACCCCAGACACCCGTGTGCATGAGGCCTTATGATGTCATGTATACATGGGGCTGCAGGGCAGGGATTGCCTTAGCCAATTATGAATTACTCAGTACAGGTGGCAGCATCCTGGTAGGCTCCCTCAGGTGGTTTGGATTAGGATCCAAACCTGCCTGAGCTCAACTCTACTTTTGGATAGTGTAGGGAAGAGTTAGAAACAACTTTTAGGCTTCATGTACATTAGCAGCGCCTAAACTTGAGTTTAGGAGCTTTTGGTGTTTTTTTGCCAAAGCTCCTAAATGCAACTCCATAAAAGCCTACAGCAGGGAACCTCAAACTACGGCCCTCCAGCTGTTGCAAAACTACACATCCCATGAGGCATTGTAAAACTCTGACATTTACAGACATGACTAGACATGATGGGAATTGTAGTTCCTGAACAACTGGAAGGCCATAGTTTGAGGACCCATGGCCTACAATATGTGCCAATGTACCCTTAGGTTTTTAGCAGAGTTTAGGAGAGATGCCGCGGTTAGATGAGCTTTAACCTCCCTCTACTGAACGTGGAATCAGGGGCTTCAGTAACCAAAACTGCAGTGTTTATCCTCATGACACATCACAGGAAGCACCTCCATGGTTAACAGAGGACAGAATTAAAATTAGACTTGGGAAGCTTAACATTAATAAATCACCAGGACCAGATGGCTTGCACCCGAGGGTACTAATGCCAGACCATTGTTCCTAATTTTTACTGACACTCTACTGACTGGACCAGCTGATTGAAGAAAAGCCATTGTAGCACCAATATTTAAAAAGGGCCCAAAATACATCCCTGGGAATTACAGACCAGTTAGACTAACATCAATAGTATGTAAACTCTTGGAGGGGATGATAAGTTACTATATACAAGATTTTAGCAATGAGAACACTATCATTAGCAGCAATCAGCATGTATTCATGAAGAATCGTTCTTGCCAAACCAATCTATTAACCTTCTATGAGGAGCTGAGTTGCCATCTAGATAAAGGAAGGCCCGTAGATGTGGTGTATCTGGATTTTGCAAAAGCATTTGACACAGTTCCCCATAAACGTTTACTGTACAAAATATGGTCTGTTGGCATAGACCATAGGGTGAGTACATGGATTGAAAACTGGCTACAAGGGCGAGTTCAGAGGGTGGTGATAAATGAGGAGTACTCAAAATGGTCAGGGGTGGGTAATGGGGTCCCCCAGGGTTCTATGCTGGGACCAATCCTATTTAATTTGTTCATAAACGACCTGGAGGATGGGGTAAACAGTTCAATCTCTGTATTTGCAGACGATACTAAGCTAAGCAGGGCAATAACCTCTCCGCAGGAAGTGGAAACCTTGCAAAAAGCTTTGAACAAATTAATGGGGTTGGAAACTACATGGCAACAAATGACAGGTTCAATGTAGAAAAATGTAAAATAATGCATTTGGGTGTCAAAAATATGAATGCAATCTATACACTGGGGGGAGAACCTCTGAGGGAATCTAAGATGGAAAGGACCTGGGGGTCCTAGTAGATGATAGGCTGAGCAATGGCATGCAATGCCAAGCTTGCAGCTAACAAAGCAAACAAAATATTGGCATGCATTAAAAAGGGGATCAACTCCAGAGATAAAACAATAATTCTCCTGCTCTACAAGACTCTGGTCTGGCCGCACCTACAGTATGTTGTCCAGTTCTGGGCACTGGTCCCCAGGAAGGATGTACTGGAAATGGAGCGAATGCAAAGAAGGGCATTAAAGCTAATAAAGGCTCTGGAGGATATTAGTTATGAGGAAAGGTTGCGAGCACTGAACTTATTCTCTCTGGACAAGAGACGCCTGAGAGGGGATAGGATTTCAATTTACAAATACCGTACTGGTGACCACACAATAGGGATAAAACTTTTTTGTAGAATAGAGTTTAACAAGACACGTGGCCACTCATTAAAATTAGAATGAAAGAGGTTTAACCTTAAACTACCTAGAGGGTTCTTTACTGTAAGAGCAGCAAGGATGTGGAATTCCCTTCCACAGGTGGTGGTTTCAGCAGGGAGCATCGATAGTTTAAAGAAACTACTAGATAAGCACCTGAACAACCGCAACAAACAGGGATATACATTGTAATACTGACATATAATCACACACATTAGTTGGACTTTATGGACTTGTATCTTTTTTTCAACCTCACCTACTATGCAACTACGTAATGTGGAAATATCACATTCAGGTAATGTTGCTGCAGTAAATGTAGGCAGAGTATACATAGAGCCTAAAGTCCGTCTGTGCCACATCAAGGATATTCCCCTTCAATTCCAGTCCTACAAACACAACAGGAAGTGAAAGTAAATCTTTCCAAACTGAGTGAAGTCCTTTCTTAGACAGTAGTCACCCAACAAGTATTCTGAATGGAAGATTTCTACTTTTACTCCTGTTCTGGTGACAACTCAAAATGATTGATTCCCCATTACTTTCTGTCCCAGTGACATTGGTCTCAGGACAAACAGAGAAGGTTAATCTTAATAGCACCAAGAAGAGCTGAAAATAGCAATCACCAACTTGAAAATAACTAACAATATAGATAATAACTTATGTTATAGCTTAGTGAATTAAGGGCCTGGTATCATTTGTTAATATTGCTGGTGTTACTGGACAGGAACCATCTGCACATGGAACAATTATATGTAGAAAAGATGAATAGTAGACACCCGGCCTTGATACACACTGTGTCCGCTATGTCCTGTCATTCAGCACCTCACTGGGATTAACACTACAGCCAGCCTCCCACACTGTCTTATTTGACCCCGCTCTGCTTGTATTACTCACAGCATATTGATATTAATCTGATATTATACACTTGTAAGTGTCTGGAGAAAATAAACAAAACTACATAGCTTAATTCTACATATGTGAAGAACATATTTAATATCAACAAGGGAAAGGCCTTGAAACATCTGATACATGTCTTTCGTGTCTGCTATGACCTGGCTGCTTCTACAGCCAACCTTTGCACCAGAAAATCCATACTGTATAGGTGATATACAGATAATTAAATAAAATAGATAAATGCAGCAGGGCCTCGAGAATTTTTCATGTCTGCAGCCTTTAAACCCCAAAACATAAAATGTAATATATAGCAGCTTAGAATTCCTAGAAGAGGTGTCTACTTTCATTTTGAGGCTTTTTTCTACAACCCCAATTTCAAAAACATTGGGACATTGTGCAAAAACTACATACAACAGAAAGTAATGATTTTCAAATCTCATAAACCCATATTTTATTCACAATAGAAAATAGAAAACATTATGACATTTTTAAACTGAGAAAATGTACCATTTTATGAAAAAATAAGATAATATTGAAATTGATGCCAGCAGCACTTCTCAAAAAAGTTGGGACAGGACAACAAAAAGCTGGCAAAGTAAGCGGTAAGTAAGCTAACAACTAGTGTTGGAAGAACATTTTGCTAATTAGTTTAATTGGCAACAGGTCAATAACATGATTGGGTATAAAGAGAGTATCTCAGAAGTAAAGATGAGCAGAGGTTCACCAATCTGTAAAAAGCTGCATCTAAAAATTGTCGAATGATTTCAGAATAAAGTTCCTCAATGTAAAATTGCCATGATTGTAATTTTTTAAATGATGGCAGCAACATGTCTCAAAAAAGTTGGGACAGGTCCATGTTTACTACGGTGCAGCAACCCCTCTTCCTTTAACAACACTCTATAAACATCTGGGAACTGAGGAGACCATTAACAGGAGTTTTGGAAGGCATGTTGTCCCATTCTCAGTTAAATATAAGCATAGCGCACTACTCCCTTGGGATCTGCTGGGTGTGTTCATACCTTTCTGGTAACTGCTTTCGTTCTTCCACCCCTGCACAAATTACAATCAGCAGACAGTCCACAAACTCTTAAAATAACTTTATTTTCTTTTTTTCCAAATATATTTTTATTGAGTTTTCATAACAAATATACAGAGACAGTTCTTAAAGGTTGGGCCCACATGCGGGATTTCCATATGTTTGGTTACAGCAGCATACAGAAGTAAGCACATATCTTCCCTAGAGGATCAACCGTTACCATTTCAGTTGACTGGTAAACAATGGCATATAAGTATTGTTTATCTACTGCCTAACAACTATAGTATATAACCCAGCATAGTATCTCACTTTCCTCTCCGACTACTGTCTGCTATCGAGATTCGGTAGCCTGTGGGTCCAGTTACAAGGAAAAAAGTGAAAGCAAAAGAAAAAGGGAGAGAGTAAGAGAGAGGGGGGGAATGGTGGGGGGGGGGGGGGGGACAGGGCGGGGAGACTAAGGGTAAGGGAGGGATGGGAGACGGCCACAGACATGACAGTTAGTACTCAGCTATACTGTATTTCGGCATGTCGTACTTCATTCTTAATTGCGGAGGTTTGTTCCCATAAGGGACTTGCCTTCCGTTGAGTACTTAAATAGGTTCCAATGGGTCCAGGTTTTTTGATACACCTCCCTTCTGTTGTTTGCGGTCATGATCAGATCTTCCATCCTATTAATCTCCTCTACTTTTTTCAACCAGATTGCTATGGTTGGTGGATGCCACTGTTTCCAGAGCAAAGGGATACAGGATTTGGCGGCGTTCACCAAATGGCGTAGAATGGCTTTTTTGTAGGTTTTGACAGGCATGGTAGAGACATGCAGCAGGAAGAAAACTGGGTCATCTGGGATTATAAACTCCGTAAATTTTTGGGATATCTCGCGGACTGCTGTCCAGAAGGGAGTTAATTTAGGGCACTCCCAGAAAATGTGTAAGATCGTCCCTATGCCCGACCCACATCTCCAGCATCTATCCGATGTCTCAGGAAAAATAGAGTGAAGTCTGCTGGGTGTCAGGTACCATCTCGTCAAAACCTTATAATTATTCTCCTGGGTCTTGGTACAGATTGAGGATTTGAGGGATAAGTGAATCATATTCCGTATTTGTACAGCGGAAAATGTTCGCTGCAAATCCGTTTCCCACTTCCTTATGTTGGGTAGCTCCGGTTGTTCCGGGGGTGTGTTCAGCAGGTTATACGTCTTGGATAGCACTTGTGGGAGGGGTTCTACTCCAGAGCAGTATTCCTCAAAAGTAGTGAGATGTCTCGTGTATGCTATTGGCACCTTCAGAGTTTGCAGGAAATGGTGTAGTTGCAAGGCCGGCCAGAATGTGAGATGAAAACGTCCTAGGGGGTCAGTGAGTTCTGCTATGGTGGGCCATCTATCTCCTATCACAAACTTCGCTGCGATGACGTTATCAGAGTCTCGTAGAGTCTGGAAAGATGTGGGCGTCAGGCCTGGGCGGAAACTAGGATTCCCCAAAATGGGGGTCAAAGGAGATGACCTGGTTGTTTGTTGTATCCGAAGCGTGGCTTTTGCGCATTGTGTCAGGGTGTTTCCAATCAAGGGGTGTGACTTAAGGGTGGGCGGTATGTCTTCCCAACACCACAGCGCTCTATTCAACGGTATGGATGATTGCTCCTGTTCTATCTGCGCCCATAACTTCAGCTCCCCGTGTCTTTGCCAGTCAATTACCCTGCCTACTTGTACTGCCAAATAATACCCCCTCACATCCGGGAGTGCAATGCCACCACAGTGTTTAGGCATAGTTAATTGTGTACGTGGAATTCGAGGCCGTTTGTGCGCCCAAACAAACCCAGTAAACAAAGATTGCGCTCGTAGAAAGAATGTTTTTGGTATGTGAACCGGGAGGGCCTGAAATAGATATAGATATTTTGGGAGTATACACATCTTCAGGAGATTACATCTCCCAAACCAGGAGTGCAAGTTTGTCTGCCATTTAGTTAGAAGCGCCTTAGTGGTGGTTAGCAAGGGTGGAAAATTTAGTGTATATATTTGAGATAAATCACATGGAATTTTCGTGCCCAAATATGTCAGTGCAGTCTGTGCCCATTTAAAATTAAATTCTGTTTTCAGCCTTTTCGAGGCTGGCCGAAGGTATATTCATCTCCATCGCCTCTGATTTCGTGAAATTAACCTTGAGGTTTGATACCTTACCATAGCTCTCAAATTGCTTGAGCAAATTTGGGAGGGATATAATCAGGTTCGTTATGGAAAACAGGAGATCATCCGCGTATGCCGAGATTTTGTATTGTGTTTTACCCACCTGCACGCCCTGTATGTCGGGGTCCCCTCTGATCGTAGACAGGAAGGGTTCCAAGGAAAGGGCAAACAGCAGGGGGGACAGGGGACATCCCTGTCTTGTCCCATTCCTAATCTGGAAGGGATCGGATAAGATTCCGTTTGCCTTGGCCTGTGCTGTGGGGTTTGATTATATGCTCCCCACTCGATGCATCATGACCCCTCCCAGACCCACGTGTCTGAGAACGGAAAACATGATCGACCAATTCACGCGGTCGAACGCCTTTTCCGCGTCCGTGTTCAGGAGAACGCACGGGGTCCCTTTGGTGAGCGCGATGTGTATTAGATTGAGTACTTTAGACGTGCTATCTCTCGCCTCCCTTGAGGGTATGAATCCCACCTGGTCTAAGTGGACTACGTTCTGGATATGTCGGGCCAGTCGGGTCGCTAGAATCTTGGTGTATATTTTAAGGTCCGTGTTTAGGAGTGAATTGGGTCTGTAACTCCCACATAATGTGGGGTCTTTCCCGTCCTTATGGATTTCCGAAATGTGGGCTTTAAGCGTGTCCCTGGCAAAGTTTGATCCCGAATCTATAGCCTGAAACAATTGAACCAGTCTCGGGCCCAAAACAGGTAGCATCGTCTGATAGTATTGCAAGGTGTACCCGTCCGGGCCCGGGGCCTTACCCGGTTTCATCGCGCCCACAGCATTTTGTAACTCCATAAGAGTAATAGGAGAATCCAATTCCTCACTGACTTCCGCGGGTATCGACGGCATCTGAGACGTACGAATATATTCCTCCATGACCGTGGGAGGCGCCCCGGGCGACTGCAAATTATAGAGTTGAGAATAAAATTCCCTGAATTCCTGAGCTACATCTCCTGGGAGGGACACTTGTTGCCCGTCATTCCTGGTCACTCTGGGGATATAGGAGGAGATTTTGTGCTCTCTCACTTGTTTCGCCAGTAACTACCCACATTTATTACCTGCTTCATAGCTCACCTTACGGCAGAATTGTAACGCTGCCTTAGCCTTGTATAGCATTAGGTCAGTAATCTGCCCTCTAACAGTCGCCAGGTCCGCCTCCGAGGCCAGGGAGGGATTATGTTTATGCCTGGATTCCATTGAGTCCAGTTTTTGCAGGAGTTGAGTAAGTTGTTGTGTCCGTTCCCGCTTTATGCGGGCCCCGTGCTTAATCAGGATGCCCCTAATAACCGGTTTGCGGGCTTCCCAAAGTACGCCGGGGTCGCAGTCAGGGCTGTCATTCGTTTGGAAGTATAAATCTAGTTCCCTAGTAACCTCTGTTAGAACTTCTGGAGTCTGGAGAAGACTCTCATTAAGTCGCCAAAAACGGTGTCTGTGTGGCGTGCAGTCAGTCAATGAATATGTCATAAGGATAGGTGCATGATCCGACCATGTGATGTTTCCGATCGCAGTGTCATGCACTGCATGTAGTTGACCATGTGGAATCATGAAATAGTCAACGAGAATAGCCGGCGACGCCCACCCCGATCCGGGATCAGGGAGCCCCTTGGATCTCTGGCGACATTCCCCCGGCTCAAGCCACACTGGTATTGTTATAACTCTGTGACCGTGACAGAATAGGGGGTCAACTTCAAGTCTCATATCATCCTGTGTCCAATGGATGTAAGTCAAACCCTCATGTCGGAATGTCTCCCTCTAGACCTCTCCATCCCGGGGGGGGGCCCCCTCCCCAGGACCAATGGGGCAAAACTAAGTGCACCTCCGGCAACTCACCGGGTTCGCGGGCAGCTGCCCCCCTGGGCAATAAAGAACAGTGACCCAGCTCCGCCTGCGGGGGAGGACATTACAGGTAGTAAATAAACCCTTCGGCTAATACGCCTCAGATCCCAAATGGAAAAATCACAATGCCATGCCCGCATGTGAAAGTCAGGGGTAGCTTCCGGCGGGCTACGCAGAGACCCAACTCGTCCTCCGGCCTGGTCTCCATAGGGGGTGAGGGATTCACTAAAGGGGGGTTAAATATCTGGGAGGAAGGCGGGGTCTAGAACCTCAATGGAAGAATTGAGAAAAAAAAAAAGTTGTCAAAGTGTCAGAAGGATGTACTTACAGCTCCATGGTTTCAAACTTCACGGTTCTCCCCCAGCGAGGGCGCACGTAACCGACGGCTACCTCTCAAATGTGAGGTAGACCTTTCCCTCCTCGGTAACGGGTGATCCTGACGTGTGGGGAATCGTGGAATGAGCTCCAGCCAGTCAGGCACTGCGAAGGGCTCTACCTCTAAAAATTTAAATACGGCTGGGAGTGAAGCTGGCTTCCGAAGTGTGAAGGTCCTTTGATCCCATCTGAACGTTACCGAGAGCAGGTATCCCCATCTGTAGGTATAATTCCGGCGTCTGGCAATATCAAGCAGGGGCTTAAGAAGCGCTCTGCGCTGAAGCGTCACACGGGAAAGGTCCGGGAAGATCTTGATAGCGGCGCCATCAACGTCTGGAACCCCCGATTTCCACGCCTTTTTGATAATCTGTTCTTTGTGAGCGTAGTGATGCAACCTACAGATCACATCCCTGGGTCTCTCTAGGTCAGGCGATCTAGGACCCAGCGCTCTGTGTATGCGGTCGATGGCCATTCTTTCTGGGAGTTCTATCCCTGCAATACTGCGGAAGATGGCCAGCGCGGTGTCCGCCAGGTCTTCCACATCCGTTGCCTCTGGGAGTCCTCTGAGCCGGATATTATTCCTCTGACTTCTGTCTTCGAGGTCCTCCTGATGCAGCTGCTGGTCTTTCAGGGTCTCCATTTGCCTTTCCTGCCGTTCCTCCAGAGCTGCCACACGTAGGTCTAGTGAGGACAGGGAGGATTCCCCCTCAGTTACTCTCACAGTCAGCCCCTGTATATCGGTCCTAATAGCCGCGATTTCCTTCCTGTGCGCTGCTTCCACTGTACCAATCAGGGCAATGATGTCTGCTCTCATGGCCAGCGCCTGGATGAGAGAGCGGAGCTCCGGGTCTACATGAGAGGCTAGCGGGGTAAGCTGCTGAGAGCCTCCAGGCTCCGGGTGTAAGTCCGGCGGCGTGGCGTGAAATGGATCTATCAGTGCCATCTCTGAGTGCGGTGTGTCAGCCTGCATTCTCACCTCGTCCGCACATGCAGCCGCAATGTTGGTCTCTGGGGTGCTGCGCTGTGAGAGCTGAAACAGGCGCCTGAGTTCCCCGGGAGCCGTCGTTTTGGGAGAAGACTTGCCTTGCTTGTTTTTCCGCTGGGTAGTCTTCTTCTTTGAGGGGTGCATGCTATCTCGGTGAATGTGAAGCGGTCGGGATATACGGTGGACGGCCGGGAGCTCAAGGACACGTCTCTACTCAGCCATGTCCAGGCCACGCCCCAACTTTATTTTCTTAGTTGCAGCATGTTACAAGATTGCTTAGGGAAATTCGAGCTGCCTCTCTCTTTCTTGTTCCTGAGTGTAATTAAAGTCCTTTCCTATAGTGAACTGACCAATGCCCCTCTGAAAGGCATTGTGGTTATGTGGATGCTGGAAGCCCCAGGCCTCACCAGCCTATCTTGACTCCTGCGATCTTCCCGCATCAGTTCAGGAAAGTCCTGGACGAATAAGCACCACTGGGTTGCACTTCCATTGCACTCTCCCACCGACAGTCCATGATTGCCACGGAAAGCCGATTCCAGTCTACTGCGTCCTTTTTGTAGCTACCTTCTGCTCCGCATGGTCGGAAACATCCCAGCTTGAGATGCCCGGTCCGCTTCGCCCGGAGGTACATGGTAGCTTAATTTCTTTTGAACTATCCAGCACTGAGGTCCCTGAACCCTCAGGCCTTCCAGTCCTGTTCCTGCTATCCAGAGCTGGGGTCTCTGAACCCCCAGACCTTCAAGCCTGCTCCTTGCTGGTTACATTTCTGCTGTTCCTCTGGATCCAACTCCTTCCATCTCCTCCCAGGAGCATGTGACCCCCAGCTTATATGAGAGTCCTGCCCCTGCCAATACAATTAAATAATTGGTCCAGGGCTCTCCATACAAACTGCCTCCACCCCAGTCCCCAGCCCGCCTTCCTTCCAGAACATTTCAGTAGTAGCCCATTATGCTTTACCTTTGCAAGGAAATAAAGAGGAAGTAAAACCCACCAGGGTTTACTTCCTCTTGAATGCAGTGCAGTCTGAGAGCCTGAAGATCACGGTCATCCAATATTGCATTTCTGGCTTGTCCATTGTGCACAGAGATATCTCCAGCTTCTCTGAATCTTTTGATGATATTATGTATTATTGATTATTTATTTAAAGTCTTTGTTATTTTTCGTTGAGGAAAATTTTTCTTAAATTGTTTGACAATTTTTAGATGCAGCTTTTCACAGATTGGTGAACCTTTGCCCAACTTTACTTCTGGGACACTCTGACACTCTTTATACTCAATCATGTTATTGACCTGTTTCCAATTAACCTAATTAGTTGCAAAATGTTCTTCCAACTCTCCCTTGTTAGTACCACTTACTTTGCTAGCTTTTTGTTGACCTGTCCCAACTTTTTTGAGATGTGTTACTGGCATCAATTTTAAAATGACCTTAGCTTTTCTTTTAGATGGTAAATGTTTTCAGTTTAAACTTTTGATATGTTTTCAATTTTCTTTTGTGAATAAAATGTGGGTTTATGAAATTTTGCAAATCATTGCATTCTGTTTTTATGTAGATTTTACACAGCATCCCAACTTCTCTGGAATTTAGTATTTCCACTTATCATGCTAATAAAAGCCCATTCACACTATGTACAGTGACTGTCTTTTTCGAAGGCAATCGATTTCTACATGCCCTGTTCACACATGCTGCATTTTTATGCAAATGCCCCAGAGCTCACCTGAAATCACTGCCTGTGTTAGGAATGAATGAAAGCGTCACATTGACATTTCAATAAAGTAAAAAAAAGAAAGGTAAACAGTGCTTGGACTAGTAACAAGTTGTTTCAAGGCACTGCCTGCCAGCACACAAGGGACCATAGCCCACACACTAAAATGTATCATTGTAGCATGTGGCTGGTGTTAATGTGCCTAAAGTGTGTTATTTTTCAACTTCCTTTAACAAATCCGACTTTATGGTGATCACAAAGGACAAGAGGGCACTCTTTATGCCTGTTTTGAAAAAGGCCTGAATGCATTCCAAAATGCATAAAATATAACTGGATATAACATTTCTAATTGGTAAAACCAGTGATTGTTGATTCCGGCAATATCCAGTTGTCTTACGGGGGGAACATGAAAAATGTATTTTTCCCTTGCTGGAACAAATTGAATCATGCTTCATATAGGGTTTTTATCCTTCCTCTGGATCAGCTGTGGGTATAAGATTGAGTACGTATATGGAGGTTTTCTATTTATTTATTCTATATATTTATTTTTTTGTATGTGCAGATCTAGTCAACCTGACTTACTATGTAACTAGGTAACTATGTATCCAAGCTGTATAGAAAATGTCAGTTGGAGAGTTGAGAAAACCATTCACTACTGATTAAGGCCTGGTTCACACCTATGCATTTTTTAGTGCATTTTCAGTTTTGCAGAAACACACTACAGACCATTTACCATGGTTTCCTATGGGTCACGTTCAACATCTGTGCATTTTATTGAAAGGGCCAGGGACCTTTTTCCTAATTTTTGTTCCATAGACTTCAATGAATCAAAAACGTGTATTGAAAAATGTAAAATGCACCCGGAATATGCAAACTGTAACCTGCATAGGTGTGAACCAGGCCTTACAGTGTTCGGCTTTTCTTAATTTCCTTAAAACATTATCAATGCAACAAAATGGCCAGACAAATGGTACATAAGCGCGCGCCACTACCACCTACATTACTTCCGGTATTGTGATGTTTACTTCCGGTCAGCAGTAACGACTTCCGGTTCACGGCGATTACTTCCAGTTGCGTGCTTGAAGACAGCATATTACTGTCTTGAAAGATTTCGTTTCGCAAGATCCCTAGGCATTTTCCCTAATCCCTCATCCTAATTTTAAAGTTTATCTACAGGGAAGTATAAAATCTCCACCTATTCATTAAGCTTAAAAAACTAAACTTTAAAATATTTTTTTTTTACTTAGTCTGTCATCATGTGACCTTCTGCAGCACGTTTTTTAGAACTGCAGACCAGACCCCTCGTCATGAGCCTATAAGTACCCTACTGATGGACAACCAATGAACAATATAGTGTCTATATCAGCCAGGAAACAATGTGGGCACCCAAAAAAGGGCCCTCCCACTTTGCAAGAAGAAAGAAGACTTGGACCAGACGTCTCATATAAACAGAGTTGAGGGGCTGTTCTAAAAAGGGCCTTTCGGGGGGGGGTTTTGTTGCTTTTTTAAGCTAACATGATGATTGGAGGCGTTTGTTAAACCACTTAACCTACCCTTAAAGAAACAATTAACCTATCTCATCACTAAAGCTAGATTCATGTGCCGACGATAAAAAAAGCTGTATATTAAAAAAAAAAAACACGTTTTGCATCAATGTATTGCATTTTACTGTCCAATTTGAATATTTTGCTCTTTCTGTAATAAAATAACACACACCTTAAAGGGGTTGTAAACCCTCAAGGTTTTTCACCTTAATGCATTCTATGCATTAAGGTGAAAAACCTCCTTTAGTTTAGCAGCCCCCCAGTGCCCCATTTTTACTTACCTGAACCCTGTTTTTCCCACGCCAGGAACGAGCACATTAGCTCCAGCTGGTGTCTCACGTTTTGATTGGATCGACTGATAGCAGCGCAATCATTGGCTCCCGATGCTGTCAATCAAATCCAATGACGCGGGAGCCAGGAGCAGGGCCGAGTCCTGCTGTCTGTGTCAATAGACACAGCAGCAGGACACTCGAGCACACCCACACGGGTGCCCCGAGGGAAAGCACTTCTCTGACGGGGCACTCGAGAAGAAGAGGTGCCAGGAGCGCTGCTGGGGGACCCCAGAAGAGGAGAATCGGGGCCACTCTGTGCAAAACCAACTGCACAGAGGAGGTAAGTATAACATGTTTGTTTAAAAAAAAATAATTACCTTAAGATATCCTTTAAAACAAATCAAACCCCACAAACCTATAATTCTATATTGTACAGCATAACAGCACAGCAAATGTGATAAAATGTGAACCTTAAGACCCTTCACAGTCTACCTGATCCTAACAATTTTACCCTAATCCGTTCTGTAAACTTGACTCTTAAACTAATTTTATAAACTTAATCCCCTAATCTCTAACCATAAGCCTCACTATAAACTAAAAAATAAACGTTGTACTAAAAAAGATAACACGTGTTTAAACTAGCATTCTCATGCTAAGATAGATGCGTGGAATATAGATGATCTATCTAATTGGACAGAGAGCTTATAGTATGAGATGATTCAGAGATCGTGGGCCTAGTGAATTTACATCCTATGATTTCAATGATAATTGTTGCTGTTGTGTGCCCCTGTCCTAGCACAATGATCTCCTGGTATAGCTCACAATACCTGTGAGGATTTTCATCATAGATTCTCAACCAGAAACTCTTTTACAATCTGATACCATAGCTGGTTCTCACCACATGTGTCTAAAATAAATGCATTAGCCCTTCTTGTTGTAATCATAGGGTTCATTCACACAGATGCAGAGAGCCTTACGCCAATAAAATTCAGTGTCATTTCCATGACTAGTACTTGTGTACAGCTGCAGGCAACAGCCTGTACAGATCAATGAGAGTCTAAGCCCTTGTACACACGGTCGGAAATTCCAAAGGAAAATGTCCAATCGGACCGTGTTGTCGGATAATCCCGACCATGTGTGGGCTCCATCGGACTTTTTCCGTTGGAATGTCCGACCAACAAAGTTTGAGAGCTGGATATAAAATTTTCCGACAACACGATCGTTTGTAGAGAATTCCGATCGGACAAAGTGCCACGCATGCTCAGATCAAATTACGAGACCAAAGCTATTGGCTACTAGCCTGAACGTAGTCCCGTCATAGCAAACAAACGTCATCACATTCCAAACGATCGGATTTTCCGACAACTTTGTCCGACCGTGTGTATGCAACACCAGTTTCGGACAAAATCCATCGGAAAAAATCAGACGGATTTTGCTGTCGGAATGTCCATCCGTGTGTACAAGGGCTGATAGGCGCAGTATCTTAATGCTCATCTGAGCAGTTACATGCACACAGGGACTGATGAGCAGCCACAGGCACATGTATCCGCTCAGATGTGTGCACAGCCGCAGCGTCTGTCAGTCTGTCATGGATTTATACAGCCCCCCTCCCAAAAGCCTATCAAAAAAACTACCAGATATGTCATCATCCCCTCCTTTCTTTTTGTGTAGACATTGCTAACACACTCTCAGCTGATTCAAAATCCCGCTCTCTCTCACCCATCACAGTAGCTCTGAGCTCAACAATGCTGCGATGGAGGAGATGCAGGAGTGCAGCACACATGTGCTGGGGGTTGAGAGCTCACTCCTGTGATGGTGGGGATGAGCAGTAATGATTGGGAGTTTCTTAGCAATGTCCTAGCAACAGGATAGGATGTAATAAAGCCCTGTCTGGAAGTTTTTCTTGGATGTTTTTCTGCCAGGCTGCAGGAGGTACATAGTGGCCTACCCCTATATGAAGGGCATTATTCAACTTTAGTCAAAACTGCATAGTTTGCCTTTATCTACAGGCACCCCTTACCTGCCTAAGCAGTTTTATTTAGTAAAGATCAACTAGCTCTTTGACTGATTGAAAGAGAAATACAGGGCAATACAACAAAAAATTCCTCTTTCCTATAGTTCAAATTGTCCCTTATCTGTATGCAAATTCCCGCGTTCCTCTTATAGTTTCAATTGACCCTCGTTTTGATCTGGTCTGTAGGTTTCAATAAAAAGTTTACTTTTACTACACACTCTCTCTGTATCAGCAGCTGAAAGCTCGCTTCTTTTCCTCTCCCCGCTGGCTTTCAGCTGCTGCAGAGACAGCTATACCGTTATAGTAATTGCCCCTACCCCCACACCCATCACCCTCCCTGTGCAACATAAGTTTCCCCCTGCTGCCCAGGCCTCCCTGTGTGCCCCCACCCCCGCAGTGCACTTTCTTCCCTCCTCTCCTTCCCACCTGCAGCTGCAAGCACACAATAGGATCCTTGAAGTTGGAAAGTGGGGGAAGGGTCTGGTAAATATGTCACATTTACCAGATCCTTCCTTTCCTAAATAAACACAATGTGTGATTGGTATTGATCACTCACTGTGTTCATTCGTAACTGAAGCATAGAAAACTGTGTTTTTTGGGAGGGGGAGGCTGTCAGGATGGCTGTATGGGGCCCTGTGGTTTCTAAGAGCAGCCCTGGCTGGTCCTACTAGACCATTGTTGTTTCTTATGCCTATCTATTGTACCTGTGTAAGAGAATTCAGCATGATAATGCAGAAAAACTAAGAAAAGGCGCCTCTAAGTGTAGAATTAAAAGCTGTTTAATTTCCCCAAAAAGGGTTAAAAACACTTACAAGATATGTAGACTGGCAGAGCATATCATTAATATCCATGTAGGTGGTCCGGCATGAATGCAGTGGTCACTGGCATATACCAGTTCTTTAGGCTGTGTGTGTCCAGTAGCAGAGAGGTCCAGGGGATGCCAACAGGAAAAACTGCAGGGAGCTCCAAGAGAACTGACAGGCCAGCCCGCAATCACAGTCTCAAAACACGAGGATCCTGGAAGTGACGTCAGCGGCAGGAGACAATAACCAGCAACCAGCATGGACCACAAACAGGAAGCAAAACAGGAAGCAGTCATCAAAGAGGGACGCGTTTCGGAACATCTCATTGGTTCCTTTATCAACCTGATGACTGTGTGTGTATGGGACTAATTTATACTACCTGGGCGGACCTTAGGGGCGGGAATATGTAAATGGAGTGTTATCACAATATAAAGGTATAGGACAGGAGGAGAAACAGAAACAAAATCCCTATCCAAAAAAAAAAAATATATATATGATTTCATACAGAACAACAACCAATAAGCGACATTTAAAAATAAAAATAAACATAAAATGAAAATGAGAATCAATATTTTTACACAGTCTTCAATAATGCTTAAGACTAGGCATTATTAAGCATTATTGAAGACTGTGTAAAAATATTGATTCTCATTTTCATTTTATGTTTATTTTTATTTTTAAATGTCGCTTATTGGTTGTTGTTCTGTATGAAATCATATATTTATTATTTTTTTTCAGGTTGATAAAGGAACCAATGAGATGTTCCGAAACGCGTCCCTCCCTGATGACTGCTTCCTGTTTTGCTTCCTGTTTGTGGTCCACGCTGGTTGCTGGTTATTGTCTTCTGCCGCTGACGTCACTTCCAGGATCCTCGTGTTTTGAGACTGTGATTGCGGGCTGGCCTGTCAGTTCTCTTGGAGCTCCCTGCTGTTTTTCCTGTTGGCATCCCCTGGACCTCCCTGCTACTGGACACACAAAGCCTAAAGAACTGGTATATGCCAGTGACCACTGCATTCATGCCGGACCACCTACATGGATATTAATGATATGCTCTGCCAGTCTACATATCTTGTAAGTGTTTTTAACCCTTTTTGGGGAATTTAAACAGCTTTTAATTCTACACTTAGAGGCGCCTTTTCTTTGTTTTTCTGTTTCCTACTCAGAGATTGCTTCTCTCCATAAGTCCAGCCCTAAGTGTGGAGGATACCCTATTATAGACTTTCTGGTTCATAAAGACATCTGTTTTTGCTTGGTCCTGAAGTTCAGAGCGCCCTTACAAACTGTATCAGCATGATAATGCAGCCAGACATTAACAGAAATGTATATGTAGTCAGAGAACTGCTGTGTGCCCAAGCACTATCCACTCCCCCATCCCCAAAAACAAAGCAAAAAATGAATATTGATTTTTTTCAGGGCACATTTCCACAGATAAATACTTGTACTTCTGCAGCATTTGTCAGCTTAAAAATGTATCTCCACGTAATGTTCTGGCATTTCATTCCTTCAAGGTATGTTTACAAGTGTTATTAAGAAGAGTGTGGCACATACCAGTCTTGAATATTGACTTGTCACTGGGTAAACTGCAGCCTGTGTTATTTACGGCCATAACCCAGACACTGTAACATTTATCCGGCTCAAGGTCCTCCAAAATGCAGAAACTTTCCTTCACCGTGACCCTGTATTCCTCCAGCAGCCCTGCAGTGAGAAAATTTCCCAAAAGACACTATAAGCTTCATTGCTAGTAATATGGAGTCATACATCATGGGCGACATAACTGCAAACCTGAGACAATATAAAGAACAGTATAGACACAGCCTTGAATGTTACTTCAGTATTAAATTGAATTTATAATGACTTGTGTGGACACAATTCATCTTGTTTTTCTGCTCTGTGAATCCTAATCTTATATTCGGAGGTTCCTGGCCAGACAGCCTTCTTCCCAACAGGGAAATGCAGTAGGCTTGGGGCCCATCATAGCTAAATTGTTGACTCACGTTCATGGAGTTAAATAGAGGTCATGCTTTATCACCATTCATCACAGCAGTAAATGTTAGGGCGCTGCTACAGAGATGGTCTAATTTTTATTAAGTAGAAAGGTTGAAGAAGTGTTCATCTGTCATGAGGGAATAATGTAGGCTAACATTGCTGACACTAATTTAAAGTACGCATGTCCTGGGTCTGTGGCTCAAAGTGTTAAAGCCAGGTACAGTCAGGAATCCAGTATTTTCATAAGGTGCCCAGTAATGGCAACCCCCATACTTTTATCATGATGTGTACTTTAAGGAAGCATAAGGGACATAAGGGATATTGGGAGGTTGTTATTTATGAAGCACTCACCCCCAAAAGGGCCCTTTGATTTTGTCCTACTAGTGTAGTAGCAGCCAGGCACCCAGTAACAATCGCACTTTTGGCCCAATGAACAGTCTAGGGATATCTTTTTTTGATGCTTTATTGTAAGTTGAACTTGGCAAGGAAGCAGGGAGGTTGTGGGATACTCCAGTAACACTGTGTAAAAACACGAGAACACTTCTCACTTTCTCAAACTTCTTAATACAGTTCTCCAGCAGCAACCAAGGGACAGGGGGACATAGATACACCTTAGCATGGTCTAAACACAGACAGGCTGACCCCCCTCCACCCCCACCCCCACCCCTTCGACCTCTGCAGCAATGCTGGCAGCACTCATGTGTCTATTTCCCAAAGACAACCTCTGAATATGACGCTGAGCACATGCACTCAACTTCTGTGGTCAACCATGGTGAGGCCTGTTCTGAGTAGAACCTGTCCTGTTAAACTGCTGTATGGTCTTGGCCACCATGCTGCAGCTCAGTTTCAGGGTCCTGGCAATCTTCTTATAGCCTATGCCATCTTTATGTAGCACAACAATTCTTTTTTCAGATCCTCAGAGAGTTCTTTGCCATGAGGTGCCATGTTCAACTTCCAGTATGAGAGAGTGAGAGGGATAACACCAAATTTAACACACCTGCTCCCCATTCACACCTGGGACCTTGTAACACTAACAAGTCACATGACACTGGGGAGGAAAAATTGCTAATTGGGCCCAATTTGCAATTTGGACATTTTCACTTAGGGGTGTACTCACTTTTGTTGCCTGCTGTTTAGACATTAATGGCTGTGTTTTGAGTTATTTTGAGGGGACAGCAAATTTATACTGTTATACAAACTGTACACTCACTACTTTACATTGTAGCAAAGTGTAATTTCTTCAGTGTTGTCAAATGAAAAGATATAATAAAATATTTACAAAAATGTGAGGGGTGTACCCACTTTTGTGAGATACTGTATATATTTTTATCGGCTTTGATGCAGTCTTGTGATCAAGGATGGGTCTGAATTCACACACAGAACTGTGACGTCACCCGCCCGCTCCCATTGTTCCACTGTCCTCGTCCCCCATGTCAGCAATCCCTCCTATCTGCTGTAGCAGCAGCTCACTGGCACAGGGAAGCCAAAGTTCCTGATAAAATGACTGCAACAAATCTGATAAAAAAAGAGATATTTACACTGATCTATTTTACAAACAGTATGTAGCATAGGTATGAGGGGGAGTTTTTTGCAGGCACTGCTTGTAATTTGCCAAAGCTTGTGTAAAGCTACAGCCATAACTCACATTAGCTGCATTTAGCACAGCTGGTATAGAAAGAGAACCATTCACCAATAGAATCTGTACTAATCTCTACTTGTTATAGGAGAGCAGCCTTATGCTCTGTACACACGACCAGACTTTCCGGCAGAAAAGGTCCGACGGCATCATTCTGTCGGACATTCTGATCATGTGTGGGCTTCATCTGACTTTTTCTTTCTAAAATTCTGACAGACCTAGAAATAGAACATGTTTCAAATCTTTCCGCCGGAATCAGTTCCTATCGAGAAAACCGCTTGTCTGTATGCTGTTCCGATGGGCCAAAAACTACGCAAGGGCAGTTATTGGCTACTGGCTATTGAACGTCCTTTTTCTAGTCTCATCGCATGTCATTGCGATCTAAACGATTGGACTTTGGTGTGATCGTGTGTAGGCAAGTCTGTTTTGGCAGAACTCCGTAGAAAAGACCTTCAGAGTTTAGTCCGACAAGAATTCCGCTCGTGTGTACGCGGCATTAGAGGTTACTAGATCGTTTCAATCATTTTTATTCACAGAGCAGTGATAGGATGAGTGAAATCACACAAAAAATGGATTACATTAAAGAAAACTAAAAGCATTTTAAAAACAGCTTAAAGCCCAATTCCAGCTAAAACTTTTTTTTGGAACAATTTTTCTTGCATTCTGCATTTTTTATGATTTTATAAATGTTTACAAAATCAAGTATACAAAAATGTAATTGAGAAAGTAAGGACACAAAGTTACAAAAAGAGAAAAACATAAACGTTGGACGAAGTATTTACTTTTACCAAGTCTGTGCCAAATGGAAAAAAAAATTTTGTCTGGATTTGGGCTTTAAGGGTGAAAATTCAAATGCTTGTTCCTGACTGGCCATCTTTAAAGGTTTTAATAAAAAATACCATTAATGATTTGAAAATGAGTGCTGATGCATTACCAAGCATAGGATAATCGCATAGTGCCCAGGGGCGTAGATAAGGGGGTCAGGGGTGTTCAAACCGCCCCCCCGAGCATCCTGGCAAAATGCACAGACAGTGTCCCTGCTGTTTAGCCTCACCATCAGCACAGTAGAAGAAATTGGCGTTTCGGAATGCAGCAGCCAGCCCCCCTTCTATTGTGCCCCACCCCCTCAGTTTAAAAAGGGGTCCCCCTGAAAAGCTTTAAAAAAAGCCTGCAAGGTTTTAGATGCTGGCAATTAACAGTGCACGGTTGAGACCAGAACCCCCCCCCCCCCAGGAAAAAAAATGATCTACGGCCCTGATAGTGCCCAAATGCTAACGATCAACTGAAATAAAAAATAAATTTCACTCACCATTGTCATCGCGATTTCCTTGAGGCTCCTCCATGCAGTAGACCTGGAAATAATCAATGATATCTTCCTCACTCAATGTCCAGTACACTGTGATGGAAGTGCTGGTGGCAGAATTGGCCTCCTGTGCTTTTAACTTCGGTGTCTGTGGAACTGCAAAATGATTGAACAATGTTACAGAACGCCCCAAAAAAGACTACTCTAGCTAAACAACTAAATAAACTGATGAAATACATGCATTGATTTTCCTGGGCTTAAATATTTCTATTTGTTGAATACCTATTTTAATTTGTACAGCTAGTGTTTTAACATTATGATTTTCCCATTAAATTTATCCTGCTTTTAATGGGTGCTTGCTTCTACCTAGTGACATTGGCTTGATTCTTTGTAATTTATCCATTGTTTTGTGAGGTTGACTGGCAAAGCATTCTACGACTACGACACAAGATGCTCATTGTCAAATGTACTGTATCTCTTTGGCAGTGACTATTGGGTCACCAAATTCTAATGTAAAGAGAAACACTGCTCCAGGTGTCACTATCAACCTTGTGTAATCTTTCATGTGGGTTCTTGCCACGACTCGCCACCCCAAACGCTGTAATCATCAGAAGGAACGTCTGCACACCACTGTAGATCCATATGAACCATTTATTGCATTAAGTCTTCAAAAATGAATAGCAAATCAAATACAGGAGACAGAGTATCTGCTTGTTAACACATTTCACACAAAAATGTGCTTATTTATAACCAGTGAATAAGCACAGTTTTGTGAGCTTTGCAACCCTGGTGTCAGTAGTTTATTTTGTATTTTTTTTTTACCATTTTATTTTATTTATTTATTTTACAATTTTATTTTTTATTATTCTTACCATATAACAGGTCTAAACAGACCTCTGATGTTTCACCTTTATGAACAAGAAAGGAGATTGAGGACACAGCCTCAGCTGCACAGAATGAATGGACAGGAATAGCTCTGTACAGAGCTTGCTGTTCATTCGTAAACTGAAGCCAAGTAAACACAGTTTACTATTCATCAGTTATAAATGGACACAAGAGCGAATGCTAGCAATAATTCACTGTATCCTTTCTGAAAAGGAAGGGGCCAGTAAATGATAAATTTACTGGACCCTTCCCCGCTCTCCATCCCTGCAGATTCCCAGCTGGAGAAGGGAGGAGGGAAGCAGGCAGCACTGCAGGGGGAAGGGGGGAACAAAGGAGCACACATGGGCCCGGGGCAGCAGGAGACAAGTAAACTGGATAGGAGAGGTGGTGGGGTGGCATACAGAGAAACTGATGCTCTCCATTTTCCTCCTGTAGCTGCTCAATGCCTGTTGGATGGAGAGGAGGAGAAACAGGATTTCAGTGTCTGCAGGAGGAAAATGGAGGGTATCACTTCCTCTACATGCCGCCCCAACTTAGACTCCTATTCAGGTGTACAGGGGAGCCACACGGGACCCCTGGAGCATGGGGCCAGATCTCAATTGCAACCCCTATAGATATTTGACTGCCTCCTATATTAAGGAAATTAAGAGGGGGGGTGTTCTGTGGTCTTAAAACACCAGTCTTAAGGTGAGAACACTCTCCTCAATAGATACAGTGCAGTGAGTAAACATTGTCACCATGGAAATGTGTTACTGGCAGCATCACCAGGGGAACATAAAGGATGAACAGCCTGCAAAATGGCAACTAAGGCAACATGTCTAAGAACTCGTGAACCAAAATATATCATGTTTTTATTCTTGTGTTATTGGCACTGTTCACAAATTATAGCCATCATTTTATGATAGTTGTAAAGTGGGAATGTACATTGGTAATCCAGAAGTTGAAAACATTATTGCTTAATAAGGTCGTAAAATCTTCTGCCAAGCTGCTCCTCTTGGGAACCTAATACTCAGCTCAGTCTGGGAGGCCTCATCTCTGGATGTGTTTAGATGCAGACTAAAAACTCACCTTCTCAGTTGTTTTCCTTGTAGAGAACTTTCAGATAACTTGCGAAACCAATCAACTTCACATATTACTGATGAGCTAAAACCAGACAATTCCCATTACAGAGTGCTCTGTAATCCACTGCTAATCCAATGCACCTGCCAATTAATTGTGCTTTATTCTTCAAACTGATGTATAATCGTTGTAATCGACACAAGCCCAAAGTTCATTGACACAGACCCTAGGAGTGTATGACCTGGGGCATTAGCAGTGTAACTTCCTCACCATGTTTTTCCTGAATCACCAATCACATTCCAGCTGTATGTTGGGATCTGATTTGTGGAAAACATCACAATCCAGTAATTTTTGGATTTCTATGTGTGAGGAAGGATGTGGGTGTTACAACATCACATGCATATGTATTCCAAAATCACCAGATCACTGAGAAAAGGGAGTGGAGTAAACAAGTGCACTACAGCAATATCTGTATGACGTATTCAGCAAGTATCAATTGCTCTATAAGTACATCTCAAAGCTTAAATCCCAACTTCAGGAAAATGATCTCTTGCTGCAAGGGTTATCTGCTTGTTTAAGTACAGGGGACATGTTAAAGAAGATTTACTTAACAACTCGTCTATGCTGCTAGACCGGTCCCTGTAGTATCTTCTTCCCTACGTTCCAGCTGTCTAAGGTCCTGATGTCATCAAGACCAAGGAAGGGTCCATAGCCCTGCACTGGACATGATAACACCAAGGAATAGTCCACTGGCAGAGCTGTGGGGAGCAGCATCTGCCAGGGAAGATCAGGCAAGTTAAGGACTAAATGAGCAGTCAACCTCTGCAATGCAGGCACAGTCCCAATGCAAGGGATAATTTTCACATTTCCCAGAGTTGGGCTTTAAATTATATGTAAGCCCTAAATCTACTTTGCAGTATGTTTCACTTTATGCCTTACTGTTTAAGCAAACCTTTTTTGGGAATCTTTTGCAAGATTTATTTCTTGGAGATGCTGCCAGTAGCAGGCTGACAGGGCTAAGCCACTGCTTCTCAATTAGCAGAAGTATTGTCAGCCTGCTGTGCAAGTTCCTTCACTTGGCTGTTTGGTTGCTTATCTGAGAGATCTAATAAGCAGTCTAAGGGAGAACTGAAAGAACGCACAAGGCAGGCTGACAACATTGTTGCCAATTGTAAAGAGTTGCTTAATGTTATCAGCCTGTAATAGGAAGTACTGTTATTAGCAGAATGGTCTTTATCTTACTGAGCTGGCCAATTATCGCACAGGCTGCATATATAACACCCAACCAATCTATAGCACTCCCTACATTCAATTCCACCCTTATCTCCTGAGTGATAGCCAAATCCATTTATCAACTATTTGCGGGCAGCGTAGGTTTAAGGGTCAGCTCAGGTGCTTTGGGCCCCACAACAATGACTGGGCCCGTGGAAGCTGACTCTTTTCCCCTGCGTTAAAGATGGACCTGACCTTATCCCAACCCTGGCCCTCTGCTCTCCTCCCTTGAGCTTCCTTTGGATTTTATACCGTTTCTTTATTCCATTAGTTATCTCCATAACTCCCCCATCCCTTACTCTCCCCTTTAGGACCCATGGGCCCAAACAATGATTTAGGGTTAGGCCACTGACACGCGATCTTAGGCCCATGAAAAGGTTTGTATTTCATGCATTACTTTAGGCCCTGAAAGTCTAATATTGCTTACATTTGAATATATATTTTCACTGCAAGTAAGTTTTACCAGATGTTCTAGCCCCAGTATGAGCATCTTTTTTGCTATTTTCTTATGAAAACCCCCAAAAATTATTGAAACAAACGCAAATGAACCTTGCTAGGCATCCCCTGTAAGGGGAAACCCATAATTTTTTTCAGTATAGGTCCATATTAAGACAAGCCCCTACCTAATCATATGATAGAACTGATCCTTTACTAATATAGACTGTCTAAATGTTTGTTGTTGCTGTATAACACCAGGTGATGAAAACAGCATCAAATAGACCACACACAGTGCAGACTTAATAGCAGGTAGCAGCTGCCATAATACATCAAGGTATAAATAACAAAAATATTTTGGGCAAAGTGGAAGTAACTCCTTAAGAGAGAGCTATAAGAAAAGGTATCACCTCTCACCAATTGTTTATCATGTCCCACATATCTGAGTGAAACATACTGAACACGGCGCACTCTGAAAAAAAAGTGGTAAGGCTGCATAAGCCAATGCCTTGTGACTCTGGACAGGTTATCTTACATATCAGTCTCCCAGATTTAGCCCGTGTCGTCTTCTGAGAAGCTCTGAATTTCACAGTGACAAGATACCATGGACCTTATGTCACGACTGACAGATCTCTCCTCTTATGTGACACACAGCTGTTAGAGTACACTTCCCTGGACTCTACTGCAAATTCTTCCATTTCTAAAGGCAAATCCAAAATGTCTCTATTGCAATGATGCAAGTGTGAAATTCAGTGTGCGTGTCATAGATCAGACAGCAATTACTGTCACGTAGATAGGACGCCCATGTTACTTTCAGTATCAACCATACTCAGTATAGTCTAAGGCAGCCTTTTTCAACCAGGGTGCCCAGGTACCCTGGGGTGCCTTCTGGGTTGTTCGGGGCGTCTTGGCAAATTCCCAAAATTTGTGTGCAAGACAGTGCCTGTTTGTTTATTAGACAAAGTCACAGGTTTCCATTGTCCAACATTACAACCTTGAGCACTGTGTAGGCCAGCCTCCAGCATCCTAACAACCACTGATGTCGTTGGCTGATAAGGAGGATAACTGCACAGTTTGTTTGATTCCCTGCCCTTATCTCTCAGCACTGGGGTCACATTAGCTACATGGGGAAGAGAAAATGAGGAAAAAGAAATGCTGCAATACCGGTCAGCATCAAAAGTATATGTGCAAAAGTAAATAAATTAGCTCTACTGTTGGGTGTCTACTGTCTTACATGTGTGGATGCTGCTGCAATATGTATAACTGTTAGTTTGTTGTTTTTTTTTGTTTTTTTACTTTTTAGAAGGCAGGTACCTCATGACTGTTCATAATTAATTTTTTTATTTTAAAGGCTGCTTTGACAGGAAAAAAGTTGAAAAACACTGGTCTAAGGATCCAAATAACATCGCACAATGTTTAGCTGTGTACTGTAATTTTTAATATACTGAATCTTGTAATGGGTCCTATACAATTAAAGGATCACTATATTCATAAATATTTACTCTGGTAACTGTATGGATTTAATAAATATATTTGTCTAGGGGGTGATAATTAAGTGATTATACACCCCCAGCTTGGCCCCAGCAGCCCCCGTACAATGTAGAACCTATGTTCCTGCAATGCATGGGGTGATAGCAGAGATCTGTGGCTGGTCAGGCAGAAAGAAGAGAAGAGGCTTCAGAGGACTGGTTGCGTGAAGTACTGTATATCACATAGATATACCATGACCTGGATATATGAGAACCTTAACAGACATACCTGAGACATGTTTCACTCCTTTCTGTCCTCCTTCAGAAGCATTTGCAGACAGATGATCGAAAAATGAGAAAGCGCTGGGCATCTTTTCTAGAGATAAGGTGTTTTCTATTGCTGTAATTAACCTAGGTTTAATAAAAAAAAAAATAAGGTGAAACCAGTATTATTCACACAAATTACACACAAATTACACACAAGTGAGCACAGGTATTGGACTTTGCATCATGCAATCTAATAAACTTAGAATTATTTTGTAATAATTGTATTGGTTGTTTTTTCTTTTATTTTTTACCTTTAGCTGTCACATTTTACAAAGAATATTATTATTATTATATTGTTTTATATTGTATTATTATTATGCAGGATTTATATAGCGCCGACAGATTACACAGCGCTTTACAACTTGAAGGTTGACAGTACAAATACAATACATTTTAATAAAGTAGGAATCAAAGGCCCTGTTCGTTAGAGCTTACATTCTGAGAGGGAAGGTCAAGACTAACAGTTTGGAATTTTTATGTGCCTTATGTATAATAACTGGGGTAGCAATAAATGTGCAGCTGTGTGCTAGGCCAGCACACCAAGCCAAGCAGGGTTCTGTTGCTATGTGCTGTGGGTCTAAACACTATGAACATTCTTACAGGAGGGAGAGCAGAGGGATGCCCTTATCAGTTTGCTGCTGCTCCTTCAATTGCATTGGCTGGGGTGGATTCTGGACAAGGTTGTATCGCTTAGGTGCAATGTAGATTGCAGGGAAATCCAGGGTTTGGTTTTGCTATCTGACAGGAATGTCTAGCTCATAAATCTGATTGCATAGAACTTTTGGCAGATAAACATCTCTCAAATATTTATTGTTATGGGCGTAGTTAGCTATATCAGCTTTTTTCAACCAGGGTGCTATGGCACCCCGGGGTGCCTTCTGGTTTCTTCAGGGATGCCTTGGAAAAATGTCTAAAAATTACCACAAATTACCCAAAAATTGTCAACAAGCCAACAAGTGGATCAACCTTGCCTTTTTGTTGCACACAGCTTTCTGTTGTGCGGCATTACAACCTTGGGCACCATGTAGGCCAGCCACTGGCATCATAACAACCAATGACACCATGGGTTGATAAAAAGGACATTGACACCTGCTCAGCATCCATGTTTACCCCTCCCCTGCCCCTTTCTGTCACTACTGGGGTCACGTTGGCAAAGAGAGAGGGAGAGAAACTGAGGGAGAAGAGAAACACTAAAATACTAGTCAGTACCAGTTTGTAAAAGTGGAGGAATAAATCACATCTAATGTTGGGTGGCCCATGTGTTTGGATGTGCTTCAATATGTAAAACTGTTAGTTTAGTTTTTTTACATTTTAGAATGGGGTGACCCAAGATTGTGCATAAATTTAAAGGGTGCCTTGACTGGAAAAAATTTGAGAAACACTGACCCTGAAGACCAGCTATATATTTCTCCATGTTTTATATCTCTTTTAACAATCAAGAAGAAATATTCCAGTTTCTCCTTTACTTTGTTACTGAAATATCCAACTTAAAGCTGAATGGGAGAAAAAAAATGACCCTTTCAGTGGGGCACACCCCAGTTGCAAGGATTAAATGTTTGTTTTGTCTAGGGGGTAACATAAAAAGCCACTATACTTGCCTTATCTCTCTTTCCCACAGGCTTCCTAGCTTTCTGACAAACACTCCAGCATCATCATGTACAATAACGGTTCCCAACCCAGTCCTCAAGTACCCGCAACAGGACATGTTTTAGGAATTTCTCTTAGATAAAATAGCTGTCCAAAATACCAAGCCATTGACTCTAAATTAAAGCACCTGTGCATGATAAAGGAAAACCTGCAAACCTGGCCTGTTGGGGTATTTGAGGACAGGGTTGAGAACCACTGCTATAGAGGACCAACGTCGGAAAGAAGAGGCTGTAAGTACATTACAAGAAGCCACATTATGGCCTCCATTGATATTATAATTTTACACCTCAATTTCCAAAATGAATTGGATTAAGGCAGTAAAATATATATTTTTTAAAGAAACCCATTGTGGATATGCCAACAAAATTCTTATTAACTGGTTTGAACCTCATACCTAAGAACAGATATTTCTTTTGAATATACTCATTATAAACAAATACAAGGAACAGTGATGGTTAGGTATCTTGATTAGGGATGAGCTTCGAGTTCGAGTCGAACTCATGTTCGACTCGAACATTGCCTGTTCGCCTGTTCAGCGAACAGTGAACAATTTGGGCTGTTCGCAGCAAATTCGAAAAGCCGGAACACCCTATACAAGTCTATGGGAGAAATCTAAAGTGATCATTTTAAAGGGTAATATGCAGGTTACTGTCCTAAAAAGTGTTTGGGGACCCGGGTCCTGCCCCAGGGGACATGGATCAATGCAAAAAAAAGTTTTAAAAACTGACGTTTTTTCAGGAGCAGTTATTTTAATAATGATTAAAGTGAAACAATAAAAGTGTAATATTCCTTTAAATTTCGTAGCTGGGGGGTATCTATAGTATGCCTTTGAAGGGGCGCATGTTTCTGGTGCTTAGAACTGTCCCTGCACAAAGTGTCATTTGTGCAGGAAAAAAAGTCTTTTAAAATCACTTGCGGCTAAATTGTCGGCTCCCCGTAATACAGAGAACACTCAATGAGTGTTCTCTGTATTAGCCGACAATTCATTCATTCGTTGATAAAAAAAAAAAGCGTGGGGGTTCCCCTAAATTCAATTACCAGGCCCTTCAGGTCTGACATGGATATTAAGGGGAACCCCGTGTCAAATTTTAAAAAAAATTGACGTGGGGGTCCCCCTAAATATCCATAACCAGACCCTTCAGGTCTGATATGGATATTAAGGGGAACCCCGCATCAAATAATAAAAAAAAATTGCCGTGGGGGTCCCCCTAAAAATCCATACCAGACCCTTTATCCGAGCACGCAACCTGGCAGGCCGCAGGAAAAGAGGGGGGGATGAGAGAGCGCCCCCCCTCCCTTCTGAACCGTACCAGGCCACATACCCTCAACATTGGGAGGATGCTTTGGGGGTCTGTGACCCCTCAAAGCACCTTGTCCCCATGTTGATGAGGACAAGGGCCTCATCCTCACAACCCTGGCCGGTGGTTATGAGGGTCTGCGAGCGGGGGGGCTTATCAGAATCTGGAAGCCCCCTTTAACATGGGGACCCCCAGATCCCGGCCCCCCCTGTTTGAAATGGTAAGGGGGTACAAAAGTACCCCTACCATTTCACAAAGAAAGTGTCAAAATGGTTAAATAAGACAAACACACTTTTGAAAAATTCCTTTATTAAAAATAAAAAATATAAAAAATAAAAGATTCCAGCGGTGCTAATCCACTCTTGCTATCCAGCGACGGATCTCCGGGGTCCAGCGATGGATGATCATATCCAGCGACGGGGGATCTCTCAGTCCAGCGCTGTCCATACATCCGTCTTCTGTCTCTACTGCGGAGACAGTGCGGAGATCCCAGCGCTAACGTTTCTTATATTAGGAGGGAGGGGCCACCCGTCACCTGACACCCGCCCCTCTGACGTTGGAGAGGGAAGCTAGGGGTTCCCCAGTGACGTGTGGGTGACCCCGCCCCCTCTGATGTAACGCAGGTTTCTGGTGCGAACCGAACAGGGGGGTGTTCGGCTCATCCCTAATCTTGATGAAAAATGTTTCAATTTCCCTCAGCCCCCTATTGTAATGGTACTTTGTAAGGGAAAAAATTTGCCAAGAAAAATCTTTAGAAAATGGTCTTAATGGTATGGAAGTATAACGTAAGTATAGTTACTTTTTCTGCATCCCCTAAATTCAATGAGGATTTAACCCTTGCCCAGGGCCGGATTAACATAGGGGCTATTGGAGCTGCAGCTCCAGGCCCCTTTCTCAAGATAGGCCCATTTGCCCAAAAAAAAAAAAAAATTCCCCCCCCCAAAAAAAGATTGACTTTGAGGATTGTAGCTCGGCGATCAGGAGTCACAGAGACCCCACATTTGGGGGGGGGGGGGGTAGGTAGCTAAAGACCAGCACTCCAGCACTGGTTAAAATATGGGGCTGCTATCATCTATGGTTCCGGAGATACAGGGCTGCTTGCGCAGCCTGTCAGAAGCTACATACAGAGCGGCCAGTTTAAACACAATCTGGAACACTCTGCAGCAGACTGAGAGGATGAACTCACAGTGCTTATAATAATTATTTGTATATTACTTATGATAATTAACCCCTTGCCACCCAGGCCCATTCTGAGACTTCTCTCCTACATGTAAAAATCATCATTTTTTTATGCTAGAAAATTACTCAGAACCCTCAAGCATTATATATTGTTTTAGCAGACACTCTATGGAATAAAATTGTGGTCCTTGCAACTTTTTATGTTACATGACATTTGCGCAGCAATTTTTCAAACTTTTTTTTTGGAAAGAAACAGTTTCATTCATTAAAAAAACCCACTAAAGTTAGTACTATTTTTTGTTGTGTACTAAGCGATGCCTTAAATATTTTTACAGGTTACACGTTTAGAGTTACAGAGGAGGTCTAGTGCTAGAATTATTGCTCTCGTTCTAACGATCGTGGCGTATGTAACCTGTGTGTATCTGGCTCTGATACTAACCAGTGCCTACCCAGGGACTGACTAGTATCTCTCCCCAGCCTGTCCCCACACACCCTCTCACCTGCTGACCTGTGAATGGGGCAATCACTCCCGCAGTGTTATTGTGTTCTGCCAGTGAATACAATGATTAGTGTTGCTAACTATAGCTGGCAGCACTGATTGTTTTGGGGAAAACCTGACAGGCTGGTTGTACTCAAGTCGGTTAATAGGTTGACTTGTGTAAAACCAGCTAGCCCATACATAGATCGACTATGGCTGGTCTCTGCTTAATTGGTGTAATTTCAATCCATGTATGGCCCGATTAACCACTACACAGTCCCTAAACCTCCTTCCACAAACCTTTACATTTTTCCTTCCCAGATTACTTCATCCTCCTCTCCCATACATAGTGCCCACTGTCATACTCTCCACACTTCTCTCCTATACATAGTGCCCACTGTCATACCCTCCACACTCCTCTCCTGTACATACTACTCACTGTCATACCCTCCATACTCCTCTCCTATACATAGTGCCCACTGTCATACCCTCCACACTTCTCTCCTATACATAGTGCCCACTGTCACACCCTCCACACTCCTCTCCTGTACATACTACTCACTGTCATTCCCTCCATACTCCTCTCCTATACATAGTGCCCAGCGTCATACCCTCCCTCCACACCCCTCTCCTGTAATTACTGCTTACTGTCCTACTCTCCACACTTCTCTCCTGTACATAGTGCCCACTGTCATACCCTCCACACTCCTGTACATTTTGCTCACTGTTATACCCTCCACACTGTTCTCTTATACATAGTGCCCAATGTCATACCCTCTACACTCCTCTGTTGTGCATACTGCCCACTGTCATACCCTTCACACTCCTCTCCTGTACATAGTGCCTTCTGCCATACCCTCTGCACTCGTCTCATGTACATAGTGCCCACTGTTAGACCCTCCACATTCCTCTCCCTCCCCTGCACATACTTCCCACTTTAATACCATCCATACTCCTCCTCTATGCCTCTTACCCACAAAAACTGTTCTTTAAAATTATACTGAATATCCTCAATGTTACCAGCTCTAGAATGGGCACACGTTTGTCAGTTCAACTAGAGGAAATCTCACAGTTCTCATATTTGTTCTGCCCCATTATTAGTATTTATTTAATTTTGTAATTACTATTGTGATGTATAGAGGAACATAGGGGATGTCAGCTACTCTAAATATAGCAATTGTAAAAAAGCGTTCCTGAAAATATTTTTGAAATGTTGACAACTATGCACTTAGGCACTGCCCAAGGGCCACAGGGTCAGTAGGGGGCCCCATGAGAGGCTTGTGATATTAAAGCAGTAGTAAACTTTTCGAACATTACTACTTTTTAGAGGCCCTGGGGTAGGTTATGCCATAATGTACAAGTATGCCCAGCATATTAGCACATTAGTTTACACTTAAATTGTCAGACTGAGCCCTCCAGTGCTGTGCTGTGATCAATCCGGTGGGGCCTGGGCACTAACATCTTCACCCGGTCTTCCTTCTGGGTTCTGTGCCTTTGGTCACTTGCCTTGGCCAGGCTGCATTGATGTCATTCCCAACCAATGCTCATGTGCATCCTCTTTCTCTCACCCCCCCTTCTCTCTCATCCTCGATCCCTTACCCCTCACACCTCTTTCATCCCCTTTCTCTCTCTCTCATCCTCCCTCTCTCTCTTTAATTTAATTTGTTATAACAAAAAAATGTTTGCATTTTTATTTACTTATTGTTTATAAAAGGCCCTACCAAAATCCTCAGCACCAGGCCCATGATGTTCTTAATCTGGCCCTGCCCTTGCCGCATGGGAGAAGTCCCTACTGCAAGAATCCTTTTTTTTTTTTTTTTTAGAGATGAGCTTTTATTGTATATAAAGCAAATACTTTGGGTGGCTTTAGCATGGAAAAATCCTGGTAATGATAAAGTCTTTGTCAGGAAGCTAGTTCAGCTAAATCTCATACAGTTAATGCTACCGTATATACTCGAGTATAAGCCGAGATTTTCAGCCTCTTTTTTGAGGCTGAAAGTGCCCCCCTCGGCTTATACTCGAGTCATCGCTGTCTGCCCGCTCGATCAGCGTGTCGAGCAGACAGACAGCGGCCATTCTATTCAAAAGCCGCGCCTCCGGCTCCGCCTTCGCCTGTGATAGGCGGAACACTGAATTTCCCAGCAGCCTGTGTTCCGCCTATCACGGACGTCGTATCATCCTCGTACTACGGACGAGGATGATACGACGTCTGTGATAGGCGGAACACAGGCTGCTGGGAAATTCAGTGTTCCGCCTATCACAGGCGAAGGCGGCGGCGCAGCTTTTGAACTTTACAATGGCCGCCGACGAAGAGGGCACGGGACGGCACGGCACGGGACGGGACGGGACGGGGGCAAGGCAAGGCACGACACGGGACGGATGCAAGGAGGCAAGGCACGGCACGGGACGGAGGCAAGGAGGCAAGGCACGGGACGGAGGCTCGGGACAAAGGTAGGCTGGACACACACACACACACACACACACACACACACACACACACACACACACACACACACATGGATGGAGACACACACAGGGATGGATGGATGGATGGATGGAGACACACACACACAGGGATGGATGGATGGATGGATGGATGGATGGAGACACACACACACAGGGATGGATGGATGGATGGATGGAGACACACACACACAGGGATGGATGGATGGATGGACACACACACACACAGGGATGGATGGACGGACACACAGGGATGGACGGACACACAGGGATGGACGGACACACAGGGATGGACGGACACACACACAGGGATGGACAGGCATGTCTCACCCTCGGCTTATACACGAGTCAATAAGTTTGCCAGTTTTTTTGGGGGTAAATTGGGGGCCTCGGCTTATATTCGGGTCGGCCTATACTCGAGTATATACGGTAATTCTTATGCAGCTAATGCTAATTCTCCTGCAGCTACTGCCCATTCCTGTACAGCTAATGCTTGTGCACATGTACCAGCTCACAGACAAACTCAGGCTAATGGCCAGCATGCACTGCCATGTAGGTGCATTTATGTGTGCCAACACGCATTGGCTCGCATGTCTTTGGGTATTGGCACCAAACAGCCTATTTAAAGGAGACCCTGCTGGATTTCAGCTGCCAGGTGTTCTTCAGCTTTGCCTGATCCATGTTCCTGTGTTCCTACTTGTGCTGACTGATCTTCCATTGCTGACCTGGCTTGTTGCTCTCCTCGCTCTGTGGATTCTGATCTCGGCTTGCCTCTGACTATTCTTTGCCTGCTCTCCTGGTGCTGACTTTAGCTTGACACTGAACCTTTCTCTGCCTGCTTCCCTGGTATGGACCCCGACTTGCCTCCTGACCACGCTGCTGTGTTATTGTGTATGACCCCAGCTCAACTTGGCTACATCCCTGACTGTGGCAGTCACTTGCTATCAAGCTACTGTCACCTGTGCTTCGTTGAGCCTTGTAAATAGGTAAGTAAAGTCGCGCTATGGAAAAAACACCCTAATAAAAATTCCAATGTGGTAAAAAATTGTAGTGGGAAGGAATGTGAAAAAATGTGAAAAAAGATGTGAAACAAATGTGAAAGAAAATTTACAGGGTTAGATCTGCCTATACCTGAAGCCCTTACTTCCTTAGTCGGGAAGGAAGGGAAATTATAAGAGTATTAAACAGAAAGGTTGTGGCGCTAAACCCAATTAGTGATGTGTTAAATTGACCTATCGCCACAAAATAATATTATTGGAAAAGTGCTGTGTGCAATTAAGGTGCAAATGCTTCTTAAAAAATATAATCAATATCAAATCAATATATGTATCCCATCATAATTGAATCCAAAACCAATCTTGAATTATCATATACGTGTCAACATATTATGAGTGAACCCAAAAATACGGTATTGTAAACATTCACTTAGGTCATTGCAGGTATATAAAATAAAATAATGAAAAACATTTTTTCAGACAGCCTAAGAAATGCTACTAGTATCCTTCAGTAAATGCTCTCACCAGAATTAACGCCCCTTGTGAAGGTCCATCCAGCCCCATAAGGGGCGTTAATTCTGGTGAGAGCATTTACATATCACAGCACTGAGTGACGCACCGGGGTTGAAGGTTTCTAACTGAAGTCCCAGCACTATTTGAGCATCAGTGAATGAAACGTATTGATTTTACGTACCAATTACAGCATTAGTCTGCGGTGGTAGCATTCTCAGCCAAATATTAACATTGGACAAATATTGGACATACATGCGTTTTTATGCGACTATTGGCTGAACTTGGTTTTGGATCCCTAGTCTTTTTGCACTTTCTTTGCACTCATTTGCACAGTTCTTTATTCTGAATAAGAGCACTGAAGGATGCTAGTAGCATTTCTTAGGCTGTCTGAAAAAAATGTTTTCATTATTTTATTTTATATACCTGCAATGACCTAAGTGAATGTTTACAATATTTTTGGGTTCACTCATAATATGTTGACACGTATATGATAATTCAAGATTGGTTTTGGATTCAATTATGATGGGATACATATATTGATTTGATATTGATTATATTTTTTAAGAAGCATTTGCACCTTAATTGCACACAGCACTTTTCCAATAATATTATTTTGTGGCGATAGGTCAATTTAACACATCACTAAGGCTGGGTTCACACTGCTGCGGGGGGAGATCCGGATGTGATTCGCACAGCAAATCACATCCGATCTCCGTAGCACTGCGAGTTCAGCCATACAGATAGTATGGCTGAACTCGCAGCTGTCCCGCAGCAAACTCGCACAGGACCCTTTTTTGGGTCCGCAACGGAATCGGATCGCATGGGGGTTCACACCATGCGATCCGATTCCTGTGCGAGTCGGCAGATCGCACTGCGATATGCCGACGGATCTGGGGGTGTCATTAACATAACATTGACACCCCCAGCCGTCCGCATAGGGCAGTGTGAACTGCCGGCGGGAGGTGAGCGATGCGGGAAAACGCCGCGGATTCGCGGCGTTCCCGCATCGCAATAGTGTGAACCTAGCCTAATTGGGTTTAGCGCCACAACCTTTCTGTTTAATACTCGTTGAGCCTTGTACCTCTGTCACCACATTCAGGGGGGCTCGGACCAGAGCCGCAAGGGAAGCCCTCTTGTCAACTTGGCCTCCAACCAAGGTACGTGACAGTCTTTTTTTCATTTAGAGAGAGCAATAAAACCATTGCCAGAGGTTCTAAACTTTCAGTACTATAAAAAAAGTGTTTTTGTTTTTTGTCTCTCTCCTGACAGGAAGTGAGGGGAAATCTCCCCAATAGGGACACAGATGGCAATAAAGACCTGATAGAGTCATCAATACTCTACCCAAAATGAAAAAAAAATAACGTTTAGCTGGAATTAGATATTAAAGGCATTACCTTCTGTTATTTGTTTTATATAAATAACTGAGGGCAATACCATTCAAAACCAACTCAAACTAAATATGACAAAAAGCATAGCTCTCAACTGTCCTCGATTTCGAGGGACTGACCCTGATTTTGAGCAATGTCCCTCTGTCCCTCATTCCTCCTCATTTGTCACTGATTTTGGTCTGATCTATATAGATGTATAGAAAATTCACTTTTTGTCTATCAAAAAGTGTTTTCCAGTGCTAAACCTTTCATCTGATTTCTAAATTGCTGCATTTGGGAATTCCAAAAGCCAATATAAAGGAATAGTAATGATGTTTAACTAATCTTGTTTTTTTTTACAGTTCTCATTTAAGGGGGCATGACAAAGTATGCCTGCATATTTTTGCTGATAGGTGTCCCTCATTTCCATCTCAAAAAGTTGGGAGGTATGCAACAAGTAGGGCCCAGGACTTTTCACTTTCCTGTTGGCAACTCATTGAATATATGTTAAAAATGTAACAAAAACCGTAGAATGTCATTTAAAGTTTTTCATACCACCTTCCAGTAACATTGACTTCAAAACTTGCTGCTACAAGCAAATTTCTAACAAAGATATTCAAATATGTCTGTTGTACGGCACCATAATGTGCATTGCTGTGTGACCTCCCTGTGAAGAATCAGCTAACCAGCTGGATGGCACAAATTTATTAAACTTTTATGACAAATTTATTCTTCTGTATTGTGGTATGCAGCTCTCTACACAAGAATTGACTGAAATGCATATTCAGATACCCAATAATATACAGAATTCTCCCCCAATTTAGTTTTGTTATTCAATAGCAGGATAGCAAATGGACTCAGTGGGTAACTAAATGACACTGACGTGGCTAAAAAGTGTCTACTTTGGGGAAAAAAAGCAAACAAGAACACAACAATCCACAGCACACTGTGTTTTTGGGTAAATATATTATGCATTCTATTATATTGAAATCCATCTTAAAAACTTCAGTAAAAAAGTCAATCTACATTCCTGAACAAACAAGACCCATGCAGTACAAACACAAGGTGTTATACCTGCCATTGATGTCATTATGAGCCTAGAAAATAGAAAACAAAATGTCTATTATAGGTAACATGTCTGGAAGGGCTTTGTAGCGCAAAATTATAAAATAATGACTTGTGAATACAAAGAATTACATTGATTAGTATGTGGGATGCTGTAATGTTAACAAAACCATGCAAGCGCATCCACAGCATCTATGTTAGGCTAGAGGGTCCTGCTGTGCAACGTACAGCGGGTACATACTTGCACTGTGCAAGAGTTTACAAAACTCTTACAAAAAAAAAACAACAGTAAATAAAAAGGGATTTGAAAGATAAATTTCTTGCAAAAAAAACCTGCTATGAAGCAAATATGGGAGTCAGGGCCGAAACTGGGGGGGCGCCACATTGAGGGGAGCGCTGCTGACAGAATGGCATCGTCTGTACACACATGGCATTGTCTGTACACACACATACAGTTGATTACCGCCCCTTATCTCCCCCAAGGACTGCTAATTGTAGCAGAAAATGTGGGTAGGGGGTTGTAATCAAACTGTGTGTGTGTGTGTGTACAGTTCGATGCAATGCGAGAGCGATCCTGTCTCATGTGCTGGAGGAACGCTGTTCTGACAATAGATGGTGAAGGGGAGCCGGCGGGCAGCAGGAAGGTGAAAGGAGTCAGTGATATTAGATGGCATAACAAAGCACTGACTCCTTCACCACGAATAATGCAGTGTTTAGATAACCCTGCTGATAGCATCCATGTACATTACAGGCATCAGGTATCTAAAAGCTTTTTTTTTCCAAATAGTTTTTATTAATTTTGGCAAAGAAAAAAACATACATAACATACTCAAAAACAACACATCAGGGCATACAAACATAAATATACCATATAAATATAAATAGCGGACCTCCAGCTGTTGAAGAACTACAAGTCCCATGAGGCATAGCAGACTCTGACAGCCACAAGCATGACACCCAGAGGCAGAGGCATGATGGGACTTGTATTTTTGCAACAGTTGGAGGTCTACTATTTGCATATCCCTGCCATATAACAATTCAGGCACCTCCAAAGAAACTAAAAGCTGTAATTTTAGGGGGATTGGGGGTGGTCTCCTGGTGTAGTATGGGGGGGTAGGGGAGTCCACTCCACTCTCTCACCCCCCTTTCTCTCTCACCCACACCCTCTCTCTCACCCCCTCTCTCTCTTACATCCTCTCCCTCAACTTCTCTCACCTCCTCTCTCTCTTCTACATCCTCTCCCTCAACCTCTCTCATCTCCTCTCTCTCACTTACATCCTCTCCCTCACTGTGTCTCACCTCCTCTCTCTCTCTCTTACATCCTCTCTCACCCCCTCTCTCTCTTACATCCTCTCCCTCGTGTCTCTCACCTCCTCTCTCTCTCTGTCTCTTACATCCTCTACCTCACCCTCTCACCTCCTCTCTCTCTCTTACATCCTCTCCCTCACCCTCTCTCACCGCCTCTCTCTCTTACATCCTCTCCCTCACCCTCTCTCTCACTCTCTTCTCTCTCACCTCTCTCTCTCACCCCCCTCTCTCTTACATCCTCTCCCTCACCTGTCTCACCTCCTCTCTCTCTCTCTCTCTTACATCCTCTCCCTCACCCTCTAACCTCCTCTCTTTCTCTTACATCCTCTCCCTCACCCTCTCACCTCCTCTCTCTCTCTCTTACATCCTCACCCTCTCTCACCACCTCTCTCTCTTACATCCTCACCCTCTCTCACCGCCTCTCTCTCTTACATCCTCTCCCTCACCCTTTCTCTTACTATCTTCTCTTTCACCCGTTCTCACCTCTCTCTCACCCCCTCTCTCTATCTTACATCCTCTCCCTCGCCCCCTCTCACCCCTCTCTCTCTCTTTCTTAAATCCTCTCCCTTGCCCTCTCTCACCCCCCTCTCTCTCTTACATCCTCTCCCTTGCCCTCTCTCACCTTTCTCTCTGACCCCCTCTCTCTCAATCTCTCTTACTCCTCTCTCTCTCACCCCCCCTCTCTCTGTCTCTTACATTCTCTCCCTCACCCCCTCTCTCTTACATCCTTTCCCTCACCCTCTCTCTCAACCTCTCTCTCTCTCTCTCTCTCTCTCTCTTTTATATCCTCTCCCTCGCCCTCTCCCACCTCTCTTTCACCCTCTCTCTCAAACTCTTTTACTCCTCTCCTTCACTGCCCCTCTCTCTTACATCCTTTCCCTCGCCCTCTCTCTCTTACATCCGCTCCCTCTCTCACCCCTCTCTCACTTACCCCTCCCCCTCTCTATTACATCCTCTCCCTCACCCTCTCTCTCTCTCTTACATCCTTTCCCTCTCTCTCTCTCTCACATCCTCTCCCTCACCCTCTCTCTCTCTCTTACATCCTCTCCCTCTCTCTCTCTCTTACATCCTCTCCCTCTCTCTCTCTCTTACATCCTCTCCCTCATCCTCTCTCTCTCTCTCACCCCCTCTTACATCCTCTCCCCACCCTCTCTCTCGCTCCCCCCCTCTCTCTCTTACATCCTCTCCCTCACCGTCCCTCACCCTCTCTTTCACCTCCCTCTCACCCCCTCTCTCTTACACCTTCCCTCACCTTCCTTTCTTTCTCATCCCCTTTCTTTCTCTCTCACCTCCCCTCTGCCCCCTCGCCTCTTTCTTTCTTTAACCCCCCTCTCACGCAATCTCTCCCCCTCTCTCTCACCCCCCCTCTCTCTCTCTCTCACCCCCTTTCTCACCTCTTCCATGTTTTTTACAAAGTACTAAAATATTAACCTCCTTCTTTACCACTTTACTGCTACAGTGTGACCCGGCTGTGCAGAATCATGTGTATATACACAATTCTGCTTTTCTGGGTAATGTGCTGCACAGCACAAGCTGATCAGTGGATGCTGGACAATGGATGACTGGCAGAACCCGCTGATCAGCAAGGCGGAAGACAGGACAGAGCTCTGTCTATGTAAACAAAGCAGAGCTCTGTTCTGTCAGTGGGAAAATGCCAGTTTTTGTTTTCCCTACAAAAAAGGGAATAAAAACCGTCACATCCCCTAGTGAAAGCACAACACAGTGCACCCCTAAAAAACACTGGTTAGGCACACATTTAACACTTTGATCGCCCTAGATGTTTAACCCCTTCCCAGCCAGTGTCATTAGTACAGAGACAGTGCATAATTTTAGCACTGATCACTGCATTAGTGTCACTGGTTCCCACAAAGTGTCAATGTCAGATTGCCCGCCGTACTATTGCAGTCCCGCTATAAGTCGCTGATTGCCACCGCCATTACTAGTAAAAAAAATAAAAAATAAAAAATATCCCATAGTTTGTAGAAGCTATGACTTTTGCGCAAACCAATCAATATATGCTGATTGGCTTTTTTTTTTTACCAAAAAATATGTAGCAGAATACATATTGGCCTAAATTTATGAAGAAATTAGATTTTTGAAATCTTTTTGTTGGATACGTTTTATAGCACAAATAAAAAATATTGTTTTTTTTTGGTCTATTTTCATTTATAGTGCAAAAATAAAAAGCCCAGTGGTGATCAAACACCACCAAAAGAAAGCTCTATTTGTGGGAAAAAAGGTAAATTAAATTTGTGTACTGCGATACATGACTGCACAATTGTCAGTTAAAGTAACGCAGTATTTACGTATAGCAAAAAATGGCCTGGTCACGAAGGGGGGTAAGGCCAAGTGGTTAAAATGCTAGTCATGTTAGTACTTCATGTTCAATACATTCACACTCATTAAAAAAGAATCGCATAAATCAGGAAAGTTAGAGAGAAGTTAAAGGAGTTGTAAAGGTAAATATTTTTTCTATGCATTAAGGTGAAAAAACATCTGACAGTGCCGGTTCCCCCAGCCCCCCCGTTTTACTTACCTGACCCCTCGAAAGTCCCGCGCTCGCCCCGACATCCTCTTGGCCGCTGATTGGCTAGAGTGAATGGATTGAAAGCAGCGCAGCCATTGACTCGCGCTGCTGTCAATCACATCCAATGATGCGGCGCGCCAGGGGCGGGGCCGAGTGATACAGTGAGCGGCTATAGCCACCAGCTGCATCACGGGAGCGTTCCCGCAAGTGCTTCTCATCGTGCGAGGGAGCTCGCATGAATGCGGGGGGAAGTACTTGCGGGGGGAAGCCGAGACAGCCGCCGAGGGACCCCAGAAGACCAGGTTCGGGGCCACTCTGTGCAAAACGAGCTGCACAGTGGAGGTAAGTATAACATGTTATTTAAAAAAAAAAATTACTTTACAACCCCTTTAAGGTCCTTGTCTGACCACCTGTTCTGGGTCAGTTACTCATAGTACTGAAGCCAGAGGGTTATTTACATGTCAGGAACTAGCCTTTTCAGAAATGAAGGTCAGCAATGGCAGTCCCCATGTTCATTAGTGAAAAGGTTACTTTAAAGTGCACGTGCCCTACCCGGAAGAGCCGGATCACATATACATATATATATATATATATATATATATATATATATATATATATATATATATATATACGTGATCCAGCACAGAGCTGCCACCCTGTAACAGTAAAACTGCTATAGGACAGTCAGCAAGTGGTTAAAGTGTCACTAAACCCAGTCATGTATTTTGGTTTTGTGCTGTACTAGGCAAGACTAAAAATGAGCCTACCCCAGCCGCTTTAAAATTACGCATGCCTGTGCAGAGGTGACAAACTACCTACATTTTACTATCCATAGGCGTAGCTTTACAGGTTACCACTTTGAATTTACAGAGGAATTCTGGTGCTAGAATTACTGCCCATGATCTGATGTTCATGGGGATACCTCACATGTGTGGGACGATCGCTTTTTGCGTGCGTGTGGGACCAACACACGTGTTCACCTTTGCGTGCAGGTATGGAAGGACGGGGGAACTTTACTCTTTTTTTTATTATTATTATTAATTTATTTTATTTATACCCTAGGCCTGGGCTGTGTTGACTTAAGCCAAGACGCAGTGCTGACTGAACCTACATCATTAAAAACAATCAATAATACTGCATTACATGCTGTTCTTACTAGGGCTGTGTGACAGACCTAGCCAGGACAGAGGCTTTTGGGGTGGACTGAATGCTAGCCTCTTGCAAACCAATCATGGGCCCTGGCATTTGGGGGAATGGTGTTATTAGAGAGCTGTATGCCTGGGGACCCTTGAGGTGGTGTTAGTTTGGATTCAGGTCCATATCCCCCCAAGAGACACAGACTCTGGGAACCCTGTATTTACCATATTACAAATAGTGACTGATTCATACTGTTGGGACACATACTGTTAGATGCTCATGTCATGAACTCCAGCCACCTATCTGTTGTCTTCTATAATTTAAATGAGTCTAGTCTGGCTTGCTACAGCTTCTAAGAGTCTTTCACCCATTGTTGTTTGTTCTAATTAACCTTGCTATTGTGTGAAGGAGTTCTGTGTTGATAATGTTGACTGTGTCTTCTGAGCTAAAAGAGATAGCAAGTCTGTCCTAAAGGTCATGTCTCTTAGTCACTTAGGCTGTCTAAAGCAGTGGTCATCAACCCTGTCCTCAGGGCCCACTAACAGGCCAGGTTTGCAAGATAACTGAAATACATCACAGGTGATATAATTTGCTGCTCAGTGATTGCAGTATTCTAGTCTGCATCTCCCGAAGGTAATACATAAAACCTGGCCTGTTAGTGGGCCCTGAGGACAGGGTTGATGACCACTAGTCTAAAGGATTAGATAATTAGCTCATGTTAATTAGGTTTCTGGTTACAGTTTGTCATCTTGCTGTATATATTTGTGTAAAAATCTCAAATAAAAGGTTATTCCTGATGTACTCCAAGATTGGTGTGGTCTGATGTTTTACCCTACACTGAGCTACGACTGGTGAATGGGAAAGCTAAGGGGTCTTGGATTGTGTGGTACCGGACAAAGGAAGCATTTCTTGAGTACGGGGTCTGTCACAGGTTGAAACAACTAACTGACATAATAATGAACACTATTTTCATAATTAGTGATTATTAGTCAGCCAGTTAATTGGCATGCATACAGAATGCATTATTTGTATGTATATCAGAAAATACAGTGCAACACACATACAGCTCAGTACACCTTCCATACATGTCAGAAGGTGTCTGAGAACTTGTGAATGTGAATGTGTGAGAAGGAATGCCTCATGGGACATGTAGTCCTGGGCAGGAGAAGGAAGTGAATGAGTCTAAATATAAATACTTTGCAGCTTGCTATAGGGGCAACTCAGCAGGCAGTTGGACCCGAAAAGAGGAGAATCAGGGCTGCTCTGTGCAAACCCATTACACAGAGCAGGCAAGTATGACAAGTTTGTTGTTTAAATAAAAAAATCCAATGTTTACAATTACTTTAAGGGCTCTGTGCAGTGAACATCAGCTTCTGAACCCAGGGAAGCTGGAGGCTGATAGACTGCAGGTAATATAATGAATTACAATTACAATTTAAAGCAAAAGTTTACCAGTATTGTGTATTATATTTAAAATTATTGTATTCATACAAAAAGTGTTCAGCTTTTTGTACTACTTTAAAGAGGAGCTTCAGTCTCCCCCCAAAAAAAATTAAAGTCAGCAGCTGCAAATACTATAGCCCCTAACTTTTATTATAAGGACACTTACTTGTCCAGGGATCCAGCGCTGTCCTCATCTGAGCATTCTTCAATGAGCTTCGGGTCCAGGCACCGGCAACTTAACTAAGGGAAACTGGCATTGAAACATTGTAGCTTCACAGCCGGCTTAACACTGCACATGTGCGAGTCGTGCTGAGCTTTGTGAATGGTCCCACAGTCTTCAATAGTTGCAGACCTAGTTCATACTCACTCAGTCACTATGAGATTAATTTTCTGTATTCTGCAAAAAACCTGGTTGATCCTGCTGCTTGCTATCTCCACCTACTGTTCATATCCCCAATTCAGCTAGGGATTTTGCAGATGTGGTGACAACTCTGCACATGCCCAGTTTTCAGTGAGTTTCTATGCTGAGCATTGCTCATCACATCTGAGCAGCCCATGTGACTATAGAGTCACACATGTTGGTGTATACACAATAGTATATGGCAGACCACTCATTCCCTCCTCCTCCATGCCCACAAACCAGCTAGACCCAATGGTGATGGGAGGGATATTACATGTAGATTAATGGAGACTTCGCATCCCTCTTATTGTAAGACATGGGCTGAAGGGGCGTGACACAGCTGGTGAATGGCAGAAATCTGCCCACACCATAATATTTCCACAAAATAATTAAGATTTGATTTCAAAGATATATTTGTATGACAATTTAAAACAGTTCATTGATATTGTTCATTTATTTTTACTCTGTATTCCAAAGGGCGTTTAATTTTATTTTGAACATGTAACCAGCAGCAGAGAACTAGAAGCTCCTCCTGGTTTTGTTTCCCTGGGGACAGGCTGGGAAAGATCTGGGTCAAGTGACAGCTGTATATCAATTTTTTTTTAAATTAAATTATTTACAGTACCATCATCCACATACAGAAATAGAGGGGACAATGTAAATTAAACAGTGTGTGTTTCCTATAACTTTAAATTTCTCATACTCAACAGTAAGCCCTTGTACACACGGTCGGACAATCTGACAACCAAATCCGTTGGATTTAGTCCGACGGATTTTGTCAGACGGATTTTGTTCGAAACTGTTGCATACACACGGTCGGACAAAGTTGTCGGAAAATCCGATCATTCAGAACGTGATGACGTTATTTCATTACGACGGGACTACGTTCAGGCTAGTAGCAAATAGCTTTGGTCTAGGAATTTGATCTGAGCATGCGTGGCACTTTGTCCGAACGGAATTCTCTACACATGATCGGACAAAGTCCGATCGGATCATGTTGTCGGAAAATTTTATAGCCCAGCTGGAAAACTTGGTCCGTCGGACCGTGTGTACAAGGGCTAAGACATTTGCAATTGGTTATTTTATTGTACCCTCAGTTTAGATCATTTATTTTACATGTAAATTCAGTTGGAATTTAAGTCTGGGCTTATGATGAACTTTTATGATCCAAAAGTACGTGACATGGGAAAATGCAATAGTAAATAGTAGTGTAGTTATCCTGGCTATGCAGTGTGACAAGAAAGAGTGAATATCAAGAGCAACTGAACATAGCCCAATATATTGGCAGGTAAAACAATTCACATGTATTTTTCAAATTGTGTTTTTTACTTCCTTGGCTGTAGTTCTCCTTTTTGAAACAAATGATTTTTACAGCAAGGTCTGGAAGGTGAACATTCTAAGATTTTAGCACTAAAGTGGCCAAGTCAGTGTTATTCTGCTGCCTTCTGTTCTCTGTGATTGGAATACAATGTACTATTACTGATAGCAAGGATAACAACGTATGTGGTCACTGGTCAGTGATTGACAGATATGGAGAAAAGAGTACAAACAGGCGAAACACTGTTATGTCTGATTATGTTTTTAATTAGCAGTCTACTGATGGGTTTTGCTTGCACAAGCCTTTAAAAACTCTAAGCCCTTGTACACACAGTCGGACATTCTGAAAACAAAATCCTTCGGATTTTGTCCGTCGGATTTTGTCCAAAACTGGTGTTGCATACACACGGTCGGACAAAGTTGTCGGAAAATCCGATCGTTCGTAACGTGATGACGTTCGTTCATTGTGACGGGACTACGTTGTGGCAAGTAGCCAATAGTTTTGGTCTCGTAATTTGATCTGAGCATGCGTGGCACTTTGTCAGATCGGAATTCTGTACAAACGATAGGACAAAGTCCCATCGGACCATGTTGTCGGAAAATTTTATAGCCCAGCTCTAAAACTTTGTCAGTCGGATATTCTGACGGAAACAGTCCAATGGAGCCCACACACGGTCGGATTATCCGACAACGCGGTCCGATCTGACATTTTCCGGCGGAATGTCCGACCGTGTGTACAAGGGCTAATAAGGAAAACCACAAACACATTTGTAAGACTTACCACCAGAAAAGCAATAGCATCCAGTTCATCTAGGTCCTTGGCTGCTTTCTCCAGGACTTCTTTTGCTGTATCCACATTTTGCTGGAAACTGACCATTTGGTCATATAAATAATCCATCTTCATCTTCTTCACTTCCTGAAAGCTCTCCCTCTTTTCCTTGTGCTGGGCAATCACTTTTTCTATCATCTTTTCATTCTGTTCTGCCAAACTCTTCTCACCTTCTGTATAGTTTTTCTATAAAGATAGTTCAAAATGTCACTGATAATACGCATAGTCCCCTAATCCGCCCAGAAACATAAGGGTATCTCTTCACTTTAGACCAACATTCTCCAAAGGTGACCAAAGACAAAAATTAGCATCATTGGAAAGACTTGATTAGCAACATGTTCATGGCCGTGTGTGGCCGTGGACCACACTGCTGGCCAACAGATCTCAGAAAAAACATCAGTTAGAATATCTTTTTATATTGCTTTTCTTTCCAATATGATAAGCTGGTGCCACAGTTGTCTGCTGTAGACTCCCTACAAATTGGACTACTTGGAAATCATATTATGCCCAAGCATTTATTTGACATCTCTTTGACTTTTGTTCTTATTACCTTTTTTTACTACCTGTTCTTTTTTGCCCCCAAAGCATGTCAACTTCTTTTTACTTCATCTCCATGAAAATAATTTATTTTGGAATTCTGTCACTTTCATAATACTCAGCTGGTGTTCTGTGACCTCTTTCTATAGATCCTTGATGTGAGGGACCCCCAATATGAAGCTACTAACTTTCTCCTAATTCTCTTAATGTCTCCAGCATCAATAAACAAAAATGACTTTAAGCACCATTATCCATCTTAATCCAGTGCCATCATATATGCCCATGGCATCATCAAAAGGGAAGCTTAAGGAACTAGTAAAATATTATCTAAAAATGTTTAAACCAGGAATCGTTTTTTAGGGCCACTGCATGGTCACTAGGCTCCTATGATGTCAGTAAAATCAGCAACCTGAATATAAGAGTGATTGCTGAAGAGTTACATAGTTAGCCTGGTTGAACAAAGACACAAGCCCATCTAGTTCAACGATAAAAGGGAAAAAAATTTACAATCCCATATACGCTATCCTATACCCACAGTTGATCTAGAGGAAGGCAAGAAAAAAAAAACAGCAAAGAATGCTACAATTCACTCCGGCAGGGGAAACATTTCTTACTGATACCCCGAGAGACTATCAGATATTCCCTGGATCAACTTTATCTATAAATATTAGTATCCAGTTATATTATGTACATTAAAGAAATAATCCAGGCCTTTTTAAAGCAATTTACTAAACTGGACAGAACCAGATCTTGAGGGAGTCTATTCCACATTTTCAAAGCTCTTACTGTAAAGAAGCCTTTCTGTATTTGGGGATAAATCTCTTTTCCTCCTGACGTGCCCCCTTGTCTCCTGTGATGACCTTAACATGAATAACTCAACACCAAGTTCCCTATATGGACCCCTTTTGTATTTATACATGTTGACCATATCCCCCCTCCCCCCTTAATCTCCTCTTCTCAAAAGAGAATAAATTCAGTTCCTGTAATCTTTCATCATAGTTGAGCTTCTCCATGCCTCTTATCAGTTTGGTTGCTCTTCTCTGCTCTTTCTCCAGTTCCCCGATATCCTTTCTGAGAACTCGTGCCCAAAACTGAACTGCATATTCCAGATGAGATCTTACTAATGATTTGTACAGGGGCACAATTATATCTCTCTCTCTCTCTCTCTCTGCAGTCCATATCTCTCTTAATACAAGAAATTACTTTGGAACACTTTGGAAACCGCTGCTTGTTACTGCATGCTATTATTGAGCTTATGATCTACCAGATCACTCAGATCCTTCTCAGATATGTATTCCCCCCAGTTGTACTTCCCCTAGTATGTATGATGCATGCATATTCTTAACCCCCAACATTAAACCTCATTTGCCACACAGTTGCTCAGTTAAACAGTGCATTGAGGTTGGCGTATAAGTTGGAGACATCCTGAACGACGTTATTCCACTGCATAGCTTGGTGTCATCTGCAAAGACTGAAATTGTACTTTTAATTCCAGACCCTATATCATTTATAAATATATTAAAAGTAAGGGTCCCAGCACTGAACCTTGGGGCACACCACTAACAATCCAAAACAATTCAGAGTAAGAATCATTAACCACTATCTAAATATGGTCTTTTAGCCAGATTTCTAGCAATTTACAAACTGATTTTTCCAAGCCTGTAGACTTTACCTGACACATTAGTCGTGTGTGGGAAACTGTATGAAACACTTTTGCAAAATCCAAGTGTACTATGTCCACAGCCACCCCTCTGTCTAAGGTTTTACTTACCTCCAGTGGCAGCCCGTCAATACAGGGCACAGTGGTGCCTCCTCCCTAATCCATGCATCCGGCCCCCTAATCTATATATGGGGCACCTGACGCATGGATTCCAATGTTTTTAATTTTTTTTATTTTCTTTTAGAAGCATATTATTAGAGCCAGGGGCTCTAATAAGCTTAAAAAAAAGGTTGGGCTCGGGGCACAGAGCATTGTGCTTCAAGCCCACCCAGTTGTGTGACAATAGTGAAATAATATTCGCTATTGTCTTTCTGATTCGTCTCCCAGTCAATCAGGAAGGGGGTCCTGATAATTGTCACCCAATTGGCTGAGAGGAGAAGCGATCCTATTGGCCGCAGAGGAGGGAGGAGATGCAGGGGAAGCTGCTGTGAAGCACCAGGAGGTGGAGACGCCGCCCGGAGGAAGCATTGCCCGTGACCTAGATGGGGTAGGTGCGGCGCTGGTGGCTGACTGACCAGCGGGGGGTTACATGTGACCAGACGACTGGCTGGGGGGGGTGGTCGGGTGGATTGTTTGCTGCCCCACCAAAAAAAATATACCACCAGCTGCCACTGCTTACCTCCTCATAAAAATAAATCAGATTTGTCTGACAACTTCTGTCTTTCATGAAAAATATTATTATTTTCCAGCAAGAACTCATCTATGTGGTCTTCTATTAAACTTTTCAGTATTTTCCCAGTTATAGAAGTTAAACTAACAGGTCTATAGTTACATGGTAAAAACTTTGATCCCTCTTAAATATAGGTGAGACCCAAGATCTATAGATATAGTAATATACGGCACTGGAGTTGAAAGCTCCTCTCAACCATTCATTGTGAATAAAAAGAGAAGAGATGAATTTATCAGCTTGTTTGTGCTCCTTCTCTTTCTTATTTCCATCAGTTCAGGATACTTTTGCAGATGCAGCTTTACTTTTCACAGCTACATTTGTTCCAATATAAATATGTCAAATGATCAGACACTTACTTCAACTTCATTAAACAACGCCTCCACCCGGGGAACAAATTCTTCCGTTTTCAAGGAGCTTTCTTGCAGCTTCTCTAGCAGTTTCTCCAAATTACTCTGGAAGCATAAAATATGTTGGTTTTTCATATAAATGTGTATATTTTAACTTTTTCTTTAACCAACTGCGTATGCACATATGAATGTGAGGCAACCTTTGCAATGTGCTCAATTCCTAGCACAGCCTATTCATGTACTGCATGGTTCACTTTGTGCCATAATGGAGTTTATGTACTGAAGGGACAGAGCATGTTCACTTTGCAAATTTGTAAATTTCCATCTAACTTTCTGAATGAAGTGAAAAATTCACTTTGCAAAGCATACCCAATCATTTGCAAGGAAACGTTTAAAAGATTTTTGCCTGCACTGGTTGGATGATTGAAGTTAGTGCAGCTTCAACTCATGTCTCTATTGTGGAAAAGATGTCATGTCTCTATTGTTGAAAAGCTTTAAGCTTGCAATTAACACAAAAAATGGCAACTTCACCATTAATTTGTAAAATTAAAACTTTTTTATTGGTTTTGAGAGAGTGGGTTGCAACCCCTTTCAGGATTTTTCTTGTTGTATGCATCCCCTTTAGGTAGAGTTATGCCGCGTACACACGACCGGACTTTTCAACATCAAAGGTCCGACGGAACAATTCCAGCAGACCATTCGATCGTGTGTGGGCTGCAGCGGACTTTTGATTTGCAAAAATCCGACAGACTTTAGAAATGGAACATGTTTCAAATTTTTTCACCGGAACTCCGCCAGACCCAGTTCCTACCGAGAAATCCGTGTGTATGCTAGTCTGACGGACAAAAACCGACGCAAGGGCACCTATTGGCTACTGGCTATGAACTTCCTTATTCTAGTCCGGTCGTACGTCATCACGTTCGAATCCGTCGGACTTTGGTGTGATTGTGTGTGGCCAAATCCGTTCATTCGGAAAGTCCATCAGAACTCTGTCAGAACTCCGTCAGAACTCCGTCGAAAGTCTGTCGGACCTAGTCCCTCGAAAAGTCTGGTCGTGTGTACGCGGCATTACTCTCTTTTTTTAAATGTTGCCACCAGAACGGCAATAGAGAAGGAATATCCCAATGTTCAGGTGACAACTGTCCAAGAGGGGAATTACCTCACTTTGGAGAACTTTCCTCTCATTTCCAGTCATGTCTATAAAACAGGAATCAAAGGGAAATCTCTCAAATGGGACAAAAATGACAAATGAAAAAAAACTGACAAGGCTTTTACCATTAACCATTCTATCCAGAATGAAACCAAAAAAAAGTTTGACTTTAAATACAATTCCATACCGACAGAATAATTAATCAGTCTTGTTGTGTGTGAGAAACCGCAAAAAGGCTTTGCTGGATGTGTTCTGGGAATACCTTTTCTTCATGACAAACGGGTAAGTAGTGAAAACATTTTCACCGGTCAGATTCTGCTGTAAGCCAATGTCGACAATCCGCCAGACTATGACGGGAGTCCGCCGGACTTTTGAAATGAACAGACTTGCCCGCACACAGAGTAAAGTCCGTTCATTTTGAACGTGGCTCCAGGTAGACGGAACTAGTGAAGGAAGTCAATGTCGCCTCCTCCATCGGCGAGATTGACATCTCACGAGCCCTGTCACCTGGTATGGATTTAAAGGGGAAACCCTACGCCGAAAAAACAGAGTGGGGGTCCCCTCAAAGTTCATAGCAGACCCTTATCCGAGCACGCAGCCCGGCCGGTCAGGAAAGGTGGTGGGGACGAGCGAGCTCCCCTCCCCTCCTGAGCCATACCAGGCCGCGTGCCCTCAACATGGGGGGGTTCTTTGGGGAAGGGGGGCCCTGCGCCCCCCACCCCGAAGCACCTTGTCCCCATGTTGACGAGGACAAGGGCCTCCGACAATCCTGACCATTGGTTGTCGGGGTCTGCGGGCGGGGGGCTTATCAGAATCCGGTAGCCCCCTTTAATAAGGGGATGCACAGATTCCGGCCCCCTAACCTATGTGAATGAGTGTGGGGTACACCGTTTTTTTAAATACTTTATTAGACAGCTCCGGGGGTCTTCTCTTCTTTCGTCTTCAGGGGTCTTCTCGCCGGACTCCTCTGCTATTGTCTGCTAGCTCTTTTACTAGCGGAGGAGCCGGCTTTCTCCTTCATCACTGCCGCCGCCCAGGGGTCTTCTTCCGACTTTCGGGCTTTATTCCCGCTCTTCGGTTCTTCTTGCCGGGCCTCCGCTTTCTTCTTCCAGCTATTTTACTAGCATTGGCCCTGTCTTCTGTCTTCTGTCACTGTCGCCATCTCTGTTGCCGCCTTCTGCTTCTTCTTCCTTCTTCTGATGTTGACACGACGCTCTCTTCAGTCTTAATGGCAGGGACGTGTTGTGCAGCGACTTATATAAGGACAAGGGGCAGGGTAACCGTGTGATGTCACATGGTGACCCCGCCACTTGATGTCACAGTCCCGGGGTATGCTGGGGCTGTAGCATCATAAGGGGCGGGGTCACCGTGTGACATCACCGGTGACCCCGGCCCTTGCTCCTATATAAGTCACCGCACAACGCGTCCCTGCCATTAAGGTGGAAGAGAGCATTGTGTCAACATCGGAAGAAGGAAGAAGAAGAAGCAGAAGGCGGCGGCGGCGACGGCAACAGTGACAGAAGACAGAAGACCGTACCAACGCTAGTAAAAGAGCTGGAAGAAGAAAGCGGAAGCCTGGCAAGAAGAACCGAAGAGCGGGACAAGACCCCCGAAGTTGGAAGAAGATCCCCGGACGGCGGCGGCAACGAAGGAGAAAGCTGGGCTCCTCCGCTAGTAAAAGAGTTAGCAGAAGATAGCGGAGGTGTCCAGTGAGAAGACCCCCGAAGACGGAAGAAGAGAAGACTCCCGGAGCTGTCTAATAAAGTATTTAAAAAACCTGTGTTGTGTTTTTTTTATGTACACTTTTTTTTCCCCAGGTGAATGGGTAGGGGTACAACGTACCCCATACGCATTCCCATAGGGTAGGGGGCATAATCTGGGGGCCCCCTTATTAAAGGGGCCTCCCGGATTCCGATAAGCCCCCCGCCCGCAGACCCCAACAACCAACGGACAGGGTTGTCGGGAAGAGGCCCTTGTCCTCATCAACATGGGGACAAGGTTCTTTGGGGTAGGGGGGCCGCAGTGCCCCCCTTCTCCAAAGCACCCCCCCATGTTGAGGGCACAAGGCCTGGTATGGCTCAGGAGGGGGGGGCGCTCGCTCGTCCCCACCCCCTTTCCTGACTGGCTGGGCTGCGTGCTCGGATAAGGGTCTGCTCTGGACTTTGAGGGGAACCCCATGCCGTTTTTTCGGCGTAGGGCTTCCCCTTTAAATCCATACCAGGTGACGGGGCTCGCAAGGTGTCGATCTCGCCGATGGAGGCGGCGACATTGACTTCCTTCTCTAGTCCCGTTTACCTGGAGCCACGTTCAAAATGAATGGACTTTACTCCGTGGTGGGCAAGTCCATTCATTTCAAAAGTCTGACGGACTAGCACACAGACGGGCGGATTGTCTGCTGGACTCTGCTCTGCCGGACCAAGTGCGCCGGATAATACGATCGTGTGTAGGCGACATTAGGAACAGCAAGCAGGGACAGAAAACTTCAGCGCATAAAGATAAGCAAGATCTCACATCCACAAGTAGTATGGTGCCTGGGTTGGTATGGAGCAGGGGTCTCCAAACTATGGCCCTCCAGTTGTTCAGAAACTACAATTCCCATCATGCCTAGTTATGTCTGTGAATGTTAGAGTTTTACAATGCCTCATGGGATGTGTAGTTCCACAACAGCTGGAGGGCTGAAGTTTGGAGATCCCTGTGGAGGATTCCTATGGAAACGCCTGAAAGTTTTAGAAAAGCCAGAAAGTGGCCAGACTGAATTCATTGACTAAAATTGAAAAATGTATTTTTTAGTGGGCTTAAAGGAAAGGAGCATGCAATACGCTAAAAGAATTATGGCCTAGCAATTGTATTGGTTGACAACACTAGGCAAACACAGTGTGCTTAAGCTGATAAAACACCAACATTTCTAATTGTAGTTCGAATTGTGTCTTTATTGAACACACCTATTAAACATTCAGGCTGGGTTCACAGATATGCAAATTGAATGCGGGTTTCTCCGCATCCAATTCGCATCACAGGAGAGTGTGACCGATTCTTAATGGAGTTGGCTCACGCAGCTCAGGGGTGGCCGTGGTCCACATTTAAAAAGGGTCCTGTGAGTCTTTGGTCCTGATTCAGGGGCAAATTTAGGCAAAACTTTAGACCTGATTTTCACCTGAATCAGTGAACAGGGACAAACCGGACCCCATGCTGTGACCCGCGGTCGCAGCATACTGTATGTGAACCCAGCCTCACAGTGATGGAGGAAAAAGTAAGTGAACCTATAGACAAAGCTAATTGGGGTCAGTAGTTTGCACACCTGGAGTCCAATTAATGAAATTCGTTTGGAGGTGTGATTTAGAGCTACTTTGATTTATAAAAGACACTCAAAAATTTTATGACTGCTGTTCATAAGAAGCATCAGCTGATGTGAACCATGCCTCGCAAAAAAGAGCTCTCTGAAGACATATGATTAAGAGTAGTTGATCTGTATAAGCTGGAAAGGGATACAAAGCCATCTCAAAGTGTTTAGGCATCCATGAGTCTACAGTTAGACAAATTGTCTATAAATGGAGTCAGTTTAGTACTGTGGCTACTTTTCCTAGAAGTGGGGGCCCGGCCAAGATGACTCCCAAGCCACAAAGCAGAATCCTCAATGAGGTAAAGAAGAACCCACATGTAACAGCTAAAGGCTTGAAGATATTTTTGGAACTGGTAAACAGCCCTGTTTATGAGACTACCATACTTATGTCTTTGACAAGCAGAGTGTTCAAGGCAGGACACAATGAAGGAAGCTGCTGTTCTCCAAAAAAAAAAAATATTGCTGTACACCTGAAGTTTGCCAAAGAGAGCCTTGGTGAACTGCAACGTTACTGGGAAAAGTTGAACTTTAAGGGTCCTTTCACAGGGGGCGGATCAGTGCTGATCTGCCCCGTGGATATCCGCTTGCCCAGCGGCGATCGCCGGAGCGATCTCCGCTGAGCGGGAAGATGACAGGTCTGTCTCTGCACACTGCGCAGGAACGGACCTGCCACAGCGCCGCTCTCCCTATGGGAGATCGGGTGACGACAGACCACAGTGTCCGTCATCACCCGATCTGATCCAATGATGGATGGAAAAATAGCTTTTTCCTCCGTCACACTTTTTCGGATCTGAGCGGGTCGCATGTCACCGCTGACATCCGACGCTCCATAGACCTCTATGGAGCATCCGTTCAGGTCCGCCTGAAAAACTGACAGGCGGACCTGAACGGATCGTCCGTGTGAAAGGGGCCTTAAGGAAAATTAATCAGCACTATTTATGGTGCAAAAAGGGCACAGTTTAACAACATCAAAACATCAGTCAAGTATGGTAGAAGGAACATTAAAAAGTTTACCAAAATATCCTACAGAATAATGTCAGGGTGGCTGTCCACCAGTTGAAGCTTAGTATAAGTTGGATGTTGCAGCAGGACAATGACCCTAAGCACTGAAGTAAATTCCCCCACAGACTGGCTTCATAAAAAGAAAATGCGCCTTTTGCGGCCCAGACAGAGGCCATACCTTAACCCCATAGAGATGATGTGTTATGACTTTAAGACAACCGTTCACACCAGACATCCTACAATTGTGTCTGAGCTGATGCAGTTTTGTAAAGAAGAATGGTCGAAAAATTCCACCTGAATGTTGTGTAGATCTAATCCAGAGCTACTGAAAGTGCTTACTTGAAGTCATCGCTACCAAATGAAGTTTGATCAGTATTAACCCTAAGGGTTCACTTACATTTACCTCCAGCACTGTGAATAATTAATAGGTGTGTTTAATAAAGACACTTGAAATTTGAATTGTTTGTGTGTTATCGGATTAAGCACATAGTTTGTCTATTGTTGTAACTTAGATGAGGATCAGATCACAATGTATGGGAAATTACTGCAGAAAACCAGTTTACATACTTTTTCTTGCCAGTGTAGGTAATTTTCAACAAATATTTAAATTCATATTTCTGATTTTGTGCATTCTTTTTCTGGTTGAGTTGAGTAGCTCAAAAAGTACCGCATGCAGAGGATGCCAGGCAACTAGCATTTTAGGAGGAGGTTAGTAAAGGCAGAGTAAATATTTATCTCTACACAGATTTTATTTATTATTGTTTATTAGTAAGTGAGGAAGCTTAAAAAACAAAGTGTACAAATTAGTCATCGGCTACGGCATCTGGCAGAGTAGTAGCGAAAAGTTAAACCATGTTAGTCAATCAGTAAAAGCAAAAAGTTTGATAGTCAACCACTCCCAGCCCGAAAGAATTTGCCCCCTTAAAGACCAAGCCATTTTTTGGGATATGGCACTGCGTCGCTTTAACTGACAATTGCGTGGTCTTGCGCCGCTGTACCCAAACAAAATTTATGTCCTTTTTACCCACAAACAGAGCTTTCTTTTGGTGGTATTTGATCCCCTCTGCAGTTTTTATTTTTTGCGCTATAAACAAAAAAGACCGTCGATTTTGAAAGAAAATTTTTTTTTTTCACTTTCTGCTATAATACATATCCAAAACAAATATATATAAAAAAAATATATTTATCAGTTAGGACAATATATATTCTTCTACATAGTTTTGGTAAAAAAAAAATCGCAATAGGCGTATATTTATTGGTTTGCGCAAAGGTTATCGCGTCTGCAAACTACGGGATAGATTTAGGGACTTTATTTTTTTATTGTTTTTACTGGTAATGGTGGCGATCTTCGATTTTTAGCGGGACTGCGACATTGCAGTGGACAAATCTGACCCCAAATGACACTTTTTGGGGAACTGACATTATTACATTGATCAGTGTTATAAAAATGCACTGATCAATGGATAAATGACACTGACGGGGAAGGGGTTAACACTAGGGGGTGATCAAGGGGTTAAGTGTGCTCCCTGGGTGTGTTCTAACTGTAGGGGGGATGGGCTTACTGGGACATGACAGAGATCACTGTCCCCAATCACTGGGAACAGAAGATCTCTGACATGTCATTAGGCAGAACAGGGAATCTCCTTGTTTACATAGGAAGTTCCCCGCCCTGCCTCTGTACACACTGATTGTGGGTTGCCAGTGAACATTGAGTTTGTGGGACCTGCAGGCATGCCCCCGTGGCATGCCCCTGCGGCACGCATCCGCGGCACATGGGGGGGCAAGCGTGTGCTCGCTATACTCATTGTACAGACCGACGTACAGGTAGGTCGGTTTGAGCAGGAGAGCCACAGTAAATGTATGTGAGCTGGTCGGCAAGTGGTTAAGTGACACCCTTTTTTATTGTATAACTCAAACAGACTTATTCAGATTCTCAGACAGTTAATCTTGCAAACTTTCATACCATTATGTGCATTTGTTTTTTTAAAGGTAAAGACTTACCGTCATTGAATTCACAGCATTTTCCAAAGTTGTAACCTCATGGTTTTTGTGATCGCCAAAAACGTTATCAATAGCCACTATAGGAATCTCACAAGTGTTACAGAAAGTGTCAATCTGAGCCTTTTTATCTTCTTCTAGAGAAGTTTCAGATACCTCCTTAGATACATCATCTTGTGGCATCTCCTGGTCAATAACCACAAAGCCAGAATTGTCCTGTTCTTGTGTGGCCTCTTGTACAGAATCCAGAAATAAGTCACTCCCACATTCTAAAGATTCTTGGTCTTCAAATGTGATTTCCTTCAAAGAAACGTCATCCTCTTCAAGGTCATCTGGAGAAATGATGACATAGTCCAGGGTCTCATCAACTTCTTCCTCATCTGCAATACATTTCTGTTTTGTAATGTTAGGTTTTGGTGCTTCTATTTTTATAGTGTCAACCTTTTCCCTGTTATTAACACTTTCCTGCAACAAATTTATAGAATCTATTTCACGTTGTAGTGAAATAGGAAGCTCCCTGGTTGACGTTTCCCTTGTAGGTATTTTTGAAAAAGCAGATGGTGTGTCTTCTTTATCTTTCCTAGTTTCAGATTCCAGATTTTCTTTGGGCAAAACTTCATAGCTTAAATATTGTTCCTCTTCACTGCCCTCATCGCTGTAAAACTCTTCTTCGTCAGATTGCTCAGCACCGGCTGGGAGCTCATCTTTCAGATTAAATTTTTCAAAATAGATTCCAGTGCCATCATCATCTGAAATTCTGCTATGAAATGATTCTAGAGAAGTGGTACTTTCTGCATCCGAGCGGTCATGCTCTTGTTTTGTTTTAGATCCTCTTGCTTCTTCATAAAGATCCGTGTAAAGAAAAGACAAAGCAGGAGGCTCCTCTAAAAGCTCTGGGTTTATTGGGTAAGAAGTGGGGAAAAGGAACGATTTGGTCAGTACGCCTTCATCTGGATTAAATAAGGTCGCTCCATTTGTTTTCTTTACCTCCTTATCTTGATTACATTTATCTTCATCTAGGTTTGATGGTGGACCAGCTCCATGGTGTGACAGGTTATCAAAGGACACACCATAGAAAGATTCATCCAGATTATGCAGAATATAGTAGTCCTCTTCGGGGGATGCTTTTCTTTCAACAGAAAGACCATTTTCTATTCTTGTATCATGGTCTATGTCAGGCTCTTGGCTTAATTTTTGTAATTCGGTATCAATAGGTATTTTGGTATCAATCAAAGTAAACTTTTCAAAATAATCGATGTCATGAGCAGATTTATCGGGAGGTGTGATTGTCACATTTTCTTCTTCTACTGTTTTGCTATCTCTCTGATCGAACTCATCAGATGTGGTAACCGATTGTGTATCATCTTCATCTAAAAGCTGTTTTCGCATAAGCATGGGGTTTTCTTCAAGGTATTCCAATCTGTCTTGCATCTCCTCGCTTGCATCTTGGTCAACTGTTGATATAAGATCTGGAGCCAGGATGTTTAAAATCTCTGAGCCATCTGAAACAATACTGAACACATTTGATTGTGTGCTAGGTGCCTCATGTACTTGGGACAGCCCATCTTTTGGTGGATTACATAGTCTAGCTATGTTTTCTAAAACATTGCTTACATCTTCAAGAACATATGCTGGATATTTTTCAATGTCATGCTGATTTGATACTATTTCAGCTTTTTTTTCAACTAAAGGATTACGTCCTTTATATTTTTTGGCATTTAGAACATTGGCATTTGTAACTTGTGGTTGTTTCACTGTCTTTGTGGTTTTCTTCTCTTGCAAATCCTTTACTGGACAAGATGCAGAAGTTGCACTGTCATGCTTTAACGCAGGGTCCTTTTCTATATTTTCAGGCTCTAAAAAGATAAGAATAAATAATATATGTGATATTTTCACAGAGTTGTTGTATAGGCTATACTGAACATACTATGTAAATTCCTTAATTGACCCATGGAGTTAATATTGCTGACACTACCACTGACACCAATGAAAGGGGGATTATTATTGGTAAAACTGACACCAATGCTGAGGGATATTATTGCCGATATTGACACCAATGAAGGGGGTATAGTATAAGGTTTATTATTGCTGCCTCTTACCAAATTCCTTTGCAAGGCCAGGTCTGTGGCAACATGTTGCTTCATTACAGGCTGGTGTGAAAGGTGGGTACAGAGGTAATACACATGTAAGTGAATGGGTACCTGAGGATGACGCTTACTGAAAGGGGATTATTTCTGTTATATGCATGTCTTTTTATAACCTGATCTTTTTGAATTAGAAACTGTAAAATAAAAAAAAATTGTAGCTTAAGATGTGGCCCTCCACTTGACTTGTATTTGTATTTAAGTTGGACAACACTGGCCTTTTTATAATAAAGAACATGTAGTGATCTGCTTATCTGCATTGCATATTTACAATGTGTATGGTGCTATGTTTGAAGTTTATGCAGTTATGGGTTGTTACGCAGTTCTGCATTACTTTTCTTAGATCAGAACCATTCCTATATGTTTCACTTACAGAACTCAGAGCTAATATAAAGGGGATTACTAGGAAACGCAGGGTGAGTGTCAGGCATTTGTATTCCTCATGGAAATAAGTTCATGGTGCTCTGTATGTTTTTAGAAACATAAAATGCACAAAAGCAAGGTAACTTGTGCTCATCAGGGAGATCAACTGACCTTTAGGGCAGTCAATGCATAGAAAACTGTAGTAAAATACTGCATGATAAATGGTCTGCACTGTCTGTCTACACAAACCGAATACAAAACAAACCTATTTTTTTTTTTTAATCCAAGAGTTTTTATTAGTATGGAAATGGCCAAAAAGTAACAACGTTAATGCTATAGACCCCTCTTTTCAATGGAGAATTGAAGCTATACACATTTGTACCATAAGTATGCAAGATGTTTAGCTTTGACTCAGAATTTTGGTTTTAGAAGTCATTGGAAATAAAAGTGCTGTTCCACAGAGTTTTGAGCCTCTACTAGTAAAAACAGTCTCTCCACTGGTTCATAAAAACAAATCTTTGTCATTTCAGGTAAACAACATCTCTTGTATCCATTTTGTTTTTTATCAGCCTCCGTTCACACCAGATGCGGTGCAAATTCACACCAAATGATTGCGGAGTGTATGTGAAGTTAACAACATCCCGCAATCAGTTTGCAAAAGGCAGTGCGATTTTGCAGAAACGGATTGGTGGGGTGTAAACACCCCTCCGATCCGAGGGTCCAGTACAAGTTTGGTGCAAATGCAATGCAAATTGAGTCATACAAATCTATGGGGTTTATTTACGAAAGGCAAATCCACTTTGCACTGCAAGTGCACTTGGAAGTGCAGTCGCTCTAAATCTAAGGGGTAGATATGAAATGAGTGGAGGCTCTGCTGATTTTATCATCCAATGATGTGCAAGCTAAAATGCTGTTTTTTATTTTCATTGCATGTCCCCCTCGGATCTACAGTGAATGCACTTCCAAGTGCACTTGAAGTGCAAAGTGGATTTTCCTTTAGTAAATAACCCCCTATGGCTCAAATCACACCCCAGAGACACCACATGTAATTCGTACAGAAATGTGCTGCTATTCCTGTGCGAATTACCCGCACTGCATCAGTGTAAACCCATGTGGTACTGGTATAAACTCTGATAATATACTGTAACAACATCCGCTGTGCTCTCTGATTGCTAAACAAGTCCCTCATCGATCCTTTATGAATGCTACAGTTCAGCTATTGCAGCACTCCTCCCATTTGCTAATCAGTAGACCTATCATTAAAGTCACACACTATATATATATATATATATATACATATATATATATATATATATATATATATATATATATATATATATATTGTTTTTAAATGCAAAATAATGCACTTAAGCTGTCCATACATGGGGGAGTTGAATTAAAAAAAACTGAACAGATTCCCCTATCCACACATACGAAGTGGATGGAATCCTCCCCGTTGTGTCATTGCATTCTGACAGTAAGATTCCTCCTCTATCAGAATGAATAAGCCTGTTCATGAGCAATCGATCAGCAGATCAACTGGTCACAAACAGGACCAGCCATGCAACAAAATTCAGCTGGTCCCTGCGGAGGGGGTACAGTGCTGATCAGAACTACAGTAGTGTGTGTGTTCTTATTTCAAATATTTTTAAAATGTGAAAATAGTGCAACCATACAGCAGGGAAAGTGCATATAATTCTGGAGTGCCATCATCAGAGGAATCACCAGCAAAAGGAAGTAGGTCCTGATTCCCTTATAGAGATCTTTAGTTTGACTTCATTTAGAATACTGTGACCCATTCTGGAGACCTCACTAACAAAAAGATATATTTATAAGACAATACAAGTCCAGAGACAGGTATAAAAAATGGTGAAAGGTCTGGAGGATAAAACAAATAAGGAGAGCCTACAAGCACTTAAAGCAGGCTTTCACTCACCAGATGCGCTAGGCATCATCAGGGCTGTCTTTAAGGCAGGGCAAAATCGGCAGCTGCGCCCTGTCATACTTGCAAACTATCCCAGTTTAAATTCCCTTGTCCTTTGAAGTTTTAGTCCGGTGCTGTCCCCCGATATCTCAGTGTGAAGTGCTGCTACTAATTCTGCCCAGTTCTGCCTTGTTGTGTACATATGACTCACCTGCAGACCCTGTGTTTACATGTAAATAACCGGCATGCATATGTAAATATCGGTGGCATTCATAAGTAAATAGCTGCAGCCGCTGTATTGATATGTAAATAAAGGCGGAAGTCATATGTAGGACATGCAATCCTGTAGTGAGGAGATGATGTGCTGTAACCCCTTGCAACATATCAGTGAGCAGTAATACTGTACAGTAATCTCTAGCAACCAATTAACAAGCAGAAATAATTAGTTGGAACCTCTAGCAACTAATCAGTGAGCCGTAATGTGTGCTGTAACCTCTAGCAACCAGTCAGTAATCATTAATGATATGCTGTAACTGCTGGCAACCAATCACAATTGCTGCCTGATCTGCTACAGTAAACTGTTTTTAAGTCTAGTCGCTATTTATTGTATGTCTCAGAGCAAGTGGAGAGTGAAATTGCATGGGGGGGGGGGGGGGCAAGAACATTTTTGCCCAGGGTCCAATCAATATTAAAGACAGCCCTGGGCATCATTGCACTCCACCTCCCACCACCAAAAACTTCAAAAAACTTTTTGTTTGCTGTCTTTTTTTTGTAGTCCAGTCTGTCCCCTGGTTACAAAGACAACACTGGATTTTCTGGGCAGGTGAATATGCGAATTATTCATAACAACAGCAAAAAAAGGTAAGAGGGAAAAAACATATGGGGGTGAAGTTCCCCATTAACAGGTAAAGCCTCAAGAAAAGCAGACTTGACTGAAACCTTTTTAATACATTAAACTGATTGTAAAATCTTATTTATTTATTTATTTTTAATAACAAGCATGTTATACTCACCTGCACTGCGCAATGGAATTGCATAGAGTGGCCCCAAACCTCCTTGCCTGAGCTGTGATGATGTCATTCCCGCGAATGTGCGTGGGTGCCGCCGGTCACGAGTCCTGAAGAAACTGCACAAGTGGACTGTTTCTTCAATGCGCATGCACCAGTGGCATCAGCGGCAGCATATATAGTAAATATCTCCCAAACAATGCAAGTTTACGAGATATTTACAGTACTTACAGGTAAGCCTTACTATAGGCTTACCTGTAGGTACAATTAAAGAGGGAGACTTTACTTCATCTTTAAGAGGTCAGAATTTTCTTACTATTCTATGTTAATAAACATAGAGCAAATGCAAACCCATACGTCCCAACTTTCATAAACGATAAAGAGGGACACCTAGCACACAATATGTAGGCAAAACCACACAAGTGCTTTTCTGACCTCTAGTTTCCTTTATATGGGCTTTTTTAAATAACAGATGTAGTAATATGGAGATTGGATAAAAAATTCAGAGCAGTATAACACTTTTGCTTTGTAAAATAGTACTTTTTCTATAGAGATGTACACATCAGACTAAATAGAGGGACAAATGAGGCCAGGGACAGGGGAGTTTGGTCTCAAAAGAGAGGCAGTCCCTCCAAATGAGGGATATTTGGGAGCTACGCAAACCACATTAAAGAAATATAGAGGAGTCACATTAGGAAAAGACCAAGTGGCCCATCCCAATCTCACTTTAAATTTAAATTCACTTACTCTTAACTGACTCATGCAAACACATTACAAAGCAACAAAGTAGAGGTCTCACCGACCTTGGGCATTACCATCAATCAGTTTTTTTAAGAAGAAATAGTAACAGTTGGATACTCAGAAATGCATGTCATGCACAAGCATATCTAGAAATTCAGGTGAGAGCGCCTCCAACTCACAATAGGGAAGACCAAATAACGTCTCGAAATAGCTAAGATGTTGTTACTATTTTTTCTTAATAAAATGGATTTATGGTAATGCACCGTCGGTGCGCCCTCTCCTTTGTTGTTTTGTTGTTTTCTTAAGGATTCCTACAGTCCCGAGAGGGCAGAAAGGCGGTTGTGCACCATATCTATAGCATCTAGCCAAGAGAAGAGTCCTTCTTTCTTCTTCTTTCTAAGCACCACACCTGAACACAGGAGCATTTTATTTCTGTTATGCAAACATGTGCATGTAAAAGAATACTATTCTAGAATAAAAAGTACCTCTTTTTTGCCATGTATAAAAAAGCTGCATCCTGATATGCTTTATTTTACTCAAAACCTAGGTAAAATTATATATGGTGTTTGGCTACAAGGAGCATTGTGGAAATTTCACCATAGCCAGACAAACTTTGCCTGTTACATTTTCAGCTCGATAAGAGCCCATAGATGGATTGAAATTTAGCCTGTTAAACAGGGACAAAACCCCAGAGGACGGCTGTTTAGTTGAAACGCGTTGGGTGGACCCAATTACAGACATCGCTACTTTCTGACTATGTTATTACGATTGAACCAAATGTGAGTGTAATTTTATTATTATTTTTTAATAAATTGGATGTTAAAACGATATCACGCTATGCTAGTTTTCTACTTCCATGGTCTTTGATACCTGAGCCCCCTATTTTCGTGGGATGAGCACTATAGGAGGATCACTACAGATGATTTCATGACCTGAAGACTTGCGGGAGATTACATACTAGATGTATGATTATCTGGTTTGCTAACCTACAGGCCCATATGACTCGAGAGGCGTAAGCCTTCCTCTGAGTCCACGTCATTTGGTAAGCCTCCTCTCCCCTTCTTTATCACGGTGGTGGTGGTATTATTCTACATATCAGAAGTTGAATTTCACCTTTTTTCACGTCACCTCAAGTTTGGAATTGTGATTGATATTACACATTTCAAGGACTGTTAGACGTTCACTTGATGGACTGTATATGTTAAATTAATTTTATTTACCTGAACCTTTTGTGTGCATGAGGTTCATGCACTCTTCCACCTGGGAGTAAGATCTCTTTATATACAACGGAATTTACACATATTTTCTTTTTTTGAAGTGTATGTAATTTTCTTTGCTTGAATTAGTGTCTTACTGGTTCATGTGGTTTGTTGCCACCTAAGCGCCACACTTTTTTGTTTTAAACACGTGCATGTAAAAGAATACTATTCTAGAATAAAAAGTACCTCTTTTTTGCTTTATTTTACTCAAAACCTAGGTAAAATGATATATGGTGTTTGGCTACAAGGAGCATTGTGGAAATTTCACCATAGCCAGACAAACTTTGCCTGTTACATTTTCAGTTCGATAAGAGCCCATAGATGGATTGAAATTTAGCCTGTTAATCAGGGACAAGCCGAATTTTGATTCATGAATGGGCACTGTGGTTGCACAGAAGTTGATCTACCAATCAACTTCTGTACAACTGCCCTGCTTGAAATTTTTCTCTCGATCAGGCTGCAGGATATAGCCTGCAGCACTGATCTGTGTATTCTGACATCGGCAAAGTCTCCCTGCTGTCAGAATACAATGACACAGCAGGGAGGATTCCCCATCCACCTCAAATTTGTGGATGGGAGAATTGAGTCAGGTTTTTTCGTGCAACCTACTGGTTGAACAAAAAAAAAAACGGACTACATATGTAGTAAAAATATAGTTCCCCAAGTACATGTAGAATTACAGTTTATACATACAAATATTTTTTTAAGCATTTTTTTAAGCACTAAACAACACTGATATGTTTAAAGAGGTACTAAAGCCAAAACCATGTTGCATTTTCCACACATTCCTATGAAAAACCCACAAGGGCAATGTTTCTTAAACTGTGGGTCAGGACCTAAATTGGGTCACGGACAAGTTTAGGGTGGGTCGCCACTTGAGTAGCAGATCAAGGAGAGGCAAAGCACACTGGGTTAGATTTACCAAAACGGAAGCATTCAGAATCTGGTTCAGCTTTGCATGGTAGCCAATCAGCTTCAAACTCCAGCTTGTTCAATAAGGCTACTTTCACACTGAGGCAGTTTTCAGGCATTTTAACGCTAGAAATAGCGCTTATAAAGCCCCTGTAAACTGCCTCTCATGCCTCCTCAGTGTGAAAGCCTGAGTGCTTTCACACTGGGGTGGTGTGCTTGCAGGATGGGAAAAAAAGTCCTGCAAGCAGCATCTTTGGGGCAGTGTGGGAGCACTGTATACAGCGCTCCCACACCGCCCCTGCCTATTGGAATGAATGAGCAGCATTTCTGAAGCGCCTAAAATGCGCCGCTAAAGCGAAGGTAAAGCACCGCTAAAACTAGTGACGCTTTACCGCTAAGGGATCCGCCGCCCCAGTGTGAAAGTACCCTTAAGCTTTGACACTAAAACATGGAAGCATATTGGTTTCTATGCAGTGTTGCACCAGTTTTTGACCCTCTGGTTTTTAGTAAATAACACCCCACTGACTATGAATGACAGCACAGGCAGCATAGAGCACATGGGCGGTGGGAGGCAGGAAGCATTTACCTAGACAATATTGTGAGATGAATAGGTGAGGAGATCCAAAACTAATTAAAAATGTCTATTGCTAAAATAAAGTACAATTAATATTTTATCACTCCTGGCTTTACTACAAGCTTGCAGAAATAGATCCAGATGTGCCACATTTTACCTCTCTTCCTAATCCTCCCCCCCCCCCTGAAGCTGCAAAGGCAGCCATACAAGGGTATACAGATACTGCAGCTGCAATGTTTTTCATCATGGCACAAGACCAAATGAACCCCTGTCGCATTTGACAGGCAGTACTAGCCAACCAATGTCACTACCCCTGCACTAGGAGATTGGTGGTGCCAGAGCCCCTGCACTAGGAGATTGGTGGTGCCCAAACCCTTGCACTAGGAGATTGGTGATGCCAAAACCCCTGCACTAGGAGATTGGTGGTGCCAGAACCCCTGCACTAGGAGATTGATGGTGTCCAAACCCCTGCACTAGGAGATTGGTGGTGCCAGAACCCCTGCACTAGGAGATTGATGGTGTCCAAACCCCTGCACTAGGAGATTGGTGGTGCCAGAGCCCCTGTACTAGGAGATTGGTGGTGCCAGAACCCCTGCACTAGGAGATTGGTGGTGCCAGAACCCCTGCACTAGGAGATTGGTGGTGCCAGATCTCAGGAGTGCTATCTCCCTATAATGGTCACAGAAAACAGTGATTGGTCTGGCAGGGGTTACAACTCTGCTCTACAGCACCCAAAACTAAGGAAAAAGTTTTGGGTAGAGTTCCACTGTAAGTCTATCATCTTATGTAATTTGCAACAAACTATTCAATACACCAATGTAACCTTCAGGAAAAAACAAAAATATGTTTGCAGCTTACAGTTAAATAAGATAAATCAAATATGCATGACATTATTTACACACACTGGCAATGTTGATCTAGACTGCAATTCTCTTTTAATTCCAAATTCCTCTTACACTCAGCAGTCCACCCACCCAGAAAATACAAAGGAAGTACATTTTACAGTATTTGTGTCTTTGGATAAAGATATTAGACACTTTTGATGACAATTACAAATGGATTATTTTGTAAAGTTGTATCATAAGTGTTCCCTGTCTGAACTGATAAAATATTAAGTGACCTATCGGGTATTAGACATCTGAGATATTCAGACTAGACTGCCTTGTTAGCTTGCCATCTCAGATAAATATGATGATAAATTAGATATAGCCATGTCTGGCACCTAATTACATGCCTGTGATAACAGACTCTGAACTGTCCAATCCTCGTAGTGATTAACAGAAACTGACAAGATGGCGGATTACTGTTTTGACAGGCAATTTTGTACAATATTTAAAGGACACCCAGTGTTCACCCCACTTATTCTGTTAAATTGATCTAAACGAGCAGCACTTGGAAAATTAGGACAATGACCTTTCCTACCTGCATTAGTGCATTTTGCTTGCTCTTCTTGATTGTCTGGTGGGATAGCGGTGGCTTCAGCTTTATCTGGTTTCATCGTCTCCTCTTGTGTTGTGTTCTCTGTGCTCACATCCAGATTTGGCACTTTAGAATGCTGCACTGTATGTTCTTCAGGACACTTTGCAGAGCTGTCAGTAGTGCTGACTTCTTCTGTGTGAGTAGACAGGTGACGTTTAGCTTTCTCTAGGGCTTGCTTGAAAGATTCACCCACACTGTCAGCAGATGGTTTGGGATTATCCCCACTTTTCTTATGATGTGATGATAGCCTTGAAAACTTTCCAGAGGATGAAGGCCTAACTTTTTTCCTGCGCAACTTGCCTTCATCCATGATGAAGATGACTTTACCAGGTAGCGTTCCAGCGGATGAACTCTCCATGCTGTAGACATCAGAGGTGGTGCTGGCTTCTGATGCCCATGGAGTGGAGCATCGGCTTGATGTGGTCTCCCAATGGATTCCGCTGTCTTCACATTGCACTGTCACCATAGAGAAGTCTGGATTGGACATGAGACATTGGAGTTTAGGTTTCACATCTTCATCTTCTAGTGCATCTTTAAAACTGAAGTAAAAAGAAAAAAAAGCAGTTTAGTGAAAAAAAAAGAAAAAAATCACAGATACAGGGAGCATTTATAAGATACCAAAGAACCTAAATCAGTACACTTTTAACTAGGTACCTAAAATGATTTAATTTGTGCTTATATTGTAGATATTTTCTCATAAATAGTTTTGGTTTTGGATCTGACTGAGGAAAATAGGTTAATTTGCAAAAATTTTGAAAAGTGTCAAACCTTAATACTATTCATTCCTGTAAACCTTCCCAATAGATCTGGACCCTAATGCCACGTCCACACGACCGGACTTTTCGACGGACTTAGTCCAGCGCACAATCCGACGGACTTTGCAGCTGAGGTCCACCGGACTTTCAAACGAACGGACTTGGCCACACACGATCACTCCAAAAGTCCGATGGATTCGAACGTGATGATGTAGAATAAGGAAGTTTATAGCCAGTAGCCAATAGCTGCCCTAGCTTCGGTTTTAGTCCATCGGACTAGCACACAGATGACCGGATTTTTCGACCGGACTCGAGTCCGTCGGCAAGATTTGAAGCGAGTTTTATTTCTAGGTCCGCCGGAGTTTTGGGAAGAAAAAGTCCGCTGGAGCCCACACACGATCAAATTCAGTCCACCGGACAAAGTCTGTCGATGAGCCAGTCGTGTCTACGCGGCATAAGTGTTATTTTCATAGAATACTTTTATCATTTGTTTTATTTATTTTTATTCTGTTTGCTGTTGCGATAGATAGATAGATAGATAGATAGATAGATAGATAGATAGATAGATAGATAGATAGATAGATAGATAGATAGAATCACAAAAGTCAAACACAATCTCCTTTTTAGGAGTATTTTTTTTTTGGCAAATCAATTCTCCAAAGTGTCTCTACTCTTTGACATATGCCTGATTGTTAAGCAGATAATAATACCTCACCCGTCCCCCCCCCCACCTGAACCCTCACACCTAACCTGTCCCTTGAAATGAACCCATAACTCTTAAACTGAACCTGTCTAGGGCCTTTAAAGCTTTAAGTAGTGACAGGGGAGAGAAGGAAAATAAGCGTTGGTGGTGGCTGCCATTAAAGAGAAACTGTTGCTTTTACTAATATAAAGCAAAAACTGTTTTTTTGTAACCTCCCCTCTAAGCAGGGCTGTCTTTAAGGCAGGGCTAAAGGGGAAGCTGCCCTGGGCCCCATCATTGTTGTGGGCCCAAAGCACCTGCCTCATACTTGCCAACTATACCAGTTTAAATTCCCTTGAAGTTTTAGTCCTGTGCTTTGTCCCGATATCTCAGTGTGAAGTTCTGTTACTAATGCTGCCCAGCTCTGTCCTATTGTCATGTACAGATGACTCACCTGCAGACCCTGTGTTTACATGTAAAAACACTGCATTGATATGTAAATAGTGGCTTCATTAATATGTAAATAGCCACAGACCAGCTGCATTGATATGTAAATAGAGGTGCATTCATATGTATATCATTGCTCTCTGAGGTCATATCCACTATCACTTTTGCTGAATGCAGCACACTGTGGAGGTAAACGGGCATGCTTGAAAGTCCTGCCTACAACTGTGCTCATTAAAGTGGATGTAAACTGGATTCTTGTAATTTGAGCTGGGCAGATATATCTGCAGTGTTTTCTTATCTCTCTTCAAAACACTATGTCCTGTGACTGTCTCCTGCTCTGGTCTTCTGTTATCAGCCTAATAACTTCTGACAAATTCTTTGTCACATTTGATAAATACATTTACATTTTTGGTGGTAACATGACAAAATGTGTAAAATTTCAAGGGGTGTGAATACTTTTTCAAGGCACTGTATTCAACAAACAGAACTAAAAGTCTCTACCTATGTGCTTTTCCACATCAGCTGTCTTGGCTGTATGCCCAGGCTTTACTGCAGTGCTGAACAGGAAGAGAAAACTCCTAACACGATCTGAACTTTCTAAAGAATATATAAAGCTGAAGACAGCAGATATACATGTAAAACTTATGTAGGGAGATTTGGTTCATCCCTGTGAATCATCTGAGGCTGTTCACTTCACTGGTATATGTGAGGGCTTACATCCACTCTAAGCCTAACATGGTGCCACAGCACCGTGAATTTTGCTGCATGTGAACACGCACATCTCAGCAGATGTGTGAGGGTGTCATTAACAATTAATGTCACTGCTGTGTATCTGCTAAAGGCAGCATGTTTCTGTGGTGTCAGGAAAGCGAGTTTGCATGCGTTCTCGACACACACAAATGTGAACGCAGGCTAAATGTCTAACTTACATTGGTGGTCAGTGTAAATCTTCTCATTACATTGGGGCTTAATGTACAATCCTTTTTTTCACACTAGTGGCCCGTGTGAAGGTCCCCCTTACATTGGTGGTCAGTGTAAATACCTCCTTACAGTGGTGCTTAGTGTGAATACTCCTATTACATTAGTGGTCAGTGTAAATCCCCATTACATTAGTGGTCAGCGTAGAAACTCTTTATATTGGTAATCAGTAAAAAATAATCCAAACTTTTATTTGTGGTCAAATCCTGCCTTGCCCATGTAGAAGCCCCCCAAGTGGTGGTGAGTATAAATCCTCCCTTACATTGGTGGGCAGTGTAGAAATCTCCCTTTAATGGCTGTGGATGTAAAATCTCCCATTACATTGGTCATTAGTGTACATTTCCCTTTACATTGGTGGTAAGTGCAGAATTTCCCTTAAGCTGGTGGTCAGTGTAAATCCCCTCTAACATTGGTGGTCGGTGTACAAGTGTCACCTTACATTGGTGGTCAGTACAAAGCTCCTCGACAATGGGTGTCAGTGTAAATTCCCCCTTACAAAGAGGTCATTGTATATTCCCCTTACACTGGTGGTTGGTGTAAATGTTCCTATTACATTAGTTTAGAAATTTCCCTTTATATTGGTGGGTGGCACAAAATCCCCCCTCACACTGGTGGTCAGTGTAAATCCCCCTTCACATTGGTGATAATTGTAAATTCCCCATTACATTGGTGGCCAGTGTAGAATCCCCCAATATATACTTGCCAAAGATTCCCAGCTTTGCTCTACATAATTCAGAATTTGCAGATTGCTCCAAAAACTCCCGAGATGCATGAAGTTGGGTATCCCAGGAAACTTAGGGCATGGGGAAGAAACAATTCTTGCCTTGGCGAGAAAGATGGAAGCACTGGCTATGTTCCATGGAAAAGGGTATTTAAAAAAATTGGTATCTATAATGTTATGAAAAGAGAAGGGGAAATATTCTTCAAAGATGGAAAGAGGAAAGAAGGTCCACTTTATTCCCCTATAAGGAAGGAAGGAAGGAAAAATCCTGGATGGCCACACCGATGAAGGCATCTTTATTGAAAGATTAAAATGCAAAGACAGTCATATCTGAAGCATAGAGAACAGCATAGAGAACAGGGAAGAACAACTGACGCGTTTCACATCATAAACAGATGCTTAGTCATAGCTGAATGAAAAAAAATCTGATCTTATGTATTAATGAATAATAAACTTATGAATAAATAATAAAAAATAAAAAAATATATATATATGTAGCCGTAAGCTTCCCCACATGGTACAATCGAAGGTTAATAAAAAATAAATAAAAAATCAGAACTAATAAAGAAAAATGTATAATAGATAATAATACAAATGTAGATACAGATGTAAAAGTCACAAAACGACTATATAGAAAATCGAAATAATCATCATAAGGACTTGCAAAAGATTTGATATCAATCGTTATACAAAAAGGTCAAAAAGACAAAAAAAAGCATATACACTAAATGCCATCACAGATATAAAACATTTCCATGTATAAAATTAATATTGACTGTTGTAGTATAATTATTGTATTGCATGAGAAAGGAGAAGTGTAGCAATATAAATATGATTTTAGATTTAGAGCAAACCAAGCAAAGCTATAAATAACAAAGTGAAAGCATAATGCGGCTACAAAGCTTGAAAATACAAGGCAATAGTCTTACTAAATGGACTATAAGTAACATGTGGAGTCTCACTCCTCATGCTGCAAAATAAAAACAAAAGTCTGCAGTGAAATAACCGCAGACAAAGCGTGGAGTGAAGTTAAAAAGCTACTCCCCTATAACCCTACCTGAACCTCCAAACCTTTAACCCCGCTACTGAATTATCCTAATTTATAATATAGTCCCTACCAGGGCTTTTTTTCTCAGAGAATAGGTGCAGGAACTCCCCCTTTTGGGAGTTACCCATTGTCTTTGCCCCTACCTACCTCTGAGCACCAGTCCTTGGTTCCACCCCCTACCCACCTCTCAGCACTGCCCCTTTTAGAGAATACAGAACCAAGCAATATTTATGGTAAGTCATTTGTATGGAATTTGTTATTGATAACAAGAAAAGCAGAAAAATAGACCCCCACAGCCAACAACAATAGACCCACCAGTAACAATAGATCTCCCCCCCCAGCAACAATGGACCACCTACAACAAAATACCACAAAGCAACAATAGACCCTCTAGCAGCCAGCTATAATAGACTGCTCCCTCAACAGTAGATGCCTCCCAGCGACAACTGACCTCCCCCCAGCAACAATATATCCCCCACCAGCAACAATAGACCTACCCGGCAGCAATCAACCCTTCTGCAGACTAGATCCCCTCCAGCAACAATAGATCCATCAGCAGCCAGCATCAATAGACACTGTAGCACAACCCAGCACTCCTTGCCATTACTTACATTCAGTGGTGGAGGTTCCGGAACTGCATTCCCCCATGTTCCCGCTGGAAAAAAGCCCTGGTCCCTACCATTAATTTAACTTCTGCAACAGCATACTTACATTATGAAAGCTGACAGTTTTGTACTTCATTCTTACTTTGCACAGCGCTGTACTAGATGCGGATGCTACATAAATCCCTGATAACAATATATATAAAGTGGACCAGAATCAAAGTCAACCAGAACTAAAGCCTCACACACACTATCAGATTTTCTGCTGATTTTTATCTTCAGATTTACCAAAACCATGTAGAGCAAGGGCCTGTCTGATTGCATAGAAATTGAAACTTCTATGGTTTGACCTCCTATATTATGGTTTTGGTAAATCTGAAGGAAAAAATCAGCAGACAATCTGATAGTGTGTATGGGGCTTACGTTTTTAGACATTTCCACACAATGCCAAATGCAACCTGCATTTTGATTGTAAGCTCACTTAGATGTTGGAACCATTCCATGTATGTCATGGGCTGTTTATAAGATGTGAGAGATGACGGAGAGACATTTATAGACAGACAGAAAAATAGACAATGCATATATAGATTGATGGCTGTTCCGCTTAATGAAAACTGATAAAAAATGAAGCTTTTTAAGTGAATACACAAAGGTCAGACGTGTAACATGGGCACGCCGCTAGCTGGATAAGTGCTGATTTAGGTCACACCACCAGAAAAGTGGACAGTAGGTATTTCACAATGACACAACATGCTGGCAGCACTGGATCGTTAGGAGACCAGCAGCTTCCAGAAAGCCAGGGGAGGGGCAGAGGCACACAACCCAGCTGTCATTGCAAGGCCTCTTTAAATAGAATAAACCTTTTCAAAGGCAGAGCAGACTTTGAAATAATAGCCATATACACTGGAAGGAAACGTAGACTGTAGTATGTTCAGGGGATTTTCAAGTTTCAGCTTTGGCAGGTCCCCCGCCTCCGCAATCACCCTGTAACAGGTGGAATGCCCCCCACTTCCCAAGACATACCTCTGTGCCAGCTCCTCTACTTCTTCAGTGTTGAGGAAAGCCTCAGGAGAAGTGTCATCCTCTAAGTAGATGGAGACCTCTGAAGCTCTGTCACACCCAGGAGGACACAGACTTTCCATTCTTCTCAGTATTTGACTTTTTATGGGGTGTTGTGGTGTTCCCCTAGATCAGTCCTCCACTGAGCTCCCTGGAGAAACTGGTGTCATTGCAGCAGCGGGTGCAGCCAGTGGCTTCTATTCCACTGACTAAGGGGAGTCTTAAAATAGCCCGATAGAGAAAACAGCCTCAAACACACATGCTTTCTTTCAGCACCCAGAACTGGTTGGCCTGCCTCTCGTACATCCTTGTGCTGGGTCCTAGGGCCAGATTTGTTTGAGTCACTGCTCAACTTTGGCGTTTTCCAACTTTGTTATGATGTCATCATCTGATGACAGCGCCTTGAGGCAATTCAGTTTGCATTGTGCGCTATACAAGTATTTCATTCATTCATCTACCCCTACATATAATTAACAGAGGTGATCAGATGCACCTGTCAATAAATTCTGAATGATCTCAGAAGCAACCAAATACTGTAGCTGCTGACTTTTAATAAATTTGTATTGAACAGTCCAATGATCCAGTGCTGTCCTCACCCAGGCCAGTCTTTGACAGGTCTTCGGGTCCCTGGCATTGCCATCTTGGATGTGGGAAGCTGGCTGTGACTTCCTGGTGCTACACAGCTGGTTTCCCACTGTGCATGCAAAAGTAGCGCTGTGCTTTCTCAATGGACCTGCAGCCTCCTGGGGCCTGTGACATGTCCCAGGAGGTTGTGGGCGAGAGGAGGGGGGACCGAACTACTAGACATTTCAAGCAGAAGTGGAGCAGGTACATGGCAGAAATAGGTATCAGCTTCAAGAAAAAAAAATTCCAATAATGGCAGAGAGGGGGAGGAGGGGGACAAGTAGACCTTCCCTTAGGTGAGGTTCCCCTTTAAACTGATGTCAAATGTATGCCATCAACACAAGCCCACTGACAAAGGGCTTTACCTAAACTCCCATATCCACAGTTAATGTTTACAGCGCAGCTTTGGAAATTAAAGACAAAAGTAGGTAATAGGTAAGCAGGGCCGGTGCTACCACTAGGCAAACTAGGCAGCCGCCTAGGGCACACTGCTGCCTATGGGCGCCCAGCTACTGGTTTCTGTCCGTATCTGCATGCTCTGCAGGCTGCAGTATGTAACTAACTCAGTCCGACCGGTAGTGTAATTATAGGTGTAGCGCAGCACTGGAGCCAACCCTAGAGGAAGACCCGATGCTTCCTGTATAGCAGCGCCTTCTGTCACATGAGCAGGGCAAAGGGGGTGGAGTCATGGGTGGAGCGACAAAATTAAGTTTCGCCTAGGGTGTCAAAAATCCTTGCATCAGCCCTGTAGGTAAGTACCCTATATTATTTTTACCCAGTTTTCATAAATGTCTGAACACAGAAACTGAACTTTCATTCAGCGTCAGCCAATAACAGCTGAAATCTTTTCCATGGAATATTAAGTAAAATGGTGTACATAATGCTAGGTATTCCAGTTTTTTAACTGAAGATTATTACTGGTTGGTGCCAACTGGGCCACCCGCAGCTTGAATTTTGGCCAATTCAGTAGGAATCGGCTGACCATGTCAGGCTAGCATTTGTCTTGGAGAGCAGTACAGACAGAAGTACAAACCCTTTATTGAGACAGAGTTGGAGAAGACCAGATCCCCTATCAGCTCTTTGTTGCTGTGTGCCCATTTTTCCTCACTACCTGTTTAAAAGTGTTGTCACTAGGACAAGAGGGAAAACCTCTGCTCTCTAATACCGCATATACATGGTCGAAAATTCCAACAGAAAAGGTCCGATCGGATTATATTGTTGGAAAATCCGCTCGTGTATGGGCTCTATCGGACTTTTTCCATCGGAAAAAATTTGACAGCAGGATCTCAAATTTTCTGACCAAAAAAATCCGATCTGACTTTTTCCGATCGTTTGTAGAGAATTCTGATCGGACAAAGTGCCACGCATGCTCAGATCAAATTACGACACCAAAGCTATTGGCTACTAACCTCAACGTAGTCCCATCGTAACGAATGAACGTCATCACGTTCCGAACGACCGGAACAACCGGATTTTCCAAAACTTTGTCCGACTGTGTGTATCCAACACCAGTTTAGGACAAAATCCATTGCAAAAAATCCGACAGATTTTTTGGTCAGAATGTCCGACCGTGTGTACAGGGCATAACAGTGCCCTGGAAAGCAACAGGGGTTCTTTTAACCCACCCCAAAAATAAAAAAGTTTGATATACACTTAAAGTGGAAGAAAAGCCTCTAACTATACAGTGTCTTAAAAAGTATTCATACCTCTTAAAATTTTCCACATTTTGTCATGTTACAACCAAAAACGTATATTTATTTAATTGGAATTTTAAGTGATAGACCAACACAAATTGGTACATAATTGTTAAGTGGAAGGAAAAGGATAAATGGTTTTCAAAAATTTTTACAAATAAATATGTGAAAAGTGTGGCGTGCATTTGTATTCAGCCCCCCTGAGTCAATACTTTGTAGAACCACCTTTCACTGTAATAACAGCTGCAAGACTTTTTGGGGATGTCTCTACCAGCTTTGCACATCTAGAGAGTGATAGTTTTGCCCATTCTTCTTTGCAAAATAGCTCAAGCTCTGTCAGATTGGATGGAGAGCATCTGTGATCAGCAATTTTCAAGTCTTGCCACAGATTGTCAATTGGATTTAGGTCTGGACTTTGACTGGGCCATTCTAGCACATGCATATGATTTGATCTAAACCATTCCATTGTAGCTCTGGCTGTATGTTTAGGGTCATTGTCCTGCTGGAAGGTGAACCTCTGCCCCAGCCTCAAGTCATTTGCATGACCCTTACAGGTTTTCTTCTAAGATTGCCCTGTATTTGGCTCCATCCATCTTCCTATCAACTCTGACCAGCTTCCCTGTCCCTGCTGCAGAAAAGCATCCCCACAACATGATGCTGCCACCACAATGTTTCACGTTTGGGAAGGTGTGTTCAGGGTGATGTGCAGTGTTCATTTTTCCACCACACATATCATTTTGCTTTTAGGCCAAAAAGTTACATTTTGTTCTCATCTGACCAGAGCACCTTCTTCCACATATTTGTTGTTTCCCCACATGGCTTCTCGCAAACTGCAAACGGGACTTCTTATGGCTTTCTTTCAACAATGGCTTTCTTCTTGCCACTCTTCCATAAAGGCCAGATTTGTGGAGTGCACGACTAAGGCCGCATACACACGCGCGGACTGTTTGCCCAACCTTGTTCGTCAAACAGTTTCGGCAAACAGTCCGCTCAAAATTTGCATGAGCGGACTTGCCCACACACGAGCGGACTGTTTGACGAACAAGGTTGGGCAAACAGTTCGCTCAACTTTTGAAATGAACGGACTCGCCCACGTAAGGAGGAGGCAAATCCGCCCATTTCGAGCGCGTGTACAGGTAGGCGGGGCCCGCGAAGGAGACGTCGCGGGCTCCGCCGCCTGGAATGGGCTTAAAGGGGAACCCCAACGCCGAAAAAAATCGGCGTGGGGGTTCCCACAAGTCCACACCAGACCCTTGTCCGAGCACGCTACCCGGCCGGCCAGGAAAGGGGGGCGAGCGAGCGCGCCCCCCCTCCTGAGCCGTACCAGGCCGCGTGCCCTCAACATGGGGGGTGCCTTGGGGAAGGGGGGGCCGCGCGGCCCCCCCACCCCAAAGCACCTTGTCCCCATGTTGATGAGGACAAGGGCCTCTTCCCGACAACCCTGGCCGTTGGTTGTCGGGGTCTGCGGGCGGGGGGCTTATCGGAATCCGGGAGCCCCCTTTAAGAAGGGGGCCCCCGGATACCGGCCCCCCACCCTATGTGAATGAGTATGGGGTACAATGTACCCCTACCCATTCACCTGTGAAATAAAGTACAAAAAAAAACACAACACATGGAAAAAGTATTTTATTGCACAGCTCCGGGGGTCTTCCGTCTTCGGGGGTCTTCTCGCCGGACTCCTCCGCTATGTGTGTGTAGCTCTTTTACTAGCGGAGGAGTCCGGCTTTCTTCCTCCCCGCCGCCGGCCTCTTCTCCCGACTTCGGGGGTCTTGTCCCCCTCTTCGGTTCTTCTGCCGGGCCACCGCGCCTGGTCCGGTGGCCCGGTCTTCTGTCGCCGTCTTCCGTTCTTCTGTCGCCGTCTGCCGGGCCACCGCGCCTTCTTGTAGCTCTTTTACAGGCGGTGGCCCGGTCTTCTGTCGCCGCTGTCGTCGTCGTCGCCGCCGCTGCCGCCGCCGCCTTCCGTTCTTGTTCTTCTTCTTGTTCTTCTTCTTCTTCTCCTGGAGATGTTGACTCGACGAGCTCTCCGGCCGGAATGCCAGGGACACGCTCCGCTGCCACTTATATAGTGACAATGGGGCGGTGTCACATGGTATATGTCACATGGGTTGGTCACATGGGTTGATGTCACATGGGGACTATGACATCGTAAGGGGGCGGGGTCACCATGTGACCAACCCATGTGACATATACCATGTGACACCGCCCCATTGTCACTATATAAGTGACCGCACAGCGCGGCTCTGGCATTCCGGCCGGAGAGATCGTCGAGTCAACATCTCCAGGAGAAGAAGAAGAACAAGAAGAAGAACAAGAACGGAAGGCGGCGGCGGCGGCGGCGACGACGACAGCGGCGACAGAAGACCGGGCCACCGCCTGTAAAAGAGCTACAAGAAGGCGCGGTGGCCCGGCAGAAGAACCGAAGGCGGCGACAGAAGAACGGAAGACGGCGACAGAAGACCGGGCCACCGGACCAGGCGCGGTGGCCCGGCAGAAGAACCGAAGAGGGGGACAAGACCCCCGAAGTCGGGAGAAGAGGCCGGCGGCGGGGAGGAAGAAAGCCGGACTCCTCCGCTAGTAAAAGAGCTACACACACATAGCGGAGGAGTCCGGCGAGAAGACCCCCGAAGACGGAAGACCCCCGGAGCTGTGCAATAAAATACTTTTTCCATGTGTTGTGTTTTTTTTTGTACTTTATTTCACAGGTGAATGGGTAGGGGTACATTGTACCCCATACTCATTCACATAGGGTGGGGGGCCGGTATCCGGGGGCCCCCTTCTTAAAGGGGGCTCCCGGATTCCGATAAGCCCCCCGCCCGCAGACCCCGACAACCAACGGCCAGGGTTGTCGGGAAGAGGCCCTTGTCCTCATCAACATGGGGACAAGGTGCTTTGGGGTGGGGGGGCCGCGCGGCCCCCCCTTCCCCAAGGCACCCCCCATGTTGAGGGCACGCGGCCTGGTACGGCTCAGGAGGGGGGGCGCGCTCGCTCGCCCCCCTTTCCTGGCCGGCCGGGTAGCGTGCTCGGACAAGGGTCTGGTGTGGACTTGGGGGGAACCCCCACGCCGATTTTTTTCGGCGTTGGGGTTCCCCTTTAAGCCCATTCCAGGCGGCGGAGCCCGCGACGTCTCCTTCGCGGGCCCCGCCTACCTGTACACGCGCTCGAAATGGGCGGACTTTCCGAGCGGGAACAGTCCGCTCATTTCGAAAGTACAGCGGACAGGCCCACACACGGGCGGACTGTTCGCTCAAACACAGTTTCAGCGGACAGTTTTTCGGAATTTCCGAAAGACTTTGTCCGTCCAACTGTCCGCTGAAACTGTCCGCTGAAAGCCCACACACGAGCGGACTGTCCGCCCAAACACTGTTCAGCGGACAAGGTTGGGCGAACAGTCCGCCCGTGTGTACGCGGCCTAATAGTTGTCCTGTGGACAGATTCTTCCACCTGAGCTGTGGATCTCTGCAGCTCCTCCAGAGTTACCTGGCCTGTCAATTTATGTGGACGGCCATGTCTTCGTAGGTTTTCAGTTGTGCCATACTCTTTGCATTTTAGGGTGATGGATTGAACAGAGCTCTATGAGATGTTCAAAGCTTGGGATATTTTCTTTTATAACCTAACCCTGCTTTAAACTTTTCCACAACTTTACCCCTGACCTGTCTGGTGTGTTCCTTGGCCTTCATGATGCTGTTTGTTCACTAAGGTCCTCTAACAAACCTCTGAGGGCTTGACAGAACATCTGTATTTATACTGAGATTCATTTACACACAGGTGGACTCTTACTAATTAGGTGAGTTCTGAAGGCAATTTGTTCCAATAGATTTTAGTGAAGGGTATCAGAGTAAAGGGGGCTGAATACAAATGCACACCACACTTTTCACATATTTGCCGTATTTGAAAAAAAAATTGAAACCCATTTATCATTTTCCTTCCACTTCACAATTATTTGCCACTTTGTGTTGGTCAATCACATTAAATCCCAATAAAATACATTTACGTTTTTGGTTGTAACATGACAATTTTTTTTTTTATTCTTAAGTCTTTATTAAATTTTCACATCATAAATACATAAAATAAACAATTTGTAACCAGGAGTCAAGCAAGTTATTTAACCAGTAAATAAACCTTTACCCCCCCTTTTATATCAGCCCTTAAGGCTAGGTTCACATTGCAGCGATGCGGGAACACCGCAAATCCGCGGCGGGTTCCCGCATCGCATGCCTCCCGGCGGCAGTTCACACTGCCCTATGCGAACTGCTGGGAGTGTCAGTGAAACGTTAATGACACCCCCAGATCAGTTTGCATATCACAGTGCGATCTGCAAACTCGGACAGGAATCGGATCGCATGGTGTGAACATCCATGCGATACGATTCTGCTGCGGACCAAAAAAAGGGTCCTGTGCGAGTTTGGGGCGGGTGCGATGCGAATTCAGCCATACTATCTGTATGGCTGAACTCGCATCGCACAGAGATCGGATGTGATTTGCACTGCAGTGCGGTGCGAATCACATCCGGTTCTCGTAGCCGCAGCAGTGTGAACCCAGCCTAAAGGAGAGCAGGAAAAAAAAAAGAAAACCAGAAAAAAAAAAAGAACGAGACCACGGGAGGGCCATGTCCCCCCTTTCCTCTTTACATCTCCCATTCTCGGGGCTATATGTAAAAAAATAAATAAAAAAAAGACACAAAAAGAAAAACAAGTTTTAGGCCCCTTTCACACATGCGGACGATATGTCCGTATTTCATCCATCCGTTTGCGGATGAAATACGGACATACATTCATCCCTATGGGATAGCGGGTGTCTGCGGATAAGCATCCGCAGACACCCGATTTCGTCCGCCTCCGCAACAGTCCGATTCTGCAGACGGAGGAAAATCCTATTTTTCTATCCGTCTGCAGAGCGGATCGGACGAACACGGACAGACGGTCCGTGCTCATCCGATCCCCATAGAGGAGAGCGGAGAGCTGACAGGGCGGTCCCCGCACAGTGTGCGGAGGCCGCCCTGTCCGCAGCCGGCTCAGCGGGGAGAACGGAGCGATCCCTGCTGAGCGAGCGGATCTTCACGGGGCGGATCATTACTGATCCGCCCCATGTGAAAGAGGCCTTACAGCTTAACCAACCATATCTGACCATATATTTCAGATATTAACCCCTTGGTGGAACCTACTGGGTTTATACGTTGAAACAGTGCCATTTCTTCCCACTCCAGAGTCCGTTTCCCAAATTGGGCCATCAAAGCATGTCTCAACTGTAGATAGGCAGTAAATTGTTTAAGGTTCTTGCCCACATACAGCTGATTCAGCCTTTTAATGCCTTGTTTCTCCCATCTTTTTACTGTACCCATCCGGCAGATTTCCTGTAGTTTCCTGTTATTCCAAAGAGGAGTATACTCATTTAGCCCATTATATCCCATCTTTTTTTTTAACTGTTTTCCATGTTTTTAATATCATTTTTATTGTTGGACACCTATAGCGGAATGAATCTGAAGAGTATTATGTGGAGAACCTACCAGTACCAGTCTCCCATTAGGGGATCCTCCATTCAAAACATCACAACCCATTAACTGCTGCAGTTGAGATGACCAGAAATAACACTGCGTGGGGCAATGCGAATCCTCCTTCCTCAACCGGCAGTTGGAGTATACATAATCGGATCCTGGCCTGCCCCCCTTTCCATATCGAGTATAAGCCGAGATTTTCAGCCTCTTTTTTGAGGCTGAAAGTGCCCCCTCGGCTTATACTCGAGTCACCGCTGTCTGACTGCTCGATCAGCGTATCGAGCAGACAGACGGCGGACATTCAAATTCAAAAGCCGCGCCTCCTTCTCCGCCTCCGCCTGTGATAGGCGGAACACTGAATTTCCCAGCAGTCAGTGTTCCGCCTATCACGGACATCCGCTCATTCTCATACTACGGACGAGTATGAGAGGATGTCCGTGATAGGCGGAACACAGGCTGCTGGGAAATTGAGTGTTCCGCCTATCACAGGCGGAGGCGGAGGCGCGGCTTTTGAATTGTAGAATGGCCGCCGAGAAGAGCGGCGATCCTGGAGCGGCGATCCATCGGCACGACACGGGACGGAGGAGGCACGGGACGGAGGAGGCACGGGACGGAGGAGGCTCGGGACACAGGTAGGCTGGACACACACTCAAGGCTGCACGGACACACACACACACACACACACACACGGATGGATGGATGGATGGATGGATACACACACACACACAGGGATGGATGGATGGATGGATGGATACACACACACACACACACACACACACAGGGATGGATGGATACACACACAGGGATGGATGGACGGACACACACACAGGGATGGATGGATGGATGGATGGATAGACACACACACAGGGATGGATGGACGGACAGCCATGTCTCACCCTCGGCTTATACACGAGTCAATAAGTTTTCCGGGTTTTTGGGGGTAAATTGGGGGCCTCGGCTTATATTCGGGTCGGCCTATACTCGAGTATATACGGTAATTCCCTAAACAAGGTCTCAATCTTATTGAACCATTTCTTACTGATCCAAACTGGGGAATTATGCAATATATATAGCAATTGGGGCATCCAAACCATTTTTATTAAACTACATCTACCAGCCACTGAGTGGCTATCGTTTCCATATAGCAATTTTTTGTTTACATTTAGCCAATAATGGAGTGAGATTGTTATTTATAAACTGATTGGGATCCTTCATCAGTCCCATCCCTAGATATTTCAGTTTATCCACACTTGCCAGTTGAGGAATTCCGGGGATTGTTGGTTCACTGGTAGAGTCCATTGGAAGACACTCAGACTTCTCCCAATTTATCTCAAGCCCTGTGAAACCACCAAATTCCTTCACCATACTTATTGCTTTTATCAATGATTGTCCCATATCAGCCAAAAACAGCAGTATATCATGCGCATAACGCGCCATTTTTTTTCTCACCCAACTCTCTTTGGAAGCCAACTGTCTCGCAGCTTGTTCTTAAGGAGATGGCGAGGGGCTCAATTGCTAGGGCAAAGAGCAGGGGTGACAATGGGCACCCCTGTTTCGTCCCCCTCTCTAATTCTATCTTGTCGGAGATCTCATTATTAATTTTTAACCTGGCACTAGGCCTGTCATATAACATTTTAACCCACCCAATAAGGGAGGGACCAAAACCAAATTTCCCCAACACTCTCCAGATTTACTCACATCAAACTCACCTATTTTTGATTTGCTCTGGTGCCCTTGTGTCAGTAAGCAGCTGCTGCAGGGAGAGGAAAAAAGCACCAACAATGGATAGGTCATGGGAGCCCTTGAGCTGCAGGATCTCATGACTGGACCAGAATGAATGTAAAATAAAATTACACCAATAGTTTCTATACAGGTTTAGGCAGGATAGGTAGGTGTATTTTTAAGAATAGTTATCATAGGGGTTTTTCCACTTTAAGAATTATGCACAAATTTATTTTGGTTTATTAATGTTTGGCTACTTTTTGAAACAGCTAACCTTTCAAACAAGCACTGTGCTTCTTTTAAAAAGTAAACCAAGCATTTATTGACCTCCACCTCCCAAAGTCTCCATACCATGAATTCCTTAGTGGTAAAGGCATACAAAATTCATACAAAAAATACATTAAAAAAATAAATACAGCTATAGGTTTACAAAATAGATATAACACCTTAAGTAATGCATAGAAATAAAAAAAAGGAAAATGTTACAGATTGGATGGATGGATGAACGGATACATGGATGAGAAATATATACAGAGAGATAAGGAGAGGATAAGAAATAAATACAGATATAAAGAGAGAGATAGAGTTCAGGGAGGATAGATAGGTACAGGGCTTTTTTTCCAGCTGGAACTTGGTGCAACTTAGTTCCACCACCTTTGGCTCAGGCCCTCTGCTCCCTGCTCAACACTATCACTAGTAAACACAGACGTCTGGCTTCTGTGTTTACAAGTGACAGCTTGTCTCCCAATGGCTCCCATAGATCTGATCTTCTGAGCTTGTCTCCCAATGACCGGGGAGCAGTGCGGATGCAAACACCCCCACTGGATGGTCTCCCTGCAAGTGAGAGAGGCAAAGCCACCTACAGTGGACGAGGAGGTACTAGAGCTGACTGGGTGCTTCAGTTTAATACAGCAACAAAAGTAAGACACATAAAAGACGGTGAAGCTTTTAAGGAGGGGGAGAGAAGATGGGGGTAGTGGAGGGGGAGGGTTGTATGCGGAGGTCAGACCTAAAGAGGGGTAAAAGGGTAATGTGGATGGGGGATGCAGTGGTAAGCAGCTGGGGAAGAAGGCTCAAGTCTGCACTCTGTATGCAACACACCCCTGAACTCTGCACTCTGTATGCAGCACACCCCTGAACTCTGCACTATGTATGTCGCGCAACCCTGAACTATGTACATAATGCACCCCTGAACTCTATACATAGCACACCCCTGAACTCTGCACTATGTATGTAGGGCACTCCTGAACTCTTCACTATGTATTTAGCGCACCCCTGAACTCTTCACTATGTACATAGCGCACCCATGAACTCTTCACTATGTATCTAGCGCACCCCTGAACTCTTCATTATGTAAGTAGTGCACCCCAGAACTCTTCACTATGTACGTAGCTCACCCCTGAACTCTTCACTATGTACTTAGTGCACCCATGAACTCTTCACTATGTATGAAGCGCACCCCTGAACTCTTCACTATGTATATAGCGCACCCCTGAACTCTTCACTTTGTATGTAGCGCACCCCTGAACTCTTCACTATGTACGTAGCACACCCCTGAACTATGTACATAATGCACCCCTGAACTCTGCATTATGTAAGTAATGTACCCCTGAACTCTATATATAGCACACCCCTGAACTCTGCACTATGTACGTAGGGCACGCCTGAACTCTTCACTATGTATGTAGCGCACCCCTGAACTTTTCACTATGTACGTAGTGTACCCCTGAACTTTTCACTATGTATGCAGCACACCGCTGAACTCTTCACTATGTACGTAGTGCACCCCTGAACTCTTCATTATGTATGTAGCACACTCCTGAACTCTACACTAACACCCATCCCCCCCAAAAAAAACCTCTACACTTTCTATATATGGCACTCCTAGTATTTTATGCCCCTTTAAGACCCTCCCACAGTTAGTGAAATTTGTTTGTATTCACTATTTGATGACGTTTGGAGGGTGTATGTGGGGGTTTTGAGGGGTCGTGCTTGAGTTCCTGCACCTATTTTCTGAGAAAAAAATCCCTGGACAGATAGATAGATAGATAGATAGATAGATAGATAGATAGATAGATAGATAGATAGATAGATACCACATAACTTCTATACTCACTGGCATCCCCGGCAATTGGAAGGCTCACTGTCTATCTTCACTCTTTCCTGCTCTCTTGCTTGCAATGGAATACAACACTGGAAACTGAGAGTGTACAATGTTATGTAGTGTGGTGTTGGACATGGGGATACCCCTAGTGGAGGAGGAGGGAGAGATTCTTATAGGACCGGCATAGCTTATTAAACAGTTCAGAGAGCAATTGTGCACAGTTGAAAATATTATAAAGCTATTTCTCAGAACACACACCTGGTATTGCGTCTTTGCTTTTTGTTTTTTGTTTTTTTTTACTGTTAGGCTTCACTGGAAAAAGAGTTCATACAACTTCAAAGCTTTCAGTTTATTATTTTTATATAACTTGATAGAGTAAGCACATTTTCCTACTTTCACAATTATGGAATGTTCTGTGTTGACTATAGACATGAAATTCTATTAAATTCCATTTTCAGATCATATCTTATAAAATATATGCAGCAGTTTTAATCAAGAGTCTCTCCTGTGCAAACAATCAGAAAATATATAATAACACAGTTATTTTACTAAGTATGGACCTTGTTTGACAAAAAGGGTTTAAAGTATAACTTAAATCAAGACTTTTTTTTTAGTTTTGTATAGAGTTGGGCAGGGGTGTTGCTAGGTGGGAAAAAGACCAACTCACTTGCCTGTTACTGCCTGGCTCACCAGTGCCCATCAATGCAGCCTGCTCAGTGCCCATCAATGCAGCCTCACCAGTGCCCATCAATGCAGCCTCACCAGTGCCCAGCAACACAGCCTTATCAGTGCCCATCAATGCAGCCTCATCAGTGCTCTTCAGTGCAGCCTTACCTGTGCCCATCAATGCAGCCTCATCAGTGCTCTTCAGTGCAGCCTTACCTGTGCCCATCAATGCAGCCTGATCGGTGCCCATCCGCTCAGCCTCAGCAGTGCCCATCAATGCAGCCTCATCAGTGTCCATCAGCTCAGTTTTACCAATGCCCGTCAATGCAGTCTCATCAGTGTCCATCAGCTCAGCCTCACCAATGCCCATCAATGCAGCCTCACCACTGCCCATCAATGCAGCCTCATCAGTCCCGATTAGCTCAGTCTCACCATTTCCCATCAATGCAGCCTGATCATTGCCCATCAGCTCAGCGTTATCTGTGCCCCATCAGTGCAGCCTGATCAGTGCCCATCAGCTTAGCCTCACCAGTGCCCATCAATGCAAGCTTGCCAGTGCCCATCAGCGCAGCCTTGCTAGTGCCCATCAATGCAGCCTGATCAGTGCCCATCAGCTTAGCCTCACCAATGCCCATCAATGCAGCCTTGACAGTGCCCATCAGCACAGCCTTGCCACTGCCCATCAATTCAGCCTGATCAGTGACCATCAATGCAGCCTGATTAATGTCCATCACCTCAGTCTTACCTGTGCCCATCAATGAAGCCTGGTCAGTGCCCATCAGCTCAGCCTCACCAGTGCCCATCACAGCCTTGCAGTGCGCAAGGTAAGGTCCATAAAGACATGGATGAGTGAGTTTGGGGTGGAGAAACTTGACTGGCCTGCACAGAGTCCTGACCTCAACCCAATAGAACACCTTTGGGATGAATTATTAGTGTCTGACCTCACAAATTCTGGAAGAATGGTCCAACATTCCCATAGAATGCCCACTCCTAAACCTCGTAGACAGCCTTCCCAGAAGAGTTGAAGCTGTTATAGCTGTAGAGGGTGGGTCAACTCAATATTGACTAAGACTGAGATGCCATTACAGTTCATGTTCGTGTAAAGGCAAGCATCCCAATACTTTTAGGAATATAGTATATCTTACAATAGAGATACTAATTCTGGTGACTATAAGGGATTTCCCTCACTTTGGAGGGACTTTCTCCCACTTCCTGTTGTGGCTATGGGACTGGAAGTGAAGAAAAATCTCCCTAATATAAACAAATGGTAGAAAAAAACCTAGGGATGCACAGATGCAAGGATACCTGTTTTTTAAGAGTATGGGTACCGATACTTGTCCTCAAGTACTCGCCAATATCAATTACTGATACCATTCGGTGCGATTTGAGCCGATACAAAATGAATGGGCTCAAATTGCACTGTAAAGAATTGCAATGAGATTGGAATGCGGTGCGATTCCTGTCTGAATCACATGATGTTAATATTTTTGCCATTCCTCCGCTTGCCCTTGTTAGCATTGACTAGTGAGTGATAATTAAGATTCATATTGGATTTGATGGTTTGTGATTGCTCGGCAGCAGATAATTGAACTTCACTGAACGACACTGGCACAACACTCTTATCTGAAGGTGGCTGCTGGCAATGTAAAGTGTAATAGAAGGAAAACATTTGGTTGTTATACTGTAAGTTATATAACTCTGTTATCTCTGATTGTTCATTTTTTCAAATAATAAAGCCTAAGAGCCGGTTCACACAGGGGCGACCCAAGTCGCGCTATATGTAAAAATCAATGTAAGTGAATGAGAGTCGTCTTAATGCACACTACTGAAGTCGCTCCGACTTCAGAAAAGGTTCCTGTACTACTTCTATCCGACTTGTAGGCGACTGGTACCCATTGATTTCAATGGAGGTCACCTCCAAGTCGGATCTCCATCTATACGGCGTGGGTTCCCCCTCCAAGAGCATAACAGACCCTTAGGTCTGGTATGGATTTTAAGGGGAACCCCCTATGCTGAAAAAACGGCATGGGGGTCCCCCCCAGATCCATACCAGACCCTTATCCGAGCACGCTACCCAGCCGGCCAGGAAAGGGGGTGGGGACGAGCGAGTTTTTTCAGCATAGGGGGTTCCCTTTAAAATCCATACCAGACCTAAGGGCCTGGTATGCTCCTGGAGGGGGAACCCACGCCGTTTTTATTTTTTTTTATTTGGCGTGGAGTTCCCCCTTGAGAGCTCATTCTCTGATTTGCCATGGCAAAGGTCGCCTAGCCTGGGGCGACTTAAAGTCGTGTTGTAAGTCGCCCCAAGTCGTGTTGAAGTCGTGTCCAAGTTGCCTCCAAAAGTCGTGTTGCCCCTGTGTGAACCGGCTCTAAGTGTAAAAAAAAAAGAAATAAAAAAGAAAAAAACAGCACAAGGGACATACTGTGAAAAAGTATTTGTCCCCTCTCTGAATTTTTGTTTGCATATTTGTCACACTTAAATGACTCAGATTATCAAATTTTGATACAAAGATAACCTGAGTAAATGCAAAATGCAGTTTTTAAATGTTGGTTTCATTTATTAAGGCATAAAAAGCTGTCCAAACCTGCCTGGCTTTATGTGAAAAAGTAATTACCCCCTAAACCTAATAACTGGTTGTGCCACCCTTGACGGCAACAGCTGTAATCAAGCGTTTGCAATAACTGGCAATGAGTCTTTCACATTGCTGTGGAGTAATTTTGGCCCACTCTTCTTTTCAGAATTCAGCCACATTGGAGGGTTTTCTAGCATGAATGGCCAGTGTAAGGTCATTATACAGCATCTCAATTGGATTTAACATTGAATGAAGAAAGAAGAGAGAAGAAGGACAGAGGGCGGAGGAGACCGGGCTCCTCGGCTAGTAAAAGACCTGCAAGAAGACAGCGGAGGAGCCCGGGAGAAGAAGCCGGAGAGCAGAAGTAGAGGCTGGACACTGGGAGAAGAGGCCAAACAGGGCGGAGAAGTCGTCAGAAGACCCCCCGATGTCGGAAGAAGACCCCCCGAAGCTTTAAAAGGACTTTTAAAACTTGTGTTGTGTTTTTTATTGACATTTTTTCCCCAGGTGAATGGGTAGGGGTATGATGTACCCCTTACTCATTCACATAGGGTGGGGGGCCGGGATCTGGCGGCCTCCTTTTTAAAGAGGGCTCCTGGATTCCAATAAGCCCCCCGCCCACAGACCCCGACAACCACGGCCAGGGTTGTCAGGAAGAGGCCCTTGTCCTCATCAACATGGGGACAAGGTGCTTGGGGTGGGGGGGCCGCAGGGTGCCCCCCTTCCCCAAAGCACCAACCCCCCCATGTTGAGGGCACGCGGCCTGGTACGGTTCAGGAGGGGGTGGGGGCGCTCGCTCGTCCCCACCCCCTTCCTGACCAGCCAGGCTTCGTGCTCGGATAAGGGTCTGGTATGGATCTGGGGGGACCCCCACGACTTTTTTTCTGCGTAGGGGGTTCCCCTTAAAATCCATACCAGACCTAAGGGCCTGGTATGCTCCCAGAGGGGGAACCCACGCCGTTTTTTTTTTTTTATTTGGCGTGGAGTTCCCTCTCGAGAGCTGATAATTCTGTGAGAGTCGCTTCAGTATAGACGGAGATCCGGCTTGGAGGCGACTTACGTACCAGTCGCCTAGAAATCGGATAGAGGTAGTATAGGAACCTTTTCTGAAGTCGGAGCGACTTCAGTAGTGTGCATTAAGACGGCTCTCATTCACTTACATTGATTTTTACATGTAGCGCGACTTGAGGCGACTAGGGGCGACCTGAAGTCAGATCTGAGTTGCCCCTGTGTGAACCGGCTCTTAGGATTTTCTGGTAGAGCTCAGAATTCATGGTTCCATCAATTATGAGAAGTTCAAAGCAGCCCCAGATCATCATGCTACCACCACCATGTCTGACTGTTGGTATGATGTTCTTGTTATGAAATGCTGTATTCGTTTTATGCCAGCTGTAACGGGACACTAGAAATGGAAACAGAGGCGCTAATCTAAGTACAGTAATTGTTTGCTGCTTCTTAGTTTTCAAACAGGGCTGCCTTCTATAGCTGTTAGTTTTCTACTACATCATATGGACTTTCATAAGCCATGACTTGTTTACATGTCATTATCCCTCTTGTGGATAATGGCTCTCACCGTGGTTCGCTGGTGTCCCAAAGCCTTAGAAATGGCTTTGTAATCCTTTCCAGAGTGATACATGTCAATGACGGTTTCTCATCTTGAATTTCTTTAGATCACGGCATGATGTGTTGCTTTTTGAGATCTTTTAGCATACTTCACCTTGTCAGGCAGCTTCTATTTAAGTGATTTTTTTTTGATTCAACAGGTCTGGTAGTAATCAGGCCTGGGTGTGGCAAGTGAAATTTAACTTGGCTTTCCAAAAAATTGTGGTTAAACACAGTTCATTCATGATTCAGCATGGGAGGGGGCAATTACTTTTCACATAGGGCCAGGCAGGTTTGAACAGCTTTTTTCCAGTAATAAATCAAATAATAATTTAAAAATTGCATCTTGGATTTACTTGGGTTATCTTTGTGTAATATTAAAATTTGTTTGATGATCTGAATCATTTAAGTGTGAGAAATATGCTTAAAAAAATAAATCAGGAAGGGGCAAATACTTTTTCACAGCACTGTAACTTATAGTCAACAGGAGGTGTCCCTTTTGCTGATTCTTCTTCACATTCATAAAAGTCGATACTACAGTTTCTATGATTGAAACAATGGAAGTGGAAGACTTTTCAATCATATGCCTGTCCGCCATTTATGGAACCAGTTTCATTCATGGAAGCTGTATTGTGGCTGGGTAAATAGACCACGGTCGGGTACTCTTTAAGTGGAACTTCAATCTCGCAATCAACAATGACTATTTGTAATCTTTATGCTGCTAGCCAGTGGTGGCTGGTGCTCAAATTTTTTTGAGGGGGCACAAACAAACTGAAAAATTAAACTGTTAGTAACGCAGGACTGTAAATAGCCTTTTATCAGGTGATTATGTATCATTACTGCTAGATAAAACTGTGCCTATCAAATGCAGCCTCACTGTGCCCATCAATTACAGCCTCACCGTGCCAATCAATTTCAGCCTCACTGTGCACTTCATTTGCAGCCTCACTGTGCCCATCAATTCTAGCCTCACTGTGCACATCATTTGCAGCCTCACTGTACCCATCATATGCAGCCTCAGTGTGCTCGTCACGATAGGCCAATCACATCCACATTTCAAGTAAAAGAAAACAAAACCACTTAACATAGGGTGTCCTCATCAGAGCCCCCTTTTATATCAGATGTCCCAATCAGAGTCCCCCTTTACAACAGCTGGCCCCATTAGCATCCGCCTATACATCAAGTGTCCTCATCAGAGTCCCCCGATACATCAGGTGTCCCAAAATCCACCTTTACAACAGGTGTTCCCATCAGCATCCCCCTATACATCAAGTGTCCTCATCAGAGTCCCCCGATACATCAGGTGTCCCAGAGCCCCCGTTTACAACAGGTGTCCCCATCAGCATCCCCCTATACATCTGGTGTCCTCATCAGAGTCCCCCTATACATTTTTTTCAGTGATTTCAGCACATCATGCTACCCATACACCTGTGTGTCTGGTATCCTGCACACACTTAAAGGGCCGTAATTTTTAAAAATTATGATGAGTAGCTTTGGGGGGTCGGTGCCCCTGCGCCCCCTATGGGCAGGCCACCACTGCTGCTAGCATTAGTAAATAGATAGGAAAATATATCATATTTACTTGTTTTGAACTTTTTTTTTACATCTCTACTGTTACTTCCTGGTTTCTTGTCTAGGCAAATTACAGTTGTGCTCAAAAGTTTGCATACCCTGGCAGAAATTGTGACATTTTGGCATTAGTATTAAAAATATGACTGATCATGCCAAAAAAAGTATTTTATTTAAGGATAGCATTCACATGAAGCCATTTATTATCACATAGTTTTTTGGATCCTTTTTAAATCATAATGATAACAGAAATCACCCAAATGGCCCTGATAAAAAGTTGACATACCCTGGAATGTTTGGCCTTGGTACAGACACAGAAGGTGGCACACATAGATTAATATGAATGAATGAATGAATGAATGAAATACTTATATAGCGCACAATGCGAACTGAATCGCCTCTAGGCGCTGTGGCGAGCTTTGATCATCTGCTAAAAGAGGAAGGTCTTGAGTTTTTTCCTAAAAGCCAGGTGATTTTCTTCCAGGCGGATGTTTAATATGGCAATTAAAGGTTAATTTCCCACATCTGTGGCTTTTTAAATCACAATTAGTGTCTGTGTATAGATAGTCAATGAGTTTGTTAGCTCTCACATGCATGCACTAAGCAGGTTAGACACTGAGCCATGAGGAGGTAGAAAAGAACAGTCAAAAGACCTGTGCAACAAGGTAATGAAACTTTACAAAGATGGAAAAGGATGTAAAAAGATATCCAAAGCCTTGAATATGCCAGTCAGTACTGTTTAATCACTTGAAGTGGAAAATGAAGTGCTGTTTTGATACCAAGCCAAGGTCAGATAGACCAAGAAAGATTGCAGCCACAACCGGCGGAAGAATTGCTCAGGATACAAAGAAAAACCCACATGTAACCTCAGGAGAAATACAGGCTGCTCTCCAAAAAAACATTGTGGATATTTTTAAGGAGCACAATTCAACGAACGATACTTGAACAAAAAAGGAGCTGCATGGTTGAGCTACCAGAAGGAAGCCTTTTTGCACTAATGCCACAAAAAAAACAATGAGGCATGCCAAGGTGTTTTTGGGCATATTGTAACCAGGCTTTTTTGTGAAACTTGTACAGTAACGGCTTCTTTCTGGCAACTTGACCATGCAGCTCTTTTTTGTTTGAGTATCATAGTATTGTGCTCCTTAAAAGCACCATCTTTTTCCAGAGCAGCCAGCAAAGAAAAACACATGGGTAACCTCAGGAGAAATACACTCCTGAGGTCACTTATGTGTTTTTCTTTGTATCCCGAACAGTTCCTGTGGCGGTTGTGGCTGAAATTTTTCTCGATCTACCTGACCTTGGCTTGGTATCAAGAGATCCCCACATTTTCCACTTCCTATTAAGTGATTGAACTGTACTGACTGGCATATTCAAGGTTTTGGATATCTTTTTATATACTTTTCCATCTTTGTAAAGTTTCATTACCTTGTTACGCAGGTCTTCTGACTGCTCTTTTCTACCTCCTCATGGCTCAGTGTCTAGTCTGCTTAGTGCATCCATGTGAGAGCTAACAAACTCATTGACTATTTATACACAGACACTAATTCTGATTTAAAAAGCCACAAATGTGGGAAATGAACCTTTAATTGCCATTTGAACCTGTGTGTGCCACCTTCTCTGTCTTTACCAAAGCCAAACATTCCAGGGTATGCAAACTTTTTTATCAGGGCCATTTGGGGGATTTCTGTTAACAATATGATTTAAAAAGGATCCAAAAAAGAATGTGCTAATAAATGGCTTCATGTGAATGCTATCCTTAACCACTAACCGACCAGCCACCGTCATTATACTGCAGAAGGTCGGCTCTCTCCCCCAAATCCCTATAGCTGTACATCGACCCTTTAAACGGCTAGAGCAGGTGCGTGTGCCCGCTACGCGGAGGGGAAGCCGATGCGCATGGCCAGCAGTCGTGATGACCGCAGGGCACGAGAGACAGAATGGGCATTTGTGTGTGTAAACACACAAATCCTGGTTCTGTCAGAAGAGGAGCGACAGATCATCTATTCCTTCTAGCTAGGAACAACGATCTGGCTTCTCCTCTAGTCAGTCACATCCACCCACAGTAAGAAACCCACTGAGGGAACACATATAACTCTTTGATTGCCCCCTAGTGTTAACCCCTTCCCTACCAGTTACATTTACACAGTAATCAGTGCATTTTTATAGCACTGATCACTGTATAAATGTCAAAAATCAATGTCGCAGTCCCAATAAAAATTGCTGATCGCCGCCATTACTAGTAAAAATAATAAAAATGCCATAAATCTATCCCCTATTTTGTAGATGCTATAACTTTTGCGCAAACCAATCAGTAAATGCTTATTGCGATTTTTTTACCAAAACTATGTAGAAGAATATATATCAGCCTCAACTGAGGCTTTTTTAAATTTGAGATATTTATTATAGCAAAAATGAAAAAATATAGTTTTTTTCAAAATTGTTGCTCTTTTTTTGTTTATGGCGCAAAAAATAAAATTTGCAGAGGTGATCAAATACCACCAAAAGAAAGCTCTATTTGTGAGAAAAAAAAGGATGTAAATTATGTTTAAGTACCACGTAAGCACAACCACGCAATTGTCAGTTAAAGCGATGCAATGCCGTATCGCAAAAAATAGCCTGGTCATTAAGGGGGCAAATCCTTCCGGGGCTGAAGTGATTAAATAAAAGACAGTTTTTTTGGCATGATCAGTCATATTTTCAATATTAATGCCAAAATTTCACAATTTCTGCCAGGTTATGCAAACTTTTGAGCACGACTGTATGCCATACATCCTAGGAGTCTTAAGGAGAGAATGAGGGATTTTCTCATCTAAGCACACCCTCCTGGTCTGCATGCCAAAGCTAAGGACAGATGGATAACAGGAAGTAAATGCTATATGAATTATTTGCCCTTAGTCAAGATGGCCACTGCCAAAAAGGCTGGGGGGGGGGTGTTTTTTAGGGTGATTTCTCAGCAAAATAAAGCATGGAGACAAGGGTGGATGGTGGAGTTTGATTTGAATATTAACATTGAATTAGATAACATTAGATAAAAAAAATGTGTGCTGCTCAGATGCAGTGTAGTTAAAAGCCTGTGACAGCCCATTAGTTGTACTATTCCCCTCTGCACTGGAAGATTATGGCAACGGGGGCTAAAGGGGCATGGCTGCAGGAGGATTTCTTCAAAAAAAAAAGAGGAATCAGCCCAAGGACACATTCTGCTGACTGTGAGTTATGTTCCTTGTGCTCATTTTTCAGTTTTTTATTTTAATTACACTTATGCCGCGTACACACGAGCGGACTTTTCAACATCCAAAGTCCGACGGACTGAGTCCGTCAGACTATTCGATCGTGTGTGGGCTGCAACGGACTTTTGACTCGCCAAAGTCCGAAGGACTTTAGAATATGGAACATGCTTCAAATTTTCCCAACGGAACTCCGCCGGACCCGGTCCCTTCGAAAACTCCGCTCGTGTGTATGCTATTCCGACGGACTAAAACCGATGCTAGGGCAGCTATTGGCCACTGGCTATGAACTTCCGTATTCGAATCCAGTCGTACGTCATCACGTTCGAATCCGTCGGAGTTTAGTGTGATTGTGTGTGGCCAAGTCCGCTCCGCCGAAAAGTCCGTCAGAACTCCTTCGGAATTCCGGCAGAACTCCGACGGAACTCCTTCGGAAGTCTGTCGGACATAAGTCCTCTCGTGTGTACGGGGCTTAAGGCTTTAAAGCTGAACTCCAGGAATAATCTGTATTGCATATGTATATCAGTCCAGTTTGGCACAGTGTAAGTATATATTACTTATAACTATAAATCCCATAAGTCCAGCACTAAATAATACATGTAGTGATCATATAAGAAAACATATACAGTTGCAAAAAAAAGTATGTGAACCGTTTTGGAATGATATGGATTTCTGCACAAATTGGTCATAAAATGTGATCTGATCTTCATCTCAAGTCACAACAATAGACAATCACAGTCTGCTTAAATTAATAACACACAAAGAATTAAATGTTACCATGTTTTTATTGAACACACCATGTAAACATTCACAGTGCAGGTGGAAAAAGTATGTGAACCCTTGGATTTAATAACTGGTTGAACCTCCTTTGACAGCAATAACTTCAACCAAACGTTTCCTGTAGTTGCAGATCAGACATGCACAATGGTCAGGAGTAATTCTTGACCATTTCTCTTTACAGAACTGTTTCAGTTCAGCAATATTCTTGGGATGTCTGGTGTGAATCGTTTTCTTGAGTTTATGCCACAGCATCTCAATCGGGTTGAGGTCAGGACTCTGACTGGGCCACTCCAGAAGGCATATTTTCTTCTGTTTAAGTCATTCTGTTGTTGATTTACTTCTATGCTTTGGGACGTTGTCCTGTTGCAACACCCATCTTCTGTTGAGCTTCAGCTCGTGGGCAGATGGCCTTAAGTTCTCCTGGAAAATGTCTTGATAAACTTGGGAATTCATTTTTCTTTCGATGATAGCAATCCGTCCAGGCCCTGACGCAGCAAAGCAGCCCCAAACCATGATGCCCCCACCACCATACTTCACAGTTGGGATGAGGTTTTGATGTTGGTGTGCTGTGCCTCTTTTTCTCCACACATAGTGTTGTGTGTTTCTTCAAAACAACTCAATTTTGGTTTCATCTGTCCACAGAATATTTTGCCATTACTGCTGTGGAACATCCATGTGCTCTTGTGCAAACTGTAAACGTGCAGCAATGTTTGTTTGGACAGCAGTGGCTTCCTCTGTGGTATCCTCCCATAAAATCCAATCTTGTTTAGTTTTTTTAAGTATCGCAGATTTGCTAACAGGGATATTCGCATATGCCAGAGACTTTTGCAAGTCTTTAGCTGACACTCTAGGATTCTTCTTCACCTCATTGAACAGTCTGCACTGTACTCTTGCAGTCATGTTTACAGGACACCCACTCCCAGGGAGAGTAGCAGCAGTGCTGATCTTTTTATTTATTTATTTTATTTATCAAAATATAAAATATTTATAGACAATTTGTCTTACCGTGAACTGATGAACAGCAAGGCTTTTGGAGATACTTTTATAACCCTTTGCAGCTTTATGCAAGTCAACAATTCTTAATCGTAGGTCTTCTGAGAGCTCTTTTGTGCAAGGCATCATTCACATCAGGCAATGCTTCTCATGAAAAGCAGACCCAGAACTGGTGTGTTTTTATAGGGCAGGGCAGCTGTAACCAACACCTCCAATCTAATCTCATTGATTGGACTCCAGTTGGCTGACACCTCACTCCAATTAGCTCTTGGAGATCTCATTAGTCTAGGGATTCACATACTTTTTCCACCTGCACTGTGAATGTTTACATGATGTGTTCAATGAAAACATGGTAACATTTAATTCTTTGTGTGTTATTAGTTTGATTGTGTGATAGTGTGATTGTCTATTTTTGTGACTTAGATGAAGATCAGATCACATTTTATGACAAATTTGTGCAGAAATCCATATCATTCCAAAAGGGTTCACATACTTTTTTTTGCATTTGTATCACATAGACTGAGTAAAGGCACCAACCCGAAAATGGTGAAAAAATAAAAAGTTCATAGTAAAGACACTCCACAAACATCAAAGTGTCTATAAGTAATTGGAATCCACACAGGAGCTTGGAGTAAAAAAAAATCCACAGATGCCGATGACCACCAGTGTGTCAACCCCACCACCATGGATAGTATTAATGCGCTTACCAGAAGGTGTGGACCCAAGTACCTTGTGGCAATGAGTCAGATGGGTAGTGATGGTTACACATCAAGTGTGGAAGACCAATCGCTCAGGTGTCTTCAGTGTAGATGGACCCCACAAATCCCCTTGGTTCTGGTAGGTGTAGACCTCTGCTTAGGTGGACCGTGGCTCTCAGTTCAAACACATATGTGGAAACAAGCCAAGTAGTCACACATAGTGTAAAACCATTAAAAACTGATTTTATTTAAAATGCAGCACACTTACAAAAAAGTGAAGTAAACAGCACTTGTAGTATTTAATGACCTTGACAGAAGCTGGAAACTGGTGCATTTCGTCAAACATGACATCCTCATAGGGCTGGTGTTAGCAGCTTTATTTGCACTCATTAGCGTAGCGATTTCCCCTTGTGATTATACATTACTTATACTTGATGGGCTGCTGGGGAAACTGAAAATCACTAGTATGTGACACTACCACAGTGATAACAGCAATCTTCCAGGTCCTGCTCAGGTTCTGTGTCAGTGGCTGACCATATAAGGAAAGGAGGAATGGTGAAGTAACAACCTCACCTCAACAAGTCAAGAAGAGCCTTGTATTAATTTAAAAACTACAAGGTAGTCTATGATTGGAGGCAAAGCTGAGCGAAGGAATCCCTGTGCTGAGGGGAAGCCATTTGCACAGAACCTGAGCAGAACCTGGAAGATCACAGCTACTACTGTAGTAGTGCTGACAACTACAGTGATTGTCAGCTTTCCCGCAGCCCTTCAGGTATGAGATATACAAACTTACATTGTACCAAGCTGGACCAATGTTAGTATGCAATACAGATTGTTCCTGAAGTTTAGCTTTAAATACACAAAACATTTGATCTACAGTACATATTTCTGTACAAATACCTTTAAAATGGAATTGTATTGGTTAAATACCTAGAATAATGGTTATTTTAGTGCCATACAGTACATGCTGTGTTGTTGAGTCAGCCGCCTGCTATTTCTGGAATTTTGTTGAACATTAGCGGTCAGCGTAATACAGGGAATGTAAAAAAAATACAAATTATGTTCCCATCTGTGTATATATTTTTATCTCAGAGTATCATTTACAAGAGGCTTAGAGAACAGTCAACCACAAATTGTACCAAAGCATAACTAATCTATAGATAGTGATGATAAACTATTAAAGTGTTTGTTACCCCAACACTTCATATTCCTGATATGTGCCCGCTGTACCATGTACTTGTATGAGAAATTGTCCACACCAAGCAGGAAAGCACAACTTGGTCAGTTCTCTAGCTATGCTGGGAACTCAGTGCACCGTCCTCCAATGATCAGACTTGTCCTGACACTCCCCCACTGCACAGCCATTCCCTAGAAACTCGGTATGCTGTTGCTTCTCCTTCCCCAGCTCTTATGCAGCTGAGAACAGAGGGAACATGGTCACTTATAAAAAAGTGAAAAAAAGGTATTTATAATGTTTTGTTTTATATCTGTACAAAAATGTTTTGTCTTTCATTTCAATTTTAAACTGATTGGGTTGTTTTACAAGGTGAAACATATAAATGTTTTACTCAGCACTGCTCCTGTGAACAATAAACACTATATATAAGAAAGTGCCTACATCATACATCAGTATAATCAATAACATGGTATTGCTTAACCACTTACGGACCGGCCGCCACAGTTTTACGTCGGTACTTTGAAGAGGAATATTGTTGTTACAGCAGCAACTAGCTGCCATAACCCCAGTATCCTCTTCTTCAGCGGGTGGTCCGCTTTCATATAAAAGTGGTCTCTGCGGTTGATTCGACCCCAGATCTCATATTTAATAGGTCTTGTCATGCTTTTTTTTTCTATTACAAGGGATGTTTACATTCCTTGTAATAGGAATAAAAATGAGACATTTTTTTTTAAAAGAACAGTGTAAAAATAAAAAATAAAAAGTAAAATAAATAAGAAAAAAAAAATTTAAACACGCCCCGTCCCGACCAAGCTCACATGCAGAATCGAGCGCATACATGAGTTACACCTGCATATGAAAACAGTGTTCAAACCACACATGTGAGGTATCGTCGTGATCAGTAGAGTGAGAGCAATAATTCTAGCCCTAGACCTCTGTAACTCAAAACATGCAACCTGTATAATTTTTTAAACGTTGCCTATGGAAATTTTTAAGGGTAAAAGTTTGTCGCCATTCCACGAGGGGCGCAATTTTGAAGCGTGACATGTTGGATATCAATTTACTCGGCGTGACATTATCTTTCACAATATAAAAAAAATTGGGTTAACTTTACTGTTGCCTTAGTTAGTAATTCAAAAAGTGTATTCTTTCCAAAAAAAAGTGCGCTTGTAAGACCGCTGCGCAACGGGGTAACAGAAAGTATTGCAACGAACGCTATTTTATTCTCTAGGGTGTTAGAAAAAAATGTATAATGTTTGGGGGTTCTAAGTAATTTTCTAGCAAAAAAACTGTTTTTAACTTGTAAACAACAAATCTCAGAAAGAGGCTCGGTCCTTAAGTGGATAAAAATATAAAGTGCTCAGTGCGAATATAGTGCAAAACAAATAAAGTGCAATCATATAAAGTCCATCCATATAACGTGTTGAACTTATGCAAAATATGCAGTTTGTGTGGATCTTCCATGCTCCCCTACTGGGTCCCACACTCACCAGCAATAATCTTTAAATACGCCTGTTTTTTAAATTTAGAATGGTGTCTCCCATCAATGGCTCGGGCTGTTGGTTGTGATCATACTATGGATGAAAATAACACCTTCCTTTCATCAGTGTATCAGAGACGTCTGGTATATCCTATATTCAAATATAGTTTTCACCTTCCCAACTTTTGCGGTGATCGGATATCTATTTTAGACATATGGCAATGAAAAGAAAATGATATATAGTGTAATACTGCTAGTTTTATTCATAAAAATTCCAAAGCATTACACTTACATCAAAACTTTTAAAATTGTGCAGAAAAACGCTGCCTTGGCGTGCAAGCAACTGTCACTAGGTCTCCTCAGCTTGGCGCGTTTCGCCCCTCCCACTAGGTGTCTTGACGCCCAGTGGGAAGGGCGAAACGTGTGTCAGGAAACAATAGCAAAATAGCGCAGAGTGGAAATCACTGTACTAACATTGCATAGTTAGTACAGCCAGTTACTCGGGGGGGGGGGGGGTTTGTTCAGCTTGCTTAGTGGAAGGAGAAAAAACTGAATGTGTGTACCAGGCATTATATCAACATTTACCCCAACACTTCATATTCCTGATATGTGCCTGCTGTACCATGTACTTGTATGAGAAAGTATCCTATTCTCTTTGTATTGCTTCCTTTATGTGAAATCCCTGGTGTTCCTGCCGGTCCCTCTGCTTTCCTATTTAGGCCTCATGCACACTGAACGTTATAAGAATGACAGTAGCTTTAGCTGTAGAATGCTATGTTAAAAATTTAAGTTTTGCATTAGCTTTTTTGAGCAAAACTATACCCCCATAAAAGCTATTGGCTTAAAAACACTAAATAGCCACATTTCAGCATTTTTCAGCCTTTGTTAGAGTTTTTCAGAGTTAAAGCATTTTTACAGCTGAAAAACTTCACTTCAAGTCCACTAATTCTGGATTTTTTTTTTGTCCAGACAGAAAACGCCCCTGCCAAAAAACACTGATAAAAGCCTATGTGTACATGGACACATAGGATAACATGCTGGGTAGTTTAGTGGCTGCATGACTGTTGTATAACAGATGTACTGTGCTTCCATACTGCCTGACCATTGTTTGCTACAGCCCCTTTACCATTCTTCCCATTAATAGAGACCACACCAGGTTGGAGTAAACTTTTGCCGTAGCAGCCCCTTTATTAAACCATAAATGTAAATGAACATAACCCTCAACATCTGATATTTGCATTGGTCTTTGCATGCACTTCTCATACCATCTGTTTAATAATAGTAATGCACTGCGGTACCTTTTAAATCAGATAATAGGCCTCTCGCCGACATACTGGCTCGGAGACGACCAACTGACCGCAGTGCACCCGTTAACCAAATTCCAGTTAAACCACCGTTAGCTGTAATACCACCATCGGGAACCATACCACCATGGGTCCCGGACTCTCCATTTTCCGAGGTTTCTTCATTCACCTGCAAAGACCAACACCCGCCACAGCGCACAAGGGAAAAACCTTACCCTTGGGCGCCCCTCCAACCCCAACCACCTCTACATGCTGCTGTAAAACCCTGAGCTCACAGATGGAAACCCCAGCATAAGAGTTACTCCGTCACCTTGACCGCACCTCTAGTTGCCCACCGACCAACCTCGCCAGTCCAAACCCAGCATCTGCTGACCTACCCATGAAAAACCCCTGTGGCGCTATGCTCATACCCTCCACCGACCAGGCCACCACCAAATAGATGGGCCGGCGATGTTGGGCCCACCGCCAGTGGCCCCCAAGACAGCCCTGCGGACATGCCCGAAACCACCTTCATAACCCTCGTCCTGTTCCAAATAGACTGCAAGCGCCCATGGCTGCCGCCGCCCCGCGACACAGTACCCAGCGGCCCCCCCTTTAGACACAGCAAGCTACTCACATATTGACAACCCACCACCACAAAAACATACCTGTTTGTTAATGAATGTGTTTTTTTTTTTTTTTTTTTTGTTTCTTGCCACCTGACACCCGTAATCCGATAGACAAAACTGCCTTAAAATCTGGACCTAGCGCAACCATCCCGACGTGGCAACAGAGACCCCCCCACGCCTGCGGGCTCACCGTTCGCATTTGCGCCCCAACTGGGCGTTGCCCCCTCCTGAACCTCTCAGGAAGGCTAACCCAAGCGCCGACCCCACGTGCCCGAACGGAAACGCCAGTGAGAAACCTTCCCTCGTGAACAAGGAAACCCGATAGAACCCCCCAAACCCAATGAGCTAAATATTTATAAACAAATAATACATAAATGGATTCCGGAAAATCTAAAAAAAACTACACAGTGTGGTCCGTGTACAGGCGCAACGAGAGGACAGACACCCATTCAGCGCTGATCTGGCAATGAGGTACCAGCAGTCCTGCGAATTTGTAGAAAAAACACACGAAACCACCGCCTCATGATCCGCAACCCCCAGCGCAGAACCAGCGACCCCCCCCTTGGGCCCCACCGTGCCTACGCTGCACGAAGCAACAACGACAGACATGCCTGCCCAAAACCCCGCAAGGATGAAGCAAAGGTCCTTGCCTATCGCCTTTATGGCCCGCCTGACCCAACCTCCAGGGATCCCAACCCCGGCAGGCGGGACAAAGAAAAACCACTTGGTTGTAAAATCGCCATAACCCCATTACCCAGCTCCTGCATGACGCCAGCGAAACAAAGCTTAAGCCATGACACTCCCCCCCCGAGGGGTGGACAGCACCCCTAACTGAGGCCCACAAATCTCTCAATCCTAACGGACAGAACAGCCCGACCCCCAGCCGAAATTAGACTGCAAACATCTGGTAACCCATACCACCCATGTGACGTCTCCATTGAAGCACCCGACAGAACCCCAACATACTCACCCCATCCTCCAGAGCCAGCACCACTGGAAACCATACCGTTGACATGCATTATGTATCCCACCGGCGTACTTCCGAATGCGGATGGAACCCCCTTCCACTGGCCCAAGGAGAAAACCTAACCGCCTGTCCTTACGGTAGCACACCCATACATGCCTGTCCGGCATCACCCCTACCCAATAACAGACCATACCTAACCACTGAAACCACCTCGCCTAATGCCCTAATATCTATGCAGCGCCCCATAGTCGTGCTTGTAACAACAACCACTCACCAAATACTCACCGATGCCCCGCTGTTACCCTTGCGACCGTAAAATGCACCACTTACATACTTACCAAATACTCACCGTACACCTCCATGCTACCAACGTGATAGTAAAATGAACCAGTCACGTACTCACCGGACACTTGATACCCCAAGGTCACCACCATAATGTCAGTAAAGGACCCCCATCCTCTGATGGGCCCAACCAACATATCCAACACCGAGCAAGGGACACCCATACCTTCGATGGGCCCCCACCCACAGAATTCCAACGTAAGGAGGGGCCACCCATAATTACGATGGGCCCCACCACATTTCTCCACCATTAGGAAAGGCCACCCATGACTCCGATGGGCCCCAACCAAGAAATTTCTTTTATTTCATATTTTTTTTTCTTTTCTTTTGAAGGGACACCCAAACCTCCAATGGGCCCCACCAACATTTCCCCAGTGAGGAAGTGACACCCGCCCACCAATGGGCCCCCACCAACAGTTGTGCCCGGCAGGAAGGGACCCATCCCTCCGATGGGCTCCAACCAACCGCTATCCCGTCTGGAAGGGACAACCATACCTCCGAGGGGCCCAGCCCCCCCGACATCCACCGCTACTAAGGTACACCCATACCCCCCAAAAGGGCCTCGACCCACAATCGTCCACTGGTAGGAAAGGACCCCCATCCTCAAATAGGCCCGACCCAGTGCAGAAGGGACACACGTACCTCCGATGTGTCCGACCCACCCCCTTCCTAAACTCAGAAGGGGCACCCATACCCCCGCTGGGCTACCCCCTAAGTCCCCAACTTAATAAGGAAAGACCGAATCCACGCCACCAATGGGCCCCAACCCCCCCATCCTATACCAATCAGGAAGGGGCCCCCATACCTCAGACTGGCCCCCAATCCACCGTTTCATGACCGGTGGAAAGGAAACCCCCACTACTAAAATCAGCCACACCCACTACTTTCCCCAGTTAGGGAGGGCCTCCCCAACTCGGATGCCCCTAACCCACCGTGGCATTTCCCAGATAGGAAAGGACCCCATTTGTACCAATAGGATCGGGCCACCCCGCCTCAGTTGGGTCCAGCCCTACCCATTGTCCATGGGTCCCCTCACCCCGTCTAGATGCTCACCGTTTTTCTTTTTTTTTTTTTTTGTTTTATCAATCACAGACCCACCCCAGCCAGGAAGGGGCACCCAATTCAGAAGGGCACAAACCCCCCGCCTCTACCGAGGCAGAAAGGGGCAAATAACCTCCTCTGGGCCCCACTCGCTACTGTCCCCCAGGCATGGCGAGACCTCCATACCCCCAATGGGGCCGGCCCTCCAGTCCTTCCCATGTGGTCCCCCGCCCCGGGGTAAAACTCCAACCTAATCGCCAAAGCCAGCACCGAAGCAGGGAAAAATCCTGCAAGCTCCCACTGCACCGCCGCATTCCCACATCGTGTTCCCTGTTCGCCATACCCCAGCCGTCTACGCCCCACGTCCAAAGCCTCCAGGCGCACCGTGCCCCAGCCCCCACCTTCCACAGGTGACCCTAGAACCCCAAGTAAGGCACGTGTCGAGGGGCCCTCACCAGCACCCACCCAGCCTCGTAGGTTAGAGGCAGATAAACAACCCCCAGCCACCTGAGCACTAGCCGCCTCCAGCCCCGTGCACCCCCCTATATAACCAGGCTACTGATGAGCCCCCCAGCCCCCTATCCGGAAACCCCCATGCTCCCGTATCCACCCTGGCTCGTGCGTGAATGATAGCCAAAAGCACCCGGGGAAAAACCCCCACGCAAACACGACCGCGTGTCCTGCCTATGCCGCGGCCTGGGCCCACCCATACCGATCCCCTCTGCTAACACACATACTGCCAAAAATTAGAAAAGCGTGAAAGGCATCACCTAGTAGCCTGGTGCGAGTCCCACCAGCCGAAGGTCCCGCCGATCGTCTCCGGGGCTCTTCCTCCTCTTCTGACACCGACCATGCATCTCCCTCTAAAGTTGCTCCAACCGTCCGTCCCCCAGCGATCCGCAGCCCTCCTGGGGAAGCATCCCAGGATGCCGAGCATCCGCGCGGCCGTTGCCTCCGCCTCCTCGCGCCGGAACTCCATCGCCGGGCCTGGGCTGAGTGGGGGGGGGGGCACCCCTGTCCCCCGACCTGTCCCCATCAGACGCAACCACTGACCAGTGCGTTGCAAGCCACCGGCCGGGCAGTGCAGGCCCGATGTCCGCCGCAGGAGTCATCAGTCCAGTACGTGTGTTGGTGCCGAGCTCCACCGCCCCTGCCGACTCACTGCCCAGGGGGGGGTTGAGGGAGCCTGCGCGTTCCTCTCGCCGCAGTGGGGGGGGGGGCGAAAACTGCCCAGGTCCCCCGATCGCCCGCCTACCACTGGTCGGTGTGGGGGGGGGGGGGGTTGTGCACCCGAGACGGCCTCCGGCGAGCGAACGGCCGCCGGCCATGGTCTCCACCACAGCTCCGCCCCCGCCGCCAGCTGCGGACCACATGTGCTCCTGGAAGATCGGGACCGGGTGCCGCCACCGCTGCTCACCCCACCGTTCCCGGAGGCCCCCCGTCGCCGAGTGCCGTTGGGGGGGGGGTTAGGATCCCCCATCCATGTGCACCGCGGGCAGCACCCTTCCGGCCCGACGTCGTCCCTGGGAAAAGTCCTGTGAGAGGGGCTCCAGCGGCACTGGTCAGTCAGCACGCGGGGAAACCCGCACATGCCGCCCGCTCCCTCGGCCCCCGCCTACCGTTCCGCCGCCATCCAACCCTCCGTGCCGCCGATCAGCAAGGCTCCTCCAAGCTTTCTCCTGCACGCTGACTGATGCCTGGGGGAGGAGCCAGCTCCTTTTTACTCTCCTATCCCCTCCTCCCCAGTCTCCTCCAATCATACGAGCCCTCGCACTTCTGGCACCCTGTTAACACAGTCATGCCCAGCCCTACGCTATTTCTTCATTTTATTTCTTTTCGCTCCGGGCTTTCCTTAAAAAAAAGCTTGAAGCTAAAAACAGCAGCTGTAACAATGTCCAGTGTGCATGAGGCCTAAAATGACCACACTAAGCAGCAGAGCAGTCTTGTCCTGAGAAATGGCATCCTCTGTTCCTGGTGTGTGCAATACCTCAATTGGAATCAGGTAGAAGTGCTAGCCCTGGCCCGCCCCCTTGAAAACTTGAGAAAGAGAAGAAATGGCTGCACATCACAATGATTAAGCACAGGTCAGAAGTGTGAAACGTATCTACGTGACTAATACCTGGTGTCCCTGGTGTATCCTGTAGTACTTCATATTCCCATCTCAAACGTTCCTGGATGCGCTCTTGGATTTGGGTGCTGCAGCAACAACCAGCTGGATACTGGTTCAAGTCACAGTGAAGATATTTGGCAGCACACCATGGAACGACACAAATAGCATCCAAACGGGTGATTTATTACATGATCACAACACAAGGATAGTGCAATGTTTTGGAGCCACGCAGGACCCCTTCATCAGACATGTGATATGTGTTGGGTGACAGTGAAAATTGTTTTAAAAGCCATCAACCAATCAGAAAGAAGGAAAAAAGAAAAAAGAAGAAAAATCAAAGCTCCTCCCACCCCCCCCCCGAATGATATGATGTCAGCGTTTGGACGATATCTGTGTCGTTCCATGGTGTGCTGGCAAATATCTTCACTGTCACCTGGTGTATCCTGGTCGTGTTCAATAAAAGGCATTTTGTTTAGGAACCTCTGGATGTGCAGCCATTTCTTCTTATCTCAAGACCCCGCTGCACAGCCATTCACTGGGAAGCTCAGTGTACTGCTGCTTCTCCTCCCCCAGCTCTTATGCAGCTGAGAACAGAGGGAATGTGGTCACTTATAAAATAAAGGGGAAAAAGGTATTTATAATGTTTTTTTTTTTATATATATATATCTATACATGGCGGACCACATGTGCTCCTGGAAGATCGGGACCGGGTGCCGCCACCGCTGCTCACCCCACCGTTCCCGGAGGCCCCCCGTCGCCGAGTGCCGTTGGGGGGGGGGTTAGGATCCCCCATCCATGTGCACCGCGGGCAGCACCCTTCCGGCCCGACGTCGTCCCTGGGAAAAGTCCTGTGAGAGGGGCTCCAGCGGCACTGGTCAGTCAGCACGCGGGGAAACCCGCACATGCCGCCCGCTCCCTCGGCCCCCGCCTACCGTTCCGCCGCCATCCAACCCTCCGTGCCGCCGATCAGCAAGGCTCCTCCAAGCTTTCTCCTGCACGCTGACTGATGCCTGGGGGAGGAGCCAGCTCCTTTTTACTCTCCTATCCCCTCCTCCCCAGTCTCCTCCAATCATACGAGCCCTCGCACTTCTGGCACCCTGTTAACACAGTCATGCCCAGCCCTACGCTATTTCTTCATTTTATTTCTTTTCGCTCCGGGCTTTCCTTAAAAAAAAGCTTGAAGCTAAAAACAGCAGCTGTAACAATGTCCAGTGTGCATGAGGCCTAAAATGACCACACTAAGCAGCAGAGCAGTCTTGTCCTGAGAAATGGCATCCTCTGTTCCTGGTGTGTGCAATACCTCAATTGGAATCAGGTAGAAGTGCTAGCCCTGGCCCGCCCCCTTGAAAACTTGAGAAAGAGAAGAAATGGCTGCACATCACAATGATTAAGCACAGGTCAGAAGTGTGAAACGTATCTACGTGACTAATACCTGGTGTCCCTGGTGTATCCTGTAGTACTTCATATTCCCATCTCAAACGTTCCTGGATGCGCTCTTGGATTTGGGTGCTGCAGCAACAACCAGCTGGATACTGGTTCAAGTCACAGTGAAGATATTTGGCAGCACACCATGGAACGACACAAATAGCATCCAAACGGGTGATTTATTACATGATCACAACACAAGGATAGTGCAATGTTTTGGAGCCACGCAGGACCCCTTCATCAGACATGTGATATGTGTTGGGTGACAGTGAAAATTGTTTTAAAAGCCATCAACCAATCAGAAAGAAGGAAAAAAGAAAAAAGAAGAAAAATCAAAGCTCCTCCCACCCCCCCCCCCGAATGATATGATGTCAGCGTTTGGACGATATCTGTGTCGTTCCATGGTGTGCTGGCAAATATCTTCACTGTCACCTGGTGTATCCTGGTCGTGTTCAATAAAAGGCATTTTGTTTAGGAACCTCTGGATGTGCAGCCATTTCTTCTTATCTCAAGACCCCGCTGCACAGCCATTCACTGGGAAGCTCAGTGTACTGCTGCTTCTCCTCCCCCAGCTCTTATGCAGCTGAGAACAGAGGGAATGTGGTCACTTATAAAATAAAGGGGAAAAAGGTATTTATAATGTTTTTTTTTTTATATATATATATCTATACAAAAATGTTTGCCTTTCATTTCTATTTTAAACTGAATGGCTTGTATTACAAGGTGATGATTTACAATCACTTTAACGTAGCACCTATTGATAAAATAGGCTAGGTCAGTGATGGCGAACCTATGGCACGCGTGCCACAGCTGGCACGCAGCACCATCTCTGTGGGCACGCGAGAGGGTCCTGGTTCATGGTGGGGAGAACATGGCAGCAAACTGCGGTGAGGTGCAGGAAATTAACTGCACGAGTGAGTGGGTGGCTCCGCAGCCTCCGCACGGAAGGCTACAGACCTGAGAGCACGCAAGGGAGAGAAGCAAGCAGCAGCGAGGTGCAGGAAACTGTCTTCACGAGTGAGTGGGCAGTCCCACATTCTCCGCGTGGTAGGCTACAGGCCTGACAGCACGCACGGGAGGGAGAGAAGAGCTTCACTGCACCATTGTATGGTTGAAGAGGGGAGCAGCATCCCTGGCGCCTTCTGGAGCTTGGACTCCTCAAACCTCCTTCAACAGTGAGGCCCGTAGAACAGACTGACCGTGGGCCCAGAAAACAAGGACAGGTGAGAGCCGCAGGCTGTGAGGGAGCCGCTGGATGGAACAGGGATGGAGACAGGTACTGGGCACAATTATACACTGAATACCTGCAGACAAAGACTGGGGCAGGGAGGCAGAGCAGGGATTGCAGATAAGGACATAGCTAGAGGTCTCCCTTTCTCTCAGCTATCCTCTTTTTCAGCCCCCGTGTCCCCCTCTTTCTGCTCCTCCTTTCTGTGTCCCCCCTCTCTCTGTGTCCCCTTTCTCTCTCTCTCTGTCCCCTCTCTTTCTCTCTGTCCCCCCCCTCTCTCTCTCTGTCCCCCCTCTCTCTTTCTCTGTGCCCCCCCCCCCCCTTTATCTCTGTCCCATATCTCTCTCTCTCTGTGTCTCTCTCTCTCTCTCTCTCTCTGTCCCCTTTCTCTCTTTTTCTGTGCCCTCCCCTTTATCTCTGTCCCATATCTCTCTCTCTGCCCTCTCTCTCTCTCTCTCAGCATCTCTCACACTCCTGCCCCCCCCCCGTGTGCCCCCCTCTGTGTGTGTCCCCTATCTGTCCCCCCCTCACTCTCTGTCACCTTTCTCTCTCTATGTGTCCTCTCTCTCTGTCCCCTCTCTCTTTCACTGTGCCCTCCCCTTTATCTCTGCCCCATCTCTCTCTCTCTCTCTCCCATCTCTCTCTCTCTCTCTCTCTCTCTGTCCCATCTCTCTCTCTCTCTCTCTCTCTGCCCCCTTTCTCTCTCAGCATCTCTCACACCCCTCCCCCTCTGCTCTCCCTCTCTGTCCCCCCTCCCCCTCTCTGTGCCCCCATCTCTCTGTCCCCCCCCCCTCTCTCTGCCCCCTGTATGTCCCTCCTCTCTGTGTCTGTCCCCTATCTCTATCTATCTGTCCCCCCCTCACTCTCTGTCACCTTCCTCTCTCTATGTGTCCTCTCTCTCTCTCTCTCTCACAGCCCCCTTTCTCTCTCTCTCACAACCCCCTCTCTCTCTTACACACAACCCCCCTCTCTCTTACACACAACCCCCCTCTCTCTTACACACACCCCCATCTCTCGCACACACCCCCTCTCTTTTGCTCAGCACCCCTCTCTCGCGAATTGCTGTGTTGGCACTTTACAACACAAAACCAACTTATTTATTTCAGTTTGGGCACTCAGACTCAAAAAGGTTCGCCATCACTGGGCTAGGTGATCTTGTGACAATTTCAGGGCATATATCAGAGAATAAAGCAACACGTTTTGAGCTCATACACATGAATGTTAGACCAGAGGCGGCTCTAGACTTTGTGAGGCCTTAGGCAAAACTTAGACATGAGGCCCCATTCACGCCCATAATGGGAAAAATATTATAAAAACGATAAAAATGAACTGTATAAATGTGCATATATTAACTTAAATCCTATGAACTATGAATTTACAGTTTCTATAAATTTCTCTAACCAATTATTCTAATGATACAGGAGACAGTCAGAGACTGTGCAGACAATGCTCCAGGAGACGGTCAGAGACTGTGCGGACAATGATACAGGGGATGGTCAGACTGTCTGGCCATGATACAGGAGATGGTCAAAGACTGTGTAGACAATGATACAGGAAATGGTCAGAGATTGTGTGGACAATGATACAGGAGACGGTCAGAGACTGTGCAGCCATGATAACAACAGAATGAGCATAATTGATAACTTAACAGTCTAATGCTTCTTCATCGTCAGCAGGTTTATGGAGAGGGTAACACTGCTGTATTACTTAACTGTAATAGAGAAGGTGGTACTGGTAAACCATTCTGGGTGTACTGTCTGGCAGAGGAATATGAATGACAAAAATATCTGCACAGAATTATAAATCTTTTGGTAGAGTAAACATTTCACATATGTGTGTGAATAGATGTTTGCCTGGCGTTAATTTTGAAAGCAGAATGAGCAAGATAAGCAGCAAGATAAATAATTGAAATAAAAAATAAAATAAGCCCTCCAGTTTGAACGACATCCTGTCTCATTAAATGGCATTCAACTGAAATGTACATGCCCTCAGCCTGTCATTCAACAAGTGGTGGCTGGTGCTCAAAATTTTGGGGGGGGTGCAAGCAAACTGTGCCATCAATTGTTGCCACGGTGCCATCAAACGCAGCCACTGTGCCCATCAAACGCAGCCACTGTGCCCATCAAACGCAGCCACTGTGCCATCAAACGCAGCCACTGTGCCCATCAAACGCAGCCACTGTGCCCATCAAACGCAGCCACTGTGCCCATCAAACGCAGCCACTGTGCCCATCAAACGCAGCCACTTTGCCCATCAATTGCTGCCACTGTGCCCATCAATTGCTGCCACTGTGCCCATCAATTGCTGCCACTGTGCCCATCAAACAAAGCCACTGTGCCCATCAAACAAAGCCACTGTGCCATCAAAAGCTACTAAAGTCCAAAGAGAATAAGAGAACCAACCTTCAGTATGGTGGAACTATTTTAATCCTATTGATCCAGGCAAACCAAAACCTCAGTAAAGCAGATGACAAGTTATTTTTACAATGTGGGAAAATAAAACTGTACAATTATACATGAACTATTATTAATTTGAGAAAAGAAGCACTTTGCCATGAATGAAGAAGCCCCTCCAAGAATTCATAATATGACTTAAAGCCGGGTTCCACCCTAAAGTGGAACCTCCGCTGATCGGAACCCTCCCCCCCTCCGGTGTCACAATTGGCACCTTTCAGGGGGGAGGGGGGTGGAGATACCTGTCAAAGACAGGTATTTACACCCACTTCGGGGCATAGACTCCCGTGGGAGTCTACGCCATTTCCTGTCCCTGCGCGCTGTCTGCTGGGACACACACGGGTCTCAGAGACAGCGCGTAGAATTCCTATTGCGCTGCGCGACTCGCGCATGCGCAGTAGGGAACTGGGAAGTGAAGCTGATTCGCTTCACTTCCTGATTCCCTCACCTAGAATGGTGGCGGCAGCAGCAGACGAGAGCCGAGCGATCGATCGGCCTCGGCTGCCGGGATCGCTGGAACCCGGGACAGGTGAGTGTCCATTTATTAAAAGTCAGCAGCTGTAGTATTTATAGCTGCTGGCTTTTAATATTTTTTTTGTAGGTGGAATCCCTCTTTAAAGCCCATGCAGAGATAATATGGTCTTTGACTTGGGGGTGCATTGTTGTAGTAATAAATATATATATATATAAAATATTGTGCTTTCGACAAGTCAATGCTGTATTCTAACAAATTCTGACATTACATTGGAGCAAGTACAATTTACATATTATATATATATATATATATATATATATATATATATATATAAATAAATAATAGTAGTGCTTTATATAATATATATATATATATATATATATAATAGTGCATATATATATATATATAATATCGTGCTTTTGGCTAAGTAAATGCTATATTCTAACTTGACATTACATTGAAGCAAGTACAATTTACATAATAAATAAATAAATAAATATATATATATTTATATATATATATATTTATATAAATATATATATATATATATATATATATATATATATATATATATATATATATATATATATATATATATATTATATATATATTACAGTTATAGACACTACCTGCTCCTGCTCCTCGCCTTGGTGACTTTGGTAGCAGGACTCAGAGAAGCAACACACAATGTTCTCTCTCTGCCCTGCAGTGCACTCTGGGAGTTGTAGTCTCTGCAGAGCACAGGCACCAGACGGCCATGTTGAAGTCTGTGTGCCTGTGCTCTGTGGGAGAACTACAATTCCCGCCATGCACTGGGGCCGCCGTCGCCGACTTTAGGGGAAGGGCTAGGACTCGAAGGACGGCGCTGCAGCAGTCGAGCCTGCTATTGGACGCAGGCAGCATGACCATGCCCACACCATCCACCACCATGATGTCGAGCGACTGTGCACATTAGTTTTATCCCCCCTACTCGTCCACCACCGCGGAGCGCGGCGGTGGATCAGCTCACTCTACACCGCAGCTGTGTGCAGCGTGCCCGCCGCCCACTCACCCCACCACTTGCGAGTCCCAGTGCCCCACATTGTACACAACAACAGCACAACACCTGAAAGGCAAATTAGGCAATTGCGCAACGGCGAGGCCCTTTCTGTGGGCGAGGCCTAAGGCAATCGCCTAATTTGCCTAATTAAAGAGCCGCCTCTGTGTTAGACCTTTATGAGGCTATATTAATGATTATTGTGTTGACACATTCGTAATTTGGATGCATTCAGTATCTTCCATCCCTTTCTTTTAACAGCAGAATACAAATTTAAAGAAAACTTAAAGCGCGTTCCACCCAAAAGTGGAACTTCCGTTTTGAGCACCCCCCACCCCCTTACATGTCACATTTGGCATGTCATTTTTTTTGAGGGGGGGGGGAGTGGTTACCTAGTTTTGACAGGTACTTCCTGTCCAGCTTCCTGCTTCCTTTGCCTCACCGCCTTGGCGACTACTCCTCTCTACAATCTTTCACCTCACAGTTCCCAGAAGATTGCCTGGCCACTAAGAGAGCACAGTGTGACTCGCACATGCCCAGCTGTGAACCCGGAAGGTCTCACAGCTGGGTGCCCACACTTGCAATGACAGCACCGAGGAGAGGAGGGGGAGAGGGGCGGGGCTTCGGGTGGCTGTGGGACAGGTGAGTGCGTGTTTATTAAAAGTCAGCAGCTACACATTTAGTAGCTGCTGACTTTTAATAAACTTACAAATGAGTGGAACTCCCCTTTAAACTTAAAACATATTTAAAGTTACTGTAGAGCATGTGCTGCTCTTTACAGACACACTGGGCTGCCACTCATTCTAAATGGCACCCCCACGCATCTAAAAACCCAGAGATTTTTTAGGTGAGGGAACAATCCGGGAAATTGAATGGTGCAAAAGCACCATGCGTTTTCTCGGCCGCTGCAGTTCAAACATGGTGTGGGAATCTTTTTCCTGCATGAAATGCAGGCACAGCAGCCCATTCGAATGAATAGGCTCCCGTGCCCGAGCAAACGCAGCCCACTACAATCCTTTTCTTTGAATGTGGCCCAGGAAGGTCAAAAACTTGAACATCTCTGCACTACAGGTACTATACCAACTGACAACCTGTTATAGCAAAACAAAAGAGCAGATTACTGGGAACAAGCCTGGCTTACTAAGCTAGGCTCGAATGAACAGTCAAAGTAACCATCATCCCTGCAGAGGGCATTTTCTATAACGAATACCTAGTGGCAAAGATACTCTGCAGCTGTACAAATGTATTTTACACTGTATGTCCATATGCTGCACTTGTGTATGTGGTTTGGGCCTCTAGCATTTTGGGATTGCGGGCGGTATTGCCGCAGTTCTGCCCATGATTCCAAATTGCACTGCAATGCTGGAAAAATGCAGCATGTAGGTTTGGGTGCCAATCGTTTTTAATAGTACCTGAACACAATGCGATTTTGCCTCGATAAAGCGTACTACAATCATGGCAAAACCTCGTCGCAAGAAGCTTGGCGCTCAAAAAGAAGCAGGAGCTTACATGACTGGAGATTCCTGGGCATGTAAATCAATGGTGGATGTAACGTCAATAGTTGTTATGGATCAGTCCCCCACCCCAAACTCACTCATCCATGTCTTTATGGACCTTGCTTTTTGTACTGGTGTACAGTCATGTTGGAACAGGAAATGGCCATCTCCAAACTGTTCCTACAAAGTTGGAAGCATGAAATTGTCCAAAATATCTTGGTATGCTGATACCTTAAAGTGTAAGTAAACTCCCCTATCGTTTTCAGCCAAGGAAGCTGCCATCTTTGCTTCTGTTTAATCTTCAATTGCTATGGTGCTGCACATGTGATTCGTTATGACACCAGCCATTGGATGGTTTGATAGTTTGGCTGAGAGCAGAGCCAATGTGCAGTTAGCATTCCCGACATGCCTTTTTTTTTTTTAACTGTTTAAATCCATGGGTTTACTTCCACTTTAAGAGTTCCCACCACTGGAACCAAGGGGCCAAGCCCAACCCCTGAAAAACAACCCCTTAACATAATCCCTCCTCCATAAAAATTATTTGGCCCAGTGCACAAAGCAAGTTCCATAAAGACATGGATGAGCAAGTTTGAGGTGGAGGAATTTGACTGGCCTGCACAGAGTCCTTACCTCAACCCGACAGAACACCTTTGTGATGAATTAGAGCAGAGACTGCGACCTGGGCCTTTTTGTCCAACATCAGTGCCTGACCTCACAAATGCGCTTCTGGAAGGATGGTCAAACATTCCCATTCCCTAAACCTTGTGGACAGCCTTCCCAGAAGAATTTAAGCTTTTATAGCTGAAAAGAGTAGGCCAACTCAATTTTGAACCCTACGGTCAAAGCCCTTGTACACACGGTCTGAGATTCCGACAACCAAATCCGTCGGATTTTGTCCATCGGATTTTGTCCATCGGATCTTGTCCAAAACGGTTGCATACACACGGTCGGACAAAGTTGTCGAAAAATCAGATCTTTCAGAACGTGATGACGTAATTTCGTTACGATGGGACTACGTTCAGGCTAGTAGCCAATAGCTTTGATGTAGGAATTTGATCTGAGCATGCGTGGCACTTTGTTCAATCGGAATTCTCTACACATGATCGGAGTATGTCCTATCGGACCAGTTTGTCGGAAAATATTTCCAGCAAGTTTGAAAATTTGGTCCAACAGATATTCCGACGGAAACAGTCCGATGTAGACCACACACAGTCGGATTATCCGACAACACGGTCCAATAGGACACATTCCGACGGATTCTCCGACCGTGTGTACAAGGGCTTAGACTGGGATGCCATTAAAGTTCATGTGCGTGTAAAAGCACACGTGCCAATATTTTTGACAATATAGTGTATATGTGAAAGTGGTAGGGGGCGCTAGTATATAAATTGATTACCTTGAAAGTTATACAAAGTATGATTTATACCATATGCAACCAGGTATAAATTAAAGTGCTCTGTGTGAAAGCATAATTACATTAAATATAAAACAATAAACATATGTGAATATATTCATTTTAAAAGTTCATAGATTCTTCTATGATGAATTACTGTGAAAAATAGACTTGCCACCATCACCATAAACAGATAAGATAAGTTGCACCCGATGTGTGTGGTAAAAAATCATATATACACTAGCGCCCCCTACCACTTTCACTGATAATTAAGTTAGCATTGTCTATACTTTGAGGGGAGCAGCTTATTTCTTTTTCACAATTAATTGCCCACATCACATTTTCCTTAGCTTGAGTTCTATCTAATATATAAATATAGTGTATATACTGTACCATAGTTTGTAGGCACTATAAATTTCACGCAAACCAATCAATATACACGTATTGATTTTTTTTTTTTTTTACCAAAGACATGTAGCAGAATACATTTTGGCTAATGAAGAAATTCGATTTTTTTTATTTTTTTTATTAGAAATGATTTATAGCAGAAAGTAAAAAATATATTTTCCTGACAGACTCCATGGCAGCAACGTGTGGGTTAAGTCCCGCCTCCACTACCCATAGGACACTACTCCCATAAATCTTTGCTCCCTGCCCCTGGCCGTGTTCTTTTTTTGTCCTCCTCCGAAGGACCCAGAGGTGGTCTTTCTACCTGAAGATTTTTCATCCCCACGATCGAGGTCGGCCGGTCTGCGACTCTGGGTCTGGAAAGTCGCATTACTCCGCTAAGCCCTAGCTATTAGCAGGGTATGGAGTGGGCAGTGGAAGAGGCGCTGTGAAGAAGCCCATGTCCTGGCCACTGGCAGGCAGGCTGCGCATTGGTCGGATAGCCAGCTATTAGCAGGTGACCTGTTTTGCCCCCTGGAAAGTCCGGTGTCATCTTACCTTATCTTCGGCCGAGTGATCGATCGTGGTGGGAGTGGTGAGAGGTTCTAAAAGTTCTTTATGGCAGCAGTTTTTGTATTTTATTATCTGTCTTCGTTTGTTTCTGTTTGTTTGTATGTGCAGGCATGGCGGCTGGTTCTTCCGCGTTCCAGCCGCCGTTCTACTTCCGGGTTTGCGTTTTCGGCCGTACTGCGCATGCGCGAACGCGGTTGAGATCAAAGCTTGGTTTCGCGCATGCGCAATAGCGGCAAATTGCCGCTGTTTCGCGCATGCGCACAGGCACGGCGGTGACGTCACAGGGGCGGGCTATTTAAATGTGGAATTAGTCTGCAAGCTTTGGGAATGCTTGCGGGCTGTTGCGGTGACTTCCCCCTGCCTCTGTGTTGCATCCACTGGTAAGTGGCATTCTGGGATAGGGAGGCTATCCCTTCCCTGTCCCTTGCACTGATCCCTTGTCATCTTTTCAGCGCTTATGGATATCGCTGAGGACATGGATTCCTTACCGCCTGTTTGTGGCCAGCCCTCTCATAAAAGGTATTTCTAATGATCTCCTGAAGGTCTGGTGGGGGAGGGGTATTTATCTGTTAGCTCTGTCCTGATGTCTTGTCTCTGTGGTTTCTTGTCTTGTTCCTTTTTCAGCCCTTCCAGGTCAGAACAGCATCGCAGCTCTCATAGAGGGAGCGACTCCTCCAAGTCGCATCACCGGCACTCCTCTTCCAAATCTAAACATTATGGTTCCTCCTCAAGATCAGGACACCGTAGTGAAGAAAGATCGCACTCCTCGAGGACTCAATCTAGTCACTCAGCTAGTGCCTGTTGGGGGTGCAGAGCTCTTGTACCGGCAGGAAAATCCTTATGCGACCCTTGCTACGCCAAGGCTTCCAATGAAAGGGGTGACGCGGATCAACAACTTAAAACCCTGGTGGAAAAAGTTGTTAAGGAGTCCCTCAGAAATATTGAGGGCCAGTCCTATGCTCCCCCGGCAGAGCCGCCACTTTCTCCAGGAAGGGAGACTCAGCTGCAGGATACTTGGGAATCCTCTGCGCATAGCCACCCCTCAGCTGCCATATCTGACAGTGACTCTGATGAAAGTGATCCCTGTGTGGGCTTTGATTTCGCTCTACTGCCTCCTCTGGTCAGAGCTGTTAGAGAGACACTGAACTGGGAAGATTCTGTGGCTGCTCCTTCCAAACAAAGAAAATTCTTTAAGCAATTAAAGAAGGAACGGATTAATTTTCCTTTTATCTCTGAGCTAGGTGAGATTATCACAGATGAATGGGGCAAGGTGGAGAAGAAAAATTCCATGCTATCAAAGGTTTCGAAACTCTATCCTTTCAATGAAGAAGAGGTGAAGCATTTGGAGTCAGCGCCATTGGTAGACGCAGCAGTCATGAGGCTGGTGAAACATGTCACTCTTCCCTTAGAGGATACCGTGTCTTTTAAGGACGTTCTGGACAGACGAATTGATGCTGATTTGAAGAGAGTGTATCTCACAGCAGGAATGGCCTGTAAGCCAGCGCTAGCTCTGGCCGCTATGTCCAAAGCAATGGAGATATGGACAGATAGTGTAGATGAGACACTTAGAAATATCTCTGAAGATACAGCTAAGAGCTCGCCTATCCAAGAGCTTAGGCTGGCCTCCGCCTTTCTTGGGGAGGCCTCTATCGACATTATACGCATGGTGGCTCGGGTGATGCTTTCTTCTGTTACGGCTAAACGGGCTCTTTGGCTCCGCCCCTGGCTGGCAGACCCAGCCTCAAAACAAGTATGGTGCCGCATCCCCTTTGAAGGGTCCTCCCTTTTCGGCAATAAGTTGGATGAGGCTATTACCCGAGCCACTGGTGGGAAGTCGGGGTTCCTCCCCCAGGACCGGCGTTTGCAAGCCCAGAGAAGGTCTTTTCCAAAGAGACAGTACCAGGAACGAGCCAGGGAAGCTCGCAGTTACAGACCAGGCCGTGAATTTTCCAGGTCCTGGAAATCAAGACAATCCTCTTTTAAAAAATCTACAAAAAGTGATTTGAAGGGAGAGAGGGAACCAACTAAATCCTTTTGAGGTTGGGCCCGCTCAGACAGGGCAGGTGGGGGCTCGTCTTTTCCACTTTCGCCATGTCTGGGCGGCCTCGATCCAAGACTTCTGGACCATCAAGACCGTCTCCTCAGGTCATGTTTGGACCTTCAAGGAATCTCCCAGACTCAGATGGGTCCCCACCTCTCTCCCGGCTTCAGACGAAAAAAGGCTAATTCTTCTAGCCTACGTGGAATCTTTGTTGGCTCAAGGCGCCATTATCCATGTTCCAGTCATTCAGCGAGGCATGGGAATCTACTCTCCTTTGTTTATGGTCCGGAAAAAGAGCGGGGCCTGGAGGCCGGTCATAGATCTAACCCACTTGAACAGTTTTATCAAAAAAGAAAAATTCAAGATGGAGTCTTTATCCACAATTCAACAATCTGTCCAAGCAGGGGACTGGATGGTCTCCATAGACCTCAAGGACGCCTATTTTCATGTCCCAGTTGCAGAAAATTACCAACAGTATCTCCGCTTCTCCGTGGGCGAAAGCCATTTTCAATTTACTTGCCTTCCCTTCGGCTGTTGTTGGCTCAAGACAAGGATCAACTTCTGGTACACAGAAAGCAGGTCATCTCCACCCTACAGGAATTCGGGTGGATCTTGAACTTGGAGAAGAGCCAGCTGGTCCCATCTCAGCGGCTGGTGTTCTTAGGGGCCCTATTCAACACTGTCAGAGGTACCATCTCATTACCAGAAGAGAAGTTGTCAGTGGTCAGGGACAGAATCCGTCCAGCCCTCTCTGCCTCTCATCTCCAGGCTCTCCAGTGCCTGAAAATTATAGGCACTATGGTAGCGACAATCCCGATGGTGAGGTGGTCACAGTGGAGGATGAGGCCCTTTCAGAAGGGTTTCCTTCATCAATGGTCAGGCAGCAAAACCCAGCTGATTCGGATCACCTTATCCATGAGGAATTCCCTTCTGTGGTGGCTCCAACGGGAAAATCTCTGCAACTGCCATTCCATTCTCCCCATCTCATGGGTCACCATAACAACAGATGCCAGCAACAGGGGTTGGGGCGCCCACTGTCTGGCGGAAGTGGCTCAGGGCACCTGGATTCTCCCCTCCAGAGGGACGGTGTCGAACATCCTGGAGTTAAGGGCAGCCTTTCAAGCTCTGCTAGCCTTTCGGCATCTGATTTCAGGAGCCTCGGTCTCACTCAGGCTAGACAATACCACAGCAGTGGCGTACATAAGAAGGCAAGGGGGTACCCGAAGTCTATCCCTTCTCCAGGAGGTGGAACCGATCATGACCTGGGCTCAGAGGAACCTGAAGGATCTGACAGCATCTTATGTCCCAGGGATTCAGAACGTTCAGGCAGACTTTCTTTCCCGGATACTTCTGGACAACAACGAGTGGTCTCTCCACGAGGAAGTGTTCAACTGGATCCTGACAATGGGGCTCTCCCCAGAAGTCGACCTGTTTGCCTCCCCTTGCAACAAAAAACTGGAGAAGTATTATTCAAGGTACAGGGATCCTCAAGCCTACGGGGTGGATGCCTTGACAGAGAAATGGTGGTTCCACAAGGCCTATGCCTTTCCCCCAACTCCTATTATTCATCAGTTCCTGAGGAGACTCAGGTCAGAGACAGCAGAAGTGATAGCCATAATTCCCTATTGGCCCAACAGACCCTGGTTTCCGCTTCTGATGCTCCTCAGTGTCAGGGATCCAATTCCTTTACCATCCAGGCCAGACCTTCTGTCTCAAGGGTCGAGATTACATCCTTGCCCGGATCACCTGCGCCTAAAGGCTTGGTTTTTGAAAGGGGACGGTTGAAGGCTTTAGGCTGTCCTGAAGAAGTCATTCCCACTCTTCTTAGTGCTCGAAGAAGCAGTACTAACCGGGTATATGAGAGAATTTGGGCGAAGTTTGCAGATCACTTGTCTTCAAGGTCCAGTTCCTGTAATACCCTGACAGTCCGGGACGTCTTAAGCTTCTTGCAATCAGGATTGGATATCTCCCTTTCGGTTAGTTCTCTCCGGGTCCAGGTTTCAGCAATTTCAGCTTTTTCTGGAGTCGCATGGGCCAATCATCCCTTGGTCCAACAATTCTTCAAAGGAGCAGTCAGGCTTAGGCCACAAAGGAAGCCTAGATTCCCCAAATGGGACCTTCCATTGGTTCTAGATTTCTTCTCTCAACTTGACAGAACACTCTCAATCAGAGAATTAACCCTTAAAACATCTTTTCTGGTAGCCATAACTTCGGCGAAGAGAATCTCCAAAATTCAGTCTCTAGGTACAAAGGAACCTTTTCTCACCTTCTTTCCAGATAGGGTAGTCCTAATTCCGATGTTGGGGACAAACCCCAAGGTGACCTCTGTTTTCCATGAAAACCAGGAAATCACTCTTCCTACCTTCAATTCTGCTGGAAGTCAAGATCCACATCCACTCGATTTGGGAGTTACTCTAAAACAATATCTGGATATTACAGCTTCTTTTCGTCAATCTGACTTCCTCTTTGTACTATTTAACGGGAAAAGTAGAGGCGCCAAGGCCTCCGTTAGATCCATCGCTGCTTGGGTGGTTCAGGCAATTCAATGGGCTTATAGAGAGAAGGGCTTGGCTCCTCCTGAGGCGGTTACAGCTCACTCTACCAGAAGTCTCTCAACCTCATGGGCAGCTTCGCGCCACGTTGCACCTGATGTAATCTGCAGAGCAGCCTCCTGGTCTTCTATTCATACTTTCATGTCTCACTATTGTGTTGAGCCAGCTTCCTTATCCTCTGTTGATTTTGGTTTGAAAGTCCTGTCGGCCGACAGTGTTAAATAAATCTTTTGTTCAGCATTTTTGCCCACCCGGGTGTGTTTGGCGAGTTATTTCCCACACGTTGCTGCCATGGAGTCTGTCAGGAAAATGGAAAATTCCTATCAAAATACTTACCGTAATTTTCCTTTCCTGATGGACTCCATGGCAGCAGGAGTTCCCTCCCAAATGGCTGGAGTAGGCTAGTTACCGAACACGGCCAGGGGCAGGGAGCAAAGATTTATGGGAGTAGTGTCCTATGGGTAGTGGAGGCGGGACTTAACCCACACGTTGCTGCCATGGAGTCCATCAGGAAAGGAAAATTACGGTAAGTATTTTGATAGGAATTTTCCATTTTATTGTTCAAAATTTTCAGTCTTTTTTCATTTATATCAAAAAAAAACAACCCAGTGGTGATGAAATGCCACCAAAAGCTCTATTTTTGTGGAAAAAAAATTGTATACATTTTGTTTGGGTACAGCATTGGATAACCATGCAATCACCATTTAAAGTAGTAGCATAGTGCCGAATAGCAAAAAAAAATGGCCTAGTCATGAAGGGGGTAAAATCTTCCGGAGGTTAATTGGTTAAATCCAGTTATTCCATAACTGGATATTGGTTCTTCTCTGTGCAGTGCAGGCAGATCAGGGGCTATACATAGCTTCCTGAAAACATAGCTTCCAAAATCAACAGATCGGAAATCCAATGAATGAAAGCAGCAAGCTCACAGTGTGCAGTGAAATCATAGCAAACTATTTCAGTACAGAATAGGAACATGTACAACTGTGCAAGACTAAAGTGAAGGCTGGAGTCCAGCTTTAAGCTGGGTTCACTCTATAACGTGATGCGGATCGCACCGGAGCGCTGTGCGTCCCTGTTCCCCGTTTCAGGGATGAATCAAGGGCAATTCTGTGCCTAAATTCAGCCCTGAAATGGAGCCAAAGACGCACAATGTTTTTGTGCAGTGCGCTCCGCAGCCGCCCCAGAGATATGTGAACTGGCTCCATAGGGAGCCAGTCACATTCTCCTGCTATGCGATTTAGATGCGGGGAAACGCACATCTAATTCGTATATGTGTGAACGGGGCCTCAAAGTGTTTGTGAAGCTAATATTTTTTTTTCTATAGTTCCCTCTGATATATAGCAGTGCATGTACTTTCTAAAAATACAGTGCCTTGCAAAAGTATTCACCCCGTTTGGCTTTTACCTATTTTGTTACATTACAGCCTTTAGTTCAATGTTTTTTTAATCTGAATAATATGTGATGGAACAGAACACAATAGTCTAAGTTGGGGAAGTAAAATTATAAAAATTTATACAAAAACGATTTTTCAGAAATAAAAAACTGATAATTGGCATGTGCGTATGTGTTGAAGCCCATAAAAAGCTTGGATTCAACCAATTACCTTCAGAAGTCACATAATTAGTGAAATGATGTCCACCTGTGTGCAATCTAAGTGTCACACGATCTGTCATTACATATACACACCTTTTTGAAAGGCCCCAGAGGCTGCAACACCTAAGCAAGAGGCACCACTAACCAAACACTGCCAAGAAGACCAAGGAACTCTCCAAACAAGTAAGGGACAATGTTGTTGAGAAGTACAAGTCAGGGGTAGGTTATAAAAAAATATCCAAATCTTTGATGATCCCTAGGAGCATCATCAAATCTATCATAACCAAATGGAAAGAACATGGCACAACAGCAAACCTGCCAAGGGACAGCCACACAACAAAAATCAGGGACCGGGCAAGGAGGGCATTAATCAGAGAGGCAGCACAGAGACCTAAGGTAACCCTGGAGGAGCTGCAGAGTTCCAGAGCAGAGACTGGAGTATCTGTACATAGGACGACAATAAGCCGTACGCTCCATAGAGTTGGGCTTTATGGCAGAGTGGCCAGAAGAAAGCCATTACTTTCAGCAAAAAACAAAATGGCATGTGGGAGACTCCCAAAATGTATGGAGGAAAGTGCTCTGGTCTGATGAGACTAAAACTGGTGGCACAGTGGTGTAGTAGGTAGCACTCTTGCCTAGTAGGAAGAAGGGTCGCTGGTTCAAATCCCAACCATGACACTACCTGCCTGGATTTTGCATGTTCTCCCTGTGCCTGTGTGGGTTTTCTCCAGGTACTCTGGTTTCCTCCCACACTCCAAAGACATGCTGGTAGGTTAATTGGTTTCTGTTCAAAATTGGCCCTAGTATATGAATGGGGACCTTGGATAGTGGGCTTCTTGAGGGTAGGGACCAAGTGTGCGATGTACAGGGACAATTGTAGACACTCACTCACTCTGGATGGATTGGTGTCTTTATTCAACCTTACTACATAAACTACTACTACGTAAACTTACTTACTATGTAAAATTTAACTCTGGCTATCAAAGAAAAAGCTATGTCTGGCGCAAACCCATCACATCATCCAAAGAACACCATCCCCACAGTGAAATGTGGTGGCAGCATCATGCTATGGGGATGTTTTTCAGCAGTCGGGACTGGGAAACAGAAAGATGGATGGTGCTAAATACAGGAATATTCTTTAGCAAAACCTGTACCACTCTGTGTGTGATTTGAGGCTAGGACGGAGGTTCACCTTCCAGCAGGATAATGACCCCAAACACACAGCTAAAGCAGCACTTGAGTGATTTAAGGGGAAACATGTAAATGTGTTGGAATGGCCTAGTCAAAGCCCAGACCTCAATACAATAGAAAATCTGTGGTCAGACTTAAAGATTGCTGTTAACAAGCGCAAACCATCCAACGTCAAGCTTGTGAACAGCAATCTTATAGTAAATACTTTTTATACCTTTCTCGTAATTTTTTATTATCTCAGTGCTGCTGGTATGCTGCAAAAGGTGGCTCTACAAAGTATTGACTTTAGGGGGGTGAATAGTTATGCACATTGACTTTTTCTGTTATTTTGTTGTTTGTTTCACAATAAAAAAAAACTTCAAAGTTGTGGGCATGTTCTGTAAATTAAATGATGCAAATCCTCAAACAATTCATGTTAATTCCAAGTTGTGAGGCAACAAAACATGAAAAAATGCCAAGGGAGCTGAATACTTTTGCAAGGCACTCTATGTGGTATAATAGCTTACTTCAGAGCGCTGTTTGGTGCTCAGCTGACTGCCCGCTAGTCTCCTCTTCTGATGGGAGGTGCTGGGAAACCACCCCTGACGTCAGCGGAGATGAGGAGAGGAGGAGACTGACAGGAAGTCACATGAGCACCGAGCGCCGTCTGAAGTAAGCTATTATGCTGCATATTTTTAGAAATGAAATGCACTAGGGAGCTTACTTCTGTATAGAAGCGGTACAGCAACGGTAAAAAAAATGCTGTTATTTTTAGTGCAGGAGGGGAGGATCGGGGGAACTGACAGGCAGAGAGGGGAGGGGGAGGAGGACAGAGGTGCACATAGGAGGACAGGAGGGCTGCAGCTGACGGAGGCATGTACTCTGACCACAGTGTCAGGGCTCAGCAGTCCTGATAATCGGGTCAGTTTACAGGGGGGAGGGTATAGCCAGGCAGGATCAGCCAGGTATAACAGGTGATACAGGGGACCAAATGACACTGCACAAGTACTTTTCTTTTTGTTAGGTTAACAAACGGTTTAAGTTTCAATAACAAATTGTTTATAGAATGAAAGTGCAAAAGAAAAAGCAGTGTCAGTTGGAACACCTAATATGTATGTGTTTGTTATACTACAGTTATGTTTCCTTGACGTCCAACAAATCTGATCACCTCCTACAATATCCTGGCTAATTGACTCATCATATGACATAGATGTATTATCGCTAAAATGAGCCACAGTGCTTCAGACTAAGTGTTGTATATTACTCAGATAAATAATACGTCACTCTATGTACAAGGCAGTAAATGTTTTCTCTCTTGTACAAATCGCAGTACCACACAAATGTTTACATCATGCACAAGGACTACTATATCTGAGTCATACTGTTTTCATAAATGGATTTATGGCAGATTTACATCCTAACTGGGTGACATTTAATTTGCTATCAAACAATTGTCATGTTTTTCTTATAGTAAATACTGTTTATACCTTTTTCATTATTTTTTTGTATCTCAGTGCTGCTGGTATCATCCAACCTCTTTGCAGGAACTTCCTGTCTACATGCGAACTCTCCAGCATTGGCTGAATTAGAATATCACTGCTCGGAACCTTCATTTTTGATTTTGATAATGGAGAAACATGTCTAAGCAAGCAGAAAAAAAAGCTGCTTATAGCCTCTTCTGGAAGCTCACGTGACAACACAAGAGAACAACTGGACAGGGAGAGTGCTGTGCCTAACCAGTACTGAATGAACGAGGACATCATCTTCAAAGCACTGTAGATTTAAAAAGATTCAAATTAACTTTGAAATGACATTACAATGTTAAAGAATATATGAGATTTTAGTGATTGAGAATATCTTGGTACACGTGCATTTGTCCCTTTCTCACTCTGTAGCTAGGAAATGCTCTGCATAACTAGTCCCACTCTATTGTGTGTCTTTAGTTTCTGTTCTGAGCAAATGTAATTGCTAGGGCTAGACATACTATAATCGTTTTGATCCGATATTCATCTATGCACAAGTTTTATGCCCCATACACAGGGTCGGATTTTCCGACGAAAAAATAAAATGTTTGATGGGAGCTTTTTGTCAGAAAATCTGACCGTGTGTAGGCTCCATCGGACATTTCCATCGGAATTTCCGTCGCACAAAATTTGAGATCTGGTTCTCAAATTTTCTGACAACAAAATCCGTTGTCGGAAATTCCAATCGTGTGTACACAATTTCGAAGAACAAAGTTCTACGCATGCTCGGAATCAAGCAGAAGAGCCGAACTGGCTATTGAACTTAAATTTTCTCGGATCGTTGTATGTGTTCTTGACATTCGGAAATTCCGACAACATTGTGTGACCGTGTGTATGCAAGACAAGTTTGAGCCAACATCCGTCGGAAAAAATCCCATGGATTTTATTGTCTGAATGTCTGATCGTGTATACGCGGCATTAGATTAACGCTTTCTATGAACTGAAAGATGTCATTTGGATCAAGACACTAATCCTACTGAGACTGTAAATTCCAGCTGTCTTGCCACAACTGAATCAGTTCAGTGCTTAGATTGGAGAGGCATCTTTTGTGGGAGATTATCATAGCAAGGGATGGTTGCAGGGATCTCCAAACTATGGGCCTCCAGCTGTTGCAGAACTGTACATCCCATGAGGAATTACAAAACTCTGACATTGACAGACATGACTTTTGGAAGCAAACCCGTAAAAAGTCACGGGGGTGTCCTTGTAGTAGGGAGACAGACCAAGGCCCTAAAGTGTAAGGCCTGAGCTGGAGAGCTGCGTTTACAAGCCAGGGGGGGCTGAAAATTGTTTACTTTGGTAGCAGGACTGAAATACTGAATACCCCTGTGAGGGAATCTTCTGTGTTTGTTTTGAACTTTCTTTTAAATAAAAGTGGGCAAAACCAGCCCTGAAACGGATGAAAGCGAGTGGTGGTGTCCTTTAAAAGGGCCACAACTGAATCAGTTCAGTGCTTAGATTGGGGAGGCAGAACAGATGTTACATCTTTTGTGGGAGATTATCATAGCAAGGGATGGTTGCAGGGATCTCCAAACTATGGGCCTCCAGCTGTTGCAGAACTGCACGTCCCATGAGGAATTACAAAACTCTGACATTCACAGACATGACTAGGAATGATGGGAATTGTAGTTCCTGAACAACTGGAGGGCCATAGTTTGGAGACCCCTGGTCTAGGGCACAGGTGTCAAACTGGCGGCCCTCCAGCAGTTGCAGAACTACAAGTCCCATGAGGCGTTGCAAGGTTGACCATTACAAGCTTGATTCCCAGAGCAATGATGGGACTTGTACTTCCACAACAGTTGGAGGGCCGTCAGTTTAACACCCCTGGACTCTAGGGCACTGTTTCTCAACCTTTTATCAGTCTTGATTAGTATTGCAATGTTTCTCTCCCTCACTTAGTGAATGTGATCCCAATGCTGGCACCCAACGCCCTCCTTATCAACCAATGATGTCACTGGTTCTTAAGGTGCTGGCGGCTGGAAGGTTGTAATGGTGCACAATAAAAACCCGTGGCTTTGTGTAAGCAAAAGGCAGGCATGATCCACCCAATGCCTTGTATGCAGTTTTTGTGCAATTTTTAGGTACCTCTTGTAGCAGGGTGGTACTTTACCAGGATCCAGGTCTAATAAACAGCCAGTTCACTAATGAGTCAGCTGTGTTCTGGGCTTTAAGTAATCACCAGACCAAACCCCTAGGCTCCCGGTTGGAGGCAACGCCACCCTGCAGACAGAGAGTCTGTGATGCCTAGGAGGGCTGCTGTTGCCCCTAGCAATGCTGGTGCAAGGAGACCAGTTACTGAGGTGTAGAGGCCTAAAAGTGGGCAGTGTCAGAAGCCCTGACAAGGCATGGAGCCAAGTGCGCTGTCTGCGGTGCAGTGAGTGGGGGGATGTTGTTTTAAGTGCCCTCTGTCAATGCAAAGAGATGTGACCAACCAAAGGTCAGTTTCTGCAGTTTGGAAGCCTGATCTGAGTGCCTGGAAGGAGCAACAGACTGCACACACAGGAGTGGAAGTGACCCCAAATAGGAGATCCACTGGTTGTGTTAAAAAGGACTTGCCTTGCTGCAGTGCCCTGTTCAGTGGAGGGAGGCAAGTGTTACATTTAAAAATGATAATGTGTTGTTAATGAGGAGATTAAAAATGATGTGTTAACCACTTAAGGACCGCCGTATTGCCATTATACGTCATCAGAATGGCACAGGCAGGCACAAGCACGTAGATGTACGTGCCTGCCTTCCAGCGGGTGGGGGGTCCGATCGGACCCCCTCCCACTGGATACGGTGGTCCGTTTCCCTCCGGGAGCGATCCGTGATGAGGGGATGGCCGTTGGTTTCTGGCCACCCCCTCTCGATCGCTCCTGGCCAATGACGAACTTCCTCCCACTGTGTATTGTTTACACAGGAAGGAGGAAGTGATGTCATTCTCCTCGGGGCGTTCTTTTTGACCGGACTACGAGGAGAAGACTAAATATAAGTGCACCAAAACACTACACTGACACATAGGTACACATAGGTACACAAACCCCCCCCCGATCCCCCCCCGATCGCCCCCCCCTCCCCCCCCAGTCACAGTGTCACTGATTGCATTGATCATTTCTTTACTGATCAATGCATTCAGTGTCAGTTGTAAAAGTAAAAACTGTCAGGGCAGTTAGTGTTAGGTCCAGGGTAGCCCCCTATCACCCCCCAATAAAGATTTAACCCCCTGATTGCCCCTAGAGTTAACCCTTTCACCCCCTTTTGCCAGTGTCACTAAGCGATAATTTTTCTGATCGCTGCATCAGTGTCGCTAGTGTCGCTAGGTAGCTAGTTATTTTTTTAGGTTCACCGCCAGGTTTTTATATCGCTAGGTACCCCGATATACTACCCAATAATGGTTTTAACATCCTGATTGCCCCTAGTTAACCCCTTTCACCCCCTTTTGCCAGTGTCACTAAGCGATCATTTTTCTGATCGCTGCATCAGTGTCGCTACTGTCGCTAGGTAGCTAGTTATTTTTTTAGGTTCACCGCCAGGTTTTTATAGCGCTAGGTACCCCGATATACTACCCAATAATGGTTTTAACATCCTGATTGCCCCTAGTTAACCCTTTCACCCCCTTTTGCCACTGTCACTAAGCGATCATTTTTCTGATCGCTGCATTAGTGTCGCTACTGTCGCTAGGTAGCTAGTTATTTTTTTAGGTTCACCGCCAGGTTTTTATATCGCTAGGTACCCCGATATACTACCCAATAATGGTTTTAACATCCTGATTGCCCCTAGTTAACCCTTTCACCTCCTTTTGCCAGTGTCACTAAGCGATCATTTTTCTGATCGCTGCATCAGTGTCGCTACTGTCGCTAGGTAGCTAGTTATTTTTTTAGGTTCACCTCCAGGTTTTTATAGTGCTAGGTACCCCGATATACTACCTAATAATGGTTTTAACATCCTGATTGCCCCTAGTTAACCCTTTCACCCCCTTTTGCCAGTGTCACTAAGCGATCATTTTTCTGATCGCTGCATCAGTGTCGCTACTGTCGCTAGGTAGCTAGTTATTTTTTTAGGTTCACCGCCAGGTTTTTATAGCGCTAGGTACCCCGATATACTACCCAATAATGGTTTTAACATCCTGATTGCCCCTAGTTAACCCTTTCACCCCCTTTTGCCAGTGTCACTAAGCGATCATTTTTCTGATCGCTGCATCAGTGTCGCTACTGTCGCTAGGTAGCTAGTTATTTTTTTAGGTTCACCGCCAGGTTTTTATAGCGCTAGGTACCCGATATACTACCCAATAATGGTTTTAACCCCCTGATTGCCCCTAGTTAACCCTTTCACCAGCGATCACAGTATAAGTGTCACTGGTGACGCTGGTTAGCCAGTTAGTTATTTAGGTTCCCCGTCAGGTTTTTATATAGCGCCAGGGACCCCCATATACTACCTAATAAAAATTTGAACCCCCTGATTGCCCCTAGTTAACCCTTTCACCACTGATCACCGTATAAGTGTTACGGGTGACTCTGGTTAGTTTGCTTTTTATAGCATCAGGGCACCCACCATTTATTACCCAATAAAGGTTTAACCCCCTGATCACCCGGCGGGTGATATCAATTAGGTTTTAGGGTCAGGGTCTGCGTCGCCCCAGGCAGCGCTAGGTTAGTGCCAGTACCGCTAACACCCACGCGCAAAGCATACACCTCCCGTAGTGGTATAGAATCTGAACAGATCAATATCTGATCTGATCAGATCTATACTAGCGTCCCCAGCAGTTCAGGGTTCCAAAAAAACGCATTGTTAGCGGGATCAGCCCAGATACCTGCTAGCACCTGCGTTTTTCCCCTCTGCCCAGCCCACCCAAGTGCAGTATCGATCGATCACTGTCACTTACAAAACACTAAACACATAACTGCAGCGATCGCAGAGTCAGGCCTGATCCCTGCGATCGCTAACAGTTTTTTTGGTAGCATTTTCTATTTAAATCCGGAAGGCAGTGCTTGGTTTTCGGGGTCCCGTACGTGGCTAGGCTCCCAAAAAGTCCCCCACATGTGGTATCCCCGTACTCGGGAGAAGCAGCAGAATTTATTTTGGGGTGTAATTTGACTTCTGCCCATAGCATGTGTGAGCAATATATCATTTAGTGACAACTTTGTGCAAAAAAAAAAAAGTTTGTAATATTCCCGCAACTTTTGGCAAAATATAAAATATTCCATGGACTCAACATGCCTCTCAGTAAATAGCTTGGGGTGTCTACTTTCCAAAATGGGGTCATTTTGGGGGGTTTTGTGCTATTTTGGCATTTTATGGCCTTCGAAACTGTGATAGGTAGTGAGGAGTTAAATCAAAAATTTGCACCCTTAGAAATCCTGAAGGTGGTGATTGGTTTTCGGGGTGCCGTGCGCGACTAGACTCCCAAAAAGTCCCACACATGTGGTATCCTCATACTCGGGAGAAGTAGCGGAATATATTTTGGGGTGCAATTCCACATATAACCATGGCATGTGTGAGCAATATATCATTTAGTGACAACTTTTTGTAAATTTTTTTTTTTTGTCATTATTCAATCCCTTAGGACAAAAAAAAAAAATATTCAATGGGCTCAACATACCCATCAGCAATTTCCTTGGGGTGTCTACTTTCCAAAATGGGGTCATTTGGGGGGGGTTTGTACTGCCCTGCCATTTTAGCACCTCAAGAAATGAGATAGGCAGTCATAAATTAAAAGCTGTGTAAATTCCAGAAAATGTACTCTAGTTTGTAGACGCTATAACTTTTGCGCAAACCAAAAAATATACGCTTATTGACATTTTTTTACTGAATAAATTTTGCCCTCAATGTATGACTAAAATTTAGTTTATTCGATTTTTCTTATAACAAAAAGAAGAAAATATCTTTTTTTTTCAAAATTTTCGCTCTTTTCCCATTTATATCGCAAAAAAAAAAATCGCAGAGGCAATCAAATACCATCAAAAGAAAGCTCTATTTGTGGGAAGAAAAGGACGCAAATTTCGTTAGGGTGCAATATTGCATGACCGCGCAATTACCAGTTAAAGCAGCGCAGTGCAAAATTGGAAAAAGACCTCTGGTCCTTAAGGTGTTTATTGGTCCGGAGCTGAAGTGGTTAAATAAGGGGTTAATGCGACCTGCTGAAACAGCAGGGTCATATAAAGCTAACAAGCAATGTGTTTCTGATAATGTTGTTGAGAAGTATAGTACTGACAAGAAACGTCTTTCAGATGCTGCTGAGCCACTCTGTCCTCTGTCTCCTGGTGCAATTGGAGCGGTACTGTGTAGTACCTCTGCTGGGAGCACAGAGAAAGTAGACTAGGACAAATGGGCAACAAGCCTGTTGGCTTTAATAAAAAGAGATCTCGGTTTGTAACGTTAGAGTGGACACAATTTCTGCTGTGCTAAATGGAGGGACTACAGAGCAGTTTTTGGACCAGGGCTCGCTTGCTGCTGTTGCAGATGGTATCCCGCACCAGACAGAAGGGCCAAGTGAGCAGATAGCAGAGGTTGTGCCAACAACGCACCAAGGATATGATGGTGTGGTAATTAATAAGGGAATGCCAAATGTGTCAATGGAAGTGCTTAATTGGGCGTCAGTAAAAGGGTTTGATTCCCAAATAAAAGAACCCACGTCTATTGCTAAAGTATTTAAAAGGTGGCCCCAAGGAAAATGGGCAGATGGCCCTTTTGGAATCACACCCGTAAAAAAGTCACGGGGTGTCCTTGTAGTAGGGAGATAGACCAAGGCCCTAAATTGTAAGGCCTGAGCTGAAAAGCTACGTTTACAAGCCAGGAGGGTTGAAAAGTGTTTACTTTGGTAGCAGGACTGAAATACTGAATACCCCTGCGAGGGAATCTTCTGTGTTTGTTTTGAACTTTCTTTTAAATAAAAGTGGGAAAAACCAGCCCTGAGACGGATGAAAGCGAGTGGTGGTGTCCTTAAAAGGGCTACACTTGGAGTGAATCCCTGACACCCTGAAGAAACCTGAAGACACCCTGAAGACACCCTGGTCTATGTTGTTGTTCTGTCTCTCACTGTTAAAATAAACCATAGACTGACCATTCTTTGTCAGTGGGCAAACGTACAAAATCAGCAGGGGATCAAATACTTTTTACCCCACACTGTACCTGCTCTGTGCAATTGCACAGAGCGGCCCCTAAACCTCCTCTTCTGAAGTTCCCTGCCAGCGTCCTCAGCTTCTCCTCTTCTTGGTGTGCACCATAGGAAGCCCCTTGCTATGGTGGTCCACCGGCAGGCTCACTCCCAAGCTGGGCTGTGTGTGTCCATAGAAACACACGCATCACGACTCATGGCTCACCCCTGCTTCCTGCTCCCTCTTCAACGTTTTTGACTGGCAGCAGCAGGAGCCGAAGGCTCTCGCTGCTGCCTCTGCCCTGTGAATGCAGAGAGAGAGAAGAGAGACCGGCTATAGGCAGGCACAGCGCTGGATCGAGAGAGTACTCAGGTATTTACTGAGGGGAGCATACAATGCATTAGTGTAAAAAATGTCTAGCCTTTACAACCACTTTAAGTTTTCATAGGGCATCACTATGAGACTGACTTGACACCCAGAGATGGTGAAAGGGAACCTGCATAATACCTGGTATTTTGCTCACCCTGTTCTCTCCGCCTAGCAGTATGTTCCTTCACAGCACATGTACATGCAGCATAGCCTGACTCCTAGTGCTGCCTTTTCCTGCTCATTCTGAGATCTGCTATGGAAATTACATTTCATTATTTTTTTAATGAATAAATAACGGCATTGGTGTTTTTATATCTGCCCAGAGTTCAGCTTTAATAAAATGCCAACCTTTCACAGTAAAATATGGTCTATTAATGGTGGCTGTACAGTGCAGAAGCAGTGCACACACTGCTCTACACACTGCGCTTCTAGCAATGAGTGGCATTGCAATTGGTATAAGGACCACAAACTGAGGTCACTTAGCGGTTTAAATAGATGAACTTTGCATTGGTAACAAAAGGTATCCATTCGCCGTACATCCTCCACAACGTCTCACATAGCATATGTTGTCACATACATGCAAAGAGAAGATCGCTCCAAATATAGTGCAGGTAAACCAAGCAACTTTTATTAAAACAGGAGTGAAACTTACAAAATTAAGATAATGCAGGCACAAATAATCAATTCCTCACCGCCACATCCTTCCACAATGGATGTAATGATATCTGTGCGCTATGCTCTGATATATTTAAAGTGCAGCGTGACCTCAATTTGTTTCCACTCTCTCTGGTAAGAGTTTACATTTGTCATAGTGATGGAATTAATGTCATGGGAGGGTATGCTAATTAGAATTGGAGGAGGATTGTTTTGGCCTCTAAAGCGCTGAAAGAACAAAGTCAAGGTCCCACAGAGTCACAGGAGAACAATGTGCACAACAACCCACACAAAGGCTTTAACTAAAGAATGAGGTCCCTGAAACAGAATAGCCCAGGTGGAGATTTGCCCCTTGATGGTACTCAAGGCCAGATGCTGGCCCTGAGAAGACTGAAAAAAAATGACAGAATGTGCTCTCTGGGGTACTTAACATAATAGAATTCTCACCAATGCAAAGAGCCTTTCAGGTATTAAAGCCAGCAACCATGAAGCAGAATGGTGGACTGGCCCTTTTTCCAGGTGATCTGGAAGAGCCCACGGAGTACCATGTCAGCATGGGCCAGTTAGGTATGCCCTTCATCTTGATTCTGCACAGCGCACAAAAGAGGAGCTGTAAAGAAGGAAAGATTTAACTGATCTGTGGGAGTCACCAAAGCATCCAATGGAAAGGCCTGAAGGTCCCTGATCTGGTGACAAATCTGTTCAGTTTGTTATTGAACCCTGCATCTCAAAAATGCACAACCTGCATCCCCAAAGGATGGCAAAAAAGTTCAGAACATCTCCTGGTAGATTGTCCATTTTCTCAGATGCAGACACTGGTGGCTGAGAAGACCCCCCTTCCATGCCTGGGATGTGGATGAAGGACAGGGTTGGAACTTGCAGTTTTGCCCAAGTGAGAATCAAGTCCCCCTCTCATTAAGCAGCACGGCATTTGGTACTTGATATGGGCCACTTCTGTAGCATTGTCATACTAAATACTGGTCAAGTGACCTTGCAGCTGAGAGGTCCAGCATGGAGTGGACAACAGAATTTCCCTGAGCTCCAGGATGTTGATGGGAAGCCAAGCATCCTCAAACAAGTTCACTGCACTGAGAGGACATTCAGGTCTCCTCTCCAATGTGATAGACTAGCATCCCTCATCAGAACTTTCCACATCTTTGGTAAAGGGTTTCTGTGACTCCAGGACAGGATTGGAAATCCAAAACGCCAAGGAGAGTCTGGTCTTGCAAGTCAGATACTTGGGGAGGTCTAAGGACCACATCTGTTTATCTTAAAACTACCAGAATGTGAAGTTGTAAAGGACTGGAGAGAAACTGAGAGTATGAACAGCCTCAAAGGAAGCTACCTTCAGGCACTCGCATAGGCATGAATCAAGAGCTGCCCCCAGTGGTGTAACTAGAACCTTCAGGGCCCCGATGCAAGAAACCATGAAGGCCCCTGAACCCCAGCCAGGGCCCTTCCCTCAGAGTCCAGTGGTGGAACTCCTGGGCGTGGTCACAGGTATGACCTTTGTGAGCCCTGTAGTTCCACCACTGGTATCAGTAGTTTTTTTTTATTATTTTTTTTTTTATTTTTAGGTGCCCCATTGGGGGACTTTCCCTAGGCAGGATGGGGTCCCTGTCCCCAGCAGAGATGAGGTCCTTTTCTCCAGGGCAGATGAAGTTACTGCCCCAGGTGAGAAGGGGTCCCTGTCCCCAGGGGAGGTGGGGGACCCTGTCCCCAGGGGGAGATGGAGGGGCTATGTAATGGTGTGTGGGGGATGGGGTCCTCTCACTCACCATGACCAAGCTGCAGGCTGCACACTCATCCATGTTGGCCTGGGCTCCATCCAGTGTGCTGGACGGGTGATCAGCATATCTCCCAGAAAGACCTTTCATCATCTGTGTATGACTGGGGGAGGAGGGGGGGCTGGCAGACAAGCCTGCCATGTCCTCCGGGGAGCCGGCTCTCATAGGGCTGCACTGCATCTGTGTGCTTAAAGTTTGTTTACTCGGGAGAAGTATGCAGTGCAGTGTGGGCCGGACTCAGGGGGGGGCGGGACTCTGGCTGGGGAGAACAGACATCGGACTGAGCGGCAATGCATGGAGCAGGAGAGGGGTACTCTGAGGAGCCGGCCAAAGACACAGGTCATGCGGGGAATGCACAACTAAAGAGCAGCCAGTGCAATAGTCGAGCATGGAGCTCTGCTAGTCACCATCCACCTCCAGCCACCTGTGTGCATGGTGCACTGGTACCCCTAGCTGCCTATGCTGCTGCCGGCCATATGTAGAGGGGGCTGCATGGGCCCCCTGCATCACAGGGCCCAGTTGCGGTCGCGACTGCTGCACCCCCTATAGTTACGCCCCTGGCTGCCCCTTTGACCAAAGGGTCTGGGTATGAGAGCAGAGGGACAGCAAATTGTACTGGTGCCGGAAGGTCCTGTTCAGGCCCATATCTAATATCAGACCCACCTACTCCATTATTGAGTCCAGGAACAACTTATGAAGGTAGAACATGCATCTGAATATCTTCACTGTCTTCTGACCATTGGCTCACAGGGCTTGGGAGGACTATGAGGGCTATCCAGGGTGCCATGAACAGACCAAGGGAGAAGGCAGCAAATTGGTAATAGTTGTTGTGTGTCAGCAAAATGCAGACAGTGTTGATGGAGGAAAGATGAAGATGTGCACATTAGCTCCCTTAATGTCCACAGAGGCCAGAAAGTCCAGGTGGAAGAGAGGCAATGACAAACGTGTGCAGTTCTATGTAGAACTTATGAACATGCAGGCATAAGTTGAATGTTTTCAGATCCAAAATGAGCTGAGTGTTTCCATTTGCCTTAGAAACAGTAAACAGGTTTGAGTAAAAACCCTGAAATCTTTCCTTGTTGTTTTTAACTATAGTAATGACTCTGACTGAAGCTGCTGCATAGAAGACCTGAAGCGGCTACTTTACACTGTAGCAAAGTATCATTCCTTCAGTGTTGTCACAAGAAGAGATATAATAAAATATTTACAAAAATGTGAGGGGTGTACTCACTTTTGTGAGATACTGTATACATACAATGACTACATTACATGAACACAATAAACCTGAAGCAAATTGAATGAGAGCACTGCTCACAGGAACCCGATGAATCATAGATGACTAGCATTCATATGTTACCAGGAAGTAAGCTTACACACCGATACAGATGGTAGGAGTCTATTAAAAGTAATGTCTGCAGCGTCAGTATCAGTTTTTCTGGAACTGATTACAGCATGCCCCATACAGCAATTATGTGTTAAGTGCAAGTAAAGCTAAAACTTATTGGCTGGCTTAAGTAAAACAGTACTTTTTCATTAATGAGCTAAAGTTTAAAAAAAAAGTAAAAAATAAGTTTACACACGATAGCCCAAACTTTTTTTTAAATCTTTTTAACGTCTGCAAAGAGTGGAGAAACTTTTGAACCACTATAAATTTATTTAATTTGTTGTTTGTGTTCCCAGAGGAAACATTTCCCTTGTCTCATGAGCCGATGTCAAGGGTATTGGAGACATGGGACGACTGTAAATCTCTCCACTAGGGACAGCAACTAAAACCTTTTTATATCTTATTTCTTATCTAGGGAATGTGAAATCTTCCGAGCTGGGCCACAGAAAAATATCCAGAAACAGAACAGAGAAGGGTTAAACCACTGCCAGTTTTCTTTTTGCTGTCTGTATCCCATTTGGGAGGTTTTTTCTTTATTTCCATTGCCAGAGAAACAGAAAATCTCTCCAATGTGAGGGGAAATTACCATGTTGCCATTGGAAACAAGCATCCCCATTGGAAGGTTTCTACTTCCTGTTATAATAACTACTGTAACCTTTTGTACTTTCTGCCAGTGACTACGGTAATCAGTACTAAGAATATAATCAGAGGGGACAGAGCAACGAAAAACTGACGTATGTCCTATTCTTCCATAGTATCCAAAACAAACATGACATAAAATAATGTGTAGAAGAAACAGAAATCTTGAACAATATTTGACAATCATGGCTTGCCATATCTGTGTGGATATAAACATGTGGTGGGCTTGTGCTCAGGACAGCTTTCCTTTAAGACCTCTCTGTTTCCCTTTGTTATGCCTCAGGCTGGGTTCACACTGATACTACATGACAGTCATAGGACTATCATCCTACTGTGCTCTGCGACATCAATCCTACATAGGTCCTACATCCATCCAAATTGAATGAACAGGACACTACTTTGATCCAACTTTGTAATAGTATGATATGTCCTTTGACCAATCAAAACAATCCCAGAGTGTCCAATTCCTTTTACTGCAGCTGCAATCATAATGTCGGATGTCACAAGTCGGATGGTTAGGACAAGGATCCTACTTTGACCCGACTTCAATGTTAGTCAATGGGCTGAAGTAGGACCAAAGTCGGACCAAAGTAGTGCAGGGAGCATTTTCAAAGTCAGACCAACTTGTGTCATGCCAGTTAAGACAGCTCTCATAGGAAACCATTGATTTACATACGTCATGCGCTTCCAAAGCCGGAGCGTTTGTTGTACCGGTGTGAACCCGGCCTCATATACACAATGAGAAAATCAGATGAAAAATACCACTTTCAAAGCGATCGTACAATAATATGATCATTAGTACACAGTTTTCGAGAGCCGATCACAATAGTTCATGCAAAATTACCTAAAAGGACAGCAAGAAAATTCTGGTATCATACAAGAAAAATTAACAATTTTCATTTAATCAGTACAGTATTCGTCTGAAAAAAGTGGCCAAGACCACCACCTATGCTCAGAAACGAAAGAATACATCACTTCTGAAGTTGTATTCTGTTGTATGAGAATTTTTGTAACCTCTTCATTTTTGATATGAGACTAGTATAAAAACAGACAATCATTTGTACGATATTCTCATGGTGTGCACGAAGCTTGCCATCAGGACTAAGCTATCTAGGATGTCCAGCTGTCTTCCAGCAGCCCTTCATTGGCCATTAAGCCTACTCATTAACTACTTCGGAAATACACAAAGTTTTCCCTTTAAGTGGGACTTTAAAGTCCCACTTAGAGGAAAATTGCATTTCAATATGTTTTAGGGGCGTGGGTTGATCACCTTTAATGTTTGCAAAAATAGCATCATTTAGCTAATTCATTAACTACTTCCAGACCGCCTACCACACATATACTGTGGCAGGGCGGCCCAGCTGCGCAAAACAACGTACCAGTACATTGTTCACACTTCCTGGTCAGGGGCGCGTATGCGCCACTGGCGACCCGCTCTGATTGGGCACAGCGGGCCCAGTGGCCACCCCTGATCGTTCAGGGGCATGACAGAATGGCGGTCTGCCTATGTAAACAAGGCAGACCTTGGTTCTGTCACAGAGGAAGAGAGAGATCTGTGATTCCTACTAATTAGGAACACCAATCTCTCTCTTCGTCTAGTGTCAGCATCCCGCACACAGTTAAAAAGCACACATAGTGAACACATTTAATCCTTCAATTGCCCCTGATGTTAACCCCTTCCCTGCCAGCGTCAATTATACAGGGTCAGTGCATTTATTTATTTTTTTGCACTGATCACTGTATTGGTATCACTGGTCCCCAAAAAGTGTCACTTGGTGCCCAATTTGTCCACTGCGATGTCGCAGTCCCACTAAAAATCAACGATCGTGACGGTCTTGCCTGCCCAAATCTACAAAACTATTTTTTTGCATTTCAGCTTACCAACATCTATAACTGGTTGCACTCTGCTCCTCTGTCACCCTCCTTTCTGCTTTTTTTGGCCTTTTCACCTCTCTGCAACATGAACTACACAGATCAATTGGTTTAGATATGCTCAGTGTTCCCCTCTTCTCTTCTCGTGTCGCCACGGGTCCCTTTATGGACTAACCCCAATCTCTCTGGGTTCTATGGTCATCCCTACTTACTCTAGTGGGGTCGCTATGGTGTTACCCATATCTCTCACATCGTAAATAATATCTTTGTATCCTTTGAAGCCCTAAAAAGGTAGTCACGGTGTGGATAATACATTTTCCTTTAAATACCTTTTGTTTTGCCATGCTACCCAGACGCAGTTTGGGACTCTGACCTTGGAGCTCATGGAATCCCCACTGGAGGATTTATTATCCTATCCAGAAGTCACTAAATTGGTATCTACCTTTTATAGTTGTCTTCAACTGGCAGGGACCAACCCATTTTAGAATTCCTATTGCAAGTGGCTTTTGTGACTGCCTGAGCTTTCAGAGGAGGGTTGGGAGGAAGCCACTGAAGTTTGTTTTAAGGATATGATTAGTACAGATCAATTTATCCAATTTAAGTTTATTCATCATTTACACTACACCCCAGCTAAACCCGATTGGATGGAATTTGAAGCTGCTGTCAATTTTCCTCTATGTGGACTTGCTGGGGCAGATCTGCTTCATGTTTTGGAATTGTCCAGGTCTAAGGATTTTTTGACAGGAATTATAAAAAATTTTTGAAAATACAATTAATATTCCAATACCTCAAACCTTAGGAGTTGCACTGTTCGGTATTCTAAATGACTTCTTTCCAAGGACTCATGCTCATATTTTGTTACGTATGTTACCATTTTATGCACGTAATTAATGCACGTAAGTAATTTTGTTACAATGGAAGGATGCTAATCCACCCACAGATTCAAGGGTATCCAAGTTTAAATTAATTTATAAGGGCAGGGCGTGCTCTAAGAAATTTACTCAAATATGGCAAACATGGTTGGACGTGTCTAATTCCTTTTTGGGAGCAGTTCTATCCTCACAAATTAAGGGGTCTATATGTTTCTAATATTTGGTTGTAATCACGGTTGGGATTAGCTACTTTAGGATTCCAGTCGCAATTTGTTGGCCAATCAAGGGACTATGGCGATGTTAATACAATCTTATTTTATTGAAATAGAAGAAGCAAGATAGAGAAAATACAAAATAAACAAACATACTCAATGTACAATGATACGTAAACAGAAAAATCCAGCTCTGCTACAGTGGTGTCAAACTATCACTAGGTTAAAGTGAGTTGTTGAGCTTCGGTTTGTTTAGTATGGTGTAAGAGCCTGTATACCTACAATGTCTAGTCCAAGTTAAAGTGGGTGTGTGCGCACCACTATATACTCAACAAGTGATGCCCACTCATTACAGGTAGGCTAGGGCTATTGTTTTTAATCTGACCACGTTCTCTCTGGGGGGAAGCTCTGCGTGTGCCACCATTCCGGTCTAATGAGTCTAGAGGTCATGAATTAAATAATCGGGTAGTACTGCAACATGTAAAGGGGAGGGAAGAAAAGGGGAAGAGAGTAAGGAAAGAGGGGTCAGGACAGTAAAGAGCTTAGGGGTCAAGAGGTAGACATTCCACCCTGGTTACACAGGTGTATCGGTAAAGTCCTCTGTGGCCCATGGGATAAATTCTGAGGAATATCGAAACATAGACCACGAGGTCCAGGTCTTGGAGAATTGTTCCTCCCTACCCGTTTCCTGTGACAACATTCATTCCAAACTATTCATTTGGTCCACTTCAATTGCCCAATCCCCCAGGGAAGGCATGCCCGTCATCTTCCAATGTCTGGGCAACACCATTCTAGCAGCCGCCAAAAAGTGACGCAGAACATCTTTCTTGACTGACTTAAGTGGTCCCGGGAGCAGAGATAGCAGAGCTACCTCAGGAGAGGGAGTGATTGAGGTCGCCATGAGTCTGCAGTACAAGTCGAGGATCTTTTGCCAGAACTTCCTCACAGGGAGGCATTCCCATCAAATGTGAAGTAAGGTTCCCTTAGTTGACAAGCAACGCTAGCAGGTATCCAGAAGCGTCGAGTTTATCCGATGCAAAGTCGAAGGGCATCTGTACCAACGGGTCAACAGCCTGAACCCCTTTTCTTGAGAATTGGAGGCTAAGGACATTTTGTGAGTCAGTATGAAGCACTTTTGCCAGTCTACAGGCGAGGTGGTGTGGCCCAGGTCTTCCTTCCATGCTTGTGTGTATGGGGGAAGGTCAGGATTATAAGCCATATGTAAGAGAGAATATAATTGAGAGACTACATGTGTAAGGGGGTGGCCTGGAGCAGCATGCTCTCCAAGTCTGTTAAGTCAGTGAGTACATCAGGTAATGAAGGGAAGGTACAAATTAAGGAAATCACCTGTTGCCTCTACAGCCAATGCGTCGAGGCATGAGAAGATGGGTCGGAGGCAACGTCATGAGTCAGAGAGGGGTCTGAACGTAGGAAGTCGTCTGTGGTCCTCCTCACACTAAGGTCCAAAACTTGCTCCCTGGAGGGCCGGTGGAAAATCCGGAGTCCCAAACAGAGGAGTCATGGGTCCCTTCAGGGGAGATAGGGTCTTGGAGGAATTCATTCGGGTCCAGATTTGTATGGTTTGTCGGGTGTATGGTTTGTCGGGTGTATGGTTTGTCGGGTGAGGTATCTCTCCTTTCAGGAATTCAGTAGGTGTCCACGGCAAAGCACAGAGATCTATTGGGTTAATATGGCTCTCTATCTGTACCCACAATTTGGAAGAGGAATGGTGGAACCAGTATACGCGTGAGCACATCTGCTCTATAGTAAATGGAGGCGTCTGGGGCTCCAGCTCCGCCACGAATCTTGGGGAGCAATAAGGTCTCATAGCGTATCCGGGACGAGCCCCTCCCCAAATAAAGGAGGAGAATAATTGGCGGAGCTTCTTGTAAACCAGGAGGGTATGGAAATGGGAATTGTTTGGAACAATTAGAGAAACCGAGGAAGGACGTCCATTTTTAGGGCATTCACTCTGCCTAGCCATGATAGGCATTTCTTATTGTAGTTTGAGAGATCCGTCTTGGTTCTAAGCAGAAGGGGTGCATAGTTCAATGAGAATAATTGGGATTTCTCCATAGGTATATGGATTCTGAGGTAGCGGATGGAGGTAGAACCTGTTTTAAACGGGTACCTAGCGGAGACCTGGCGGAGGACCTTCTGGGACAGTGAGATGTTCAGGATTTCTGATTTAGTATGGTTTACTTTGAAATTGCTCAGCATGCCAAACCTCGTGAATTCCTGCATTATATATGGTAAAGATATATGGGGTTGGGTTACAAACAATAGCAGGTCATCTGCGAAGAGCACCAGTTTAGAATGAGTGGGGCCTATCGATACACCTGAGATAGTGAATAAAATAGGCCTTCACGCTACTATTTGCAGGTGAAAAATATGAATAAAAAACCGGGTAATAATATACCTCATAAATGAAATCAATATGCGAATAAAGTAAAATATGTTAAACAAAAAATAATACAATGAATAAGTGCACGTGCAAATATCGCAATAGAGTGCTAAAAACTGCAGCTGGACCTGATAGCGTTACACAAAACTACCAAACAGAAAAAATAACAATAGAAAATGGTCATGTGCAAATCCACTATAATCATACATAAAGTGCTACGTGCTAAAAAAAAATAATATATATTGTTAAATATATAAAAAGCAGGCATAAAATAAAGTCCATATAATAGATAGAAGTATTCAAAACAGTTCTTTAGAAAAACAGCAGGTAAAAGGTACTTCTAAAACACAGGAGACTAAGGGCTCCCAGAACTCTCACCTCCAATTGCAGAAAAGTAGGCACATCAAGCAAAGCAAAAAACCTCCATTCTTGTTAATAGCCACCAGGGGGTCCTCAGTTATGGCTGACTAGGGAACAATATTCTCCACACTGGGCCACAAGGGGGCCATGTATCCCTGTGCCGACTGTCTTGTAACTGCAGGTGGTGGTTTCCACAGGAGTATGTAGCTCCAAAAAATATTAACATGGAGACATGGACATTGTTCCCTAGTCAGCCATAACTGAGTACCCCCTGGTGGCTATTAACAAGAATGGAGGTTGTTTGCTTTGCTTGATGTGCCTACTTTTCTGCAATTGGAGGTGAGAGTTTTGGGAGCCCTTAGTCTCTTGTGTTTTAGAAGTACCTTTTACCTGCTGTTTTTCTAAAGAACTGTTTTGAATACTTCTGGCGCCATTGAACAAGATTTTGATATCTATTATATGGACTTTATTTTATGCCTGCTTTCTATATATTTAACAATATATATTATTATTTTTTTTTTAGCACGTAGCACTTTATGTATGATTATAGTGGATTTGCGCAGGATACACCTGAGATGTTGGGGTTATTGCGTAAGGCTATTGCTAGGTGTTTCATGACAAGGACATAAAGAAGGGGAGATAGAGGGCAGCCCTGCCATGTTTCATTAAGAATGGCAAATGCAGGTGACAGTGAACCATTTACCCGAATTCTGGCGGAAGGTGAGGAGTAAAGGGACATAATTCGGGATAGCATTTTGGGACCCAGGCCATCTGCTGCAGAGACATCCGAAGGAATTGCCAGTCGACCCGGTCAAATGCTTTTTTGGCATCGACCATCAAAAGGCAGAGAGGGATTTCATGGGTGCGGGCATAGTCGGTAAGAAGCAGGGTTTTCAGGGTGTTATCCCTTGCCTCGTGGCCACTTACAAAACCCACCTGGTCCAGATGTATAAGGCGGGGGAGCAGCGGTTGCATTCTAGTAGCTAATATTTTGGCATATATTTACAGGTCCACTCCAATTAATGAAATGGGCCTATAATTTGCGCACAAGGTAGGGTCCTTATCTGGTTTTGGGATAATGGTAATGTGGGCTTTGAGCATTTGTGGAGGAAACGCTGAGCCTTCCAATAAGGAGTTAAACACCGTAGCCATAAAGGGGGTCAGTAAAGGAGCAAATGTTTTGTAGAATTTAGGGGTAAAACCGTTGGGTCCTGGGCTCTTCTACAGTATCGCCATCTAGTCTAGGGAGCTTAGTTTCCTCAATATAGGACTGTCCGTCGGGCTCAGAAGTATGGGATGGGCTAGAGGTGATGCCGGTGGGTAGGTTGTACAGTGTTTGGTAGAAATCTCGGAATGTTTGTGATATCTTGGAGGGCTCGTTAAGCATTTCCCCAGAAGGGCCCCGAATATGAGGTATAAATGTGGAAGACGTGATTGGGTGAAGGGCGTGAGCCAACAATCTACCGCATTTATCTCGTAATCGGTACTGATGCAAAGCCTCCATGGCAATTCCCAGAATGGCGTGGAAGGGATCAATAGTGTCAAATAAATAGGCGAGTGGTCAGACCAGACCATTGAGTCTATTTCACATTCAGGTGACCAATCTAAGCAGCTATGGTCAAGAAGAAAGTAGTCGATACGACTATAGGAGTGATGGACCTGTGACAAATGAGTATAATTGCAATTTGTTGGAAACAGAACCCGCCAGATGTCGATTAAACGGAGGTCGTATATGGCCCGCTTAAAAGCCCTCAACTTAGTAAAGGAGATGGATGAGCGAGAGGTTGAGGAGTCTAAGAGTGGGTCTAGGGGAGCGTTAAAATACCCGCCTATGATTAGCTTACCTTCTGCAAAGTCTAACAAGATCTTCATGTATCGTAGAGCAGTCGAGATTTGGTTAGTGTTTGGTAGGTAGAGATTGGCTATAGTGAATTTGGTGCCCCATAGGGAGAACTTTACAAACATATACCTTCCCTGGGGGTCCGAGAGCTGGTCTATCAGTTCAATCGGGAGCGTTTTGTGGAAGGCAATAGAAACGCCTTTAGTTTTCTGAGAGGGGTTTGTACTGTGGAACCATCTGTTGGAGCAGGAAGGGGTGGAGTTTGTGTGGAAATGCGTTTCCTGTAACAGTAACACGTTGACCTGTTGTTTATGCATTTGGTAGACGATTTGTCCTCTCTTGGATGCAATATTAAGGCCATTAACATTGTAAGAGCAATACTTCAGGTGAGGACGAGATAGTACTGTGTGGGCCATAGTGGAATGAGGATAAGAAAATCAGGTTATAGACAGTGGGGGGAGGAGAAGGAAAGAGGGAACTTATAAGGTAGCAAAAAGCGTACTAGTACACAACTAAGTAAGGAGGACACCTAGGTAAGGAGCCTAGCAAATCTAAGGAGTCCATAAGAACGGGACACCCCGTGAAAATTCACGTATATAGGTACTATTCGTGCCCGGCCTATTGAGGGTGGAGGGTCGAAGCAGAGAACCTGAGCCGTGAGCCCAGTAGCATGACAGGCATGTATAACTTTACTGAGGCACATCAATATAACAAGACATTAAAACAGAGCACATATCAGGTCCTCCATGAAAGGGGGTGACGGTCCGCACGGGCAATAGCTCCATACCAGCCCGCCCCCCCTCCGCAGAGGAAATAGTCCGCGAGACACCCCACAGGAAGGGAGCAAACACCTGCAACACAAGTTATCCACATACCCCAACAGGGGGCCCAGAGATCAAATCCGTGCAGTAATACTGAGAGCATGTTAGGGTGAAACTATCCGGTGTATAAGAAACCGTGAGTAGACAACCATGGAAGCCCACGTGGATCGTGGAAAGAGACCGCGGACCCGGTCAGTCCATCTGTCGCCCCTCCATCCGTATCCAGGTGGGCCATTACCGCTAAACACCTAGAGATTATACCTGTACAGTAAATACTTTTAGAAACTCAACATTTGCATAACTAAGTCAAACATTAGCTGCTTGCTGTTCCATTGCCTCTCCCAAACCCCAGCCAGGTACAATACACTAGCAAAGGACAGGGAGAAGGTCCGTCATTTTGGTGCACCAGCTGTCTTGAGGCATTGGTTTATGTAGCCGACCACCCCATTTCCCATCGTGGCATAACCACCAGAATATATGGAGGAGCAAGTAAGATGAGAGGAGGGGAGAAACAACAAAAAAAGAAAAGCTTCCCCAAAAAAGAAAAATTGCGGTCTGTCCAGGAGACAAGGGATAGGCATAATAATGAGATGATGCTAGTCATACGATGAGCATTGAGATAAGTCCAAAAAGATTCTTGGAGCTTCTTTAATCTTCTGGAGATGTAGGATGACGTGGTCCAGGATCAACAGAGTGTGATGCGTACCTCGGATGTCTGTGGCGTTGTGGGAGAGGGTCATGTGTTTGTACCCTAGCACGGTCGTCTGGCGGGTCCAGCCAGTTAGGTACATCAGTTGGATCTTGCTCCAAAAAGCTGAAAAAGGCTGGAAGTTGATCCGGATCAGAGAGGACATATTTATGCTCGGCCCTGGTCACCTTGATGCTGAAGGGGTGCCCCCAAGTGTACGTTGCTCCGGCTTGATGTATCAGGTCTAGCAGTGGGCGGACCATTCGGCGCATGTGGAGAGTGTTGCGAGAAAGGTCTGGTTATAGGTGGATAGCTGAACCGTCAAAGTCCACAGGACCCAAACGCCATGCTTTGCGCATAATTTCCTCTTTAAGGGTGAAATAGAGAACCCTGCATAGGACGTCACGTGGCGGTCACTATGTTCCCTCCTGGGCCCCCCACTCTGTGCACCCGGTCTATCTCAATAGGGGACGAAGTCTCTCTTCCTAGGACTAGATTGAGAATGGCAGTGACAGATGGTTTCAAGTCCATACCCGCCGTGGCCTCCAGTATGCCCTGTAGTCGTATGTTATTCCTGCGGCTCCTATTCTCCCCGTCTTCTATGCGTAGTTGGTGTTGGTGAATACGGTGCAGTTGTTCCTTGGAGGCCCGCTCAAGGGACGTGATGCGGGCTGGATAGTCAGATTAAGTATCAGTTAGGGCAGAGATTGTGGTCTGATTAGTGGAGACCTGCTGTTGGATGGCCTGAAGGTCTTTGTGGAGTGAGGTCTCCATTTTGACCGCCCAGGACTCAAACTCCGCTCGGAAGGCCGCCAAAAGAGTCAAGGCTTCAGATCTAGGTAATTCTCTTGAGATTTGAGGGGCCTCGACTCCAGGGCCTACATCTGGAGGCGGGACAGTAGAGGTGCCAGAGCTGGACGCCACACTTGGAAGGTCCGAGTGCTGGGTCGGGGGGTCATCTGATTCATCGCCGCTGTCCGTTGCCGGTTGAGTAGGGGGAGGAGGTTTGCACTTCCCTGGGTTACGTGTGGGTGCCATCCTGTCTTTGGGAGTGCCAGGATCGGACTGAGATGTGCGGAGCAGGTATAGCTGGATTGTGCTCCGTTATAGATCCGCTGATTCATTCGATCGAGAGCTGTGCGTGGACATGCTTTTCAGGGATGTGCAATGTCTGAAGTATAGCCTGTCCGCTACGGGCAGTCACGGGACTCAGCAGATCATTTCTTTAGCCAGACATGATCGTTTTGTTTCTCGGCGGAGTTGTATGGACAGAAACCCCAGGTGGGCACTTATCTTACTGGACTGCTTTTGTGGCTGTGTAAGTAGAGATCCAGGCTCGTAGGGATGAGGGACCTCAGGAGTGTGTGTGCATACAGCAGCTTGGGTGAACCAAGATGGCCGCCTTTCTTGGTTTCTGGGACCATATCAGCAGCCCGTGCATTAATGGGGGGTAGAGCTTTGAGGGTATCCCCCATCTATGCCCACAGACTGCCAGGCCAGGATGTCTCAGGGGATTAGTAAGTCTAGGATGGGGCCCAGAAGAGGAGACGGGGGTGTAGCAAAATGGCCGCCACTCTAAGACTCAGTAGCCAGGGCCCCAGCTGTAAATACAGCCAGATAAAAGTGTATGCCCCCTTAATAACACCTTTGGGGGGTCTCTGCTGGTCAGGTTAGAGTGCTCCTGGGGGTGGATGGGGACGGATTAAGCACAGGGAAGTCAGAGAGGCCACTGGGTGTACCAAGATGGCCGCCGTCACTTACCAGGGCCCTTCTGGCTGATCCTGGGGCGACTTAGGGAGGACTTCGGGCCCCAGGTGGCAGGCTGGATGTCGCTGGGCTTTACAAACCGCCAGAGCACGGCCTCCGGGTGGAGCCAGATGGCCGCCGCTCCTTGCTGCAGGCCGAAGCCTCAGACTTTCCCGCCGGGCGGTCGGATCTCCGTGAACGGCGAGCCCGTTCCAACTTCTTGCCACAGCCTCCAGTGGGGTCTGTCACGCTCCAGCGGACGGGAAAGCCCTGGGTGTGCGCTCTATTAGAGGAGCTCACCCCAGGCATGTCCACTCGGGTCTCCGCTCAGCCACGCCCCCCTATGGCACTGTTATGTATGTTGTATGAATGAGATTATGAGTGTGTGCTTGATCTTTTCCCTCTAAGGGGTTCTCAGCCCCCATGATTTCTGTGAGGTACCACTGATGTTCCTCCTCCTTCCCTCACCCATCTCCATTATTCTACTTGGGAATGAGTGGGTTCTGGAAGGGATAGCCTTGGTTTAACCCTTTTATAGTATAAATCTGTACACTGGTGATATTTTTATTAATATTACACACGATTTATATAGCGCCAACAGTTTACACAGAGCTTTTTACAATGTGGGGGGGGGGGGGGGCAGCACAATTACAGTACAGTTCAATACAGAAGGGACAGGAAGGCCCTTCTCATAGAGCTTACATTCTAAAGGGAGGGGGTGGTGGTACAATAGGTAATAGATGCAGGGAATGATTTGATGGGGTGGCTCGGGGACAGTTGTTAGGTGGGTGTGGGATAGGCTTCCCTGAATAAGTGAGTTTTCAGGAATCTCCTAAAGGTGGACATACCGGGGCAGGGAGTTTCAGAGGATGGCAGAGGCTCTGGAGAAGTCCTGAAGGTGAGCAGGGGAGGAGGTAATAAGGGAGCTAGAGAGCAGGAGGTGAGGGGACGATTTGGGCGATCTATGCAGATGAGGTCAGTGATGTAGTGGATGGCCTTGTATGTTGTGGTTAGCATTTTGAATTTTATACAGTGGGGTAGGGCATGCCAGTGAAGGGATTGGCAGAGAGGAGAAGCAGTCACAGATCAGTTAGTGAGGTGTATTCATTTAGCAGCAGCAACATTCATAGACTGAAGGGGGGATTTTTACTGACTGTCTCTTCCAATGATGCCTTCTATTTTGTGTGATGTTTTCTTGTTTGCTTTTATGAAAAAGAAAATTTTCAAAAAAAAACACCTATTTAAAAAAAAAAAAAAAAAAGTCCCTAAATTTAACCCATAGCTTGTAGATGCAATAACCGTTGCATAAACCAATCAATATAGGCCAAATGGGATTTCCTTTCTACCAAAAATATGTAGAATACAAATTGGCCTAAATTGATGAAGAAATTAGATTTTTTTTTTTTTACATATTTATTGGACATGCGTTATAGCAGAAAGTAAAAAAAATAATAATAATATAGGATTTTTGTACTCACCATAAAATCCTTTTGTCTGAAGTTCATCGACGGACACAGAAGCTCTTCTTGAACTTAGGGTTATAGCTCCCTTTTAGGAGATGACTAGGCAGAAAGTGTTAAAAACAGAAACACTTGCACAGTACCACCCAGGGGGCGGTCCTACTGGCTATAACCCCCTCACACTTCATCCAGCAGCTCAGTTTGTCATAAGCCGCACAAACAGAAATAGGAGGGGTGAGTGCTGTGTCCGTCAGTGAACTTCAGAGAGAAGGATTTTACAGTGAGTACAAAAATCCTATTTTCTCTATCATTCATTGACAGACACAGCAGCTCTTCCTGACCCAAGCAGTGTCAAAGAAACGAGGGTGTCATGGTTATGCAATAGAGTTTCGTCTGCTTACCTGTCTCCATGTGTTCATCTCTAGAGACCAGCCGACCCTCACCTGACTGCTTTTGTAATCCATCCTCTGGCATGACTCCACCCTAGCTCCTATCAGAGAACTCTATATTAACCTGTGCACTGCAGGCCAACCCTGCTGATCAACCTTTGTGCGTTAGCTTCCTGTTACCTGCTGTGTGCTCTGCTGTTGTTCCGTTACCGACTTTGGCGTGTCCTTGACTATCCCTGTTTGCCTGTGATCCTGACCTTTTGGCGTGTCCCTGACTATTCCTGTCTGCTTGTGGCCCCAACCTTGGCTTTGTCTCTCACCATCCCTATCCTCCTGTTGCCTACTGTGGGTGTGAGCTGGGGGACCCTGGGGGTCGCGCCCTGGAGCCAGTTGCAGCCAAGTCCATCCTCACCACTAGAGGCTCTGGTGAACACCTGCTGGCTCTTAGACTCCGCGCCCCAGGGAATCTTATGCTCTAACCCCGGTGGGATCCATCTTGGTGTTCTGGCGGCCCTGCCTTCCTATCACCTTGACCCCCGTCCACAGCAGTCAGCTGTAGGGTCCACAACCTTGCGGTGCACTCCTGATCCCTACGGTGTGCATCTGTCACCTGGCCTCAAGGTGACCTGACAGAGGGGTGGGAACAGCAAACAACAATAACTCCACCCAAAACAGCCAGAGCTCCTCAACGGAGGAGCTGCAACCTTAAACAGCTGCCTGCAAAACCTTGCAGCTGAAGCAAGCATCCAAAGATGCACTCACATCAAGCTTGTAAAAGTGTGAACGGATGACCAGGTCGCCACTTTACACACCTGAGAAACAGACACTTGACGTCAGAAAGCCCAGGAGGCACCAATTACCCTGGTAGAATGCTCCGTGACAGGAAAGGGAGGCGCCCGTCCCCTTATGGCATAAGCCTGAACTACAGTCTGTCTGATCCACGAGATGGTGGCCAATGAGACCGCCAGTCCCTTCTTTGGACCAGCCACTGATACAAACAATGAGTCCAACCCCCGAAAAGGAGCCGTAGCAGACCATGTCCAGAGAATGCAAAGCCACTTCTTTAGGGTGCGACGGCCGAGGACATAAGAATGGAAGCACAATGTCCTCATTTAGATGAAAGGCCGAAACAACCTTTGGAAGAAACAAAGGCTGCAGACACAGCACTGCCTTATCCTTGTGGAGGATCAAGTAGGGAGACTTGCAAGACAAGGCCGCCAACCCAGACTAGAAAGACCACCTTCTGAGAGAGTGTCAATAAGGGAATCTCCCTAATGTTTTCAAACGGCAGTTTCTGAAGCACGAGAGCACCAGATTCAAATCTTATGGAGGTAGCGGTGGCCGGATTGGAGGGGCCACATGTCGAACACCCTGAACAAATGTACTCACCAATGAATGAACCGCCAAGGGTTGCTGAAAAAAAAAAAAGACAGCCAAAGCTGATATCTGCCCCTTAATGGTGCTTAATGCAAGTTTCTGATCCACTCCTCGCTGAAAAAAACAGCAGGATCCTGGAAAGTGAATATGTACGCCAGGGATGTCCAAACTTTTTTCAAAGAGGGCCATATTTGATGAACTGAACATGCGTGAGGGGCAACCATTTTGCCTGACATTCTTTGAACCATTAAAATTCGGTCTAAGTGTGTTCGTCCGAGCACTAATACACTGCCCAACAAGAATTCTCTTGCCTTTGTAGCTGTGTGTGGTGAAGAGATGAACTCAAGTGTATTATTTGGATACACCGTATTTATTGGCGTATAACACGCACCTTCACTTTAAGAGGGAAGCTTCAGAAAAATAAAAATATTAAAATTTTAAATAAAGAAATGTGAAGCAAAATAAGGGTCAGTGCCCATCTGCAGACCCACAATTGCTAGGAATGCAGCGCCCACAATTGCAATTGCCAGGAATTCACTCACCATTGCCAGGAATGCAGCCCCACAATTGCAATTACCAGGAATGCAGCCACCATTACCATCAGTGCAACCATGGAGGGCAGGACAAGCGACAAAGACATCCTACAGGAGAATTTCCTGTTTACACAACGGCCTCTTTAACCACTTGCCGCCCGCCCTATTACAAATTGACGGCGGCAAGGTGGTTTCGTTATCCTAACATCACGTCATATGACGTCCTGTAGGATACAGTGGAATCGCGCGCCCCCGGGGGCGCGCACCACGGCGATCGGGGATGACGCTTGTCCCTCGGACACAGCGCTTCCCCGATCAGGGTAAACAGCCAATGAAATTGGCTGTTTACCATGTGATCGGCTGTATCCAATAACAGCCGGTCACATGTCAAAACAAACCCGGCCGCGCGCAATGCGCGCCGCCGGGAGTGAACAGTACGCCGATCGGAGATGGTATATGTCCCTCGGACATATCCCCATCCCGATCTGGGTAAACAGCCAATGAAATGGCTGTTTACCCACGTGATCGGCTGTGTCCAATCACAGCCGGTCACAAGTGTAAACACAACAGGCAGTATCCAGGGATCTCTCCTTCTCTCTCCTCACACCGATCGTGAGGAGAGAGAAGGAGAGATCTGTGAGTTAGAACATTTCCATTTTATGATACTGTGCTCAATAATCAAAATCCCCAATAAAAGAGGACCTGTCACAGCCCATCAGGACCTGTCACAGCCCACCTGTCACAGCCCACCTGTCAAAGCCCATCAGGACCTGTCACAGCCCACCTGTCACAGCCCATCAGAACCTGTCGCAAGCCCATCAGAACCTGTCGCAGCCCATCAGGACCTGTCGCAGGCCAGCAGGACCTGTCGCAGGCCAGCAGGACCTGTCGCAGCCCGCCATCAGCACCCCCATCGGTACAGCTATCAGCACAGCCACCGCCATCAGCACCACCACCGTTACCGCCATCAGCACAGCCACCGCCATCAGCACAGCCACCACCATTAGCACCGGCATCAGTATCATCTGAATCTTTTTGCTATGTACATGCTATGTGTTGGAAATATCTTATAAATGGACAACTTTGTGTAAAAAAAAAAATGCATTTTCATTTTTTTCCCACTTTTTCTGAAAACTTCTGGAAAAAAATGAACCGTTAAAAAGACTCATTATGCCTCATAGATTATACGTTGGGGTGTTTGCTTTCCAAAATGGGGTCATTTTGTGGGCGTTTCCATTGTCCTGGTGCTCCAGGGCCTTCAAAACTGAGCTTGGTCATCATGAAATTATATGTGTAATTTTACTCCTAGAATGCCTGGAGGTGCTACTTGGATGTTAGGCCTCTGTATATGGCCAGGCTGTGTAAAAGTCTCACACATGTGGTATCGCCATACTCAGGAGGAGTAGCAGAATGTATTTTGGGGTGACATTTTTGCTATGTACATGCTATGTGTTTGAAATATCTTCTAAATGGACAACTTTGTGTAAAAAAAATGCATTTTCATTTTTTTCCCATGTTTTCTGAAAACTTCTGGAAAAAAATGAACCGTTAAAAAGACTCATTATGCCTCGTAGATTATATGTTGGGGTGTTTGCGTTCCAAAATGGGGTCATTTTGTGGGCGTTTCCATTGTCCTGGTGCTCCAGGGCCTTCAAAACTGAGCTAGGTCATCATGAAATTATATGTGTAATTTTGCTCCTAGAATGCCTGGAGGTGCTACTTGGATATTAGGCCTCTGGATGTGGCCAGGCTGTGTAAAAGTCTCATACATGTGGTATCGCCATACTCAGGAGGAGTAGCAGATTGTATTTTTGGGTGTTGTTGCAAGTATGCGCATGCTGTGTTCAAGAAATAACCTGTCAATACAATAAGTTTGTGTAAAAAAAAAAAAAGTCTTAATTTTGCAAAGAATTGTGGGAAAAATGACAACTTCAAAAAACTCACCATGCCTCTTACTAAATACATTGGACTGTCTACTTTCCAAAAAGGGGTCATTTGGGGGGTATTTGTACTTTCCTTGATTGTTAGTGTCTCAAGAAATGAGATAGGCCTTCAGTACATCAGGTGTGATCAGATGTGATCAATTTTCAGTGATTTGCACCCTAAATTGTAGACTCTATAACTTTCACACAGACAAAATAATATCCACTAATTTGGGTTATTTTTACCAAAGATATGTAGCAGTATAAATTTTGACCCAAATTTATGAATAAAAATTACTTATTTGCAAAATTTTACAATAGAAACGAAAAAAAAGTGTTTTTTTTTCAAAATTTTCGCTCTTTTTCCGCTTATATCGCAAAAAATAAAAAACTCAGCGGTGATTAAATAGTATCAAAAGAAAGCTATAATTGTAAGAAAAAAATGATACAAATTTTGTTTGGATACAGTGTAGCTTGAAAGAGTAATTGTCATTCAAAGTGTGAGAGTACTGAAAGCTGAAAATTGGTCTGGGCAGGAAGGTGTTTAAGTGCCCTGTATTGAAGTGGTTAAGAGAAAGTCCCGTCTCCGCTGATGGACAGAACAGTCATTCCAATGGCAGAGATGGGACTTCCTATTACAGCTGCCGTATAAACAGGAAATTCTCCTCCTGTGTGCACTGCACTTGTCCCGCCTCCTCCCTCCGAGGCAGCCAGACTATATATCTTTTGTGACCCCGGTGCTGGGAAATCGCCAGGGGCCACAAAAGATGTATATGTTTAAATAACCAGACGGGCCGCTCAAAACCGGACAGCGGGCCGGACTTTGGACATGCCTGATGTATGCGGACGCCACCACATCTCCTCACACATGGAGATGTTGCCTTCCACGTACGATGATAAATCTTCAGAAAAGATGGCTTCCGTGCCCTCAACATAGTGGATATTACCAAATCCGTCAGACCTCGGTCCCTTAGCACCTGCCTTTCAACAGCCACGCCGTTAAAGCAGGATGAAATATTGGACCTTGCGACAGAACGTCCTCTCGCATCGGCAGTCGCCAAGGAACATTAGCCACCATTCATACTACAGTGCCTTGCGAAAGTATTCGGCCCCCTTGAACTTTTCAACCTTTTGCCACATTTCAGGCTTCAAACACAAAGATATAAAATTTCATACTGACCGTTTTCCGCGCACTCCAAACTTCGCTTGGGGAAAGCAAGAAGTTCGGGGAGGTCCATCCGTTCGCCCAGTGGGGCGCTGCAGCAGGATGTCCTAGGTCCCCCTGTGTTTGCGGTCAGCTTGGAGCTGGGGGCAGGACCGGATGACGGGCGACATCAGTTCCGGTGGGGGCGGACATTTTAGTTGGATCCGTGTCTTCCGGTTCCGGACGCGGTTCGTGAAAGGGGACCAGGGTTCGGCTGGTGCAACCTCTTTCTCTAAGCTGTACAGGCAGCTGTCGGAGGCATGTTCATACCACTCTTCCTCAACAGGAGAATGTCCGAAGCAGAGGCTTCAAGAGCTCCTGGGGACAACAGCACCAGCCACTCACAGGTAAGGGGAACCCTGGGAGGTGTTCCCTTACTCTGTAACACCAGTGGAGCTACTGGTTATTCCCCCTTGGTGGTCGGGGGGGGGGGGAAGGGGAGTGTATCTGGGATCCTGGTGGTGGTTGGTCCTGGGGGGGGCAGTGGTCCTCTAAGGAGCGCTGGTGTTTTTTTAAACTTATGCTGCCCTCTTTTATTTCTGTATTTCAGAAAGCCACGAGCAAGTCCCCCCATGGTTCTAGGAAGAAGTGTCCTTCATTCCTCTATGGGGAATTCCTGGACCAAGGCACTTTGTAAGGAGTGTATTGAGGGGTTGGTTAGGGAGCAGGCAGCAGAACAGGGTGCAGACCTGGCAGTTTCTGTGAAGGAACTCTCTAGTACTTTCCAGTCCTTTAAAACGCTCTTTTCTAGTTTCCAGTGGCCTCAGCCCCAGAGCACTCCTCCACCAGCGCAGCAGAGTGTACCACCTAGCCCAGTGGCTGTTCCTCCTGTGAGTGGGGAGAATCCAGGGGATTCCAGAGAGGAAGTTGAGAAAGAAGTTGACAGTGCCGCCTCAGACGCCCAAGGGGAATCTGATGGAGAGGGATTGGATGGGGAATCCAAAAGAACCTCACGGTATAAACTTTCCCTGGAAGAAGTGGAGGAGCTCTTAGGAGCTATTCATACCACTTTAGGTATACAAGAGGAAAGGCAGGCATTGTCACTCCACGATCAGATGTACAAGGGCCTGGGGGAACAGAAAAAGCGGGTGTTCCCGGTTCATGACGTCTTGATCGATGCCGTCAAGAAGGAATGGCAGGATCCCGAAAGAAAACCTTTCCTTTCTGGTGCGTTGAAACAAAGGTTTCCTTTTGCGGATGAGGAGGCTCTTGTCTGTAATAAATCTCCCAGGTTAGATGCTGCCTTTTCTCAGGTGTCCAGACATACTGATCTGGCTTTTGAGGACATGGGGGTACTTTCAGACCCTATGGATCGAAGGATGGATTCACTTCTGAAGGAAGCCTGGGATTCATCACAGGGAAATCTTAAGCCTGCTATGGCAGCCGCAATGGTGGCTCGTAATATGGAGTATTGGCTTACCCAGATTAAGGCACACATTGAAGCAGGGACGGCAAAGGAGACTATTCTATCCTCCTTTCCCATGCTGCTTAAGGGGGTAGCATACAATGCGGATGCTTCTGCTGAATCTGTGCGAATGTCTGCAAGGTCTACGGCCCTGACCAACTCAGCCAGGAGGGCCTTATGGCTGAAGACATGGCAGGGGGACAGTGCATCCAAAACAAAGCTCTGTGAGATCCCTTTTACAGGGGACTTGCTGTTTGGGCCAGGTCTTGAAGCAGTGCTAGATCGCACGGCTGATAAGAAAAAGGCCTTTACCGTTAAGAGGAAGTATGGGGAGCAGTCAAAAAGAAAGACTCGTCCTCAGAAAAAGTTTGAAGCCCCTAGAACTGATCAGCAGAAGAAAAGTTGGGGGCTGAAGGGCAAAGGGCGTCGGGGAGCGATTTTTCACCCTCCTGAACAGCCCAAAAAGTCTCAATGACAAGGTCACGGTGGGAGGAAGGTTTGGGGCCTTCCTCCCACAGTGGGAGATGATCACCTCCAATCAGTTTGTGTTGGGGATCATCAGAAGAGGTTACTGATTGGAGATTTCAGAGCCCCCTCTCTGAGACTCCTTGTCACGAGCTGCCAAATTGTGCAGAAAAATAGTCTGCCCTTCTTTCCTCTCTACAGGAGTTAGAGGAACAGGAGGTGAGGTACGGGTCCCAGCAGGAGAGACAGGCAAAGGCTTCTATTCTCACATTTTTGTGGTTCGCAAGCCTTCGGGAAAGTTCAGGCTCATCCTGAACCTGAAGCCTCTGAATGTCTCAGTCACCTACAGGAGGTTTCGGATGGATTCAGTTTACTCGGTAAAGGCACTTCTTCCACCAAACTGTTTCACGGCATCAATGGATTTAAAAGATGCATACCTGCATATTCCCCATCGCAGAGAGCCACCAGCGTTTCCTCAGGTTGGCAGTGAAAAGCTCAGTAGGGGTGCTACACCTCCAGTTCAAAGCACTTCCCTTTGGGCTATCCTCTTCCCCCCGTATCTTCACCAAAGTGATGGTAGAAGTTCTGGCATTCCTGCGTCTCGGGGGAAGCTCAGTGATCACATATCTCGACAATCTTCTCGTTTGCCCCTTCTCCGGCACAGTTGACGCGGGATCTACAGGTAGCAAAAGACCGGTTAGTGAACCTGGGGTGGATTCTGAACCTGGAGAAGTCCAACTTAATTCCACCCCAAAGGGTCACTTTCCTGGGGTATGTGTTGGACAACAGAACAAAAGGTCTTCCTTCCCTTAGAGCAGGGATCTCAAGGCATTGCAACAGCTGGAGGGCCACCAGTTTGAGACCCCTGCCTTAGGCTGCTTTCACACTGGGGCGGGAGCAGCGTCGGCGGTAAAGCGCCGCTATTTTTAGCGGCGCTTTACCGTCGTTTTAGCGGCGGTCTGCGGGTGCTAGCGGGGTGGTTTTAACCCCCGCTAGCGGCCGAAAAAGGGTTAAACCCGTGGGTATTGCCGCGGTGTCCCATTGATTTCAATGGGTAGGAGCAGTATAGGAGCGGTGAATACACCGCTCCAAAGATGCGGCTAGCAGGACTTTTTTCACCGTCCTGCCAGCGCATCGCTCCAGTGTGAAAGCCCTCCGGCTTTCACACTGGAGGGAAAGGGGCTGGTTTTTTTCAGGCGCTACACAGGCGCTATTTTTAGCGCTGTAATGCCTGAATACCGCCCCAGTGTGAAAGCAGCCTTAGAGAAAATCCAAAAGGTGGACAAAGCATTGTTGTTTCTCCACTCTACCATGTGCCAGAAAATCCCCATGGTAGAGTGCAGTGAACCGATTCCATCCTGAACCTTTATACTTTCACAAAGCTGTTGAGGGCTTGAGGTCCAGGACCGGACAGACCCCTTCCTTCTTTGGGACTACAGATTGGAGTAGAACCCCTGAAACTTTTCTGGTGTTGGTACAGGTACTATCACCCCACACAGCAGCAGGTCCTGTACTGCCTCAAACAGGGCCTCCCGACGAGCCGGAAGACGAAGGTTGGTGGGAAAGATCTGTTTGGCGGACATGAAAGAAACTATCTTGTACCCTGATCAAACCTAGTACGCAGACCCACTGGTCGGAAAGCAGGGAGGTCCACAGAGCTGCAAACTACCGAAGTCGACCCCCCCCCCACCCGAGCGTCAGGCGGGCACAAACCTTCATGCAGTAACAGATTTGTTCGCAGGCTTGCGAACCCAGGGATGCTTTTGTCCCTCAGCAGGCACCTTTTTCAGACTGGGAACGCTTACCTGCTGACCCGGGAGAACGAAAAATCTGCTTCTGAGCGGAAAAGGTGGGCCTTGCCTACGGCGTGGCTCCTTACCTTTCCTGGACTGTGGGAGCAACGTACTCTTACCCCCAGTAACATTCTTAATGTTGTCATCCAGCAAGGCTCCAAATAGCCTCTCTTCCTGGAAGGGCCAGTCTGCCAGTGCTTTCTTAGATGCCTGGTCCGCAGACCAGCGTTTCAGCCAAATCAGGAGACGTAGCACTACTGCCGATACCGAGGCTCTAGAGAGCAAGTGGGCCGTATTTAAGGCCTCATCACAGACATAATTAAGGCCCTGCACCTACTGGTCTGCCAGCTCCATGCAGACCAGAGAAGCCTGTTGCTTCTCCAATTCACGGTGCAACAATTTAGCCCATTCAGTCAGTGTCTGTGATACCAGGGCTGTGGCTAACACTGGCCGCAATGCTGACCCCCTCCCCACCATGGTAAACATGGACTGGGTAACCGCCTCAGCCCTTCGGTCGGTAGGGTCCTTGAAAGCAAGAGTCCCTTCCACCGGAATCGGGTTTACTTTATTTAACCTGGATATCGGGGGGGGGGGGGGGTCAACAAGACATTTTGTTTGGGTACAACGTCGCACAACCGCTCCACTGTCAGTTAAATCAACGCAGATCTGTATCACAAAAACAGGCCTGCTCACTAAGGGGGTAAATCCTTCTGGGGCTGAAGGGGTAAAGATCATGTATACAGGTGGGCAGGTCTTACCCCAGAAGTCATGCTAGTGTAGAGGGTTCCACCCCATAAAAAGCAGTATCAGGTCCCTGCATACACAGGATAGAAAATCAGTTTGTGATTACCTCAGCTGCTGGTCAATCCAGCAAATGTAGACTGTTCTAAACAATAATTTGGACATAATGAAAACCATTTTACTTCATGAGCACAGAGATACCAAGCCTAAAACTACACAATTTCACGTTCCTTATTTTCCCTTTATTTAATATATTATTTTACAAAAAACAAAACATCAAAAAGAACATACATTACTCATGTGAACGGAAACAAAAATTCAATGTATATTACACAGAGATGGGCAGGAGCAGTTGTACTATGATGTGTGCATCACACACTGTCATGTATGTCACCTGTTATTTTCTGAGAGGGAAGATGACCACTACAGAGTACAAACTGAGCTACTTGGTACCCTACCTCGTTACCTCAGCTGGACATCCCTTCTGTGTATGAACAGCAAGAAAACTTCTTCCCTCAGCTCTATGGCCTCACTTATATCAGGCTACATTTTCCAGTTAACCCAGTTCCTTTTGCAGGAAAAGGCAGATATGTTTTTGCAGTGGGAAAACACAAAAACAAAGCATGTTTCCCTACAGAAAAGGATTGCTGTATTACACCCATGTGGGGCTATGGTTCAGCTGTTTACAAATGGATTTTAGGAAAAAGGGTATACCCTCTATGTAACAATGGAAGGGGTCATCAGGCATTTTTTGTTTTCAGGGTTGCAGTGAACACCTACAGCGAGAACTACACAGTACTGCAGACCTGTGATGTAGCAATGCCTTTAGAACTTTGTGTGCAGCGGAGTCCTTAGTCCGCAACGGCTAAAATTCGTATATAAAGAACATTTTCCTCTAACCACTCAAATTCCTATTGGGAGAACATTGCAATTTACAGCATGAGAGAATGAATGTGTTTGAACTGCAACAATGCACCGAAGGTCTCAGGAAAAGGGTTTATTCACAAACTGTACTTGTCACCCATACAAAGCAGAGGTAGTTATACTTCGAAGGTTATGAAATAACCACTTACATGTATAAGTATATAAAAGCACCACTAAAGGTCTGTAAGGTATTTATTGAGAAGTCTGTTAGTCATGCATGAATTTTCTCTAGGTAAGCTCATTATAAAGGGTTGATTGTTTTGCACTGCACTGAACTCCGCTTAAATTACTAAATGTGGCATTATGAACATATGGGAACTTGCCATTTAGAAAACATACTTTAAAAGGCACCATTGGACACTGAGGCCTGGTTTCACCTTTGCATGTTTTAGTTTTGCAGAAACACACTAAAGTCCATTCAACATGGTTTCCTACGAGTCATGCTCACATCTGTGCATTTTATGGAAAGGTCTAGGGACTTTTGTTCTGGTTTTTGGTTCCATAGACTTTAATGGATCAAAAATGTGTATTTAAAAATGCAAAAAGCACCTGGAATATGTGCAGTGTGAACCAGACCTGAAGGACAAGTGAGGCTAGAAATGATGTCTGGGGTAGTGAAAGCCATCCTTAGGTGATTAACTTTTATTTGCTTGTGGGGCCACAGCAATGGCTATTGGTTAGTCTTGATTGGTAGTTTTAAGAGAACTATTGTTTCATTAGCTCAAGACTAACATACAACCCAACTATGTCTACCCTGCTGGTTTTAAAGTAAACCTGTCATATGAAGTGCGCAACTACCTTTCCAACTCTCCCAGTCTTTTATACTTACTTGGACTACCTCTTTAAAGCGGAGGTCCACCCTAAAGTGGACCTTCCGCTCATCGGAACCCTCCCCCCCTCCGGTGCCACAATTGGCACCTTTCAGGGGGGAGGGGGGGTGCAGATACCTGTACAGTACAGGTATCTGTACCCACTTCCGGGATAGCTCTCTGCGGAAAGGGGCGTAGATTACGCCCCTTTCCGCAAGTGCCCCGCTGCCTGCTGGGAAACTCACAGATCCCAGAGGCAGCGGGGACCGTCCTTATTGCACAGCGCGACTCGCGCATGCGCAGTAGGGAACCGGGAAATGAAGCCGAAAGGCTCCATTTCCTGATTCCCATACCCAAGATGGCGGCGGCAGCACCCGAGAGACGATCTAGAGATCGGCTTCGGGTGCCGACATCGCGGGCGCGCTGGACAGGTAAGTGTCACTATTTTAAAAAAGTCAGCAGCTGCAGTATTTGTAGCTGCTGGCTTAAAAAAAAAAAAAAAAAAAAAAAAAAAAAAAACGCGGAGTCCCGGCGGACTCCCACTTTAATAACAGTATTATTGCACACAAAAGACTTGGCTTGTGTCCCAAACATTTTCGGACAAACCCCAGTTGCCAAGGCCCAGGTAATTGACTAACAGACATGCGACACAGTGGACCACAATTGAGAAATGCTAAGACCTCACGGGGAGCTGCATTTATAGGCCACACCTAGATAATTTTAATAAAACATTACGTAACTTTGGAACTTATAGTAAAAAAAGGCAACTTACAAAATGTAACCCTAGTGAAACGGGCCATACAAACATTTCCTGAAGTATTTAGCTGCAACATTATGTAACGTGTAATTTATCAACTGGAAAACAGATGGGGGGTGCATTCATTTACGTTTTTTTTTTAAACCTACAACCACTTAGAGCTACAGAGAAGCAGCAAGTTTGATTGGCATGCCTGCGCTAAGTCAAAGCGGCGATTAAATTAGAACTATACCCATCGATCTTCACCGATTACCAAACCAGTTACAAGCAAGGCAAGTCATTAATTCTAACTGCCATGGTTGCTTGTAACACAATAGTCAAGCCATTAAATGGTTGGTTTGATAACTGATCACATATGCAGGCCCATGGCAACTGCAGATAGAGGCTAAGATGGCAGCTTCCTTGGCTGTAAAAAAAAGGGTATAGTTCCCACTTTAAGGCCTAAACAGGACAGCTCCCCTAGGATCGGGAAGGTTCTCCAGGTGGTGAACTGAAAATATAGATGCAAGCAGCTTTTGATGCCAGTTCTTCAGCTACACAATTATAGTCTGTACACTTCTGGAGTCAGGTTTCCTTTATTTTCTATTTAACATAGCCCTCTCTTTTTCTGCATTTTGAGCCCAATTCAACAAAAGGAGATTGCTTCCAGCGCAAAAGATTTTTTTTATAACAGGAACTCAAAACACATCAACTGAGGTAAACAGATTCAGGCTCTTATTTTAATCTCTATAAACAAAACAGCAGTACATTGCTAGAGTGGCCGTATATTCATACAGACTAAGACGTACATTTTATCAAAGTGTAGTGCAATTCTAGAACAGATTTCATAGAACAAAGGCATTGGTTCCATTCTCACAATGAGTCACGACCAACATACATAAAGAAAACAAAAAAAAGCACAATAAAAAGAAAGATTATGTACACAAAAACAATTTTTTTTTTTTTTTTTTACTAAAAGTTTTTTCTCCTTATATATTTAATTTCTGGGTTAAAAAAGTAGTCCATAAACTCTTGAGGTGTAAGGTGTTTTTATATATTCAAAAAGGGAGAAGCTACTATCTTTTTGGCATGCAAGTAATTCTTCCCATAGGGAGCACACTGTTTAGGTCTCTGTTGTCCCGTAATATGACCCATGCCTGAAAAAGAAATAAAATTATGATCAGGAAACATGTACACCAGAATTTACACAGTTGTAATGTACATAAATGAACTGCTTTATCTGCCAAACAATATGTAATGCTTCCTAGACACTTCTACGGCTAATTAGCCAACTTATTGCATCAAAAGCTGCTGCCCTCAGCCAGAAAGTGGTCAATGGGAAGAAGGTTTCCAATATGACAATGACCCAAAGCACACAGCAAAAATGATCACACGATGGTTGAATGAGAAAAAAGGTGAATGTCCTTGCATGGCCTAGTCAGAGACCAGACTTAACACTCATTGAAAATCTGTGGAATGACTTGAAGACTGCAGTCCACAAATGGTCATCATCAAATTTAACTGAAGTTTAGCAGTTCTTCAAAGAAGTGCAGATGTAAAAAATTAGTAGAGACATGTCCCAACAGACTAAAAGCTGGAAATTACGCAAAAGGTGGTCCAACAAAATACTGACATTTGGGGGGAAGATCCTTTTTCCAATTCAATGATTCAGTTTTTGACATGTTGGTGTTCTCTATTGGATGTTATAAGCTGCACTGAGTAAATACTGCTGAATTAAAATAACGGTCTTCATTTCAGGCAGCAAAGCAACAAAAATGTGATTGTTTTAAAGAGGGGCAATTCTTTTCTATACCCACTGTACAAAAGGGGGGTCTCCAAACTTTCTCAACAAAAAGGGCCAGGTTATTTTCCTTCAGACTTTAGGGGGTCGGAATGTGGCCTATGGGAGTAAATGGCACCCTATTGTTGGTGTCAGAGGGAGGAATTGTGCCCCATTGTTGGGGCAGAACAGAATTCCATTAAAAACTTTAAAATGGCATATTGAACCCAGAAGTCTGCAATGTCTCAGATTCAGACTGGTGCAAATGTCAAAAGACTTCCCCCACTATGAGAAGGTGACCTGGTCAGTATAGTACTATTTTTGGTACCCATCTCTCTTTATATACATGTGTAGCCATGTGCACTTATGTTCATGCTTACTTTCCAGATAAATTATCTGCCCAATCTTTTCTGACACCTCTAAAGAGGAATCCTAGAAACGAGTTAGGTTTTGTCATATAAAATTCTATATCATCACGTTTATCTATATGATCTTTTAGTATGTTCTATAAAAGTTTCTAATCATTTGTACCAATAAAATTATTATATTTTTAAACTACCCTTGACCTTCAGCTAGTGCCAATATAATCCCACTATTAGAGGGGTATGCATGTAATATATAGATATAGATATAGATAGATATATATCTATATCAGCTGCACGATTCTGAAATTGGGCTAGCTTTACTGTTTCTTTTTTTTATTCATTGAAGTGAATTTTTTCCCAAAAAATTGCATTTGAAAGACCGCTGTGCCAATACAGTGTGACATAAAATATTGCAGCAATTGCCATTTTATTCCCTAGGGTGTCTGCTAAAATACATATAATGTTACAAGTAATTTTCTAGCAAAAAATATTGATTTTAACTTAAAACCGACCTCCACCCTCAAGTGGAAGTTCCACTCATTGGAAGCCCCCCCCCCCTCCGGTACTACAATTGGTACCTATTCGGAGGGGAGGGGGGTGCAGATACCTGTACAATCCAGGTATCTGCACCCACTTAAGGGGACAGATAGCTGCAGATCCTCCTCCCCCCCCCCCCGGTGTGTTCTGGGAAACACACAGGTGCCAGGACACAACGGGGACCAGTCAAGAAGCACAGCGCGACTCGCACATGCACAGCAGGGAACTGGGCAGTGAAGCCGCAACTCTTAACTTCCCGATTCCCTGACAGGAGGATGGCGGCGGGGGTAGCCAAGAGACAAGCGATTGCTCATCTGCTGCCAACATCGCTGGACCCTGGAACAGGTAAGTGTCCATTTATTAAAATTTAGCAGCTGCAGTATTTGTAGCGGCTGACTTAATTTTTTTTTTTTCAGGTGGCATTCCTCTTTAAAGAAAGAAGTGTCAGAAAAAGATTTAGACTAAGTGGTTAAACTTCCTGCATTTACATGTTGTTGAAAACTTGGCAGTCTGCCTAGATTTACACAGAAGTTCTATCCCTTTGATCTAAGAAGGAAGCTTAGTTACAATGTTGCAAGTTAAAAAAAACTTGGCAGACTGCCCAGATGTTTACTTTTGACAGCTGAGTTAGCAGATAGTCTCTCCACTTGTTTATATTAACCACTTGGCACTCAACCTACATCATATGGAGGTTGTGGGCCACAGACATTCAGATATCAGCATTTTCAGCTGGCGATTCCCTGCACCATAAGAACGCTCATAGCGGCTGTTTCACCACTCGATCGTTGTTACGGGCGGTGGGAGGGGACGCCTCCCCCTCCCGCCGCTCTCTGGTGCTTGTACCGACTCACTGCTTCCATCGGTGAGATTGTCATAGGATCCGCCGGCCCCCGGATGATACCATAGAGATTTCCGGCGGACCAGATGGTCCCCAAAGTCTCTATGATTGTTGGGAGGCCGGGCGCGATGTTATGACATCACCTCTGCATTCAAATTAACGCCGCCATTTTGGCTGGGAAGCCAGGTCATCAAAGACAGGTTTATGGTGTCTATCCATTTGTCTTTTACAATTAGCAAGAGTCTGGCAAATACACATGACAGTAATTGCTGGCTGCAGAGTTGGACCTGCAAGTGCAAAGGAGGCCTTTTTGATTAATATATATATATATATATATATATATATATATATATATATATATATATATATATATATATATATATATATACATATATATATACACATACATATACATATATATATATATATATATATATATATATATATATATATACATACACACACACACACACACACACATACTCTATATCATATATATACTCAGAGATAGAGATGATAGAGATGGAGCATATAATCTCTAATAAAAAAAGAAAAAAAAGAAAAAAGAAGAAGAGTTAATAAAAGGAGGAACATTCTCAATAGGAAATGCAGGGCATTCATCAAGGACTTAAATAGCAGGATCTATGCAGTTATTCTTAAAGTGGAGTTCCAGGCTTTTTATGTTCATTAAAAGTCAGCAGCTACAAAAAGTGTAGTCGCTGACTTTTAATAAAACAAACACTTGTTCCACGGTCCAGCGATGCGGCCGAACAGAGCACCGCTCCTCTCCCACTCCTCTCCGCCGGCGCCTCCATTGCCACTCTGGGCACCCAGCCGTGACAGCTTTTGGCTTCACGGCCGGGCACACACTGCGCATGCTTGAGTAGCGCTGCGCTCCTGGAGTGGACAGGCGATCTCCTGGGACCCGCCACGTGTCCCAGGAGATCACCTAGAGGGAGGGGCTGCCTAAGGCGAAAGGAGGAGTCACCTTGGCGGTCCCTGGGTGGAAGGAGGAAGTGGGACAGGAAGTGTTCAGCAATTATGGAAGGGAGGCGTGTTGCTATGAATTCTGGATGAAAATATTCATCAGATTTGAAAATAAGGTAGATATTTGTTGTGCCAAAAACATGACACAATTACAATAAGGAACACCATAAAGGACTAACTCCCCATTCCTATGCCTGTGTATTTGCTTTGTGTGCCAAGCAATGCAGGTTGTCGAATAGGCAGAAAACAGTCCCAGGGAAGCCCTGTCTTACCTTATCTATGTCCCTGTGCCCATTAGTCCAGGTCTCCTGGTCACAGTGGGCATACCCTGAAGGGGTCTTCACAGTCTGGATCTATAGGAGATGGACCATGGCCCTGGACATCAATAGCACCCTTCAGCTAACTACACACGTGGCACTTCATGTCAAGTTAAAGCGGGAGTCCACCGGGACTCCGCGTTTTTTTTTTTTAAAAGCCAGCAGCTACAAATACTGCAGCTGCTGACTTTTAAAATAGTGACACTTACCTGTCCAGCGCGCGCGCGATGTCGGCACCCGAAGCCGATCTGTAGATCGTATCTCGGGTGCTGCCGCCGCCATCTTGGGTATGGGAATCAGGAAATTGAGCCTTTCGGCTTAATTTCCCGGTTCCCTACTGCGCATGCGCGAGCCGCGCTGCGCAATAAGGACGGTCCCCGCTGCCTCTGGGATCTGTGTGTTTTCCCAGCAGGCAGCGGGGCACTTGCGGGAAGGCGCGGGCACTTGCGGAAAGGGGCGTAATATACGCCCCTTTCCGCAGAGAGCTATCCCGGAAGTGGGTACAGATACCTGTACTGTACAGGTATCTGCACCCCCCTCCCCCCTGAAAGGTGCCAATTGTGGCGCCGGAGGGGGGGAGGGTTCCGATGAGCGGAGGTCCACTTTAGGGTGGACCTCCGCTTTAAACACCTAATGCAGGATCCAGTGCCCACACAAAAGGTTTGGCGAATGGTCCCCAAGAGGTACCAATCTGAAATTGCTGCACAACCCATAAGGACACTAGGAAAAAAACAAAAACCTGTAGTCTCATGGGGTGGATTGGGTTATACAATTGTCCATTTGGGGTTAGGGCTCCAACATGTTTTTTGCCAGTGTCAAATCACCTGATGGATATACTATACACACACAAACACACACACAATATAAAGTCTACACACCCCCGTAAAAACGTTTGAGATTAAAAAGGAAAAAAAAAGAATAAGAAAAATTATTTAAGAAATGTTTCCACCCTAAATGCGACCAATGATCTGTACAATTCATCTATACAAAAGTGAAATGGTTTGGGGGGGGGGAATGTGGCTGCATAAGTGTACACACCCTCTTATAATTAGGGATGTGGCTGTTTTCAGAATCGATCGCACTCAAACTGATGTTAAATAGTAATCCATACACACCTGCCATCAATGAAAGTGACTCAGATTAAGCACATATAAATATATAACTGTTCTGGTTGCCTCTTAGACCCCTTTCACACTGGGGCGCCTTGCAGGCGCTACAGCGCTAAAAATAGCACCTGCAAAGCACCCTAAAACAGCCACAGTGCGCTTGCAGGATGGTCAAAAAAAGTCCTGCAAGCCGCATCTTGGGAATGCTGTATTTACCGCTCCTAAAGCACCCCTTCCCATAGAACACAATGGGGCAGCGCTGCGAACCCGCCTGCAAAGTGTGGGAAAATGTATTATGGTCTGCTGAGACCAAGACAGAACTTTTTGGCAAAATCACCTGCACATCACCAAAGAAAAACACCATACCAACAGTGAAGCATGGTGGTGGCAGCATACTGCTTTGGGGCTGGAACTGAGGCTTTCATCAAGGTGGAGGGACATGAACATTTTGTAAATTTTAGCACAAAACATTCAGGCCTCTGCTAAAAAGCAGATGAAAAGGAATTTCACAAAACAGCATAACAACCCAAAGCATACCTCCAAATGAAAAACTAAAGAAAGGAAAAAAAAAAGTGCTTCACCAAATGATCAGCATTTTGGAATGGTCCAGCCACAGCCCAGACCTTTGGGGTGACTGTGTACAAGAGATGCCCAAAAAGACTGAATGCGGTCATAAATCAAAAGGTACTTCAAAGTCTTAGCTTAAGGGTTTGCATATTCATGGTAACTTATTTTTTTTTCCTCCTTTAAAAGCGGTAGGTCCTACAGAAAAGAAAAAAACAAACCCTGCAAGGTAAAGGCATAAAGTGCTGTTGCCACTAGAGAGGCTTATATCTTCACCTGGTTCTTCCTTCCAGGTTTGCGGGCTACAGCCACTTGAATGACTGGAGTTGCAATGACGTCATTCACGCACATGCATGCTGGGGTCACCGTTTATGGCCCAGGTATACTGTCCCTTCAGAGCACATGCGTTGGTGACATCAATGGCTGCTGCGTCCTCCAGTGCACGTTTAGGAGATATTCCTTTAACTGCTTGCTGCCCGCCAACCATCAAATGATGGAGGGGGGACGGCGTGGCTCTCATTCTGGGTGGACGTCACATGACAGCGCACCCGAACAGCCGCGTTGCTAGGACACGGCGTGACCCTGATCTCTAAAGAGCTGTGACCCTTTAACCATGTGATCGGCTGTGTCTAATCAGAGCCGGTCATGTGTAAACACTGAAATGCCGGTAACCGGCCCTCATCCCCTCACACTGACAGGGTGTGTGGCGAGGAGAGCCGATCAGCGGCATCTCCTCGCAGGGGACATCAGGACATGTAATCAGGGCACTTATAATCAGTGCCCCGATTACAATAAAGTTCCACCAATCAGTGCCCACAAGTGCCACCAATCAGTTCCCATTAGTGATGCCAGTCAGTAGCACCCATCAGTGCCTATAAGTGTGGCATATTAGTGCCTCTTCATAAGTGCTGCCTCAAATTTTTTTTTTCTTTTTTTTAAACAAAATTTAGCAAGAAAAAAAAAAAAATTCTCAACATTTTTGGTATTTAAAAACAAACAAAAAATAAAAAACAGCAGTGATTACATACCACCAAAAGAAAGCTCTATTTATGTGAAGAAAATGATTAAAATCTCACATGGTTACAGTGTAGCATGACCACCCAATTGTCATTCAAAGTGTGACAGCACAGAAAGGAGCCTCTCCCATCCTCTGGAATTCCCTGCCCCAGAATATCCGATCAGCCCCTACCCTGTCCACCTTTAGGAGATCCCTGAAAACTCTTTATTCAGGGAAGCCTATCCCACCCCCACCCCCATCAAATCATTCCCCACATTTATTACCTTTTGTACCACCACCCCCTCCCTTTAAAAAGTAAGCTCTACGAGCAGGGCCCTACTGTCCCTTCTGTATTGAACTGTACTGTAATTGTGCTGTCCCCCCTCTACATTGTAAAAAGCGCTGCGTAAACTGTTGAAGCTATATAAATCGTGTATAATAATAATAAAATAAATAATAGTACAAACGTACAATGTGTTTGTGCCTTACTGTTGCTCACTACAAGTCTACTAATGTGTTCATGCTGACTGAAAATACATTTAGTGTGGCCCATCTTCCAATATTTTCAGTTGTTTGGCAGGGATGCTAAAATAATCCTATATCCATAGCTGCCTGAAAATATATGGCAGCTTCTGTAAAAATATAGCTGTATATGGCTATTCTTACCTTCCTGAATTCATCTTGAATTATGTCAAACTTCAGTTTTTCATGTACTGCTCTAGCAGTGTTTGTTCTGTCAAAGGGCTCTGGAATAGAAAAACACATCCTATATGGTATTCTGTTTAACATGTACCATCATGTATGCAATAGAAGGCAATAGTTAGGTTAGGAGAAGTGGACATGGGCATTTGCTTGCAGTCTAGAAGCTAAGGAAATCAATATCACTGATCTCTATTATTTCATGGACCCTTTCTCCATCTGCTTTGTAAAGAAACATCAAAATGTGACCATTCTACTTACAGCAAAAGTAAAGTATGCTTGTACTCAGATCAAATGAGTAAAGCCAATTACCGTATTTAATCGGCGTATAACATGCACTTTTTTCCCCTTAAAATCAGGGGAAAATCGCGGGTGCGTGTTATACGCCGATCCTCCGCGATTTCTGAGCGATTTTTTGGGCTCTGGGTGTCTGCCACCTTCGGCCCTTCTCGCCGAAAACCGCCAAGGGCCAAGAGCGGCCGAATGCCGCCCAGTATGGCCGAGAACTACCGGGCGCCGCCGAGATACACAGGACATCTCGGCGGCGCCATTTTTAAAAATAAATCTGACAACGATGCACAAGGCTGCAATGACGGACAGGCTGCAGATGGACACTGATAAGGCTGTATTGATGGGCATTTAAATGTAGGTTTTTTTCCCTTTAATTTCCCTCCTAAACTTGGGGTGCGTGTTATACGCCGATAAATACGGTTACGCTTTGACAGCCTAATGTAAGCTTAAACACAGGTTTTTCTCCTACCGCTGCCTGCAAATCTGACACATTTTAATTTGTACTGTACTACCAAATTGCAGTAGAGGAAAGCCAAAACTCCAAACTGCCTATGCTGCCTGACAGAGCAAGTTACTTTTCAGAAATGGATAGAAAGCGAGCAGTGCACATCTAGGTGATCCCTATAGTAACCCAGGGGTCTGAACTGCTAATAAAATCTCAAAAAAAAAAAAGTACCGTATTTATCAGCGTATAACAAGCGCCGGAGTATAACACGCACCCCAAGTTTAGGAGGTAATTTTAAAAGGAAAATAACTTTTAGGAGGGAAGTTTAAGGGGAAAAAAAAAACAACTTACATTTAAATGCCCATCAATGCAGCCTTATCAGTGTCCATCTGCAGCCTTGTCCATCATTGCACCCTTGTCAGTGTCATATGCAGCTTTTTTTTTTTAAATGGCACCGCCGAGATACAGAGCCAGGTGTCCTGTGTCTCTCAGCGGCGCTTGGTAGTTCTTGTCCGCTTTCAGCCGTCAAGAACAGCCGAAAAGGCGGGCGAGAACGGCCGAAAAGGCGGGCGAGAACGGCCGAAAAGCCACCCAGAGGCTCAAAACTGTGGAGGATCGGTGTAGAACACGCACCCACGATTTTCCCCTGATTTTAAGGGGGAAAAAAAATGCGTGTTATCCCCCGATAAATACGGTAAATATGTGCTCTCTACCTGTGCTATGCTTGTTAAATGTAAACAATTTAGTAAAAACACAGTTGGCAATTGCATGTTTCTTCGCTTCACCTTCCACACAGATGTACTTGTGTCGCCATTCAATGCCATCCGTTCTCTGCATAGCTTCTCCTGTTCGCACAGAAACGATCTTGTCTGTGCAGCTAAGAAAAAAAAAAAAAAAAAAAAAAACACATGTACATAAGTAAATCCCTCTAAATTATTACATAAAGCACGTTACAAACACTGAACGTATACTAGAAATGTGTGGGATAAAACTGCAACCAACAGACAATACATCAAGAATCTGTATAAAATTTGAACTCATTACTCCTCTCCGAGATTAGTCAATCTGGGGAGGGGCTTTACCAGAATTGTGACAGGCATCTGTTCATTTCCTTATTTTTGTAGAATGGGTGACAATTTTCTGATGTAACGCAAAAAAACATAAGCTGTACCTAAGGTGTGCTAATCCTGGCCTAAAATACATTGTTTACTCTGGGTACTAGCGGGCCAGTATCTTTGGAACAGAGCAGGCTTCAGCGGTTAATCAGAATCCAAATAGGAAAAAAAAAAAAAAAAAAGCTGTAGACATATGAAACTGCACATTTATGTAGTTATATCATTGAACACTACTACACAAACGTGAATGGGTTACCGTCTCCAATTGTCTGGTCTTGAACTAGTTGTCCAAAAAACTGTACTTTGAAGTTGTAGAATACATAAAGCAGTAAGCCAGGTAGGTCTGACCAACTCATGATCATTTCATGCGCAATGCACATGTGGATAAACATAAGATTAGACGATGAACCTGTCTGGCGTGTTTTATGGATCATGGAACTATAGAACTATCATTAGAATTGGGCTGATGTAGTAGGGGAACCACATTTAAAACATGAAGACCTTTAGTGGAGAGGCAATATGGACTTTTAAAGATATCCATAACTATTACAAGTAAAGGATAGAGGAGATGGAGATACTGCTTCCCCCCACTCCTACCTATGCTATATGGTCCTGGAAAAAAAAAAAAAAAAAAAAAAGAAATATCTAAATAACAGTCTCTGAAACAGAAAAAAAAGGGAAACATCACCCTTGATTGTGCGCTAGTATTTGGCTCTCTGCACTATCACAAAGTGAAGAAAGTCTTCCATATCTGAAGATAGACCTTGCTGGAAGTAGATATCCAAGCTTTTAGCACCTTGGAAATGACAGATTTGAAAATGCCTCAGAACCTAGGCTTCAAGAACCATGCCATTAAAGCCAGCAACTATAAAGTTGAGGGATTGACAGAGAGGGGGGTAGCAGAGACAGAGAGAGCGATTGGCAAGGTGGATGCATGGCAAACAAGATTGAAATGGCAGCAAAACAGACTGCAGATCAAAATTATACCTGGCTCTTTGCAAGCAGGGACAATGCAAAGATGCTTTTTCAATGCTGTATGGCAGGAAAAAAACGTGGAGACTGCATGCAAGTGACACTCTGCCAGCACATGACAGTCTCAAAAAGTTACCACATTCTGTGGGAAAAATTGAAAGGAACAAGGAATAAATTTAGTGACCTATAATGATGAAGCCTGAAGAGTGCTCCATGCAGAACGCAGAGCCTGAAAGTCTCTTCCAGGCTATCCCCATAATCTCCTGTCCAATGGAGTCTGGACACAATACACAAAAACCAGGCTGAGGATAAAGCCCCATACACACTATCGGATTGTCTGCTGATTTTTTTCCTTCAGATTTACCAAGACCATATAATATGAGGTCAAACCTTAGGAGTTTCAATTTGTATACAATCAGGCAGGCCCTTGCACTACATGGTTTTGGTAAATCTGAAGACAAAAATCTGCAGAAAATCTGGGCTTTAGAGTGCTAAATAGCTGCAATCGAAAAGTCTTGATTGATTAAAAAAAAAAAAAATAAATAAAAAATAGACCTCCACCCTCCTAGAACACTAGGAAAAAAAAATAAAATAAATGGAGGCATGCTGGTAGCAGAGGGGTTTATCCTGGGTGGCCAACAGTTTCTCTTCGTCAGCGTCCAATCCTGCTGATGGACAAGAAATAATCTATTTTACCATCTTAACCACTTAAGGACCAAGCCTATTTCTGACATTTGTTGTTTACAAGTTCTTATAAGTGTAATTGTGAGAGCCGAGGTCTTTTTTGACCCCAGATCTCACATTAAAGAGGCCCTGTGCTGCTTGTTTCTATTACAAGAGATGTTTACATTCCTTGTAATAGAAATAAAAGTGATCAAGTCGCGCCCACATATGTAAACAGTGTGAGGTATTGCCGCGATCGTTAGAGCAATAATTCTAGCACTAGACATCCTCTGTTACTCTAAACGTGTAACCTGTATAAAAAATAATTTAAGGCATCGCTTATGGAGATTTTTAAGTACCGTAGTTTGTCACCATTCCATGAGCATGCACAATTTTAAAGTATCAATTTTACTTTGCATAACATCATCTTTCACATTATTCCAAAACATTGGGCTAACTTTACAGTTTTCTTACTTAAATAAAAGTAGTGTCTTTTTTCCAAAAAATTGTGTTTGTAAGACCGCTGCGCAAATATGATGTGACAATTATTGCAAGGAGGAGCGCCATTTTATCCTCTAGGGTCTCTGCTTTAACAAAAAAAAAAAAAAAGGCTATAGAAAATAAATTATATATATATATATACATATACATACATATACATACATATACATATACATATACATATATATATACATACATACATATACACACACACACACACACACACTTTTTTTTATACAGGTTACATGTTTAGAGTAACAGAGGATATCTAGTGCTAGAATTATTGCTCCAACGATCACAGCAATACCTCACATGTGTGGTTTGGATACTGTTTACATATGTGGGCGTGACTTGATCACTTTTATTTCTATTACAAGGAATGTAAACATCTCTTGTAATAGAAATAAGCAGCACAGGGCCTCTTTAATGTGAGATCTGGGGTCAAAAGAGACCTCAGCTCTCACAATTACACTTATAAGCAATAAAAAAACTAAAAATAAAGAAAAAAAATGGGCCCTTTAAGACCAGAGGGCAGAAGTGACATTAGACATTGCTCTAGTCCTCCAAGGGCAGAGAGTTGAGTGGTGGCCATCTTGCCCTCACTGACTTCCTGCCCATCACTCCATCGGATAGTTTCCGCCGCTGCTGATCTATCCGGTAAGCAGCGGAAATGACTGGGAAGCAGCAGGGGGGAGGGGGGGCACCTCTGCTGCTGCCCAGAAATCCTGTCGCGAATCCGCCCCGGGTCCACTTTTATGTGAAAGAGGATAGCCCACTGTGTAAAAATATACCGGGGTTATGGCAGCTAGTTGCTACCATAACACCGGTAATTAAATGTCAAATTAGCGATGTGCATACACAGTGGGCAGTCCGGAAGTGGTTAAAGTCACTGTATTAAAATTGCTAAGAAGGTAGAGGTATGTAAAAACACCACAAATGAGAGAAGAATGGTGCTCTGTAATCATATGCAACTTACTCAAATTCCGTAGCAAAATATTTTAGGAAACCTACAAACAGGTCCCCCAGGGAGGTGTTGTTTTTGGACTGGTACTTTGGAATATGGCGAGGAGCAAGGTGTACAAGGTGCAGCTGCATTGAAGGGTTAAAACATTCCTGAAAAGAAAATAAAAAAACCCAATTAAGAAAAAATAAAAATAAATCTTTAATCAAAAAGGAAAAAACTCCACTTTTGTGGTTCTCGACATCACCAGGATATCCCAGAAAATATTTCTATTTACAGTGGCACAACAGAAAGCTAGTTCCTAGGTATAGAGATTCATTCATTACAGTACACTTATTTGGGTGTTCTACTTGTGCCTTTAAAGCGGTAGTAAACCCGCAATTTTTTTTTCTTTTTTAAACCTGCAAAGCAAAATGCATAATGAGCTAGTATGCACCGCATACTAGCTCATTATGAAATACTTACCTTAGAACGAGGCCCCGACATCTGGCCCGATCCACGCCAAGGGAGCCGACATGCTCCCTCTGCGTTTCTTCCGGGTATCGCGGCTCCAGCGCTGTGAGTGGCCGGAGCCGTGATATCGTCACTCCCGCGCATGCGCGCGGGAGATTTCATTCCGGCCGGCGGCCACTGCCGGATTTTCAGGCCGAGAATCCCCTTATGCGCATGCGCCGCTGCAGTCAGCGGCGCATACCGGGGGGAATATCTCCTAAACCGTACAGGTTTAGGAGATATTTTTTACCTACAGGTAAGCCTTGTTATAGGCTTTCCTGTAGGTAAAAGTTAAAAATTTGGGTATACAACCACTTTAAATCTACAAAATGTTTAGTGAAATGTGTCAGATATTTTTAATTTAAGTTACTTATTGGTGTATTACATGGTATTCATAGTGAAGGACTTTTGAGATAACAGTTATTAAAATTATGTCCCAGGGTTAAAGTGTCTGTAATACTCAAGGTTTTCACCTTAATGCATTCTATGTGCAGCAGTCCCCCCCCCCCCCCCTGCCCCTTTTCTTACCCGGGAGTGATCCAATCCAGCGATGTGCATGAGTGCGGAGGCTTCAGCCGCTGCCTCTCTCAATGTACATATTGAAAGCAGCAGGAGCCATTGGCCATCAGCCAAATCCAGTGGCACAGTAGCAGGGTCCCTGGCCGGAGTCCCACTGTTTGTGTCAATGGATGCATCAGGACTCAGGAGTGAGCCTGCGCACAGGTGCCCCTGTGGCTTTCCATGGTGGCACGCAATGAAGAGGAGATGCCAACAGCGCTGGGCACCCCGAAAGAAAAGGATCAGGGCTGCTTTGTGCTTAACGTCTACACAGGGCAGAAACGTTTTATTTATTTTTATTTTTTTTTAAATATAAAAATCTCAAACCCGGGTTTACAACCCCTTTTAAGCTAAATGTCTGGATGTGTGGAATTGGAGAGGGCATATTATGGGTGCATTAGTATCTAAAGCAAATTGAAGAGGTTTCAAACAGAACATTAACCATAACTTGATGACAAATAAATGTTCTTTAGAAAGGAGCAACCAAGTATGCACAGAGCGATACAGTGTATTACTGGATTTTAAACAGTAAAGGCAATTATTTTTAATGTTTTACATAGCTATACCTGCAGCCTAAAGAGGGGCCAGCCTGAAGAGTACTTTTAGGACTTAATTTTATGACTAAAGTTCCACATTAATGTGTACATGCACAAGTTCAGATGCAGCTGAAATAAGTTTAAAGTAAACCTGTTAGGTGAACAATCTAGAGGCTGGCACTGCGCTTCTGCCGCCAAAAATACAACTGGTAAAAGAAATGGTTAATTTTTGGGACCTTGCTTTATACATAATAGTAAATTATAAATTTGTGTCAAGCACAGAAATCCTAGTGTAGACATGGCCTATAAAATTAGCTCTATATTGTGGGCAAGTCTTAGGCAGGCCATACATTTAACTTTTTTTTTTTTCCCCCCATTCAACCAGTGCGTTGAATGGGAAAAACACAAAAGCGCCAATTCCCTCATCCATACTTTTGAGGCACCTCCGCCAAGTCACTTCAGGTTTCCCCTGTAATTAGGTCAGGAGGACGAAATGTATCAGGCGTGGCTATGTGCCAACCAGATGGGACGTCAGAGCCGACACCTGAAGTGCCGCGGCGGAGGTGCCCAAGGTTTATGGAGGTCGTGAGACCACGATATAGTACTACCTGACACCACTTGAATTTGTGATGAGCACAATTTGTTTTTATGCTTGTGACTGAATTTTTAACCAATAAAAAACGCATGTGGATGATTTTACACTATGGGAAGTGGTTTTATTTTTCTTCCTTATACTAGGTTATGCTATATGAGCCAGATGGAGGAGGAGTGACCCAGTGGGGTATTACACATCTAGGAATCTTTGGTTTATTTACATTAACCTCTTAGTGCTGGCTATACATATATATGCAGCCGCTCAGCAGATGGGCCCTAATGCAGAACAGCTGCATATATACAGTTCTGTTAAAACAACTTACTGTGTGGAGAGCACACTCCCCACATGGTAGCTGGCGGGGATCTGTAAGCTCCCGATGCATACTTGCAATCGGGAGCTTTCTGATCATGTGACCCTTTTAGAACTCTTAAAGGGCTGAGAGGCAGTCGGTGTGAAGGGGTCAAGTGCTTTGTAGCAGTCATGAGAATGGGTGGCATTTTGCTCCAGTGAATTTCTTCCTGAAGAGAGGGATCTCGCACTGCACGAAGTGTGATTTGTAAAAAAGTTTGACATCTTTTTGCACAATTTATATGAACTTGTATTATGAACTTTTTTTTTGTGTGCATTAATTTTATTGTGTATAATCTATAATTTTTTTGTGGAGGCAATAAGTCACAGTGCTAGTTTGAGGTTTTATATGCTGTACTTACTGGGTAATCTTTCTGTAGAGATGGAAGAACTGGTTCAGGTAGAGCTTAAAAAAAAAAAAAAAAAAAAAGGAAATGTAAAAAAAAAAACACATTTTACTCAAGTTTACAGTTATACAAGAATAATTTATCCATCTTGAAAATGTACATTGAGGAATACAAAATAAATCCACTTTCATGCAGTCATGCTCCATCATATGGCACATGGCTTGTACACAGGTATCTCTATCAATATTATACAGGACTTATGGTGTCAGTTTGCATAACATTTTACAAAAATAAAGGGAGACCATGCGGTTACAATATAATTCAATGCAATACCTCGTACGAGCAAGCTGATACAAGCTGACAGGAAGAATGAATGAACCGATAATGAACACAGAATGAACCTAGATCATTGTTAGCTGCTTCCCTGACTACAAGCCCAAGAATGACAGCTCTGAAACTGGAAAAGACATGGTCACTTCTGGCTTCAATCACTACAGAGGAGACTGAGGAAGGAATGTTCCTCAGTCTCCTCCAGCTTGGCGTCATCATGTGAAGCTGCCTGGTAATCACAGGGGAAGGGGGCTGGTGGAGGAACTGCACTGACCGCACTGTAAAAGTCATCACTTCTACTTTACAGCCAATAGCCAGCTGAATAACGCCAACACAAGTATATGGCTGCTACTGCGGCCATGAGGCTGCGATTAACCATTCGCTCTCGGATGTACCATGTACATCCGAGAAAGTGGGGCAGTGGTTAAAAGTCAAATTTTTCTACCTTTTTGGCAAGGTTTGCTTTAGTGCTCAAACTGGTGCCCCTCCAGCCATTGCAATACTACAAGTCCAATGAGGCACTGCAACGCTGACAATTACAAGCAGGACTCCCACAGGCAGAGGCATGGTGGGGCTTGCAGTTTTGCAACAGCTGGAGGGCCACCAATTTGAGACCCCTGCGTTTAGTGGGTATTGTCACTTAATGACTGGTGGTGAGATGTCTTTTCTTAAGAGTCCAAATATACACACCAGCAGCAGACACTACCAATTTGATTTTTAATTTATTTAATACTATGATATAGAGATCGAAACATCCAAGCTGTGCCGGGACAGAGCCAGAACTATGGCAGGGACAAGTTAAAATGGTTGTATACCCTTAATGCAGAAGTCGTACCTATAGTTAAGCCTATAATAAGGCTTACCTATAAGTACTGTAAAGATCTCCTAAAAATTAGCTTCTGAGCCGCTTCTTTACTAGCAAGTGCCATGACTGACGGCTCAATGTCACGCGACTCTGGCCAGTCACAGAGTCGGAGCCCACGCCCCCAGAAGGACAACGGGTGATGATGGATGCAGCCAACGTCGGGGACATTCCGTGCTTCGATTGCAGGTAAGTGGCACATAATGGGCTAGTATACGATTCATACTAGCCCATTATGCTTTTACTTTGCTGGGGAAAAAGGAGGAAGTAAAAATAAAGCCCCTAAGATATAAAGTAAACTGTAAACCAGGAGAAATACAGGGGCTGCAATTACTGACCTCTGCCTGACAGCACTAGCCATCACAGACATCAATACATGGAGCCACTAACACAGATGAAGCATGTTGCAAGTGAAGTCAAAAGAAAAAAGTCAAGATTCCTGATCTGTATACTTAGGACACGGACTCAAAGGGCACTGAAGATAAAATGGCCAGAGTGACAACTAAGGGCTGAGAAAGATGTGCAACATTTCCTTCTGGAAACCAGGAGGCAACAGGGCGACATTTTATCAGGCTTCATCTATAAAACTAAAATAACAGGTTTTTTCCTACTTTTTTTTCCTACCTGCATGGCAAAGGCATATTGTGCTAGTATGCATCACATACTAGCACATTATATATAACATATATATTATATTATATATGAAAACTAAGCCATCCAGCTATGCCATCGCTTGACACACCTTCCATCTTCACCCGTCTTGCTTTCGGGTTCGCGGACTCTGGTTCTGTGACTGGCGGGAGCCGGGATGACGTCACTCCCGCAACCGCAGTACTCCTGACATAGTGTTCCGCAAAAGCCCCTCAATAGGCAATAAAATGACATCTAACCAATACACACCGAGCAGTAACATTATACTGACCAAGCGAGGAATGTTCATTTGTGGACAATGTATGTATTGCCCTTGGGTGCAGACAGGCACTAGATTCCGCTTACCCAATGGGGAAATGTTTTATCCTCATTTTCATGCAACCTGCAAATACCCATGGAGTTGTATATTTGATGGTGTGCAAACGTGGAACATTTTATGTAGGCAAGACTATCAGCCAACTAAAGCAACACATACGACCATGTTTACTACTCTCAATCTGCGAAAAATGCTTACACTGGTCAGCCACCACTTGGGTCTATATCACAAGTTTGATGGCACTTTAGTCTCCTTTATTGTGTTAGAGGCGATACCTAGGGACCCACGTGGCGGTGACTGGGATAAACGCATTCTCCAGAGGGAAACTCTGGATCGAGCGTCTTGAAGCGACTAGACTGCCAGGTATCAATGAAGTGTTATCATATCGCCAATTACTGTGAGGGCCTTTGGGTGGCTTCCCTTGTCCCTGACTTTCTAGCATATAAGAAGATGTGGGCCATTTGTTTTGGCCTCACGCCCAATTATAATGATCAGGTATGCTTATTTTGATGGCCTGGACAATTTGTGGATAATTGTGGAAATGTTGCTGCACATTTGGTGCTATACCTAACAAAGCGTTAGGTCTTTTTTTAAGTCAATATTTCTATTGAACTAAATGTACGAATATAGCAAACGTCCAATTATATTGGTCTGCTAAACTAAACAATTGTATTTGCCAGGAACATGTGCCCTGGCATTATATTTTGCAGAATATTACTGTGCATTTGTCGCCTGTTTTTTTGTGCTGGAGTACTGACTGCCATTCTCCTCTGACCACGGGGGGCATCAGCTGGGGAATGCCGTTGGGGGTGCGCTTTTGGGATGTGCGGCCACCCAAGCTGCGGCCCACACTCCTGTGTTTTATGCCTGGGATGAGTGGGATCATGTATCCACCTGCGGCAGCCTGGGGACACTCTTCCTCTGTCCCCCTGGCTCACTGTAGCTGCTGAAGATGGCAAGCACTTGGACCGGAACGTCTGGCTCTTTAGTGTGCATGTGCAGTGAACCACTGTATTTATAGAGGGGGTATGACATCCCCCAGGTATCCTGATAGTGTGTCCGTCCGCTCCACTGTGTACCCCGGTATTGTGTCTAGCACCTCTTACTGTGACTGTTTTGGTGGTAGTATGTGTCCATACTGTTCAGGTTTCTTCATGGCCATGTTTGTTTACTTTACTTCCCAGGGGGGTTTGGTTCATGTATTCGTACTAAATAACTGCATATTATCTGGGAACCTACACATGACTTCAAGTTTTAATTGTGGACCAGCTAATTAAAGTATTTGGCTAAATTTCCCCTACCTGTAATTTTCCCTATGCCTATATGTCAGTGCCATTAATTAGTTAATAAGCCTGGGAGGACCAACTCTATGGTAGGTCTTTTTAGATTGAAAAGCACCTGGCTTCATGTGACAACACACAGTAGTGAAGGTAGATTAGATCTTATGCTAGTATGCGAGTACGGGACTTAATTATTCTCATTATGTTTTGATCAGCATCGAAGTAGTTGTTAATAAATCAGTCTATATTTATAGCTTTAATAAATACTTGGCACTATTACTCTTTATATTCAGTTTTAAAAGTGCACCCCCCACATTCCGATTGATTGTGCCCACGTTGTGGCTACCACTTGGCTTTGGTGTACTTGGTGGTCATATCCATATGAAGGGGGTTTTCTTAGCAGTTGCTCCTATGGTACAGATAAACATTGTAACTATAAATTGGAAAGGTTTCCCTCGGGAGGTTCTGTATTGGTAAATATATTGAATAATTATAATTCATGTGCCAATATCAATATATATTGTTGTTTGACTTCTAAATGATTCTATTTTCACGATGTATTTCTCTAGAGTCTTTTTACTCTTTTCCCCCAGAAGACGACCTTTACTGTTAATGGTCGGAACGCGTCTGGGTTTTCCAGTATGATTATATATACCCATATCATGCTATTTTTTCCTATGTATATTTAATGGCTGTATTATATTGTACTTGCAATAGCCTCATTCACAGAGCTCATGTTTTAACCCTTTCATGACTACGCCCATTTTTGGCATTTGGCGTTTACAAGTTAAAATACATATTTTTTGCTAGAAAATTACTTGGAACCCCCAAATATTATATTTTTTTAGCATAGACTCTAGAGAATAAAACGGCGATTGTTGCAATATCTTATGTCACACGGTATTTGCGCAGTGGTGTTTTAAATGCAACTTTTTGGGAAAAGGGACACTTTCATGAATAAAAAAAAAAACGAAACCGTAAAATTAGCCCAATTTTTTGCATAATGTGAAAGATAATGTTACACAGAGCAAATAGATACCAAACATGTCACACTTTAGAATTGCATGCACTCGTGGAATGACGACAAAACTACGGTAAATAAAAATCTCAATAGGCGACGCTTTAAAAAAAAAATTCACGGTTACCATGTTAGAGTGACAGAGGAGATCTAGTACTAGAATTATTGCTCTCGCTCTCATGATCGCAGCGATACCTCATATGTGTGATTTGAACACCGTTTACATATGCGAGTGCGACTTCCATATGCGTTTTCTTTGCTTCGCGGGCTCGCGGGGACGGCGGACGCTTTAAAAAAATATATTTTTTTATTTATTTTAAAATTAATAAATAGTTTTTTTTTTTGATTTTTGTAAAGATCCCTTGTGACAGTAATAGGTGGTGACAGGTACTCTTTATGGAGGGATCGGGGGTCTAAAAGATCCGATCCCTCCTTTACATTTCAATGTATTCAGATCACAGAAAACGGCGATTCTGAATACTGTATATATTTTTTTTAAAACCAGCGCCATTGGCAGCCGAGTAAACGGGAAGTGACGTCATGACGTCGCTTCCGTGTTTACAATTAGGAGACTGGAATGAAGCTGCTTAAGGCTTCATTCCAGTCCCTGCCCAGCAGCTGGAGGCATCCGATTGCGCGGGAGCACCGGTAAGAGCGGTGGGAGGGGGGACGTCCCCTCCCACTCCTCCGGCATAACAGCCGACTGGCTTTTAGCTGGATAGCCGATCGCCCGCTGTGAAAAATGGTACCGGGATGATGCCTGCAGGTGCGGGCATCATCCCGGTATAACCCCCGGAAGCAGAGTACACACATCTGTGTGCGCTCGGCGGGAAGGGGTTAATACCCTTTTTAATGTAACAATTTTCTAAATTAATATTTTTTCAATTTTTGAATTTCTTGCTGCAATACAAAACCCCACGGGGAAACTAGTATCGCTCTCCATTTTCAAACATTGTGACAATTGTTTCAAGCGAGTACACATACATACACACAATTGTATTAGTATGATTAATTTTGTACTGTCTTAAATTTGAGCAAATTTCTCTAAATAGAATTGCTGAAGCTCATGAAGAAGCGTCAGCAGGTCGCAAAACATGTAGAGAGAGCAATACTTTTTAACATACGAGGACTGTGGGAATCACCAAGGGGATGCTACATCATTGTGTGGACATTTGTTCCATTTTGCCACACGGAGAATTTTCAGTGTTGCCCCTGGGAGTTAAACACTGTGTCCCACATTGCTTTAAATATAAATATTTTGTGCATGTACTTCATGTGAATTAATAACATTTGTATTTTTTATATACGTGCCTACAAAGTCCATTATTCACATTATTAGCATTTATAATTTACATAGGATGTGGCACACTCATAGGTGTTCGATTGCTACCTGAGGGCAATGCAATCAATTCAATGTCACATGTGCATATGCACGCAGAAGCCGCCAGTCACGGCACAGGGCTCTGAAGAACAGCACGGATGGCCGTTCCTTCAGAGCGCATGCGCCAATAATGTCGCTGGCTGTAAAGATCTCCTAAATGGTGCATGTTTAGAAGATATTTACACTTCCTACAAGTAAGCCTTATTATAGGCTTACCTATAGGTAAAATTTGAAGATGGAAGTTTACTTCCTCTTGAAGCATCTCGATAAACCCAAAGAGCCCAATATACTGTAGCTGGGATAATGGTGTACATTACAGTATACAAATTAGATTCATAAGCATCGGATATCAAACATGGGTGAACCCCTAGAAGGCAAATAACAGTACAGAGATGTACATTCAGCAAGGAACAACATCCAGTCCCATCAAGAATCGGTGTAAAAGATAAAGCAGGTCAACTGACTGATCATGGAAAGGAAACAGGAGAAAAGTCCAGCAAGGAGGATGATAACCAAGCAGATAAAAAAAAAAAAAAAAGCAGACGTATCAGCAAAACAGTGTGGAGGATGGTGGGAATTTATGCTCAGGAACGATGCTCAAGTGCTCTTTTTTAGAATCAAGAGGTAATTAGATAGAACACAAATATTGAGCCATTTGAAAGATACTAAACCAGTATCTACTGTAAATAATTAGGGGGCAGCGCCAGAGCATGTGGATTAGAGTGCCATTACCTAGAACAACATGGAACATCCATTTTACCCCAGGAATTACTTTTTTGGTGTTTATAATATACCATATGTAGTATAAATAGGAACGTCAATATCTAGGGAAGGGGAAATACACTATATTGTCAAAAGTATTGGGACATCTATATTATTTCACACACACTTTAATGGCATCCCAGTCTTGGCCCATAGGGTTCAATATCGAGTTGGTCCTCCCTTTGCAGATATAACAGCTTCAACTCTTCTGGGAAGGCTGTCCACAAGGTTTAGGAGTGTGTCTATGGGAATGTTTGACCATTCTTCCAGAAGTGCATTTGTGAGGTCAGACACTGGTGTTGGACAAGAAGGCCTGACTCACAGTCTCCACTGCAATTCATCCAAAAGGTGTTCTATCGAGGTCAGGCCAGTCAAGTTCCTCCACCCCAAACTCACTCATCAATGTCTTTACGGACCTTGCTCAGTCATGTTGGAACAGGAAGGATCATCCCCAAATTGTTCCAACAAACTTGGAAGCATGAAATTGTCCAAAAGGTCTTGGTATGCTGACTTAAGATTTCCCTTCACTGGAACTAAGGGGCCAACCCCAACCCCACACCATAATCCCCCCTCCACCAAATGATTTGAACCGGTGCATAAAGCAAGGTCCATAAAGACATGGATGAGCGAGTTTGGGGTGGGGGGAACTTGACTGACCTTCACAGAGTCCTGACCTCAACCCGATAGAACACCTTTGGAATGAATTAGAGCAGAGACCGCAAGGCAGGTCTTCTCATCCAACATCAGTGCCTGACCTCACAAATGTGCTTCTAGAAGAATGGTCAAACATTCCCAGAGACACACATAAGCCTTCCCAGAAGAGTTGAAGCAGTTACAGCTGCAAAGGGTGGGCCAACTCTATTAAAATCATATGTCCCAATACTTTTGACAATAGAGAGTAGATACAGCAAGTACAAACTTCCAATGCAGCTGTGCTCATCTATGTTACCCACGCCTTGCCTCCATTCCTCTCCACATTGTAGATATACACAACCAGTATATGAGTAGCGTAGATATCAGACACACTTTTTGGTAGTGCTCAACAGGGCTACCATGTTAAGGATAGTTACAAATGGTTTTTACCACAAAACCCTACACATTATCCTGACCTAGATTACAAAGATATAAAAAGGTACAACTGTTTATTGTAATAATATACAACACAATTATACAGACTGCATGATAATAGCCTCTTTTAAATGAGATATTGAAAATTTGATAGGAACTGAACAAGCGCAATCCAGGATTTCAATATGAAGAGGTAGCTTAGGACTCTGCAGAGATGTCTTCCCCCTCATTTTAGCCCACTCCCTGTTCATCTTTCCACGAAGCCCTTTCGCCTCCTGTGTATGGCTAATCATGCAAACAGCGCCTTTCTTCACTAATGATGACTGTTCTGCTGCAGAGTCAGTTAACAGCTGTGAGTAACAGTCAGGCCCACAGGGAGAAAAGGATCAGACTCAGCCCACACAAGATCCAGCCAACACACTCTTCACTTCCCAGACAAAGCTGTGCACAGAGTAAGAGCACCTGCTGTGCACATTTATCTACGAAAAACACCAAGAAATTAGACGAGTTACTTACTTTGTAAATAGTGCAAAACCATTAAAACAAGACTATAGCTGCTCAGGGTTCCACGGCTGGCATCATTTATACCATGGTGACTTGCCCACCTCTTAACAACCAGAACTAAAGGACGAACACGGCTCTCTACTGTAAAATCAGAAGGAGAGAGTCTGATTAACTTCACTAACTGTTACCACTGTTATCAATACATTTCATAAGATATATTGAGAAGACTTTGTTAGTACAGTCACCTGTCTGTGCATGTGCAGCTGCTTTACAATGGAACAGAAGGCAGACTGCCCCCGCCCCTGGTGTCAGTGGGAGGAAGGGGTGCCCCCGCCCCTGGTGTCAGTGGGAGGAAGGGGTGCCCCCGCCCCTGGTGTCAGTGGGAGGAAGGGGTGCCCCCGCCCCTGGTGTCAGTGGGAGGAAGGGGTGCCCCCGCCCCTGGTGTCAGTGGGAGGAAGGGGTGCCCCCGCCCCTGGTGTCAGTGGGAGGAAGGGGTGCCCCCGCCCCTGGTGTCAGTGGGAGGAAGGGGTGCCTCCGCCCCTGGTGTCAGTGGGAGGAAGGGGTGCCTCCGCCCCTGGTGTCAGTGGGAGGAAGGGGTGCCTCCGCCCCTGGTGTCAGTGGGAGGAAGGGGTGCCTCCGCCCCTGGTGTCAGTGGGAGGAAGGGGTGCCCCCGCCCCTGGTGTCAGTGGGAGGAAGGGGTGCCCCCGCCCCTGGTGTCACTCTTATGAAGAGAAAAATGTACTTACTCTGTGCATAGGTTCGGAGAAGGAATGTGTTTCTGATTCCCACAACATTGTTTACATTCAAGTCAAACTCCACACCACTAGCAAAAGAAAAAACAGGTAAAGGTAAAAGATGGCTCTATAAGAACCCATTTTATGCCATTCCACTTATTTGTTACCACAGATTCAGGTTTACTTGAAATTGAAGACAACGAACAAATAATACCATTTTGGAAGGGGGGGTGTGTGGAGAGAAAGTCTCGTTCGGTGGCTAGGGGTAGCAGCCCTACCCAAAAAGTTAAAGCAACAGAGCGAGGGAGCACAAACATTGCTAATCTGGCCTGAATTGGCAAACTAGTTAGTAGCGCAAGTTCATGGAAAAGGGGAAGTTCCCCTGGTTCTCCTACTCCCCCACCTGCCACATTTGGCATTTTTTAAGGGGGGGGGGGTTCGTCAGGTACCCGCTGCGGTGATCTGAACAGAAATAAAGCCCCTCCTTCCCCCCGTAGCTTTCTGGGACACAGCACAGGTCTCAGAAGACTGCGGGGCTATTCAACTCATGCAGGTGCAGTCCCTTAGTCAAGATGCCGGTGCCTGCACCCGAACCTGAGACTGGAGCTCCTCTTTAAAGGCTTCCAACCATCAGGTTTGTCTATAAGAATTACAGAAGAGTCAGCACAGCGCACAACATATGTAAGGGCTGGTCTACACTTGTGGTCAGTAAAGGTGGAATTTGGCGGAAAAGGCAGGCAATTGAGCAAGATAGGTACACTGAAATGACAGTTCTTTGACTTTTTATTTCTGACCAAAATGCCTAATGAGACTGGTGGTTCTAACTGCTTTTATCAGCAAGCCTGAAAAATAAAAAATAAAAATTCACTCTCATTCTAAGAGGAAAAATATACACCATTTGTGGAAAGTGGCCAAAACAGACCTAAATTGTTTCAGACGTCTTCCTAATAAGGATTACGATTTTAACATGGAGAAGGGATTCATATTCAAGCAAAAGTGAAAAAGTGTCAGTCAAAAGGGAGTTGATTATTTAGCTCAGCAACAAGATTTCTCCACTAACACAGAAGAATAAGGTTTTACAGGTTGTATTAAATTTAGCATTTTCCCTTCAAGAACTCAACTGAAACACAGGTAACTAAAGTCAATATAGGTTTGCTGCAATGGCAAGCCTCGAATAAAATCTGCCTCTTTAATACACTGTTTGACATTTGCTAGTACATTTTTAGAATACTCATACGGCTAAACCCACAGCGGTAATACACAAACATAAAGACCTTTATTTTCAAAGCGTCACTTATTTTTAGGCGAGTTCAAAAATTTGAAAACGACAGTTGCACGACTGAAATAAAGAACCATATCTGTGCTTTTCTGGTGCATTTTGCATTTTTTGGCAGCTTTTTTAATTAATTTTGCCAGTCTATTGTCATGCTAGAGAAACCAGCAAAAACTAAGCGGAAACACAACACAAGCACTGCGTTTTTGATGTGCTTCCACTGAGGTCTATGGAACCAAAAGTGCAACCTACTGCAGGCAAAAAAATCCGACCATTTTCAAAAAAAAGGCAATGGTTGAAACCACATATATGTGAATGTGACCCAAAGGTGATCATGTTAAAATGGACTGTAGTGCTTTATGCAAAACTGAAAACGCATAGATGTGAACCTAGCCTCTAGCTTGAAGAGTTACACCCAATACATGGCAAATAAATGCATCAGTCGGGAAAATGTTAAAAGAGAGCCCATAACTGGTACTGGGTACATGCAGCCGCGGCATCCTACTTCTATGGACTACTTGAGCATAGCTCCGAGGTGGATGCAGATGCAGCAAAAAAAAAAAAAAAAAAAAAAAAAAAAAAGGAGGCCCAGCAGCCTCATCAATGCCTTTTTTTAAACTAGTTTTAGTTAGTTTGCAGCCTCACCATCTCTCATATAAGCAGCTTGAATCAGGAAATCACGAGCCGTCGACTCCACTCCACTCCCGCCTCTGCCATCGGCATTGGACCAGCTCCTGCGATAGGCAGAACACTGGTCCAATGCCGGGACTGTGTGCTTGTGTGATGTGAGCCAAGTAGAGGAGATGATGGCTCAGTGAATTCCAGCAGCACTCGCCCCCCTCCGAGGTACGCTGATGGCGTATAACATGCACCCCTGATTTACCCCCCAATTTTCAGGGGAAGAAGGTGCGTGTTATACACCAATAAATATAGTAATAAACAAACATCATGATTATTAGCAGTACAAGACTTAAATCCTCTAGTTTGAAAAGGAAAATGCAAAAGCTGCATTTCAGCAGACTAGCATTCACAAAGGCATAAACAGAATTACCTGACTTTGTCCCTGAACTTTACAATTGGCACTTTTGCTCTGATAAGTTGAGGTCTTTCAATATAAGCTAAAAAAAAAAAATATATATATAAAAAAAACATGCAAGTCAAAGTAGGCAAATCAAAAAGATTTAAATACATGTTCATATTATTCTAAAACAGTACAAAATAAAGCAGACTAAAAATACAATACCAGTTCTTTACATCTCTATACTTAAAAACATAAAAAACATTGGCAATATTGGAGGGGGTTTGACATTTTGGAGTATAGAAAAGACATTTAAAAAGTGTCATTAAAAAAGGAAGATTTTTTTTTAAACAAAAAATGTTCTACTTACCGTATATACTCGAGTATAAGCCGAGATTTTCAGCCTCTTTTTTGAGGCTGAAAGTGCCCCCCTCGGCTTATACTCGAGTCATCGCTGTCTGCCCGCTCGATCAGCGTGTCGAGCAGACAGACAGCGGCCATTCTATAATTCAAAAGCCGCGCCTCCGGCTCCGCCTTCGCCTGTGATAGGCGGAACACTGAATTTCCCAGCAGCCTGTGTTCCGCCTATCACGGACATCGTATCATCCTCGTACTACGGACGAGGATGATACGATGTCCGTGATAGGCGGAACACAGGCTGCTGGGAAATTCAGTGTTCCGCCTATCACAGGCGAAGGCGGCGGCGCAGCTTTTGAATTTTACAATGGCCGCCGAGGCGCCGACGAAGAGGGCACGGGACGGAGGCAAGGCAAGGCACGGGACGGGACGGAGGCAAGGCACGGCGGCAAGGCACGGCACGGGACGGAGGCAAGGAGGCAAGGCACGGGACGGAGGCTCGGGACAAAGGCTCGGGACACAGGTAGGCTGGACACACACACACACACACACACACACACACACACACAGGGATGGATGGATGGATGGAGACACACACACACAGGGATGGATGGATGGAGACACACACACACAGGGATGGATGGATGGATGGATGGATGGAGACACACACACACAGGGATGGATGGATGGATGGACACACACACACACACAGGGATGGATGGACGGACACACAGGGATGGACGGACACACAGGGATGGACGGACACACACACAGGGATGGACAGGCATGTCTCACCCTCGGCTTATACACGAGTCAATAAGTTTGCCAGTTTTTTTGGGGGTAAATTGGGGGCCTCGGCTTATATTCGGGTCGGCCTATACTCGAGTATATACGGTAACTGCTTTGTACATTTTTTTTTTTTTTGCACAAAGCTGCCCCCGATCCTCTGCCAGTGCTCCTGGCCCCTTCCTTCTGCCAAGTGGAACCCAAGCAGGCTCACTCCCGAGGCGCTGTTCTGTGTTCATTCACATATGGATCATGACTCAGCAACCCCTCACTCCATCCTCATTGGCTGTTATTGACTGGCTCCCGCTGCTGTCTCAGTCAATGAGTAGGAAGATGCCAGCTATTCCCGAGTAAATCGCTGGATCGAGATGGGGGGATGTGTCTTTTACTTTATGCATGGAATGTATGAAGGTACAAAACCCTGAGCCTTTGCAACTACTTTAAAAAAGGATAAAATTCACTTTTTAGAACAAAATAAATGCTATTTTTTTTTTTTTGGGAGCCTGTAAAGAATTGAATCAGACATCAGCAGATGTGGAGAAGATCCCCGCTAGCTGTCATATTGGCGAGGTGTGACTTACCCCATTCATTGCTGTCACACCTGTCTGGAGACCCCTGAAATTGACTGTTTTTTGATTGTATACTTTTCTTTTTTATGACCACTTGTCAATTGTACGCTGTGTGTCACTCTATGTACTACCTGTAATGCTATTCCTACTTGCTTACTTTACCTATTATCAAAGTATTTTGCTTTGTTTTATGTCACTCTGCATACTGTGCGATACCAATAAAGCACCTTTAAAATGTTACAAAAAAAATTGGGGAGGTGCATGGGCCTGTCCAATCGTAACATGTTACACCCTCAATATTGATGTAACATGTTAACAAAAGGTGAACTTTTCTTTTAGGCGCTAGAGAAGACAGCCTTTTTAAAAGAGCCCTTTCAAAAAGGAAGCCCTATTGGATACATGAAGCCAATACAAATGGTCCCAAATAGTTTAACATTACTATAGACCTCAATTGCTATATTAGTGATTTATGAGATTGTTTCATTAATATATTGTTTATTCCTGTCCTTCTATTTGATATATTTTATACACTATCATTTTAGGATTATTTAATCCAATTTTAAATATATCTATACATTTTAGATTAACATGTGCAGGAGTAGCTATATGGGACTAACTTTGGAAGGGGGAGGAGAATTATATATGAGCCATTTATGTATTATTTTTTTTTACCCTAATTGTCACTTCTGTGTTTCCATAGTTATATACTGGGGCTGCCGCTCTTTACGATTAGTAGTTCGGTATGCCTGCATATACGGGTTTTAAAGCTTCACAGCTAAACAGCCTGCTGGTACAGCCGAAGCAAGATAAATACACTGGCTGTAATTGCTTCACTTTGAGCCCCTGATGACGTCAGCATTAACAAAAAAACTGTGGCAGGGGTCTAGCAATCCTGGAGTGAGCAGAGTACATGGTGTGGGTTGGAGGAAAATCGGGCAATTGTCAGTGCTTTACAGGAATTTCTATCCGGGCAGCGCCATTCTCTCCTGTGCCTTGTACAGCTGTGGATATTTTTATTCTACCATTTTTTTTTATTAATTTAGGCAAAAAGGAGAGGCCCAGGGACCCCCGATACAAAACATCAAACATAACGGGGTGTACAGAACGTATATAAAACAAGGAGAAAAGTAAACCAGCCATCTGCTCAGCTCCAGCAAAAGGCGCAATGAAGGAGTACGGAAGTCTCACATGGCTCTCCCCCTTCATTTTTAATAATATATAACACAGATATGAGAGTAACTAGAGCCAGCCACAGCCATGGAGGCTCAGAAAAGCTCTGGATATTTTACATACTACTTATAGTATATGTGAGCGCATTACTTTTTATCCACGTTTATAATAAATCAAATACACAGAGCACTATACCTTCCTTGTCTTTCTTTGTTAAGGAATCCAATGTACATAATGATAATCAGAAAATGTCTATTTGCTTATGTGTATACATGTTCCCACTCTCCTTACTTATTATGTAATATACAGATTGACTTTCTGTTCGGAGCCAAGATGGCGTCTACACCCTACATCCCCCGCGTTAGAAGAATTCATTTGAGATAAGGGAACCAGGGTCAACCAAACTTCAAGCATCAAGTTTCTTCATTTCTCTTGTATTGTAACCAATGAGATGTACCTATTAGACTGACATAGCAATGATGTATCTTTCTGTATAAAATATTAACACCGCCCACCAATAAATCAGAAGTTAGAAGTAGCCTGAGCTGAACGTATCTCAGAGAGTGTTTACTTCTAATGTGCATGCACATTTATACTTTTTAATTAGAAATAGCAGCAGATAACCAAGAACTAATTTGTAGTTCTTATCCATTACATCTTGTGCTGGGTTACTTAATTCCTGGTTGATTGGATTCATCTATGAACACACAGCTTAGGCCTGGATTTAAAGGGATAAGCCCGGTAGACCTTTGCAGTAAAGGTCAAACCCCATGGTAAGATTATGCCAAAAAGGGGATGGTGAAGGTTCCCCTTGTGATATGCACATTACCACCCTGTGCAAGAGTTTGTCATTGTATTTAGGAGGTTTTTTTTTTTTTTTAAACACAGACTGTTATTTTGATAGAGCTAAATATTCACAATATAGACACCTATGCACAATGTGTACATCTTATTTATAAATTCACATCAATTTATGTGAACACAATTTTTAGCACATACACACTCACCAGCCACTTTATTATTATATTAGGTACACCTTGCTAGTACTGAGTTGGACCCCCCTTTTGCCTCCAGAACTGTCTTAATTATTCATGGCATAGATTCAACAAGGTGTTGGAAACATTCCTCAGATTTTGGTCCATATTGACATGATAGAATCACACCGTTGCTGTAGATGTGTTGGCTGCCCATCCACGATGCAAATCTTCTGTTCCGCCACATCCCAAAGGTGCTCTATTGGATTGAGATCTGGTGAGTGTGGAGGCCATTGGAGTACAGTGACCTCATTGTCATGTTCAAGAAACCAGTGAGCTTTGTGACATGGTACATTATACTGCTGAAAGTAGCCATCAGAAGATGGCTACACTCTAGTCATAAAGGGATGAATATAGTCAGCAACAATTCTCAGGTAGGCCATGGCATTTTAACGACGCTCAGTTGGTACTAAAGGGCCCAAAGTGTGCCAAGAAAATATCCCCCACACCATTACACCACCACCAGCCTGAACCATTGATGCAAAGTAGGATAGATCCACGCTTTCATGTTTATGCAAAATTCTGACGCTACCATCTGAATGAAGTGAATAATTATTATCAGCACACCAGGGATTCCTCAAAAGGGTCTAAAGCTTTATTTTGGTGGTCACATCGTAAACACATGGCAATGTCACAGGGCCCCTTAGTCAGACAAGTGACAAAGTGCAGTGCAAAACAACAAGTATTTAATAGACAATCCACCAATCAGTGCAGATAATTGCAGACTAGCCCCGCCCCTTGGCATCATAATGAGGTCATAAGCCATTATTCTCAATTTAAATTTATGACATAACTGTACCAGTACCAATTGGTAAAGAAATAGCAATCAAAACGGGGGGGGGAGAATGAAAGGGAACAAAAAGATTTCCTCTGAAATCAATGCTAATCACACCAAGCAACGTTTTTTCCAATCGTTTATCCTGCACCTTTGGTGAGCCTGTGCGAATTGTAGCCTCAGTTTCCTGTTCTTAGCAAACAGGAGTGGCACCCAGGGTGGTCTGCTGTTGCCCATCTGCTTCAAGGTTCCATGTGTTGTGCGTTGAGAGATAGTATTCTTTGTAGCAAGTGGTTATTCAAGTTACTGTTGCCTTACTATCACCTCGAACTAGTCTGCCCATTCTCGTCTGACAAGACATTTTCGTCCACACAATTGTCACTCACTTGATATTTTCTCTTTTTTGGACCATTCACTATAAACCACAGAGATGGCTGTGCGTGGAAATCCCAGTAGATCAGCAGTTTTTGAAATATTCAGACCAGCCCATCTGGCACCAACCATGCAATGTTCAAAGTCAATTATATCCCCTTTCTTCCCCATCCTGATGCTTGGAGTGGAACTTCAGCAAGTCGTCTTCATCACATCTAGATGCCTAAATGCAATGAGTTGCTGCCATGTGATTGACCGATTAGCAATTTGTTTTACTAAGCAACTGAACAAGTGTACCAAATCAAGTGGCCGATGAGTATATATGCGCATAAAGGTAAATTTAGCATGGAAAAAAGTTAGATACTTACAAAGTCGGGTGTAGAAATGTTTTTGGAGTAAGCTGAGTATGTGTCTTGCTTCTGTTTTCTGATTCATCTGCCGAAAACAAAGAGTTTCATGTCCAATGGGAAAAAGTGGTGTTGTATATAACATTTTTGGCAGGTACATATGAATATTCTGTGCTCTCTTTTCACATTTACCTGCCTATTCTTTTAATAGCTCAAGTTATTTGCAACCAGAACTTAATAAAATTCTTACTCCAGCACTTTCAATGCTGCTGGCTCCTGATCTCAGTGCTGCTTCCCTGAACATCCAGCCTGCACTTCCTGCATGCAAAGTTGGCTCCAGAGGACACTGCAATAGTAAGGAGCCACCCTGAATCAAGAAACCTGGAGCAGCGGTCACCAGTCTTCAACTGGAGCTCCGACAAGAATTAAAAATAAAGAGTCTGCAAACCCAGTAAGTGATTGAATCGGTTACTGGGAGTGCTTAAAAAAAAAAAAAAAAAAAAAACAGTTTAATGTCACTAAAATAACAGCATGTGAAATGCATCACTTTTTTGGTATTCATCCATCATTATATTTTGCAATGTTAAGCATAACCAGGGCCTATATATATATTTTTTTTAAATCACAATCCTAAAATGCAGGTCGCAGCATGAACCTTGTGGATCCCTGCGGAGTTCTCTCTGCTTAAAGCGGAGGTCCACCCTAAAGTGGACCTTCCGCTCATCAGAACCCTCCCCCCCTCCGGCGCCACAATTGGCACCTTTCAGGGGGGAGGGGGGTGCAGATACCTGTAAAGTACAGGTATCTGCACCCACTTCCGGGATAGCTCTCTGCGGAAAGGGGCGTAGATTACGCCCCTTTCCGCAAGTGCCCGCCCCTTTCTGCAAGTGCCCCGCTGCCTGCTGGGAAACACACAGATCCCAGAGGCAGCGGGGACCGTCCTTATTGCGCAGCGCGACTTGCGCATGCGCAGTAGGGAACCGGGAAATGAAGCCGAAAGGCTCCATTTCCTGATTCCCATACCCAAGATGGCGGCGGCAGCACCCGAGAGACGATCTAGAGATCGGCTTCGGGTGCCGACATCGCGGGCGCGCTGGACAGGTAAGTGTCACTATTTTAAAAGTCAGCAGCTGCTGTATTTGTAGCTGCTGGCTTTAAAAAAAATAAAAAAAAACGCGGAGTCCCGGCGGACTCCCGCTTTAACACAGAAGACAGATCTGTGAATAACTTGGTCATATGAAATGTCACCCTGGATTCTGCGACTCCATGACTAAAACCACTGGGTCAGTATGCTATCCAACTAGCATTTTTAGAAGGAGGGATTCAGCAATGGCAGCCCATATTTCAGCAAAAATGTCTTCTAAAAAAAGGAACCCTGTAGCCAATATCAAACTGAAAACGTGGTTACCTGATGAAAAGAGCATAACCACTGCAAACAGCAGGAGAGGTAAGTATTCATCTTTTTCTTTTCAGGCAACAGCTTTATTTATTTTTTCTATTTGATATCGGTGACTGGGTCACTTTAGGGTTCTCCAGGCATCCAACTAGAATGCCATAGAAAAGGCTCCCTTCTTAGAATGAGGATGCCAGCGCTCTCATTTCTCTGTAGGGAATACAAAATGACAAAATGTCAATTTACACTCCTCCATTACAGGAAAAAACATTAGATAACTGCTCGTTTTCCTATGCATGTATGATTTTTTAGCAACTACCTGCCCATCTACTTTTAATTTTCTAATAGTGTGAGGTGTTCTAGTTCTTTTGGGTTAGTCTACATAAAGTGGTATTTCAGGTATATGCAGTGCTTAGTACAATTAGTCATCCCTTGGCTAGAATAACTTGCATGTCCCGAGGAGACTCTGATGGTTAGATCAACACGCCCTGGAGTTTTTGTTGGATCCACACCCATCTTTGGATTCTCCCATTAAACCTCCTTCATGTAAAATAAACTTTCATAGGCAAAGCAGGTATGTCCACCTGCTGGATGCATACTTATGAGCTGTTTTTTTTGGTTTAGAATCACACTTACCTAGGTGGATGCAGCATCAGTCCCCTGGCGCCTCTGCCGTGTACACACTGTCGTATATTCAGACGGAAAAGGTCAGATCGGATCATATTGTCAGAAAATCCGATCATGTGTGGGCTCTATCGGACTTTTTCCATCGAAAAAAAAAAAAATTTGAAAGCAGGATCTCAAATTTTCCAACAAAAAAAATCCGATCGGACTTTTTCCGATAGTTTGTAGAGAATTCCAATCGGACAAAGTGCCATGCATGCTCAGATCAAATTACGAGACCAAAGCTAATGGCTACTAGCCTCAACATAGTCCTGTCGTAATGAACGTACGTCACCTCGGTCCGAACGATCAGATTTTCTGACAACTTTGTCCAACCGCCAGTATGCAACACCAGTTTAGGAGAAAATCCGTTGGGGAAAAAACCCCCGTTGTCGGAATGTCTGACCATGTGTACAAGGCATTACACTGAGAACTGAGCAATCAAACACCGCTGATCGCTCGGTTCTCACAGCTCCCTGAGCAGAGAGCTGGTGACTGTCATTGGGTGAAAATATAAGGCATGTCAACTTCATGTTAGTGGTCCGCAGGATTCAAAATTGTGAGTTTGGTGGTCCGCGAGGTCCAAAAGGTTGGCAACCACTGCTCTAGACCAGTGCTTCTCAACCATTTTTCAGTCAAGGCACCCTTTTAAAAAAAAAAAAAAAAAAAAAAAAAAAAAAAAAAAAAAGGGACAATCTCAAGGCACCCCATTCTAAAATGCAAAAGCTATAGTTGTTCATAATGCAGCAACATCCACACATGTAGAACGCCCAATGTTAGAGGAGATTTATTCCTCCAAAGCAAACTGGTACTGACTAGTATCCCAATATCGCTTTTCCCTCAGTTTTTCTCCATCAGTTAGCCAATGTGAAACCAACGCTTGAAGCAGCCATTTTTTAGATTCTGATCTTCTATCGCCAATTTAAGCATATGATTTATGTAGAAATTACAGGAAACTTAGCAGCCTAGCATTGTGCAATATGGGGGGGGGGGGGCTTGCTTTCTTTTCAGTTCTACATTTCAGTTGTAAATGCTGTACAGAGAATAGTCTATATTGCAAAACTACCACGTGAAGCAAAAATACAACACTTCCCTCAACATTGGTTTTTCTCCCATTTCTCATACATAGGATGAGTGTTGACTTCCATTTACAGGAGGTGCAGTATGATGGGCTCCCAGGTTTGCCTGCTTTTTGGACTTGGGGTTAAAAAAAAAACAGGCCGCAAGTTTACCTCATAAACTTCACTTCAGGAAGTTAGTTATAAGTAAGATTTACAAAAAACTAAAGTTAACCGCTTGTCGACCGCCTCACGCCGATATGTCGGCAGAAGGGCTCGTACAGGCACAATCACGTACCTGTACGTTGCCCTTTAAGAGGCGGCCAGCGGGCACCAAGCCCCACGAGTCCGGTCGCGGGACTGCGGACTCAATCGCCGCGGGGATCTCTGCGATCGCCTCACGGGGAGATGCTCATGTAAATTAGCATCTCCCCGTTCTGCCTGGTGACAGTGTCACTGATCTCTGCTCCCTGTCATTGGGAGCAGAGATCAGCAACGTGTCACATGTAGCCACACCACTCCCCCCCCCCCCACCCCAGAATTAGAAACACCCCAGGACACACTTAACCCCTACACTGCCCCCTAGTGGTTAACCCCTTCACTGCCAGTGTCATTTACATAGGAATCAGTGCATTTGTATAAATGACAATGGTCCCAAAAATGTGTCAAAAATGTCCGATGTGTCTGCCATAATGTCGCAGTCAAGATAAAAATCGCCGATCGCCGCCATTACTAGTGAAAATGAATAAAACCGCCATTAAACTATCCCCTATTTTTTAAACACTAACTTTTGCACAAACCAATCCATAAATGCTAATTGCGATTTTTTTTACCAAAAATATGTAGAATACGTATCAGCCTAAACTGAGGGGGAAAAAAAAAAATGTATATCTTTTTTTTTTAATATTATAGCAAAATGTAAAAAATGTGTGTTTTTTTCAAAGTTGTCACCCTTTTTGTTTATAGCGCAAAAAATATTAAAAAAATAAATAGCAGGGGCAATCAAATACCACCAAAAGAAAGCCCTATTTGTGGGAAAATGCCAAATCACAAAAAGTGCTCTGGTAAGGAAGGGGGTAAATTCTTCCAGGGCTAAAGTGGTTAAACAATATTTATTGATCTTATAAATCATGTTCAAAGCATGCAGAAAAAAAACCCCTCAAAAACACACACATACTATTAAAATGGGGCAATAATTACCATAATTTTTTTTCCCCTTTAAAAAGGATGGGTCAGTTGTGCAATTCATTTTGCAATCCTGTGACCAGTTTCCAGCAGAGAGCGGTCTGAAGTCCGGCCTCTGCTGACGTCACTGGAATCTGTCCAGGCACCGCGTCATCATGACAAAGTCTGGCTCCACCAGGTGCCTGGATTGATGCCTGTCTCAGCCTTTTAGCGAGCCGCTGAGAGGCTGAGACAGCCACTCCCTGGCCCTCCACAGCTCAGCACTACAATGAGCGTGGAGGAGCAGACCGGAGAGCTGCTGATTGACAGGTAGCAGCATTCCGCTCGGTGAGTTGAGAGAACCGAGCCATCGGCAGTGTTCGATCGCTCAGTTCTCAGTGCAGAGACGCTGGGGGACAGATGCAGCATCCACCTAGGCAAGTATGATGGGTTAAAAAAACAAACAAAAAAAAAAAACCCATGCGTCTCTTTTAAAGAAAGTGGATGTAAAAGACCTTCATTCCCCCTGGCCTTCATGTGGGAGCAAGAATCTTCAAACATGCAACTTGCAGGTGCAATGACTAACCACTGGTGACTATGAGTAAGCGCTATTCAGTGTGAAACGCGGAAGAAATTAAGCCTTCTTTATGTTGCTCTATTAAGCCTTGAATAAATATTTTACACACAGCATCTCTATATCTTGCGGGGGCTACCTGCCAACACCTGGCTATAGCAGGATGCACTCTATAGGTACCCGCACTTCTGACTCTAAAGAATCTGCATCTAAAAAGAGGAGAGGGTAAAAAAGGAGGACCATTCTAAAAAGGTCCACTTTATTATTTAAAATAAAAAAATTACACTGGGTAACAGTGTCCCTTTAACGCAGCTAAAATAAAACTAACTGGCAATTCCACATTCTATATAACGAAAGCTGAGCACAAGTACTTACTGGCTCCTCTTTGATAACCAAGCACAAATCTGCATCGCTGCTCCTTGTGCCAAACCCATTGAGCGAAGAGCCAACCAAGTATAGCCTGCTCTCTAGAAAGAGTAAAGGATAATGGTGAAACAAAATAACAGGCAACAAATAGTTCAAACCAGCTGTCTAAGTACCTACGGGGAAAGATTTGCTGAATTTCTCTCTGGAGTTCTGCTCTACAGACATCTTTCTTTTTCAAGTCAGTAACTTGCTGCTGACAGGCTTGAAACAAGTCCAAAATCTGCTGGCTCAGCTGCAGAGGAGTAACAGAAGTCAAAAGCATATTTCAGGTCACAGAACATACATTCATTTTAATGTTGCATTTTACAATGGTATGTGGATTAACATCTCTAAAACATTACAAGCAAGTAAAGCTGTAAATCACTAAGGCCCCTTTCACATTGGGGCAGGGGTGCGTCAGCTGTAAAGCGCCACTATTTTTAGCGGTGCTTCATCATCGGATTTGCGGCTCTATTCGGCTGCTAGCGGGGCGGTTTTACCCCTGCTAGCAGACGAGAAAGGGTTAAAAACTACCGCAAAGGGCCTCTGCCCCATTGATTCCAATGGGCAGGTGTATACACCGCTCCAAAAGATGCTGCTAGCAGGGCTTTCACCATCCTGCTAGCGCACCACTCCAGTGTGAAAGCCCTGGGGGCTTTCACACTGGAAACACAGCAGCGGCTGTTTCAGGCAAGTTTGCAGCCGCTATTTTTAGCGCAATAGAGCCTGCAAAATGACCCAGTGTGAGAGGGGTCTAAAGTTTGCACATTTGCAAATGAAAGATGCACTGCCTCTCCACACTGAACTCAGGAAGGGGTAACATAGAAGGTACCACCAATAACCAGCTCATTACAGGAAGCCCATTAAAGGGAATCTGTTAAGACAGAAATACAGGAGGCAACATTGCCAACTAATCCTTTTGAAGGGGGCCTATACTTGCACACAAATTTATATATTATATACACTAATATATATATCTGTCTAGCCAGCCCCAAAATTGACTTCCCTTACACAGCACGGCCAGATAGATGACTCCACCTTCTAGTCAAAGAATACGGTGGTGCAAACTCCCTGCCTCTACTAAAAAAGGGACAACGAGAACAGCAGCAGACTGATGGAATCATCTCTCTACTCCTCCTATCAGCATAGTCCTTGTCTGAACAGTTGCATGCAGCCCAGCCTGAATGGTGCTGTAGAAAGGATTGTGAACAGAAGATTATTCTAAATTCAACTACTTACATTTGCTGCTTTTTAAAAAAAGGACTTTAAGCTGCAAATAAAAAGCCTGAACAAAAAAAACATTAAGAGCCTATTCACAACAATTGCGTTGGGCTGCATTGCTTAAAGCAGAGCTCCACCCAAATAGGGAAGCTCCGCTTGTCTGCCTCGTCCCCCCTACTCCAGTGCCACATTTGGCGGATGTGGAGGGGGGGGGGGGGGTGTCAATGCTTCACTGCCTGTTTCCCTTACCCAAGAATAGCAGCGCCAGCATCCACGTGCCAATTCAATGATCCTTGAAAAGGTAAGTGCCAAATAGTAAAAGTCAGCATAAGCTGGTGGTGGAGGCTTCGGCTGGAGTTGAGTTCCGCTTTAACGTAGATTAAATGCAATAAATAAATACAAAATCCATTGCTTTCAATATTTTCAAACCAACATGTTGCATTTGGGTTCGCTATGTGAAAATGGAACATGCTTTATTTAAAATACAGCCAATGTACTCTGGTGCACTACAATCCACAATGCATCACAGATTAGTGCATGTTAAGGAAAGAAAAATAGTGCATTTTGTTGTCTGCAGTGAGCAAAAAAAAAAAAAAAAAAAAAAAAAAAAAACAAACCTGAGCGTAGCGTTTTCAAGCAGAAAATTGCACGAATTTGCCTCGTCTTTTACCACGATTTGCCACGATTTTGTGCAGGGCAAAAGGTCACCAATGTTAAAAGAATAAAAAACCGCCCAAATCTGCTCAAGTCGAGTGACAAAAAAGGGTCCGGAACTTGTTTGAGCTTCAGGCGTTCGGGTTCAGGTGACGTGACCTGGAGATGTGAACCATCTCCATTGAGAATAATAGATTTTTTCCCCTCTAGCGTTTTGTAGCTTCAGGCTTCAAGCTACAAAATGCTCAGGTGTGAATGGGGTCTAAAAGAAAAATATGTGTTTCCTTTATTTTTTGCTTACATCTATTCTATGTGAGCTGCTGATATCTATAAATCCTTCCAGCCCTCTCAGAAGTGCCCCCATTCTGTTAAAATCAAGCTAAATACCTGTGGGAGGGGCTACAGACTTTCATACAGTGTAATACCGACAATGGTCTGGCTCTGGATCCACCCACTTTCCTGTCATTTTGTTTGATGTCGCCCCTCTGCTCGCAGCGTAGCTGCGCCGTCTTCCCCTTCATCCCCCCTCCCTTCTACCTCTGCAGCATGTTTTGATCGTCAGACAAATCCAGCAAGGATAAGAGCACTTCAGTCAGTGACTAAAAGGTAGGAGAAGTCACGGATGGTAATATGTAGAGGAGATTTACATACACAGCACTATCTTCCAGAGTGAAAACAATATATTTGTAAAGCAGAATACACATATAGATGTGACAGCACACAGGCATTGCATGCATTACTGGTATAGTAAAATGAAATAAAATCAGAGCTAACATTATGAATGAATCCTTTTATTGATTTATCTGGATTTTTACATGAGACAACAAAACCATCCATTCACATCTACTTGTATTTTCATACTGAAGCACAGAGCTCCTCAGACATGGACAGAGCTTTGATCCCCCATAATTTGTGCATTACCTATAGTAGTAATGTTCCCTTCATTGTAAATCGTGTATTACAGGATCACACTGGGGATGATGGGATTGTATAGGAGTACAGAGGATGGGGTGGGGGGGGGGGATAGGATCAGTGCAGAGGGATGGTGGTGACAGAGACAGAGGTACGATTTGTACGTACAATAAAAAAAGGAGACTCTGGGGACATATCAGGTGTCACTTTAGATGTGGGAGAGGCGTCAGTCTCCCTCTCCTATGTACTGTACACAGGCATGCTCTCTACACATAGCACTGTGTTAATTTCAGAGAACAGGCACAGGTCACTATGATGCTCACCAGGTCTCCTCTTTTGATATAACAGTGCTGTGTGCAGAGTTTACCCGTGTTCATATGAGTTTTCGGTGACAATCCCCCCCTCCCCCCCATCGGCTGGAGGAGACACTGACATGAACTTTGAATAAGTGATATGGGGGGGGGGGAGAATTCAGAGGACTCAGGAAGGAACATCAAAGTTCAGGGAAGAGGCGACCTTGCAGATAACATCCAGGGAAGAGGTGAAGGTGAGAATTTCATTGTTTATCACACCGTCTCTGCTTCCGGGTTTTAGCTGGGGACACACTGCCATGGAAAGAGGAGGCATGTGAAGAACGTGCTCATTCTAGATAGCAGCCTGGGTGTGCACCTTTTCATCAAACACTCCCACGTGTCCTCCAGAGGGAGGGAGTGAAGGAGAGGCTGAATTGTGGAGCCGTTTCCACCCCCTAAAAACGTTTCAACTGAGAAACAACCATTAGAGGCTGGATTCTGGACACTTCAAAAGACTATTCTGCAAAAATTATAAGGCTGAGGAAAGAAAGAAATGCAATGCAGGTATGAGGGTAGCATGTACTACCTAATCCTTTTTGCATTTCCATAGTTCTCCTTTAAATATTTTAAAGTGGCTGTCAACCCACTTCTATAAAAAGCTCACATCGCCTCTTTAATAGAAAAAGTGCCCGTGAATATAATTATATATATATATATTATATACACACACACATATACACACACACACACATATATATAACTTTCGGCTTTTTGCCCGATATGTTTCGGCGGCCGAAATTTCGGTGCATTTTTATAATTATATATATATAATGCCGATCTGTACCTATATCACAGCAGCTCCCAGCGATCAGGGGACTCCTTGGCTCTCTCTCTCCTCTGCCCGGGCCGACAGATCCAGCGGGCAGGGCCGAGCACTGCCACCGACGTCAGCCGGAGAGGAGAGAGACGCGCTGTGTTATAGGTGCAGATAAACTTTTTTTTTATATAACACAGGTGCACTTAGTATATTATAGGGGAAGGTAGCATTTTATATTACGAGAGGAGCAGGAGCTAAAGGGGCAGGCACTGACAGGAGCAGATAGGCAGGGAGAGCACGGGGGAGAGGACAGAGGAGGGCTGCGGATAATGGAGGCACAAACTGAACACGGCGTCAGGGCTCAGCAGCCATCATACACTGTGGTCAGCTTACAGGGGGGAGGGCAGAGCTAGGCAGGATCAGCCAGGTTGTTTTTAGGTGTGACATGGGGCCAAAATTACACAGCACAAGCACTGTGCCGTATAACATGCTTTAAGGGAACAGGATCTGGGATTTTGTTTGTTTGGGGTTAACAAATGCTTTAATGTTTATTGTTTAATTTTACTTTAAGTGACTCCTATAGCATTACCATACTAAGACCACTTTTCAAATGTAACTGTGTTACCAAACTGCAAGCCCAGTTGACCTTCAGAGCTGCATAAGAGCTTACAAAAAGAAACTCACTTTTTCCTGAACAAGCAAGTCAAATTCCTACACATTGGTTATTGTATTAGAAAATAGTAGTAGTAGTATTCACAAATACCTTGTCTTTAGCAACAGGCAAAGTGGTATCTATAAGGTCAAACAACCATGCATCTCCAGGCGTTGAAACCTGCCCATTTAACTCGTGTGGTGGTGGCGCCAGCCTAAGCGGCAGTCCCACAGATCCTGGGAAATGGTGGCGGTGGTCATCTCTTAAAGGCACTGCTTGGTGGATAATAGAGGAAGGCTGTTGAGGGGATTGAAACCTTTGCCTTTTAACATCATACTGCCCATTGCCTTCGTCGCTTCTCCTCCTGTAGATGAAAGAAAAAAAAAAGAAAAGAAAAAAAAGAAAAAGAAAAAGAAAAAAGAAAAAAGAAAAAAAAAAACACAACGTAGTGTTGTCATCTCTTACACTGTAAAAACCACCACCAGCAATGAATGTACAAATAAGTGATATATATGAAAGGACTCCAGTGATTTGGTGAAAGTGAAAGATGCTTAGCACAGAACAGTTTTCTTTAAGACAAGCAGATAGAATGACAGGATAAACATTTAGATATATCCCGTCAGAGAAATATGGGGGATGCCACTGCTGACCACTTCTTAAAAATGCTGGTTGCCTGGCTGTTACACTGACCTTTTGGTGTCAATACATTCTCCATTAATCAGCCGTAACCAGTATGGAAATAGAAAAACCCAACTTTTTTTTCTCTGTGTCAAAATACTTGACGAAAGTTAACCAAAGTATTTAAACAGGATGATCGGCATAAAAGCCAGAAAGTAAGCTTTTTTTATAAGGAGAGTGCATCAATGGCATGCTTCTCTTATGATAGGTTGACACGTTATACTTTAACCCATAAAAAAAACAAAACACACACTATACTCAGCAGTGCATAAATTAAATTTCTTGTTATAGTGAGGAAAATGGAACCTGAAGAGCTTACCGTAAAAGTAATTCAAAATGTAGAATCTGTCTAAGTAAAAAGGATAATCTGGGCAAAAAAGAACCCAAATTGGCACGTTTTTACATCTTCAAATTGCAAACAAAAGCACACGGTTTATAAAGATGGAACATTTAAAACAGTACCATAAAAAAAAAAAAAAATATTTTACCTTTAAATAGCAGTGACTGAGCACCAACCAAGTCATTGTACCTAGGCACAATGGGGTTGATTTCCTAAAATTGGAGAGTGCAAAATCTGGTGCAGCTGTGCATGGTAGCCAATCAGCTTCTAACCTCAGCTTGTTCAATTACACTTTGACAGATAAACCTGGAAGCCAATCTACTTGTATGGCAGATTCTTACTACGGCACTGGCCTTCTGGGGAGAAGTTGGTACATGGTGCAAGTTAAATCAAAACTTCAGCCAAAAGAGGAAGGACTGCTCGTTTACCTCCTTCCCACCTCTTTAGCACTTTGGTTACTCATTTGGGGGGAGCTCATGTACGTGTTTTGCGATCCCATAAAAAAATTATGAGAATGCTCAACTCGCTTCAAGCAGGTCAAACTGATGTCATCCGCACAATCCCTTACAGCAGGGGTGTCAACCTTATTTCATCCTGGGCCACATCAGCATTATGAATGTCCTCAAAAGGCCGGTTTTATCTGTAAGAACAGTTGTCCATAGAACCGCTCCCCCACCCCATTACAATAGATCCCTCCAACCTCCCTTACATCACTGTACCCTCCTCCATCCTTAATATTTTCTGCTGCATCGAAGAAGCTGGGGGGGGAGGGGGGGGGGGAAGCAGAAAGTGCAGGGTCTGGAGGAGGACCAGAGGACGACTCTCCTCTCTGCTGCCGACTGTTGAGATGAGGTGGGTGCAGCAGCTCCAGAAGAGGTGCAAGGGCCACATAAAATGGCCTGGTGGGCTGGATTAGGCCCACAGGTCTTGTGTTTGACACACGTGCCTTACAGTATTAACAGCATTTAAAATCGCTTTATTTTGAAGCTGAAGTTTAGGGGGGGGGGGGGGGGGAGAAAACTTGAGTGGTCCTTATCATAAACTATTCAAAGCCGCTTGTTCACTCCTGCATGCCTGTTAAAATTAGTAGGAGCGGCTGTATCTGTACAGCTACTACATCCCCATAAAGTTACATAGGTCTGCCTGCACTCAGTTCCTATAGGCTCCAGATACATAAACAAAATCTGCCCATTCATGCTGTACAGGCCAAGGCACCCATGTGAACAAGACCTAAAAGTTAATAACTAATAAATTATATTGCTTGCTTTACAGAGACAGGGTGTGTTTTATTTTTTAATTTTGCAGCCTAATTTCTGTGTTAAAGTGGATGTAAACCCGATTCATGAAATTTGAGCTGGGCACAGCCGTTTTCTCATCTCTCTCCAAAGCACTATGTCTGGTAGCTGTCTTTTGCTCGTAGCTCTGTTATCAGCCTGATAACTTCTCACACGTTCTCCGAGACGGGAGATAGACGTATGTGTGTCGGGGAGGCTGCTATAAATAGATCAGCAGTAACCTTGCGGTCTAATGGCAGGAATACACAATAAGAAAGTTGGGTGAAAATGTCCATTATGCGAACGAGCGGCCGATTTTCTATTCGTTGATGACCAGCAAGTAATATTCGATATTGAGATTGTGAACGAAAAAGACAGATTGAAAAAATGAAAAATTTGTGTTTGTATCTTTTGCGAATGATATTCTATTTGTTGGTGTGAAGGTCAACTTAAAACATCTCTTGAACATGATCATGCATGAGATGAACTAGTAGACAACCCCACTCGTACACGAGACGTCAACACTACACATTAAATATATTGCCCTTTTAAAGATTTTTTTGACCAATTTAGACCAATGAACGCTGTTTCGTTGATCGAGCAATCGGTCGATTTTCTAATCCTGTATTCCTGCTATAAGAGCAGACGTCTGCACATTCCTTTCTTACTTTGCCTATGAGGAGGGGCGCGTGTGCCTTTTCTCCAATCAGCTGTCTTGGCTGTATGCCAATAATCCACTCCCAGTGCTAAGCAGGAAGAGGAAAACAGGAAGAGCACTTTCTAAGGGATATACAGTATACAGCAGATATACATGTAAAAATTATAGGGAGATGCGTTTCATTTCTGTGTATCATCTGAGGCAGTTCACTTCACTGGGTATATCTGAGGGTTCACATCCACTTTAATTTATGTATGTATACAGGTGCATCTCATAAAACTAGAATATTAAAAATGTATTTCAGTAATTCAAAAAGTGAAACTCACATTTTATATACCTTATTTATTGGCATATAACACGCACCTTTTTCCCCTTTTTTCAGGGGAAAAATGTGGGTGTGTGTTATACACCGATTGCGAGCTCTTCTGCCGGTCTTGGCAGCTTTCGACCGCCGCCGAGAATGGCCGAAAGCCGCAGAGAACAGCCGAAAATAGGCGAGAACGGCCGAGAGATACCAAGCGCCACCGAGATACACAGGACATCTGCTCTGTATCTCGGCGGCGCCATTTTTAAATGGAAAGCCTGCAAAAGAAACTGACAAGGCTGCTAATGACATGCGACGGCTGCAATGGAAGGCTGCAAACGACATGCGACGGCTGCAATGGAAGGCTGCAAACGACATGCGACGGCTGCAATGGAAGGCTGCAAACGACATGCGACGGCTGCAATGGAAGGCTGCAAACGACATGCGACGGCTGCAATGGAAGGCTGCAAACGACATGCGACGGCTGCAAACGACATGCGACGGCTGCAATGGAAGGCTGCAAACGACATGCGACGGCTGCAATGGAAGGCTGCAAACGACATGCGACGGCTGCAATGGAAGGCTGCAAACGACATGCGACGGCTGCAATGGAAGGCTGCAAACGACATGCGACGGCTGCAATCGACATGCGACGGCTGCAATGGAAGGCTGCAAACGACATGCGACGGCTGCAATGGAAGGCTGCAAACGACATGCGACGGCTGCAATGGAAGGCTGCAAACGACATGCGACGGCTGCAATGGAAGGCTGCAAACGACATGCGACGGCTGCAATGGAAGGCTGCAAACGACATGCGACGGCTGCAATGGAAGGCTGCAAACGACATGCGACGGCTGCAATGGAAGGCTGCAATCGACATGCGACGGCTGCAATCGACATGCGACGGCTGCAATCGACATGCGACGGCTGCAATGGAAGGCTGCAAACGACATGCGACGGCTGCAATGGAAGGCTGCAAACGACATGCGACGGCTGCAATGGAAGGCTGCAAACGACACTGACAAGGCTCCATTGATGGGCATTTAAATGTAAGTTTTTTTCCTTAAACTTCCCTCCTAAAAGTTTTTCTTTAAAATTCCCTCCTAAACTTGGGGTGCGCGTTATACGCCGATAAATACGGTAGATGCAGTACACACAGAGTGAAAGATTTCAAGCATCTCTCTTAATTTTGAGGTGTATGGCTTTCAGCTAGTGAAAACCCCAAATTCTGTATCTCAGAAAATTTGAATATTACATAGTACCTGAAAAAAAATGCATATAAATGTTGGCTTATTACTAAAAAGTATGTCCATGTACAGTATAGTGTGCATTCATTACTTGCGCCTTGGAATGGAACCAATCAGCCTGGGGCACTGCTGAGGTGCTATGGAAGCCCAGTTTGCATTGATAGCAGCTATCAGCTTGTCTGCATTGTTGGGTCTGGTGTCTCATCTTCTTGACAATACTCCACAGATTCTCTATGGGGTTTAGGTCAGACGAGTTTGCTGGCCAATCAAGCACAGTGATACAATTGTCATTAAATCAGGTATTGGTACTTCTGACAGTGTGGGCAGGTGTCAAGTCCTGCTGGAATATGAAATCAGCATCTCCATAAAAGCTGGTCAGCAGAGGGAAGCATGAAGTGCTATAGCATTTCCTGGTAGAGGGCTGTGCTGACTTTGAACTTGATAAAACACAGTAGACCAACACCAGCAGATGACATGGCTCTCCAAATCTCCACTGACTGGAAATTTCACACTGAACGTCATGCAAATTGGATTCTCTGCCTCTACACTCTCTTTTATAACTCTGGGACCTTGATTTCCAAACAAAATGCTAAATTTTCCAGTCCATGATGATTTGAGGAGCCATGTCATCTGCTGGTTTTGGTCCACTGTTTTATCCAGTCCAAAGTCTGCCCTCTACCAGGAATTTCTAGAGCACTTCATGCTTCCCTCTGCTGATCAGCTTTAGAGATGCCAATTTAACTTTCCTGCAGGAATTGGCACCTGCCCACACTGCCAAAAGTACCAAATGCCTGGTTTAATGACCATGTCGTCACTGTGCTTGATTGGTCAGCAAAACCTTGCCTGACCTAAACCCCAGAAAGAATCTGTGGGGTACTGTCAAGAAGATTAGACACCAGAGCCAACAATGCAGATGAGCTGATGTCCGCTATCAAAAGAAACCTGGGCATCCATAACACCTCAGTAGTGCCACAGGGTGGTCGCCTCCATGCCACGCTGCACTGATGCAGTAATACATGAAAAAAGGAGCACTGACCAAGTATTGAATGCATACTATACTGTACATGGATATTCAGTAAGCCAACAATTCTGTATTAAAAATATTTTTTTTTATTGGACTTATATAATATTCAAATTTTCTGAGATACTGAACTTTGGGTTTTCACTAGCTGTAAGCCATAATCATCACAATTTAAAAAAATGCTTGAAATATATCACTCTAACACATCTCAAAAAAAAAAAAAAAAAATTGAATTACTAAAAAAAAAAAAAAAAAAAATGATATTCTAATTTTATGACATGGTTTACACTAAGGTATTATAAAAATACCTTAGTGTAGACCAGCCTCTAAATCTATTTAAACACATAGGAACCATTAAAGTAACTTTCAGGTTCCAGGAACTCCCTGCTAAAAAAATTTGAACTAGAACTCATGATACATTGTGGGAAGAATGCTCCCTATGCTTGTGGTTAAAAATCGCTATAAAGATAAATGGTGTCAGTGGGAAAATTGATACAAAAATTTCTCAAGGAACCCCTACTAACCTCTGGAGGAACCCTGGTTAAGAAACCCTGGTGTAGACTGCATGGATATCATTAATGTGACACCAAAATCAACAAATTTTTTCCTAGCTGAGAGAAATCCATTACACATACTTAATTTCTGTACAAGGAAAGAGGTTTGGTTTTAAAGCAATTCTAAAGCAACAAGCAGGCATAACAGCCCCATGGAGACATGGCTCTGTTGCACATGCATACTCCAAGGACACAAGTCATTCAGTGGTTACAGATGAGACCCTTTCCATGTAACTAGGCGTTTACCAAGAAGGTAAAAAATATACTTAATATGTACCTTAAGGGGTAAACCACAAGATACATACATTTCCTCAGGGCATTCCTCTACTTCGAGAAGTTTATATAAGCTTATTTCCCATTGTTTTAATGTCTGATTTGGAAACTATCAATACTGCCTATATGTAAAGTGGACAGGGATGAATGCCATTTTTCTTCTTTTTTTTTTATTTTATTTAGAACAGTCTTTATCCAGGGATGTCCAACCTTTTGGCCTTCCAGGGCCACATTGTAAAAAGAGGAATGGTCTTGGGCCTCACATAAAATACATTAAAAATAAAGCTTGGTACACACAATCTGAAAATCAGCCAGTTCAGCAGGAACTGGATGACATTCTGCGCAGCTGCCTTTCCGACAGAAGCCAGTCTCACGACCGGCATCCAACCAGCAGCCGATAAGCGCTGGCAGCACTGATAAGTGGGGGGGGGGTTACTGGTTTGTCAGAACACAATAGCACAGCAGGCAAGACCACGCACAAACATCGCTTTTTTTTAGTATGGCAATCTTCATCAGTTTTTTTTTCCCATTCGGATTGCTGGGTTAAACAAATAAATAAATAAAAAAAAAAACTTAATGTCTGTACCCAGCTAAAGCATAGCTGATGAGCAGAAAAGGTTGGACAGATCACAAGTTAACTTGTGCTAGATTCCCATCTGCCACAGATCCCCCTGCACATGTACTGTAGTCCTAAGGCACGTGTCCACCATGAACCTTTTCAGCATTGTCTGTTCTGGAACTGACACTTTCGCTAGTTTTACAGAAAGCACCCCCCAAAAGAACCTTTAGTAAAATAAATTCAGAGCCTAAAAAGCCCCCTAGATCTAGCACTTACTTGCTTAGGGAGTCTCTGAATTTGCCACTGTGGCTGCTATGACCAAACTTGGCATCCCCCAACATCCCCCCATAAATTGTCCCTACAAACCCCAGCTATGTATTCCATGTCATGGACGGCATCCCTACAGCTGTGTCCGGGCTGCATTCTTAAAGTGATTTATTTTTATTTTTTTTAATAAAAATAACAGCCTTTACAAACATGTTTTACTTACCTGCTCTTCTGTAGTGGATTTGCACAGAGCAGCCTGGATCCTCTTATTCTTGGGTCCCTCTTCGGCTCTCCTGGCCCCTCCCTCTTGTCACGTGCCCCCACAGCAAGCAGCTTGCTATGGGGGCACCTGAGCCGAGCTGCAGCTTTGTTTATCCATCCAGACACAGAGCTGCCATTCAGGCCCGCTGCCTCGCTCAACAGCGCTGCTGCAGTGTCTCAGCCAATCAGAAGGGAGAGTCTCAGACAATGCTGAACAGGGATGGGGCTCAGGTAAGTATTAGGAGGTGCTGGGGAGGCTGCTGCACACAGGTTATTATCTTAATGCATTAAAATATTTAAAAAAAAAAAAAATAAAAAAAAAAAAACACCCCTCTGCCTTTCCAACTCCTTTAAGGCAGAATTCCAGGAAAAAAATAAAAAAATAAAAAAAAAGAAGAAGAAGAAGAAGAAGAGCGAAGATATACTTGCCCAACCTACTGCTCCTGCAAGCACAAGGCTGGTTCCTGTAGCTCCTGCCAGCCCCCGCAGTCTTGTGTCTGGACTGTTCCTGACATTATTGTGCCCATAAGACCAGCTCTGGAAGTGTTTTCCGGAGGATCAGGTAAGCATAGCTTTTCTGTGTGCCCCTGGACTAAACTAGCAGTTAACCCATGCAGTAGCACACTTTCTGACCCAACATACAGTATATGGCAGTCTTCTTCCAACCCTTTTTAAATCAGGGCGCCCCTGAAAAGAGTTTTTATTCTTGTGGCACACCAGTCTCCTGACACGCACACAAATACGTGGATCATTTGCAGATCTTTAGCAGACACGCAATGGTGTCATCAATTCAGAATGGCACACACCATGTTTTAGTGTGTGCAAAAATGGTGCACAAGACAAGAGGTTGGGGTGAAATGGTAAAAATCCCACTGTTTAGCTACTCTTTTAGCGTTGATGCTCTCACTCTCTCCTTGGTGGTAATGAGATACCAGCAGGAGCCAGTGGCTCTTGCCATCAATCACAGGCAACGAGGAGATATCTGGGGGGGCTGAAGGGCCAAGCCACACAGTAGGTGGTGGAGCGAGCCTGCGTGAGTGACCCCATAGCACCCAGCAGGGGAAAGGAGACGAGCGTCAGAAGGGGACATGAAAAGAAGAGAATCAGGCCGCGTACACACGCGCGGACTGTTTGCCCAACCTTGTTCGTCAAACAGTTTCGGCAAACAGTCCGCTCAAAATTTGCATGAGCGGACTTGCCCACACACGAGCGGACTGTTTCAACGAACTGTTTGCCAAACAGTCCGCTCAACTTTTGAAATGAACGGACTCGCCCACGTAAGGCGGAGGCAAATCCGCCCATTTCGAGCGCGTGTACAGGTAGGCGGGGCCCGCGAAGGAGACGTCGCGGGCTCCGCCGCCTGGAATGGGCTTAAAGGGGAACTCCAACGCCGAAAAAAATCGGCGTGGGGGTTCCCCCAAAGTCCACACCAGACCCTTGTCCGAGCACGCTACCCGGCTGGCCAGGAAAGGGGGGCGAGCGAGCGCGCCCCCCCTCCTGAGCCGTACCAGGCCGCGTGCCCTCAACATGGGGGGGTGCCTTGGGGAAGGGGGGGCCGCGCGGCCCCCCCACCCCAAAGCACCTTGTCCCCATGTTGATGAGGACAAGGGCCTCTTCCCGACAACCCTGGCCGTTGGTTGTCGGGGTCTGCGGGCAGGGGGCTTATCGGAATCCGGGAGCCCCCTTTAAGAAGGGGGCCCCCGGATACCGGCCCCCCACCCTATGTGAATGAGTATGGGGTACAATGTACCCCTACCCATTCACCTGTGAAATAAAGTACAAAAAAAAAACACAACACAGGGGAAAAAATATTTTATTGCACAGCTCCGGGGGTCTTCCGTCTTCGGGGGTCTTCTCGCCGGACTCCTCCGCTATGTGTGTGTAGCTCTTTTACTAGCGGAGGAGTCCGGCTTTCTTCCTCCCCGCCGCCGGCCTCTTCTCCCGACTTCGGGGGTCTTGTCCCCCTCTTCGGTTCTTCTGCCGGGCCACCGCGCCTTCTTGTAGCTCTTTTACAGGCGGTGGCCCGGTCTTCTGTCGCCGCTGCCTTCCGTTCTTCTGTCGCCGCCTTCGGTTCTTCTGCCGGGCCACCGCGCCTTCTTGCAGCTCTTTTACAGGCGGTGGCCCGGTCTTCTGTCGCCGCTGTCGTCGCCGCCGCCGCCGCCTTCCGTTCTTGTTCTTCTTCTTGTTCTTCTGCTTCTTCTCCTGGAGATGTTGACTTGACGAGCTCTCCGGCCGGAATGCCAGAGCCGCGCTGTGCGGTCATTTATATAGTGACAATGGGGCGGTGTCACATGGTATATGTCACATGGGTTGGTCACATGGTGACCCCGCCCCCTTACGATGCCATAGTCCCCATGTGACATCAACCCATGTGACCAACCCATGTGACATATACCATGTGACACCGCCCCATTGTCACTATATAAGTGACCGCACAGCGCGGCTCTGGCATTCCGGCCGGAGAGCTCGTCGAGTCAACATCTCCAGGAGAAGAAGCAGAAGAACAAGAAGAAGAACAAGAACGGAAGGCGGCGGCGGCGGCGACGACAGCGGCGACAGAAGACCGGGCCACCGCCTGTAAAAGAGCTGCAAGAAGGCGCGGTGGCCCGGCAGAAGAACCGAAGGCGGCGACAGAAGAACGGAAGGCAGCGGCGACAGAAGACCGGGCCACCGCCTGTAAAAGAGCTACAAGAAGGCGCGGTGGCCCGGCAGAAGAACCGAAGAGGGGGACAAGACCCCCGAAGTCGGGAGAAGAGGCCGGCGGCGGGGGAGGAAGAAAGCCGGACTCCTCCGCTAGTAAAAGAGCTACACACACATAGCGGAGGAGTCCGGCGAGAAGACCCCCGAAGACGGAAGACCCCCGGAGCTGTGCAATAAAATATTTTTTCCCGTGTTGTGTTTTTTTTTGTACTTTATTTCACAGGTGAATGGGTAGGGGTACATTGTACCCCATACTCATTCACATAGGGTGGGGGGCCGGTATCCGGGGGCCCCCTTCTTAAAGGGGGCTCCCGGATTCCGATAAGCCCCCCGCCCGCAGACCCCGACAACCAACGGCCAGGGTTGTCGGGAAGAGGCCCTTGTCCTCATCAACATGGGGACAAGGTGCTTTGGGGTGGGGGGGCCGCGCGGCCCCCCCTTCCCCAAGGCACCCCCCCATGTTGAGGGCACGCGGCCTGGTACGGCTCAGGAGGGGGGGCGCACTCGCTCGCCCCCCTTTCCTGGCCGGCCGGGTAGCGTGCTCGGACAAGGGTCTGGTGTGGACTTTGGGGGAACCCCCACGCCGATTTTTTTCGGCGTTGGAGTTCCCCTTTAAGCCCATTCCAGGCGGCGGAGCCCGCGACGTCTCCTTCGCGGGCCCCGCCTACCTGTACACGCGCTCGAAATGGGCTGACTTTCCGAGCGGGAACAGTCCGCTCATTTCGAAAGTACAGCGGACAGGCCCACACACGGGCGGACTGTTCGCTCAAACACAGTTTCAGCGGACAGTTTTTCGGAATTTCCGAAAGACTTTGTCCGTCCAACTGTCCGCTGAAACTGTCCGCTGAAAGCCCACACACGAGCGGACTGTCCGTCCAAACACTGTTCAGCGGACAAGGTTGGGCGAACAGTCCGCCCGTGTGTACGCGGCCTTAGAGCTTCTGGGTGTATATTTATAGTCACTTTAAAAATTGGAACACACCTAATCCCACATAAATACACACATGAACATACACAGTTACACACAGAGCCATTTTAAAGAAATTTGCAATACTGTACCTTTATCACTGAACTGTATGGGGGCAAGTGGAGAGCTTAGGAAGATGCCTTCCCCTTCCGTGCTTTGCACTTTACCAGCTTTACCAAGCTCCCGCTGTGCCATGAAGTGGTAGCTCGGTCTGATGTTTAAATGCTCTTCCCCTTTCACAGTGTTTTCTTCAGACTTACAAAGCATAATTTACTAGCCACTTGATCTCCCTAAGATTTTACCCTCTTCATGACCAGGCCATTATTTGCTATTCGGCACTGTGCTACTTTAAATAGTAATTCCACTGTCAGGCAACGCTGTACACGCAAATACAATTGATACCATTTATTTATTTTTACACAAATGGAGCTTTTGGTGGTATTTGATCACCACTTTATGAAATTTAGCCCATAATGTATTCCATTACATATTTTTGGGAAAAAAAATCCCAATAAACATATTAAATTGGTTTGTTAGGCTCCATTTACATCTAGGCGTTGCAATTTTACAGGTGCTTTTCCGGCGTTATTGCAGCATTTTTGTACAGGCGTTTTGAAGTTCAAAAGGTCACCAATGTAAAAACTAAAATGCCTGTAATCTGCCAAAAAAGAAGCTCATGTACATTGAGAGACGGGCGTTTTTCTTCAGGAGACAGAACGCTCAGATAACAGGGCCCATTGATTGAAATTAATGGGATTTCTTATTAGGCCTTTTTATAGCTGCGGATTAGAGCAGAAAAATGCACAAACACACCTAGATGTGAACGGAAAAGCATCTAAAAACTATGGGATATACATTAGAATTTTTTTTACATTTATCTTTACAGTAGCGATTATCTGCTTTTTTCTACAATAAAGGGCTTATTTTAGTTTTTTTTTTAACCCCATTATGTTACTAAACGTCTTAGACCTGGTTCACATCTATGCGTTTATTGGTGCTTTTTGCAGAAATGCACTACAGTTCATTTATATGGTTTCCTATGGGACACGTTCACATCTGAAAGGGTCAGGGACTTTTAACGCAAAATGGTGCTTTATTGGTTAAATATACTTCAATGGAGAAGCAGCAGAAAAGCATGTAATGCGTTTTTGCAGCAATTTGTTTTTTAATCTGCCCAAGAAAAAAATAAAAATAAATGCAAATTGCAGTAAAATCATGTGTGCAAAAATCAAAAAAATGTACAGCAAAAAGCACTGCAGAAAACGGATCAAAAGCAAACTGCATAGGTGTGAATCGAGCCTTATGCTGGTCACATAGATCAATTTTCAGATGAAAATATTCAGACGAAAAATCTTTGTACATTCGCTGAATGAAAGAATTTTGATTGAAATTTCCACTTGTTTTTAACATTAGGTTTTTAAAATGAAAGTAATTTCTGAACAAAAACCACATACATTGTCTGAAAATTCCTTTGACTAAGAAGTTTTCTATTTCCAAATTTTCCCGTCACTGTGGTTGAAAAAAAAGTCAATTTGACCCATCGGTTATTAACCAATACAATAATCAGCCAACTAATCGTTAGTTGCAGCCCTACTGAACACACACAGAGCTCTCTCCTGTCACTACCTCCACAGATAGGTGGGTCCTGGTGATAAATCATTGGTCGAGACCTGGTCATTGGCGCACATTATATATTATATATATATATATATATACACACACACACACACACACACACATATTTATTTTTTTATTTTATTTTTTTTATACACACACACACTTTTTCCCACTGCATGTATCACACATTCTGCAAAAAAAAAAAAATGTGTACACTTTGAGGGTTCAAAATATCCTAAGTTTAGCATACAGAGTTGTAAATTATAGCAAAGGGCTACAGTATGCAAAGCATGTGCCTGTTCGGGAATGCCGTCATTGTGGCCTGGCCTATCAAATGGTCAAAAGTATGGGACCCGGAAGGAAGAGCAGGTGAAGATGGAATCACCGGGGGCCCACTGGATGGGTCCCAGCGCTGTGCTGGATGACCTCATATGACAGGTAACTATGCCCTAATGTAGTAATATGCTGTGCATACTAGTACATTATGGCATAGCCCCTCTGGGGGGGCCCAAAAAAAATAAAGTTATAGCGGACTTTACTTCCGCTTTAAGTGGGCGGTCAACATGTCTCCAAGCAGGAGAAAAAAAAATAAATAAAAAATTGGCCCTTAATTGCTTTTTATATTACTCACATATGTGCACTGAGCTGCATTACAGTGCATTGTATATGTGCATTTGGTTGCAATTTAGAATGATTTGCAAAGCACCACAATGCAACAAATATAGTGAATTACCAACTATTGAAGTAACATGTGATAAACTATTTTGAACTAGCAAAAAGGTTTCAAATAGGCCATGGATGCTGAGGAACAATGCATCAAAGTAACAGGGACTGGATGTTCTCCTGAACAAGTTTTTTCTCTAAGGTGCACTACATGGCTAAACAGCACTTTGAGTTTTGCTAAATTATAAAGCTTGTTAGCTTTATAAAGTAGCCACAGCTTGAATAAAAAGCCTGCTCACTGTGAAAGCAGTGGTCTCTCTGAATAGCTCCGATGTGCCCCCTACTAAATCCAGCTATAGATGGTTCGAAACTCTGCCGGTTTAACACAGACTGGCCAAGATTTGATACATCTATGGGCAGGCTGACCACAGGAGGGATTCCCTCCCATGAACAGTTACTGTATTGATAGGAAGGCCATAGACGATGCAATTTTCCCTATAGACCTATAGCTTTGAAATGAGCTCTATATTAATTGGAGGGCACAAACTGACTCAGCAGGGGGCCTCTGCAAAGGGGTCATTGCTTCCACAGAGAGCAAGGGCTCTTCACACAAAAAAAAAAAAAAAAAAAAAAAAAAAAAAAAAAAAAAGGAAGAAGGACAGGCTCTGAGTTTCAAATTTTTAAAGACTGAACAGATATTATATACTAATATAATCTAAAATTATTTTACTGTGTAATCCTAGTGTCACTGAAAGAGTGGTAACAAATGTGAAAAAAACTGCAACAAAAATGTGAAACACACACAATAATCAAAATAAGAAAAGAAAAGCTGCGATGAATAAATTATGTGATCAAAATTTAGTGACTTGTAGATATTATCGGTACATCAGACACAATAGAGATATAAACTCTACATGTAACCCAATGTTACATCAATAATAAAAACACAACACTAATGAAGTGTACATAAAATGGAACAACGAAGACTGCAAGAACTCTCCAAATATCCAATCAGCTCCGGTGGGTTGCTAAAAAAAGATGTTCCACAAGCTATATAGTTCAAAGTGACAGTTCAGACGATGATTCCTCAACCCTCTATTCCGTAGTGACATGAAACCACGACACCCAAGAAGTGACAGGGTATAACAGGAAAGAGCATCCACCACTAATACTGCTGCTTACCAGCTTGCTAGATTTCTGGTTTAAGGAGATCACAAGTGGCTGTGGCTTTTTCCCCCAAGCCCCGAGTCTCTGTGATTGGATAGCAAGATGTTCCCAGATACTCCACTCAGGATATCCTCAGTACAAATGGTATCCACTCATTCCCCATGTAAGGATAGAAAGGCTTCCATAATGTAATTCTTTAAAAGTATTTATTAGTTAAAAACAACAATATTGCACTTTTTTGCCATAGGTATAAAAGCGCCTCGGATAGTAATCGAGCCGGCCGGCTCTCAATTGCTGCCCGTTGCTTCCGGGACAAGCGTGGTATGTGGTGACGTCAACACGCTGCTCCTCTCTACGCCATTTTGTCACAGATGACGTCTTCCAGGGGCACGGGCTGACTCGCACCATATATACACACACCCCAAACAAAGTGGGGATGTTAATGACTCAGGATCAAAAATTTGTAATAAAATAAAAGATCCTTAAAATAAAATCTATAATATCTTGGTCCCGCTCCTCTCTCTGCATCCAGATATGAGGATGATATAATTTATCTAATAATTATTAGTCAAGATATTGTAGATAAAACTCCACATCACTCCCACGTGTACAACACCCCCGAGTGGAGCCTTTGAGCGACTGGCCACCAAACCACTCCCAAAAATTCCTCAGCCTATGACAATGGGACAATTATATCACAGGGTCACTTGTTAGATTTAAAAAAAAAAATAAATAAAAAAAAAAAAGTTTCTCTTCTATTGTCAAATACCCCCTTTAGTTCGAAACGAGAGGGAGTAGACCGATTGATGTACTCTTACTAAAATACCCACTCTCCCGCCCATAAATGAATAAAACCATGGGTGGAGAGATAGGGAAGCAGCAAGCAACACATTAGAGAGTCTATTACATTAAAGTGGCCTAAATATTGTTAAAGTAAATAATAACTAAAGACTCGCTTAAAAAGAATCAACCCAACCTGCTCAAATACAACCAATAGGGTCAGCAAGGAATTCAGAGCAAGTCTACATCATTATCCTCTAACCATCATCGATATATGCATTGACATCTGTGTCAATGTTAAGGCCATGTGGGGTGTAACAGCGTACACTATGAATACATGCCATCTCAAGCCTGGCTAGTACCCCAGCCAGGGAGCTACCCCTCCAACGAGCACTGAATTTGTCAATCCCCAAAAACAGTGTATTGGCAGGGTTGCCATCGTGATGAATCGCATAATGTTTGGAGACAGAATGGAATTTGAAACAGTTTTTTTTATATTGGTGATGTGCTCCTCCAGACGAACCTGCATGGACCGTTTGGTCCTGCCAATGTACTGAAGCCCACACGGGCATTGTAATTAATACACAATGCCCATCAAGCTACATGTGATTAACGGCTCAATTTGATGTTCTCTAGAAGTACTTGTTGAAACAAAGGACTCTGTTTTCCTGTTTGCTTTTATTCAATGTGCACATCTGACACCTGCAACACTGGTAGGATGGGCCGCAACCCTATCTTGAAGGGAAGGAACTCCCCTAAAAATCAACTGTGGGTTGGCAGGTAGAAATGTTTTGATAATCCCATCATTGTCTAGCAGGTGTCCATTGTCATAGGAGAAGAATGTTTTTGATTAAATAATGTTGGGTTGAGAAGGTTGTAATAAACGATATAGCAGGTCTCTCTTGTGCCTTCCTAGGACTATCATCCAACAGTATGGATCTATTTCTGCTACCTATTCAACCGTTCTTTCCAAAGAGTCTGAATCATAGCCTCCCTCTTCCAATGTATCTTTTAGAATGCCAGCTTGAATTCTATAGTCATTCATATCTGTACAATTCCGTCTCATTCTTACGAGCTGACTCTTCAGAATTGACTTAAGCCAGGAGTCATAATGACAACTCCCCAAAAGGTATGAAGGCATTTCAGTCAGTCTTTTTTTAAAAACAAAAACCGTCTTGAATGTACCTTCACTTTTTGAAATTGTGAGGTCGAGAAAATTGATTTTTTTTTCTTGACTCGCCTCATGGACTAACCTGATAGCCCCATTAGTACTGATGGAGGAAAATAATTCAGTCAACTGGGAGGTGGTGCCATCCCATAGGAGGACATCTATATACCTAGGCCAAAAATATCAAAATGTGGGCTTCAGTCTTTATAGAGGACATCCCCCTCCCATTTGGGACTTGCGGAAAGGGGCGTAATCTACGCCCCTTTCCGCAGAGAGCTATCCCGGAAGTGGGTGCAGAATACCTGTACTGTACAGGTATCTGCACCCCCCTCCCCCCTGAAAGGTGCCAATTGTGGCGCCAGAGGGGGGGGAGGGTTCCGATGAGCGGAGGTCCACTTTAGGGTGGACCTCCGCTTTAAACAAGAGATCTAGCAAGCTGGTAAGCAGCAGTATTCTTAGTGGTGGAGGATCTTTCCCGTTATACTCTGTCACTTCATGGGTGTCACGGTTTCATGTCACTACAGAAAGAGGGTTGAGGAATCATAGTTGGAACGGTCACTTTGTCCTATATATCTTGTGGAACATCTTTTTTAGCAACCCATCAGAGCCGATTGGATATTTGGAGAGTTCTTGCAGTCTTCATTGTTCCATTTTATGTACACTTCATTAGTGTTGTGTTTATTAGTGATGTAACATTGGGTTACATGGAGAGTTTATCTCTATTGTACTTATAATATCTACAAGCCACTATATTTTGATCACATTTATTCAGTACAGCTTTTCTTTTCTTATTATATACTAGTGCATTTCCATCATCAATACGTATTCACATCTTTGCAGTTGTAAATCAATGCACAAGTTTTCCCAAAATACAACAGAAAGATTTGAGAGAGTTTAACAGAGCCACCTCAAAAAAGACATTACACAAAGACTCACTTCCTGTTCTGGAATGGAGAAGAGGAACTTGGGCTGACTAAAGGGCTGGGACTTCCATGTGACCACGATGGTGAGGACACAGGAGGCATAGGCAGAGCATTTCCACTCATCAGCATTCTAGAAAGACTAAAATATATTAGCATGTTAATACACATTTAGGAAAGTAATGATAAAAAGCAGAAACTTTTGAAACCATGTTGAAACCATAAAAAAGCAGAAACTTTAGAAACCACGTTAAAGAGAGAAATCTTCTGAAAACCAATATCTGGCCTACTCAATCCACTGCTTGTGAATGTGGAGTTGTTTAGATCTTTAAATATAATTTACTGTATTAACAATGAATAAAGACAAAACACAAAAATGAAATACATTACAGCTTACTAATCAAATGTGGTGGCTGCATTTGTTTTCTTTAATTTCCTAGTTTTTTTTTTCCACCTGGTGATGCAGCCATTGTGTCTTATTCAGACAAATTACCCCAGTAAAAGTGGCAGTTTGAGGGTTAAAACAAACCATTTAACCTTGTTATGGGGGCTTACAATGGTCAGATTTGATTTTGGTAAGATCTTTAACCACTTCAGCTTCAGATGTACACCCCTTCATGACCAGGCCTTTTTTTGCGATACAACACTGCGTTACTTTTTGTTTGTGCTTAGAGTTGCACGATTCTTGGAAAAATTTTAATCACAAATTTTTTGCTTGGAAGATAATTATCTCACGATTCTCATGGCTTAAGATTATCTTTCATATTATAGAAAAAAATTTTTTTTTTAAATTGGGCTTACTTTACAGTTGTTTTTTTCAATAAAGTACTTTTTCCCCCCAAACAATTGCATTTGAAAGACAGCTGCGCAAATACAGTGTGACAAAAAATATTGCTACCACCATTTTATTCTCTAGGGTCTCTGCTAAAATATATTTTATAATTATTTATATATATTTGGGGGTTCCAAGTAATTTTCTAGCAAAATAATGATTTTAAATTGAAACCAATAAGTGTCAGAAAAGGGTTTAAGTGGTAAACTTCCCTCATTTACAGACAAGTTAATTCCTTTGATCTAAAGAACAAAACGTTAGAATGTTTATAGCTCGCTCAGCGGCTGAGGAATGGTGAGAAACTTGGCAGACTGCCTGGGTTATTTATTTTTTTGACAGCCGTCGGCTTGAGCAGAGAACGCTGCATAGAATCGGGAAAATGCTTTAAGATATTTTTACTTTCTCCTATAAAACATTCCAAAAAAAAAAAATCTAAAATTTCTTCATCAATTTAGGCCAATATGTATTCCGCTACATATTTTTGGTTAAAAAAAAAAAAAAAAATCCTAATACCTGTATATTGATTGGCTTGTGCAAAAGTTAGCATCTGCAAACTACGGAATATTTTTATTTTTTATTTTTATTTTTTACTAGTAATGACGGCGATCAGCAACTTATAGTGGGACTGTGATATTGTGGCGGACAAAATCAGACACTTGACACTCTTTTGGAGACCAGTGACATTAATACAGTGATGAGCACTTAACAGTCCCAATAATGTGATATTGAAAGTGCTTGTGCTCAATACATCCGTGTTGCAAGGTGCCCAGACTGGGTGCCCCACATAGTTTGTTAACTCATAGGGGTGACTGTACATCTATCTCTAGTATGGTCATTCAAGCATGTGGGGAAACCACTGGAGAGATCAGTGGCTGGTGTATCTTGCAGTAGGTTACTTCATATAAATGGATAGGAATAACAGAAAAGAATCCTCATTGCGCAATTCCGTTGAAAATTTAAATGGTAAAAACAATTAAAAGTTACGCCCACATGCGTTGGTGCTTAAATATACTGGCACCTGGCATGTATAGCAGGTGATTTATTTGGGGAAATCGGCCCACAAAATATAGGATACCACTGGCCATGTTTTGGCTCGATTCCCGGAGAACAGCGTGGGCAGAAGTGTGTCGCGGTGACAAGATAATGCCTTGACACGTTCCAGCCAATCAGTGGGCTTCCTAGCCACCATAGGTAAAGCGACATACCCGTACATCGCTGCCTACTTCCTGGGTTTAGGGCAAGGCTTGACAAATTTGCTTGGAATCTAGGAGCCAGGTCCGCATCGGCAATCTGGACCTGTCCCTGGCCTGACATGGAGACGAGTGAGGGGGAAGATAGGTGGGCGCGCCTGTCTCCAAGTCATTGCCCATAGCTCTTAGAGGGACATTTTATTTTTATTTTTTCAAATGACAATTTTTTTTTAAAATTGCATTTTAGTGTAAATATGAGATCTGAGGTCTCTCTGACCCCAGATCTCATATTTAAGAGGACCTGTCATGCTTTTTTCTATTACAAGGGATTTTTACATTCCTTGTAATAGGAATAAAAGTGACAACAGTGGAAAAAAAATAAAAAGTTAAAATAAGAAAAAAAAAAATTTTTTTTTTTAAACGTGCCCTGTCCCGCCCGCATATGAAAGCGGAGTTCAAACCACACATGTGAGGTATCGCCGTGATCGGTAGAGTGAGAGCAATAATTCTAGCCCTAGATCTCTAACTCAAAACGTGCAAACCTGTAGAATTTTTTAAACGTCGCCTATGGAGATTTTAAAGGGTAAAAGTTTGTCGCCATTCCATGAGCAGGTGTAATTTTGATGTTGGGTATCAATTTACTCGGAGTAACATTATCTTTCACAATATAAAAAAAAAATAAAAAAAAAAAAAATTGGAGCTAACTTTACTGTTGCCTTTTTTATTAAATTATTTTTCCCCCAAAAAAGTGCGCTTGCAAGTCCACTGCGCAAATACGGTGCGACAGACAGTATTGCAACGGCCACCATTTTATTCTCTAGGGTGTTAGAATAAAAAATATATATAATGTTTAGGGGTTATAAATAAAGGGAAGGAGATAGGCAGGCAATGAAAAGAGGCAGGGGAAGCTCCATTAGCATTGCTGGTTGTCATACCAACAGCCACCACAAGAGGGCGCCAGATTCCAGAAGGAATCATAGGACCGCAGAAGGCCTCAAAGCCGCGGCCTCAATTACCAGCCACCGGCGGAACAGTCCGACGCGATCACGCCGGGGGGGGGGGGGGGGGCGTCTACGGAGACAGGATACCCCCAGCTGTGCTGCCCCAGGTCACTAATTCTAGTCGCAAATGCGACCTGGCGCCCGGGTTTTGTCGAGCCCTGTTTAGGGCATGTGCGCTTGTCCCCCCCGCCCGGCTCCTACTGTAATTGTACACAGCAGGAGCCTGTCAGCAAGTCCCAGTCAAAGATTCAGGAGTGGAGCCTGCTGATGGTTGGTAAACACAGAGCTCTGTAGGAAGGAAATGATCTGTCAGTTTCAGATCAGTTAGTACAAAGCAGCACGCATTACACATAAAGTGGTTGTAAACCCTGTAACATCACTTGTACCTACAGGCAAGCCTATAATAAGGCTTACCTGTAGGTACTGTAAATGCCTCCTAAACCTGCAAGGTTTAGAAGATATTTACCATAAACACTTGCGCTGACGTCATTGGCGCATGTGCACTGAAGAAACGGCTAGATCATGCTGTTTCTAAAAGGGCCTAAAGGGGCCTGTGCCATGACCGGCGGCTCCCACACACATGCGTGGGAGTATGTCATGGCAGCTCCGGAGCCCACGAACCTGGAAATAACTCTGGGAGACATGTCGCCCAGACTGTGTTTACTCTTTAAATCATAACAGTAACAGAAACTACCCAAATGACCCTGATCAAAAGTCTACACACCCCAGTTCTTAATACAGTGTATTGCCCCCTTGAACATCAATGACAGTTTTAAATCTTTTGTGGATAAGGCTCTTTATCTTCTCAGGTGGTAAAGCTGCCCATTCTTCTTGGCAAAAAGCTTCCAGTTCCTGTAAATTCTTGGGCTGTCTTCCATGAACTGCACATTTGAGATCTCCCCAGAGTGGCTCAATGATATTGTGGTCAGGAGACTGAGATGGCCACTCCAGAACCTTCACTTTTATTCTGCTGTAGCCAATGACAAGTCGACTTGGCCTTGTGTTTTGGGTCATTGTCATGTTGGAATGTCCAAGTACGCCCCATATGCAGCTTCCTGGCTGACGAATGCAAATGTTCCTCCAGTATTTTTTGATAACATACTGAAATCATCTTGCCATCAATTTTGACCAAATTTCCTGTGCCTTTGTAGCTCACACATTCCCAAAACATCAGCAATCCACCTCCTTTTTTTCATAGTAGGAATGGTGTACCTTTCATCATAGGCCTTGTGGACTCCTCTCCAAATGTAGCATTTATGGTTGTGGGCAAAAAGCTCAATTTTGGATTCATCACTCCAAATTAATTTGTGCCAGAAGGTTTAATGCACATCTGTGGCATTTGTGTAGTAATGCCTTTCTTCTGGAGACTGAACCATGCAGCCCGTCTTTCTTCAAGTGCCTCCTTATTGTGCATCTTGAAACAGCCACACCACATGTTTTTAGAGACTTTTGCATTTCACCTGAAGTTATTTGTGGGTTTTTCTTTGCATCCCAAACAATTTTCCTGGCAATTGTGGCTGAAATATTTGGTGGTCTACCTGAACGTGGTTTAGTTTCAACAGAACCCCTAATTTTCCACTTCTAGATTAGAGTTTGAACACTGCCGATTAGCATTCTCAATTCCTTGGATATCTTTTTAGATTCCTTTCCCGTTTTATACAGTTCAACTACCTTTTCCCGCAGATTCTTTGACAATTCTTTTGCTTTCCCCATGACTCAGAATCCAGAAATGTCAGTGCAGCGCTGGATGAAAGATGCAAGGGTCTGTCGGGAGTCCAGAAACTCATTGGCGCGCGCATAATAGATATATATATATATATATATACACACACACACACACATATACACACTACAAGCAAACAGATCACAGGTGAAGATGGTTACCTTTAATAGCCATTCAAACCCCTTTGTGTCAACTTGCGTGCATGTAATCAGGCCAAAATCACCAGGGTAAGTAAACTTTTGATCAGGGTCATTTGGGTAGTTTCTGTTACCATTACGATTTAAAAAGAGTAGAAACAGTCGATTGATAATAAATGGGTCAGCCAAACACTAACCATGAGTGAAAAATATCTGTAATTTATATTTTATGAAAAATGGCCAAGAAATCATAAATTTTGCCAGGGTGCGTAAACTTATGAGCACAAGAGTGTGTGTACAGGGTTTTTTTTGTCAGAAAATAGGTGCAGGAACTCAAGCACGCCCCCTCCCTCAAACCACATCAAATAGTGAATGTAGAGTGTGTGTGTGTGCGCGTGTATATACACACACAACCACTTTAAGCACATATTTAACCCCTTCATCGCCCTAGATGTTAATCCATTCTCAGCCAGAGTCATTGTTACAGTGACAGTGTATAGTATCAGTGGCAATTAGTTCCCCCCCAGCGTCACATTGACTTCTGCAGTATCGCAGTCCTGTTATAAGTCACTGATGGCCGCCATTAGTATAAAAAATAAATAGGGGTGCGTGTGTATATATAGATATATACACACATACACCAGTTTGTAGACGCTATAACTTTCACGCAAACAAATCAATATATAAAAATAAAAAAAAACACGTAGCAGAATACATTTTAGCCAGTAAAAGTCTTTTTTCCTCTAAATGTTTGGTCTTCTGTCGTTCATATCGCAAAAACTAAAAAAATCTAGTGGTGATCACATGCCACCAAAAAAAATAAAAATAAAATAAAAAAAAATAAAAAAAACACACAACAACACTATTTTGAATAGTTACTGAGCTGCAGAAAGTGTCAAAGGACTACAAGGGACCTGATCAGCGCACTTGTAGTCTATAGAAAACTACTGCTGTGGTGGAAGACGCGACTTGTAGTTCATTCAAAGATTATTGCCCCACACAGCTATGCCAATTTTAAATGTGACAGCAGCTGTGGGGGGGGGGGGGGCTCAGGGGGTGAATGTTGGAACATGTTGCAAATTACACCCTGGATATGGGGAGCAACATGTTCAAAAAAGTGAACAGACCCTTTAAGAATTGGTACGCTGTAATATATTTGATTCTAAAACACGAACTTACATGTGGGTTACACCATGCAACCCTATACGCAACATTAAAGTGATCGTAAACTCAACTCCTCCTTTCTGGTCCTGGCTTTACCTCTTCTCAGTGTGCCACAACAGGAAGCCACTTCCTATTGCGGCACACCTGTGGACTCGATCCCGAGCCACGCTGCCTGTGTCCATCGACACAGGCAGCAAGTGTGGATCAGCCCCATATTCCGCTCCCTAGTCACAGGATTCCACTTTGTGAGTTTATGTAGATGGGCTTTGTTTCTGAATGTTTTCAGTTGGACAATGCAGAAACAAACATTTGTGCAAATATGGTGCCTAAATGGTGTTTCACCTGCTTTCAGAACAAAGTCCCATCAACAGCTGAGCATTTGCTAGTTTTTGTAAAAACGGAAACAGAACTGAATACAACCAGCAAGCAGTTTCTAAATCAAAAGCAGATAAACACCTCTAAGAAAGGGCATCTATACCACACAAATTCAGTATATTAAAACCTGCAATCTTTAACAACTTGCTGACCGGTGCACGCCGATGTATGTCGGCAGAACAGCGCGGATAGGCAAATGGGCATACAGGTATGTTCCTTTAAATTTACCGCCGTGCCATCACGTGCGCTCACCAGTCGGACCCTCCGTGAGTCCCGAGGACTCGATCGCCTCACGTGGTGATGCTAAAGTAAACAAGCACCTCCCCGTTCTACCTAGTGACAGTGTCTCTGATCTCTGCTCCATGTGATCAGTGTAAAGGCCCATACACACGATCAGACTTTTTGACAACAAACATGCAAATGAGCTGTTTTGGAGCAACATCCGACTGTGTGTACGCTCCATCAGACAAACTTTTTTGGTTTTCATCGGACTTTTGTTGGCTGTGCGAACGGACAAACTTTCTGGCAACAAAAGTCTGATGGAGCAAAGTCTGACCGTGTGTACAGAAAACCATAGGATTTTTGTACAAAGTACAAACAGGCATGCTCAGAACCAATGCAAAAGATCAGACAATACAGAAGTTGACCACAGGTGGCGGTAAAGAGCAGAAAAACCACGTGATTTGGTGAAAGTTGGCTGAAAAAGTCCTGCTGTGTGTATGCAATACAAGTTCAGGGCCGACGCCCTTTGTACAAAAATCCACAGGAAAGTTTGTACAAAGTCCTATCGTGTGTATGAGGCTTAAGACAGCCACGCCCACCACAGTTAGAAACACACCCTTAGGACACACTTAACCCCCACACTGTCATCTAGTGGTTAACCTTCACTGCCAGTGTCATTTACACAGGAATCTGCATTTGTATAGCACCGATTGCTGTATAAACGACAATGGTCCCAAAATGTGTCAAAAATGTCCGATGAGTCAGTTTTTCTCAAAATGTATGCTTTTTTTTTGTTTATAGCGCAAAAAATAAAAGCTGCAGGGGTGATCAAATACCACCAAAAGAAATCTCTATTATGGTAAAAAAAGGATGTCAATTTTGTTTGGGAGCCACGTCACACGACTGCGCAATTGTCAGTTAAAGCGACACAGTGCCGAATCGTAAAAAGTGGTCTGGTCTTTGGCCTGCAAAATGGTCCGGTGCTAAAGTGGTTAAACACAAATGCAGAAAAACCAAAAGCAACCTACATAAGCTGAATGGATAAGTTTTTTTTTTTTGAAATGTGAAAAGTAAATGCACATCTTTTTGCAGGAAAAGGGTGAATTTTCTTCCAATTTTAGGATTGTGAACCTTTCTGCCCATTGAGGCATGCAAATTACTAAATGACAGGAAGCATCAATCAACTACCTAGAGCACGCATCAGTGACTTGGAAGTTCACTGAGAACTACAACCTAACAAAGTCTATCAGTACTTGTAGTTCATTCAGAACTCTGAATGAATGAGGCAAAGCCCCACACTGCTGCATGTTTTTCAAATTGTGACAGCGAGTGCGAGGAGAAGACCACAAATAGAAGGGGGATTGGGGAGAAGCTGCAGGAGCATGTTACCTGATCCCCCCTACAAATGCGTGGAGCGTGTAACACTTTCCCAAAAGGTGAACTTCTCCTTTAACAACCATATGGTACAGAGAATAATCAATTGACTTTATAGCTGTGTATTACCGCAATGCATGGTAATACAGTATGCACATTTTAGAGCATTGTGTTAAAATGATTTCTGAACACCCCAACACATTGATGAAACAGACCTGCATTGCAGTGCATATTAAGGCACTAGTATCCATTGTGGTGCTCTGTGCCAGGAAAAAAAAAAAAAGAGGGTCACTTCCCGATTTAAGTGTTCTGGGCTGCACTAGCAGCTCATTCCACATGAATGGACTGCCTTAAAACAATGCACGTTAACATGCATTTGGTAATGCATTACAAAGGTCTGAAGGGAACCTTAAAAGAAAACTATGGGCAAAGATATTTTGGTCATACTTCTCTTCTGGGTCACAGGAGCACACTTATGTTTTGCCTCCTGTGACCCAAAATAAGCTGAGAATGAGCTTAGGCCATCACAGAGGACTCTAGGCTCTGGAAGGATCCTGACCATATTGTCAGAAAACACCCAGAACTCTGACTGACAGTTACTCCGATTCCCAGTGCTCTGCTGACAGCTTAAGCCAACTGAACCAGCCCCCTCTCCATTCTGGCACTCCAGTAAACGGTGTAAGGGCAGAACAGAGATTTAGTGATAGTCACCACTCTCTGCTCAGAGCTGGCCGATAGCTGAGCAATCGGCAGTTATGTGATCACTCCAGGGCCAGTCAGGGGACTGATGCTGCAGCATGGAGATGAGTAAGTATGTTTGTTTTTTAATGCACCTTAAACTTCTCATTTAAAGTTTTTTAACCACTTGCCGACCAGCTCATGTACATATACGTCAGCACTTTGAAGATGGATAATGGCAGCTGCTGCCACAACTGAGGTATCCATCTTTTTAGGAGCTAGTCGTATTTACAATAATGGTGGTCTCTGCGGCGGAAAGTTATCGGCGGCGGGTGAGGAACCCCCCCCCCCCTCTTCTGCCGCTCTCCTGCACCCTCCGCTGCTTACTGGAGCCGTGGGCAGCGTCGGAGGCAATCGGGTCCTCTCTGTGCCTGGGAATGGAGACGAGTCAGGCTAAGATGGCCCCCCACCAATCTCCATACCATAGCAGGACGGAAGCCGACGACGGAAGACGTCAAAACCGTTACTTCCGCCCATAGCTCTTAAAAGGTACATTTTTTCAAAGTCATTTTTTTTTCAAATGACAAAATTTTTTTTATTTATTGCATTTTAGTCAAAATATGGGTTCTGAGGACTTTTTGACCCCAGATCTCATATTTAAGAGGTCCTGTCATGCTTTTTTTCTATTACATGGGATGTTTATATTCCTTGTAATAGGAATAAAAGTGACCCCAATATTTTTATTTTTTTAAACAGTGAAAAAATTGATAAAAGTAAAATAAGAAAAAAAAAAAAAAAGTTTAAAGCGCCCCGTCCTGACGAGCTTGCGCGCAGAAGCGAACGCATACGTGAGTAGCGCCCGCATATGAAAACGGTGGTCAAACCACACGTGCGTTTTGCCACAATCGTTAGAGCGAGAGCAATAATTCTAGCCCTAGACCTCCTCTGTAACTCAAAACAAATGCAAACCTGTAGAATTTTTTGAATGTCGCCTATGGAGATTAAGGGTAAAAGTTTGACGCCATTCCACAAGCGGGCACAATTTTGAAACGTGGCATGTTGAGTATCAATTTACTTGGCGTAACATTATCTTTCACAATATATATAAAAAAAAAAAAAAAAAAAAAAAACTAATTTGGATAACTTTACTGTTGTCTTATTTTTTTTATTCAAAAAAGTGAATTTTTTTCCCTTAAAAAAAGTGAGCTTGTAAGACCGCTGCACAAATATGGGGTGAACAAAAAGTATTGCAATGACCGCCATTTTATTCTCTAGGGTGTTAGAAAAAAATATATATAATGTTTGGGGGTTATAAGTAATTTTCGAGCAAAAAAAACGATTTTAAACACCAAAATCTCAAAACGAGGCTAGTCTTTAAGTGGTTAACCGGTTCCCAACCAGCGCACGCCGATGTACGTCGGCAGAATGCCACAGGCAGGCAGGTACGTCCAATCTTTAATGCCGCCCTGCCATTGCGCCACTGGCAGCGCGCTTGCATGCTGGTCGGGACCCCCGTGGACTCAATCGCCGCGGGCATACCCGCGATCGTCTCACGGGGCGGCTGAACAAGGAAATGCGTTGTAAACAGCATTTCCCAGTTCTGCCTAGCAACGCTGATCTCTGCTCCAAGTGATTGGAGCAGAGAGCAGTGTTCACTAAATTAAAGCCCAGCCCCCAACAGTTAGTAACACACCCCTAGGAACACTTAACCCCTACACTGCCACCCACTGGTTAACCCCTTCACTGCCAGTGTCATTTACACAGGAATCACTGCATTTATATAGCAGTGATTGCTGTATAAATGACAATGGTCCCAAAAATGTCCGATGTGTCCGGCATAATGTCGCAAAAAAAAAAAATCACGCTGATCGCAGTCATTACTAGTAAAAAAAAAAAAAAAAAAAATATTAATAAAAATGCCATAAAACTATCCCCTATTTTGTAAATGCTATAACTTTTGCGCAAACCAATCGCTCATTCCGATTTTTTTTACCAAAAATATGTAGAAGAATACATATCGGCCTAAACTGAGGGAAAAAGTTTTTTTTTTATATATTTTTGGGGGATATTATAACAAAAAGTAAAAAATTAGTTTTTTCAAAATTGTCGCTTTATTTTTGTTTATAGCGCAAAAAATAAAAACCGCAGAGGTGATCAAATACCACCAAAAGAAAGCTCTATTTGGGGAAAAAAAAAGGACGTCAATTTTATTTGGGAGTCACGTTGCACGACCGCGCAATTGTCAGTTAAAGCGACGCAGTGCCGAATCGCAAAAGGTGGTCTGGTCTTTGACCAGCAAAATGGTCCAGGGCTGAAGTGGTTAATGGGCACATTACTACGTGTTTTTTTGTTTTGTTTTTTTATGAATAAAGAGCACAAGGCAGGTTTTGTTTTTGTCTTTTTTTTGGGGGGTTATATGTTTATTATTTGCAATCGGGACAATTAATTCACTGGCCATTGCCGATATTTCCTAGTATTCCCAGCTGCATCTTCAGGGCAGCAAAAGAAGGAAAATCTCCCAAGTGGGACCCAGGCAAAAAAAAAAAAAAATTAACCAATGGCTGTCTTAACCCCCAATTATAAAAAACAAATAAAAGTTGGACCACAGGATGCAGAGCTCAATCACGGAACAAAAGAGGGACATATTTTTTAACCCCCAGACTGTAAATGAATGAAAATTAGAGGCACTGACTTGTCTGAAGCCCCTGTCCACACCCATTTCCAAGCCCTGTCCCTGCATCCGCCCCCCCCCCCCCTTCATTCATTCATACTCCAGCCCTGTCCCTGCATCCCCCCCCCCCCCCCCGGCTCATACTCCAGCCCTGTCCCTGCATCCTCCCCCCCCCCGGCTCATACTCCAGCCCTGTCCCTGCATCCTCCCCCCCAGCTCATACTCCAGCCATGTCCCTGCATCCTCCCCTCCCCCCCCCCCCCCGACTCATACTCCAACCCTGTCCCTGCATCCTCCCCACCCCCCCGGCTCATACTCCAGCCCTGTCCCTGCATCTTTCCCTCCCCCCTGGCTCATACTCCAGCCCTGCCCCTGCAACCTACCCCTGCCTTGGCCTTGAGTCTTAATTCCCCTCTCCATGACTTGGTCCCAAGCACCGTCCACTATCCATGGCTTTGTCCCCTGTGTTCCACAGCTCTACAACCCACCCTTCCTCTGTGCTTCTGTTCCTTTTTCAATGGCTTTTTGTTCATTCTCTATACTCTTCTCCATGGATCTCTGTCAACTCTTCAAATCTCTGTCCCCTCACAAGACTCTCTCACTTGCCATGACTTCCTCCCCCCCACTCTCTCTCCCCCTTTACCCCCTCCATGGCTCCCACTAACTTTCTCTCCCTCTCTCCATGACTCTCTCCCCCCCCCCCCCCCCCCACTTTGCTCTCTCCATGCCTCCCTCTACCTAAATCTCCCTCCCCCTCTGCATGACACACGGGCGCTGCCACCCCCCCCCCCATGGGTTTTACTTCCTCTTTTACTCGCTGCTGCAAAGCCTGCAAATGAAAAGCATAATGGGCTAGAATGCATGGCATACTAGCCCATTATGTGGCACTTACCTGAAAAAGAATCCAGCGATGTCCCCTGTGTAGGCTGCGTCCATCTTCTGGCCCCTTTTCCTTCCAGGCTGTGGACTCCGGCTATGATTCGCCAGAGCCGTGTGACGTCACTCCCATGCATGCGCACGGGAGCCGCGATTAAGAGCACAGGCTAGGGAAGAAACGGCACTTAGTTAAGTTTCTTCCCCGCGGATGCACCGTTGGAAATTTCGGCGGACTAAAAGTGAAATCTCTCCTAAACGGTGAGATATTTGCACTACCTATAGGCAAGCCTTATTCTAGGCTTACCTATAGGTAGAATTCCAAAAAGTGGGTTTACAACCACTTTAAGTGCACCGTGTTTGGGCGCTGGAAACAGTGCACTGGGAAGTGCCACGTCAAAGCAATCACGAGATTGCAGACGAGGTGCTTCATCTGCAGGATTTTTACCTGCTCTGTGGCACATTACATCGTGCCGAACAACTTCCTCCCGCAGGGCTCGACAAAACCCGGGCGCCAGGTCGCATTGGCGACTAGAAATAGCGACCTCGCGCCTGGGGCAGCACAGCTGGGGGTATCCTGTCTCTGTGGACCCCCCCAGCGTGATCGCGTCGGGCCGTTCCGCCGGCGGCCAAAAATTTAGGCCGCGGCTTTGAGGCCTTCTGCGGTCCTATGATTCCTTATGGAACCTGGCGCCCTCTTGTGGTCGCTGTTGGTATGACAAACCAGCAATGCTAATGAAGTTTCCTCTGCCTGTTTTATATTACCTGCCTCTTCTTCCCTTTATTTAGAACCCCCTAAACATTATATATATTTTTTATTCTAACACCCTAGAGAATAAAATGGTGGTTGTTGCAACACTGTCTGTCACACCGTATTTGTGCAGCGGACTTACAAGCGCACTTTTGTTGGGAAAAATAATTTAGTTAATAAAAAAATAAGACAACAGTAAAGTTAGCCCAATTATTTTTTATATTGTGAAAGATAATGTTACGCCGAGTAAATTGATACCCAACATGTCACGCTTCAAAATTGCACCTGCTCATGGAATGGCGACAAACTTTTACCCTTTAAAATCTCCATAGGCGACGTTTAAAAAAATTCTACAGGTTGCACGTTTTGAGTTACAGAGGAGGTCTGGGGCTAGAATTATTGCTCTCGCTCTACCGATCATGGCGCTACCTCCTATGTGTGGTTCGAACACCGATTTTATATGCGGGCAGGACAGGGCGCGTTTAAAAATTATTATTTTTTCTGCTTATTTTAACTTTTTTTTTTTTTCCACTGTTCCTTTAAAAAAAAATGTTGTGTCACTTTTATTCTTATTACAAGGAATGTAAAAATCCCTTGTAATAGAAAAAGCATGACAGGTCCTCTTAAATATGAGATCTGGGGTCAGAGAGACCTCGGATCTCATATTTACACTAAAATGCAATTAAAAAAAAAATTGTCATTTGAAAAAAAAAAAAAAAGGGGGCGCTGCTATCTTCCCCTCACTCGTCTCCATGTCAGGCCAGGGACAAGTCCGGATCGCCGTCACGGACCTGGCTCCTAACTTTTTAAGCTGGCTCCTAGATTCCAAGCAAATTTGTCAACCCCTGTCCTCCCGTATTATTGTTCTAGTTAAGAGGTTACTTCCGGTTTCCCTGTGCCAAAGGGAAACAGAAAGTGATGTCTGAAGCTCCGTGGAAAGCACGGCCTGAGTGGAACTGGTAAGGCTCTAAGGCTGCAGTCCACTCAGCTGTATTAGGAAAGCGAATGACTATTCCCTTTGATAACACTGAACCGCCTCTCCGTCCAATCAGGTGCTCAGGTATGTTACCCGTCACCTGATTGGCTGAAATAACGCCTACGGAGGAGAGGATGGGAGATGAGGCAGGAGAGGAGACGCATAAAGGACCTCGCTTGTCGCTGTCACCTGATGCCCCACAGACACAGGGCAAGTGGCGAGCAGGCGGAGGGGAACTGGCAGCATTTAATGGGCACGCTGGCAGCATACGATGGGCACAGTGGCTGTGTTTGATTTTTGTTTTTTCAGTTTGTTTGCACCCCAAATTGAACACCAGCCACCATTGGTATGTACCTAGGAGGGTTCCATAATAATTCCCTCTACTTATCCGTTATACAGATCCCCCCCATATACTGTATGTACCAAGAAGGGTTCCCAGACATCCCAAAACTCCCGCACTTCTGTGGCGGCTCCCGCACACCTGCAAGTGCCTCACGATCTCCCGGGAATGGTCGGTGCGGTGGAGAACAGCTGTGAACACCGATCTCCTTTGTAACGATTTTTAGCTGACAGACACTTATCCTGCTCTCCCTCCTGTGGCTGTCAGCTAAAAAGCTATACACGGAGATCGGTGATCACAGCTGTCCCTCCCGCAGCACTGATCATCCCCAGCTGTTCTGTGCACTCCTCATTCCCCCCCCCCCCGTTCTCCTCTGCCTCACCTGTCCTCCTCGTCCCCTGCAGCCTGCTCCGGTTGCAGGAGGGGGGGTTGTGGAGGTAAAGAGGAACTGTCAGGAATTGGACACAGCGAGCGAGATCACTCCTGTGTTTACTCTGCTCATTTTATGAATGGACTGGAGCCTCTGTCTCCTGTTCATTCATCTTTAGTGCGGAGAATGGGACGGAGGAATCTGTGTCCTCAGTCCCTTTGTCTGTCTCAAGGGGGAGATGTCAGGGGTCTGTTTAAACCCCTGACATCTCACCAAAGCCCCCCCCCCCCCAAAAAAAAGAAATTCTAAAAAAAAAAAAAAAAAAAAAAAAAATGACTGAAACCACTCTCCCCTGCCCCAACCCCCTCCCCCGAAATGCATTTTTGGGGGAAAAACAAAAAGCCACCTCCCAGAAAATGGGCTCCACAATAAATGCATGTGAACTCCCTCTACTCATCCATTATACAGACCCCCATATAATGTATGTACCTAGGAGATCTCTATACGGAGCTCCCTCTACTCCTCCATTATACAGACCCTCCCATATACTCACTTGTGGTGCAGCAGGCGCTCGGTGCTCAGCGTCTCCCCGCTGTGGTGCTGTTGATGGGGGTGAGAGGGGAGCAGAGGAGCGGGCTCAGGCTGGGGAGTGCGGGAACATCCTCCTCCGCCTCCCGGCTCGGACCGCACATTAGCCTGGGGGTGCCAGGCCGCAGCCGGCCGCTCGCCTGACTGGTCAAACCGAGGAGGAAGGAGGCGAGGGGGGCGAGATGTCTGACAGGAAGTCGGAGGCTCTAGAGGAAATGGCGGACAACAGTTGTGAGGAAGACACGGGGAGGGGGCGGCGACAATACGGTGTCACGGGGAAGCCGGGGAGGCACAGGACGACATGAGAAGCAACAAGCATCACATGGTCAGGGGTGACCAATCAGGAGACAGAACCACCCCCCACGAGCGATCACCGAGCTTCCCTTTCTGTATGGGTGTGAGCTGACAGTGTGTCTGGTCATGGGAGGTCACAGCGCCCCTAGCGGGTGGATATGTGTGGTGACAAGAGGAGGACAAACCGAGCACTGCACTAAGAGTAGGCGCTGGCAGTAATCCTGAAGAAGCTGACATGTGGATTTCACTTCTTTCCCAGTAGCAATATTTCCACCTTGTCTAGCATAGCTCCTGTCCCCTAACTGCAGGCATAGATTAACCACTTGACCCCCGGAAAAGATTTACCCCCCTTCATGACCAGGCCATTTTTTGCAATACAGCACTGTGTTACTCTGTCAATTGCGCAGTCGTGCGATATTGTACCCAAATAAAATGTATGTAATTTCCCCCCAAAAATAGAGCTTTCTTTTGGTGCCATTTGATCACCTTTGTGTTTTTTTTATTCTATGCACTATAAACAATAAAAATATATATACTGTATTTTTTCATTCTGCTATAAAACATATACAATAAAAAATGTAAAAAATCTCATTTCTTCATCGATTTAGGTCAATAAGCATGTATTGAGTGGTTTGCACAAAAGTTATAGTGTCTACAAACTATGGGATATATACTGGAATTTTTATTTATTTTTCTTATACTAGTAATGTCAGTGATCAGCAACTTATAGCGGGACTGCAATATTGTGGCGGACATTAGGACACTAACTGACACTTTTGAACTTTGTTGGAACCAGTGATACTAATACAGTGGCCAGTGCTAAATAATATGCACTGCCACTCTACTAATGGCACTGGCGGGTAAGGGGCTAGACATCTTGGGCAATCAAAGGGTTAACTGTGTGCCTAGCCAGTATTTTTGTGTACTGTGTTAGGTACTTTTACTTAGGGAACTGATGGATTTTACGGGGCACAAAATCCACCCCCCCCCCCACATCAGAACAAAGCTCCGTTCTGTGTCTCTGCCTGGCGATCGGCGGGTGCTGCAGATTGGCTTCTACTGTAAATAATCACAGCAAAAGCAGCACGCCAGCGCCCCTCCCAGGCGGAAGTGCAAAATCACATATATATGTGATTCTGCACAGGAGGGCTCTGTATATCTGCTATGGGGCAGTCTTTAAGTGGTTAAAGCTGTATTAAACCCAAAAGCAAACATTTACTATTTTGCAGCTTACCAAATCTGCATTAGTTCCTTTTTAGGTGATCCAGATGGGAAGTCTGTTGTTTTTCACAGCACAAACTCATCAGCTGAATTTATCAGTTTACATGGATGAGACAAATAGTGATGGACGAACTTCCGACGGAACGTTTCGCGAACGCGGCGGGCCCCATTGACTTCAATGGGAGGCGAACTTTGCAAACCTACAGGTCAAATTTGCAGCCACAAAATAATTACTAGCTGTGCAAACATAGTCCCACCACATGGCCAATGACATAACACATGAATGAGGTGAATCTGGGATCGACAACTACAAGCATTCTTTTTTTATATGTGAAATTGTGACAATTCAGGACTGTGGAGCGCATGAAGGCAATGGAGGAGAGGGAAGGTCAGGGTAGGCAAAGAAGAGGGTGCAGGAGATAATCAACCGCACCGTGACATACAGCAATGACACCTGCACCATGATAGAGTCATCTGACAACAGCACCGTGATAGAGAGCACTGACATCAGCAGCGTGACATAAAGCACTGACACCAGCACCGTGATATACAGCACTGACACCAGCACCGTGATATACAGCACTGACACCTGCACTGTAAGCAGCCCCAGGAGGAAGTCAGCATAGCACAGGGATGGTGGGAGCCCCTCATAATGAGCATAGCACAGGGATGGTGGGAGCCCCTCATAATATGCACAGCAGAGGTACAGCCCCAGGAGGAAGTCAGCACAGCACAGGGATGGTGGGAGCCCCTCATAATAGGCAGCCCCAGGAGGATGTCAGCATAGCACAGGGATGGTGGGAGCCCCTCATAATAAGCAGCCCCAGGAGGAAGTCAGCACAGCACAGGGATGGTGGGAGCCCCTCATAATGAGCATAGCACGGGGATGGTGGGAGCCCCTCATAATATGCACATCAGAGGTACAGCCCCAGGAGGAAGTCAGCACAGCACAGGGATGGTGGGAGCCCCTCATAATAAGCAGCCCCAGTAGAAATATGACACCGCTCAACCTCTTCAAACAGGAGGGTACGGGCATATAGTACGGTGTGCTTTTTTTGGACAAGGAAGTGAGCCAAATGAAGAAAGAAGGTCTGTGTGCTCGATTAAAAAAGTAGTTTATAACTGTACTCTTAAGTGTTTTGCATCTTCGCACCTGCCTGACCTGGGTGGACATACCCCTGACTTCACCCTGACCAACACATGGTCGTTGAACTGTCAGACCCATTTTGCCCTATATACTCTCTCTCCAACCTGCCTTTTTTGGGTCCTGACCCTTCATCGCCCCCACACCCCCCCCCTTTTTTTTTTATCTTCTTTCCCCACCCTCCTTCACCATTCACCATTTTCTTCTCTCCTCCCAACCATTTCTCTCTTTCTCTCTTCTATCTTTTTGCTTTCTCCCTCCTACCCTCCCTTACCTCTATGGTCGGTTGGCTCGCCCGGGGTCCAAAGTGGTCGCCTAAGATTCTTCCCCCTCATTTGCAATGGCCCCCTTGAATATTTTGTCCTTAAATGTTACGGGACTCAATTCACCCCAAAAGCGGGTCAAAGCATTCAGCACCTTTCTCTCACTGAAAGCCGGAATAGTAGCTCTTCAGGAAACGCATTTTACCTCTCACTCCACGCCCAAATTTTTCCACTCTAAGTACCCACAAGTATTTACAGCCTCCTCATCCACGAAACACAGAGGAGTCCTTCTTGCTTTCCATCACACTCTCTTTTTTACTCCTAAAACTGAAATCAGGGATCCGGAAAATTCAAGACACGGAAGCCACATTTGTCTCCTACTACGCCCCAACACGAATCCTAATCCATTTTTCTCTCACGTCCTCCAGACTATCTGATCGCATCGCGTGGGCACTCTTTTTATGTGCGGGGATTCCAATTTGGTTCTCCACCCGCATTTAGATAAGTCACCTTACCAGAACACCTTGCCCCTTCAGTAAAACTCCGCACAAAAACTCCAACAGGCAGCCTTGGTCGACACCTGGAGAGAATGTAACCCCCTCAAAAGAAACAATACTTTCTATTCCAACCCCCATAAGTCCTTCTCTAGAATTGATCACATTTTAATACCTGTAACCTCTTCCCCTACTCTCTTATACTCGCGTATACACCCTATCACCTGGTCTGATCACTGTGCAACAATCACAACCGTATCCTCCATTCTACCACTGACCACAGATAGGGTATGGAGTATGAATGAAAATCTCCTCTCCAATCAGTCTTATTGCCTAGATATCCAGGTAGCCCTTGCAGACTACCTTGCCCACAACAATACCCCAGGCATATCCCCAACCCTTCTTTGGGAGGCGCACAAACCTGTCATTAGGGGCACCTGTATCTCTGACGCCACGCACCTTAAAAGGGACAGACAGATGAAGTCCCGCCAAATAGAAACGGCCCTCCAACAACACTTCCTTAGGGTCCAATCTAATCCCACAGAGTCAAACAGGCTGACTCTTGAAAGGACGAAATTGGAGTTGGATTTGATCTTAACTGAAGAGGCTGACAAGCACGTCCACAAATCTTCTCATACCATCTATACTAAAGCCAACAAGCCTGACACTTTCTTGGCCATGCGCTTAAGAAACCCTGAGAAATCTTATAAACCTATTAGACTCCGATTAGCGAAAGGGGGACTCACCAGTAATCCCACAAAAATACTCACTGAGTTCGGCACCCAACTTTCCAGACTGTATGAAGCCAAAGCCCCTTTTTCTAGTTCCCAAGCTGACACCCTGTTTCAGCCCTTGCAGCTTCCCCAGCTATCCTCCGCAAGTCGCGATTTAATTGAAGCACCCATTACTTTGGTGAAAGTTCTCACAGCTATCAATTCCCTTAAACCACATAAGTGACCGGGAACTGATGGATTACCGGCATCCTACTACAAGAAATTTGCTAACTAACTCATTTAACTCCATACTTCAGAGTCACTCCCTTGGCAGGGACGCCCTGACAGCCGTTATCACAATGATCCCCAAACCCAACACTGACAACACAATCTGGTCTAATTTCAGACCTATTTCATTACTCAACGTTGACGTCAAGATCTTAGCCAAGGTCCTGGCGCTTCGCTTGAACCCGCTCATTGGTAGGCTTGTTCATAAAGATCAGGTTGGGTTTATCCCCCAGAGGCAGGCTAGCGACAATATTAGGCGAGTGATACTCCTTCAGCGTATAGCGAAAACTAGGAACATCCCCATGAACCTACTCTCCCTAGATATACGCAAAGCGTTTGATACAGTATCCTGGCCCTACCTTCGCTACATTCTGCAACGCTGGGGTTTTGGCCCCCATTTCCTCCGCTGGATAGACGCCCTGTACGCCCAACCCCAAGCCTATGTCAGATATGCTGGTTCACGTTCGGTAGCCTTTCCCATCCAACGGGGGACGAGGCAGGGATGCCCCCTCTCCCCCATATTATTTGCATTGGCAATCGAACCCCTAGCTGCGCTGATTAGAGCACATCCTGATATACGAGGCCTTGAAGTAGCTTCGACACCACACAAACTATGTCTGTTCGCAGATGATGCCCTGCTTTTCATCACTACCCCTCACACTACACTACCTAATCTCTGTAAATTACTGGATAGGTTTGCCAAAGTCTCGGGTTTGGAAGTCAATCACGCTAAATCTAGAGCCCTCAATGTTTCCCTGCCAACGGACGAATTTAAACGTCTGCAAGCTAACTATCCTTTTCTATGGTCCACAACCTCAATACCTTACTTGGGAATCCAATTGTCGAGTGACCCAGCTTCACTTTTCCAGTCCAATTACCCCCCCCCACTCAGAAAACTTACAAGTATTCTAACGTCGTGGCAACCGCTTTGTGTCTCGTGGCTGGGCCGAATTACAGCAGTTAAGATGTCTATGCTACCAAAATTGCTTTACCTCTATAGGATCCTGCCTATTGCGATCCCTCCATATTTCCATCGCATTATGAAAAATAAAGCAATCAAGTATATATGGGGTCCCACTAGACCCAGAATTTCTAAAACTATACTCTTTCGCCACAGGACACAAGGCGGTTTAGGCGTACCTAACTTCTCTCACTATTACCGAGCGGCTCAGTTAGCCCAAATTGCCCTCTACCACGCAAAATCAGAAGTGCCCTTTTGGGTTAGTCTTGAAGCTATGGATGCTCACCCGGTTACTGTTTCGAATCTCCTCTGGTTGCCCCCCCCTCTGAGAGCCACACTCACTAACCCTGTCACACTTCATTCCCTGAAAATTTGGGACCTAGCCCGAAAATCTTTCACACTTAAATCCGAGCATACCCCCCTACTCTCTCTTCTTGGCAACCCGCTTTTGCCCCCTGCTTTCTCGGAGCCGGGGCTTATTTACAGCCTGGTCTCGAGCAGGCGTGGACAAGGTCTCTGATCTTCTGAAAGGTGGTTCACCAAAGTCCTTCCCAGACCTGCATACTAAATACCATATCCCACACAAGGAATGCTTTCGCTACCTCCAAATTCTACACTTTGTACAATCACTACCTAAGCCCAATCCTGACCTGGATCGCATGTCAATCTATGAAAGGATATGTGATTCAGATCCACATGCCCCAGGCATTATATCACAATTATATGCCCACTTTGCATCTCCTCCGCCCTCTCTGCCAACATACGCTACACGATGGTCGACAGACCTTGCTGTGGTTTTGGACACTGAGACCTGGAAGGAGATCTGGACCAATACTAAAAACGCCACCCAAAATGTTGTAGCCTCCGAGGCTAACCTCAAGGTTCTAATGCGATGGTATCTAGTCCCAGCTAGAATAGCCAAGTATGTTCCGGGCTACTCGGCACTCTGTTTTAGGGGCTGCACTGAGGCGGGCACCCACCTGCACATCTGGTGGACATGCCCGATAGTTCAGCACTTCTGGGTTGCAGTGTTCCAAATGGCGTTGACTTTGCTACAGTTCTCACTAAAACCGGACCCTACTCTTGCTATACTTAACATGACGCCCAAGCACTGTACTCACAATCAACTTAGACTCTTCCTCCAACTCACCACGGCGGCCAAACAAACCATTGCACAGGCCTGGAAGACACCGTCCCTGCCCTTACCTGCAGTCAAGAATAGGGTAACTCAGGCCATGATACACTGCAGAATTGAAGCCAAAACCCTGGACCGCCTCCCCCAACATAATAGGATATGGCAGCCGTGGGTGGATCATTTCCTACCTCCTGACCTAGACCTTGCTTCACTAGAATATTGAGATTGACCACTATTACCTAAACCACTACAGGGCTTTGGCCCTTGGATCCATGCCTCATTCATTTTTAGAAATGTGAGGTAGTTAACACTATTGTGAGCTAGGCGAGTACGCTTATCGGTCACGATCCCCCCTGCTGCGCTGAACGTCCTTTCGGACAGGACACTGGACGAGGGGCAAGCCAACAGTTCGATTGCAAATTGGGCAAGCTCTGGCCAGAGGTCAAGCCTGCCCACCCAGTAGTCCAGGGGTTCATCACTCCTCAGAGCGTCCACATCGGCCGTTAACCCGATGTAGTCGGACACCTGACGGTCTAGGCATTCCCTGATGCTGGATCCGGATGACACCTGTCGATGGGTCGGCTGAAAGAATGACCTCATATCCGAAGTCACCAACACATCTTCAAACCGGCCTCTTCTTGCAGGCGCTGTTGGATTGGTACCCGCAACTCCTTCTCTGGGAGTGGGAATTGCTCCTCTGCCAGCGCACGCAAAAGCAGAATGCAGCATTTCTCGAAGCAAGGCCTGGAAGTGCTCCATTCTGACAGCCCTCTGTGACGGCGGTAACATTTCCACCATTTTGTGTTTGTACCGGGGGTCTAAGTACGTTGCCACCCAGCACTGGTCCTTGACCCTTATGCTTTTTATACGGGGGTCCCTATTAAACCACTGGAGCATGAAGGCCCCCATTTGCACTAAACTGGAAGCGGTGTGGTGGCCTGGCTCCTGCTCATCATCCAGGATAATGTCTCTTCATTCTCCTCTCCCCATCCACGCACAACAACAGGGATCCCAGAAAGGTTTAAAGCATGCTCTTCTTGCTCCTCCTCATCTGCCCCGGCACCATCTTCCTCTGACTCCTCTTCAGACTCCTGTTGTTCACTTGTCTCAGATAGAGTATCCCCCCCTGGGAATTCATCCAGCATTGCGACTTCCTCATCTTCCCGCTCCTGCTCCTCCACAGCTTGATCAATGACACGCATGCACGCTCCATAAAGAAGGTATAAGGTACCATGTCACTGATCGCGCTATGGCTGCGACTGACCAGTTTGGTGATCTCCTCAAATGGGCGCAGAAGTCTGCATGCGTCGCGCATGAGCAGCCACTGGCGCGGTGAAAAAAACCCCAGCTCCCCAGAACCTGTTCTGCCGCAGAGTTCATACAGGTAGACGTTAACTGCACGTTTCTGCTGAAGCAGCCTATCATGCATATAGAAGGTTGAGTTCCATCGCGTCGGGCAATCGCAAATAAGACGTCTGACCGGCAGATTGTGTCGCAGCTGAATGTCAGCAAGGCGAGCCATGGCCGTGTAAGATCTTCTGAAATGGGCACAGATTTTCCTTGCATGCTGCAAGATGTCCTGGACCCCAGGGTATTTGACAACGAATCGCTGCACGACCAAGTTTAAGACGTGTGCCATGCATGGCACGTGCGTAATTTTGCCCTGTTTCAATGCGCTAAGCAGATTGGCACCGTTGTCACACACCACTTTACCAACTGTCAAATTGAGCGGTGTTAGCCACTGATCTGCCTGTGAACGCAAAGCTGAAAGGAGTGCCGGGCCAGTGTGGCTCTTGGCTTCCAGGCACAACAGACGCAGCACGGCATGGCAACGTCTCACCTGGCATGTCGAATAGGTTCTGGGGAGCTTGGGCGGCACAGCAGAAGAGACGCTAGCAGCGGAAAAGGAGGAGTCAGCCGAGGAGGAGAGGGAGGAGGAGAGGGAGGAGGATGGAGTAGGAGGAGGAGGAGAAGAAGAGCCAGGCCTGCATGCAATCCGTGGCGGTAAAACCAAATCTACACGGGTGCCACGGGTTACATGCTTGACGGCCGTCAGAAGGTTCACCCAGTGGGCAGTAAAAGTGATATACCTTCCCTGCCCGTGTTTGCTAGACCACGTGTCTGTGGTCAGATGTATCTTGGCACCGACACTGTGTGCCAGAGATACATTCACTTGCCACTGAACATGACCATATAGCTCTGGGATGCACTTCTCGGAGAAATACTTCCTTCCTGGGACCTTCCATTGTGGTGTTCCAATGGCCACAAATTTTAGAAATGCCTCCGAGTCCACCAGTTTATATGGCAGTAGTTGGCGGGCTATCAGTTCTGACAAGCCAGCCATCAACCGTTGGGCAAGAGGGTTATCCGGCATCATCATTTTTTTTACGCTCGAACTTTAGGCCCACGGAAGCCTGCCTTTTTGCATAAAAACATGAGCTTGGCGTGATGGAAGGTGGAGTGGAGCACAATTGTGAGGAGAGAGGAGAAGGAGAAGTAGAAGACGAGGCTGGACGGTGAGAGCCTGGAGTGTGGCTTTGTGTGTTCCGTTGCTCCCACTGGGCTCGGTGATGGCTGCTCATGTGCCTTCTTAAGGCGGTCGTCCCTAGGTGAGTGTTGGGCTTACCGCGACTAAGGCGTTGACTGCAAAGATTGCAGATGGCAACACTATTGTCAGCAGCGGACACGCTAAAAAAAGCCCACACTGCGGAGCCATGTGCCGGCGTCCTGGGAGCGCCAGATGTGACCGTACATGGTCGATGACTCGCTCCTGATACATTAGCAGTCTGCTTTGTCCCTCCTGTGCAATGTAAGTTATTCCTGCTTCTCCTCCCTATCTGCTGGTCCATATCTCCCTCTGAACTCCCCTCCTCTTCCTCTCTTGTGGGCACCCACGTGACATCACTAGACACGTCATCATCGACGTCACATTCCCCACCGCTATAAGTAGAGATCTCGGAGTAGGCAGCAACACCGGGGACCAACCTCCTCCTTGGGCTGATCTGGGTACTGTCGTCAGACTGCTGAGTGGCGGTTGTTGCTACCTCCTCTTCCTGATCCAATGCCAAGAGTGGCTGCGCATCAGAAATGTCTTGATATGGATCAGAAAATAATTCCTGTGACTCAAGCGGAAGGTATGTGGTGGCGGTGGTGGTGGTGTTGTTGGTGGTAGTGTCTTTGGGGGTGCACATAGCAGAGAGTGAAGAAGAGGGTGCAGATCGAGAGGATGAGGAGGGTGCAGAAGAGTAAGGCTGAGTGAGCCACTCAACCAAGTCTGGTGCGTCCTTTAAAGTAATTGAACGCACCTTCTGCAACTTCCCACTTTGGCTCAAGCCTGTTGCTCCTGCCCTACCCCTACCACCCCTGCGGAAGGGCCTGCCTCTTCCTCTGCCTGTCATTTTTTAAATGACCCTGTGACAAAACTCTCAGTCCCTATACTGATAAAGGACTGCTGCAGAATAGGGCAGCAGTCAGCAGTAGTGCACCTCAACCCTATATATTGTGGACCTATACCAGTCCTTGAGGATTAGCAGACTGTACCTCACTCAACCCTATGTACTGTAGTACACTATACCTTACCAGTCCTTATAAGGACCTTTGTGGAACTAGTAGGTTGTGATTAGCAGACTGTACCTCAGTCCCTATACTGATAAAGGACTGCTGCAGTATAGGGCAGCAGTCAGCAGTAGTGCACCTCAACCCTATATATTGTGGACCTATACCAGTCCTTAAGGAATAACAGACTGTACCTCACTCAACCCTATGTACTGTAGTACACTATAACTTACCAGTCCTTATAAGGACCTTTGTGGAACTAGTAGGTTGTGATTAGCAGACTGTACCTCAGTCCCTATACTGATAAAGGAATGCTGCAGTATAGGGCAGCAGTCAGCAGTAGTGCACCTCAACCCTATATATTGTGGACCTATACCAGTCCTTAAGGAATAGCAGACTGTACCTCACTCAACCCTATGTACTGTAGTACACTATACTTTACCAGTCCTTATAAGGACCTTTGTGGAACTAGTAGGTTGTGATTAGCAGACTCTACCTCAGTCCCTATACTGATAAAGGACTGCTGCAGTATAGGGCAGCAGTCAGCAGTAGTGCACCTCAACCCTATATATTGTGAACCTGTACCAGTCCTTAAGGAATAGTAGACTGTACCTCACTCAACCCTATGTACTGTAGTACACTATACCTTACCAGTCCTTATAAGGACCTTTGTGGAACTAGTAGGTTGTGATTAGCAGACTGTACCTCAGTCCCTATACTGATAAAGGACTGCTGCAGAATAGGACAGCACTCAGCAGTAGTGCACCTCAACCCTATATATTGTGGACCTATACCAGTCCTTAAGGAATAGCAGACTGTACCTCACTCAACCCTATGTACTGTAGTACACTATACCTTACCAGTCCTTATAAGGACCTTTGTGGAACTAGTAGGTTGTGATTAGCAGACTGTACCTCAGTCCCTATACTGATAAAGGACTGCTGCAGAATAGGGCAGCAGTCAGCAGTAGTGCACCTCAACCCTATATATTGTGGAACTATACCAGTCCTTAAGGAATAGCAGACTGTACCTCACTCAACCCTATGTACTGTAGTACACTATACCTTACCAGTCCTTATAAGGACCTTTGTGGAACTAGTAGGTTGTGATTAGCAGACTGTACCTCAGTCCCTATACTGATAAAGGACTGCTGCAGTATAGGGCAGCAGTCAGCAGTAGTGCACCTCAACCCTATATATTGTGGACCTATACCAGTCCTTAAGGAATAGCAGACTGTACCTCACTCAACCCTATGTACTGTAGTACACTATACCTTACCAGTCCTTATAAGGACCTTTGTGGAACTAGTAGGTTGTGATTAGCAGACTGTACCTCAGTCCCTATACTGATAAAGGACTGCTGCAGCATAGGGCAGCAGTCAGCAGTAGTGCACCTCAACCCTATATATTGTGGACCTATACCAGTCCTTAAGGAATAGCAGACTGTACCTCACTCAACCCTATGTACTGTAGTACACTATACCTTACCAGTCCTTATAAGGACCTTTGTGGAACTAGTAGGTTGTGATTAGCAGACTCTACCTCAGTCCCTATACTGATAAAGGACTGCTGCAGTATAGGGCAGCAGTCAGCAGTAGTGCACCTCAGCCCTATATATTGTGGACCTATACCAGTCCTTAAGGAATAGCAGACTGTACCTCACTCAACCCTATGTACTGTAGTACACTATACCTTACCAGTCCTTATAAGGACCTTTGTGGAACTAGTAGGTTGTGATTAGCAGACTGTACCTCAGTCCCTATACTGATAAAGGACTACTGCAGCAGAAGGGCAGCAGTCAAGTATAATATTCTTTCTATATTTGGAAGAAAGAATATTATACGTGTACAAGCCTATTACCGTACCAGTCCTGAAAAGAACCTTTGTGGACCTAATAGTATCAGCTACTGATTAAACTGACTGTCCCTCACTGCCACACACAGCTTCCTGCCTGTCCCTATTTAAACTGACAAAACACAGGCTGCTGCAACAATAACTTGAATAGCACTCAAAACTATATCCTGTACTACTTTACCATACCAGTCCTGAAAAGGACTTTTGTGGACCTAAAGCCCCGTACACAAGAGAGGACTTATGTCCGACAGACTTCCGAAGGAGTTCTGCCGGAGTTCTGCCGGAGTTCTGACAGAGTTCTGACGGACTTTTCGGCTAAGCGGACTTGGCCACACACAATCACACTAAACTCAGACGGATTCGAACGTGATGACGTACGACTGGATTCGAATAAGGAAGTTCATAGCCAGTAGCCAATAGCTGCCCTAGCGTCGGTTTTAGTCCGTCAGAATAGCATACACACGAGCGAATTTTTCGAAGGGACCGGGTCCGGCGGAGTTCCGTCGGAAAAATTTGAAGCATGTTCCATATTCTAAAGTCCGTCAGACTTTGGTGAATCAAAAGTCCGTTGCAGCCCACACACGATCGAATAGTCTGACGGAATCAGTCCGTCGGACTTTGGATGTTGAAAAGTCCGCTCGTGTGTACGGGGCATTATAGTAACAGCTAATGATTAAACTGACTGTCCCTGCTGCACACAGCATCCTGTCCCTCTCTCTACACTGACAAAAGACAGGCTGCTGCAACAATGACTTGAATAGCAGTGCCACAAACCTATATCCTGAACTACACCTAACACCTATACCATACCAGTCCTTAAAAGAACTTTTGTGGACCTAATAGCTAGCGATTTGGGTCACTGCAGTCTCTCCCTGCTCCACACAGCAACCTCTCCCTATAGTGACATACGAAAGAATGTAAAATGGCCGCCGGATCGGGTCTATTTATAAGTTAGGGGGAATGTCCATGTGTCCATGTGCTGTAATGTCTCAATTGGCTGTCCTGTACCACATGATGGATGTGTCATCATAGGTCAAAGTTCTTTTACACAGTAAACACGGAAGTCTGCCGGGCGAACAGCGGCAATAGTCCGCCGATCGGGCGGACCGCGAACAGCCGTAATTCGCCATAAAACGACCGCCGTTCGGCCATCCCTAGAGACAAACCACTCAAAGGAAGAAGTACAGCCAAAGCTCATTTGGCTGTACTTCTCTTGTTCGTTTTGCACTACTGTGACCCGTTTTCAGCTGACAGCAGCTCCACTGATTGTAGGGGGCAGAGCAGAGAACCAGTAGCTGACAGTCACTGGCTCTCTGCTCACAGTGCTCTGAGAACTGAGCGATCTGCGGTGTCTGAATGCTTGGTTCTCTTTGTCAGAGGTGGTGGGGACAGATTCAGTAAGTATGATAAATTTTTTTTTAGAAAACCCTTACGTCTCTTTTAACACTGGCAGGATTACTTACAATGATCAGCTTTTATTTATTCATGCAATGCCCTTACACACGACCGGTTTTCCCGTCGGAATAAACTCTGAAGGTTTTTCTGACGGAGCTCCGACGGAATTCTGCTGAAGCTGTCTTGCGTACACACAATCACACCAAATTCCGACCGCCAAGAACGCGTTGACGCACAACACATATGATGGGACTATAAAGAGGAAGTTCAATAGCCAGCGCACCACCCTTTGGGCTCCTTCTGCTAATTTCGTGTTTATCTCTGGTTAGTAGTTTGTAAGTTTGGTTAGAGACGATTCGCGCTTCTCAGACTCGTGCTTTTCAGATTTAACTGCTGTTCAGTTTTTGCTTGTGGGTTTGTATCTGTTCTTCAGTGCGTGTAGTCAGTTCGTATCTGTTTTTCAGTGCGTTGTTGTCCGGTCCACTCATTGCTGATTTTCAGCTCGCTCTTCACAGGCCTTTGTCAGTACTAGAATCCCTTTAGGACCCAGCACAACTCACCTGACACAGCCTGTGTCTGGGAAACAACAGTGATTGGCCAGCTCACGTTTAAATCACCTGTATCAGCATTCAGTCAGTGCTCGTGTTAGAGTTCACTCGTGTTTGATCCAGCTGATATTTGCTCTGTGACTTTCGTGTTTGACCCGGCTTGTTTGACCCTCCTTACTTGCTTCTGATTCTGTACCGTTTGGATTCTGATCTACCTGTGTATGACCGAGCTTGCCTAGACTACGCTTTCCTGATTCTACTAGTACCCTCATCTGCAGCAGTGAACCACAAGGTCCAGCAATCATCTATCCTCATCTACAGCAGTGAACTACAAGGTCCAGCAATCATCTACCTTTGTCTGCAGCGGTGTACTACAAGTCCCAGCTGACCTGCTCTGCTTAGACCTGCTCATGGTATGTGCTTTGAACTCTTTGTATAATCAGCACACCTGAACTGTTACTTGTTATCTGCACCTAGCCTGACAGCCTTGCTGTTCTTCAGTGAGTTCTGTTAGTTTGTTCTGACCAGCCAACCGTTTTGAAGCCATGTTGCGGGTATGTACTCATTGTAGATTTTGTGCTGCGCGGGGGCTTGGTGTTGGGCTTCTAGCTTTGACACAAGTCCAGTCCATGAACAGGGCGAGGAGGAGGAGTTCATAGACCAAGAATTGTTTCCTCTAGCGTGACATATTCTCACACATGCCTTTGCTGTGTGAGATCCAGGAGAATAACCCTGATGATTTCAGGAACTTTCTCAGGATGACGGACCCCCGTTTTTCACCATCTGTTGGTTTTGCTGACCCCTTTATATTAGCAGGTAGGATACCTGCATGAGGCAAACCACCACTCCGGAGCAGAGGCTAGTTGCCACATTGCGGTACTTGGCGACTAGTAGAAGCCTTCAGGACCTCAAGTTCTCAACAGGCATCTCCCCCCAGGCTCTAGGGATCATTATTCCAGAGACATGTTCTGCCATTATTCAGGTCCTGCAGAAGGACTATATTACGGTAAGATTTCTCCTTTAACATCACATTCTATGTATTTAATGTTTGCTAATGTATTGTATTTCTTTCATCATTCCCTAATTACCATGATTGTAATATGCTGTGAATGTCCCCTTTATCCTCATGCATGCTGTAAGCTTTTAATGCTCCTTTTTTGGCCTACATGCATATTTGCCATCACTAACCTCCCCAGAAGGCTATCCTGGGCCCACAGACACCTAGCCTAGTCAAGTAACAATGTATTTTTCAGCTCCATTGTAGTGCTTTACCCTAAACACCCCCTAAAGTGTGTGTGTGTGTGTGTGTGTGTGTGTGTGTGTGTGTGTGTGCTTAAATTCAGGCAGAGTGCCAGAGGCTTTTTTATGGGTCCCAAACTCAGCTCAAACCCTCCCCCCCCCCCCCCCCGCCTAAATTTTTTACAATGGGCCATCAGAAGGGCGGGGGGGGGAATCTGATAAGTGGACCTTAGATTTTTGTCTTTAAATACTCCTTAAAATAAATGTTATACCGATGTTGGCCAAAAATGTTTTTGTGTAACCTTCTTGCAATATTATGTGCAAAAGTACTAAAAAAATTTTTTCTGGTTTGACTCCAGTTTCCTTCAATGCCACAGGAATGGCAGACTGTGGCCTAACATTTGGCCGACCGTTGGGACTTTCCCAACTGTGGAGGGGCTATAGATGGGAAGCAAGTCCACATCGTGCTACCACCCCATACGGGGTCTTACTATTATAACTATAAGGGGTTTAATGGTATAGTGTTAATGGTGACGGCACAATATGAGTTCCTCTATTTGGACATGGGGAAAGAATGGCCAGATGTCGGATGGAAGAGTCTTCGCCCAAGCAGAGTTTTACCAAGGTCTCCAGACTGGTGGCCTGGCATTGCCACCTGATACGGACAACGTGGAAGGACTCTCCTTCGTTCTGGGCGAGCACCTGATGAGGCCATTCCCCCAAAGGACCCTCACCCTGGAGAGGAGAGTTTTTAACTACCGGCTGGTCAGGGAGAGAAGAGTTGTTGAGAATACATTTGGGATAATGGCCAACCGGTTCCGCCTGTTTCTGAAAGCAATCCATATGGCGGACTACAAACTCAACCATATCATCTTATCCTGCTGCATATTGCACAAGTTTTTACAGACAAATCCCCAAAATGATCTTGCCTCAGTTGGGCCTGAGGCCGGACTTATTAGTGATAATCCCCTGACGGGCCTGCTTACTGGCTGTACTGGCTTGGCCCCCCAAAGCGCCCGTGAAGTTTGCCATAAATACATTAATTGTTTTATGGGTAGGGGGGCCATTGCTATGCCAGACAATGTGTAAACATTTTTTTAATAAATAAAAAACTGATAGAATCTTGAAATTTCTTTATTGCTTGTGTTTCTTTTTGGCTGTCTCCTAGGTTCTCCTAGTGCACTTGTAGTACCAAGTGGATTTTTCTTTAGTAAATAAGCCCCATTGTCACTGTAAACACAAAATTACTTCAAAAACTGGTATTGAGCTTGAAAGAACAAGCTACACATTGTTGATTATCAAACTTTTTATTGTGTGCACATTCACACATGTGCGTTCTAAAATTTTTGTGTAAAATCATATTTTTTTTTCAATTTTTTTATAATTAATTTTTTTTGTTCTAAATAGGCATGTTTAAAAACATAACATACAAAACTCTGGAACTTACAAAGTACAACGTGGAAAAACTGAAGGCAATATCAGACATTATAGTATGTCCAAAATGTCTTGATCTTGCCTTCATCAGATGGGCTGATGACACCCCTGTAAAAACCAAATTTTGAAGATGCACACAATTTGGGAGTCAAAATGGGTATTTCCCTCCTAATCCCATGCCTAATGTCAACATGTGCTAGCTCCCATCATGGGGGGTCAATGGACGTGTTTTGGGGGTGCAACCCTTTCCTCTCACCTACTTCATTTGGGAGGAAGGGTTGCACTCACAAAATGCGTACATTGATCTCCCGTGATGGCAGATAGCACATGTTGACACACTGGGGGTTATTTACTGAAGGAAAATCCACTTTGCAGTGCAAGTGCACTTGAAAGTCCACTTGGAAGTAAAGTCGTTGTAGATCCGATGGGGACATGCAAGGAAAAGAAAAAAGAGCATTTTATCTTGTACATGATTGGATGATAAAATCAGCAGAGCTTTCACTCATTTCGGATCTACCCCTTAGATTTAGAGCGACTGCACTTGCAAGTGCACTTTCAAGTGCACTTGCAGTGCAAAGTGGATTTGCCTTTTGTAAATAACTGTGTGCATCTTCTGAATTTGGTTTTTAAACATTTGCAAAAAAAATTGGTTTTCTAAAACCAGAAATCTTACTACAATGTTTGCATTTTGAAGATCTTTTATATTCTCCCCAACACATCAATCATGTTCTTTGTTGATTTGTTGTTCAAGAACATTTTGTTTATTCCTTATGATGTATGATTGATATGATTCCACACCCTGATGTCCTGTATTAGGAGTTGTGCACTTGCACTTGTGAAATGTTGATCTTGCTCTTGCACAACCAGCACATCACCAAAAAAAAAAAAATTGGGAAAAATATGTATTATAAATATGCAGGCATACATATATTACTTGAAATGTGGAAAACAGTGCAGCGCTTAATATATAACACGTGACTGAATGTAGTGAAACAATAAATCAGGAAAAAAACTTTCAAAGATAATGTTCCCAAAAAGTAAAACATCAATAATAAACAATACAAATGTGCATATTGTGCAATAAACAAAAAATGGGTTATTAAACCAAAAGAAGGGTCAAAAAAACCACTTTTAGAAGAACAAATAATTATTTAGACTACAGCTTGATGCTGTGAAGCACAAACTTGTGATTAAGTGAGAAAAATAAACAACAAAATTGAAAAACAAATCAAAACAAATCCCATGCTTTGGATAAATGAAGTGATTTACAAGGCCCCATACATGTGAAGATATAAGTTCGTTAAATGGAACGTGAATGGAACTTTAAAGTTGGTCCCAGGAATCACTGGTATAGGTGCTTGACCACGTAAATTCTTTCACTGTACAATTTTAGTAAGTAGTAAAGGCTTACCAGAACCACCTTTAGTGTGCGCAGATACGAACTCCCCAACGATTGTACAGTGAAAGAATTTACGTGGTCAAGCACCTATACCAGTGATTCCTGGGACCAACTTTAAAGTTTCATTCACGTTCAACTATAAAGTTCCATTCACGTTCCATTTAACGAACTTATATCTTCACATGTATGGGGCCTTGTAAATCACTTCATTTATCCAAAGCATGGGATTTGTTTTGATTTGTTTTTCAATTTTGTTGTTTATTTTTCTCACTTAGGCCCCTTTCACACATGCTGATGGTATGTCCGTATTTCATCCATCCGTTTGCGGATGAAATACGGACATCCATTCATCCCTATGGGATAGCGGGTGTCTGCGGATGAGCATCCGCAGACACCCGCTATTGTCCGCCTCCGCAAATGTCCGATTCTGCAGACGGAGGAAAATCCTATTTTTCTGTCCGTCTGCAGAGCGGATCGGATGAACACGGACACACGGTCCGTGCTCGTCCGATCCCCATAGAGGAGAGCGGAGAGCTGACAGGGCGGTCCCCGCACAGTGTGCGGAGACCGCCCTGTCCGCAGCCGGCTCAGCAGGGACAACGGAGCGATCCCCGCTGAGCGAGCGGATCATCACGGGGCGGATCATTACTGATCCGCCCCATGTGAAAGGGGCCTAAATCACAAGTTTGTGCTTCACAGCATCAAGCTGTAGTCTAAATAATTATTTGTTCTTCTAAAAGTGGTTTTTTTGACCCTTCTTTTGGTTTAATAACCCATTTTTTGTTTATTGCACAATATGCACATTTGTATTGTTTATTATTGATGTTTTACTTTTTGGGAACATTATCTTTGAAAGTTTTTTTCCTGATTTATTGTTTCACTACATTCAGTCACGTGTTATATATTAAGCGCTGCACTGTTTTCCACATTTCTGTTAGTTAGACCTAGTATCTGGTTTTTTGTGCTCAGCTGCTATTTTCTTAATTGATTTTTCTCATAACAACAAATTTTTTACCAAGCGCAAGTTTTACTCCTTTTGATACATATATTACTTGAAGCTGGGGTGTCAGACACTCACCTGTTGTGGTGACAAGTTCACCCACTTCCTCCACCTCTCCTTCCTCCAGATCCTCGGGGCGGGGGGGATGTTGTTCTGAGTTCCCCTTCTTTCTCAGGTGGGGGGTTCCTGGTGTCCTCTGAGTGGTGCCCCCCGAGTCTTTGGTCCCCTATGAGAATGAAACAAAAGGTATACTTAGCACACATATATTTAGGCATGACCAAATGTATTTAACCCGTATCTGCCCAAAACATCATATTTAATGAGCAAACAATGTTTACTACGACTGATTACTGTGCCCACTAAGCTGAAACATGGAGCAGCATGCAAGTAATAATAATAAGAACACAAGAAAAATAATTACTATTTCGAAGCACTTTCTTGATCCTTCTGTACTGATCCTGCTCTCTGTTTCTGGTCTGACCAGTGCTTCTTCAATTGCTCCTTGGATCGTCGTACCCCAAAATTTCAATGCAGACATGATCTTGGCCTTTCTTACATTTGGGTTTAGGTACAGTCCATACTTCCCATCATAGTCGGTTGTCCTCAAGATGTCCACCATCTCCACCATATCACCAAAGGACATATTTGAGGCCTTAAATCTTCTCCTCAAGGATAAGGACGTTTCTGCCTCCGGGCTTTCCTCTTCATTATTACTACAATGAACACACACCTGCTGTGTCTCCACCATGTCGTTTCTACTGCGCGCCAAAGGAACGAGGCGAGAATAGAATAGAACGTCAGGGACGGGCGACGCATACACAGTGTATATAAAGTAACACGCGTGTGTCGTACGTACGTTCGCTGTGTTAAGGAAGGAGGATAAACATTATAATGAAGGTAACATCTTAACTTTGGTACATCAAGATTGAGGCCTATATTGGGATAAGTTTATGAGAGTTTAGGCTGACATTAGTGTTTTTGTCTTATGTATTGTCTTACAGAAAATATGAATCACTTTCAGGACCCAGAATTTATGGCCAGTTTCATTGACAAGTACAGGGAGGTCAGGAATTTGTGGGAGGTGAAACACAGCTTATATTATAATAAAAAAGCTAGGTCAACGCTGGAGAAAATTCTGGAATTTGTGAAGACTCGGGTCCCTGATGCAACCATCGTGTTCTTGGAAAAGAAAATTGGGATTTTGAGGAACATGTATACGAAGGAGCATAATAAGATCCAGAACTCACTCAGATCAGGAGCATCAGCAGAGGATGTGTATGTACCCAGCTTCCCTGCAGCCTTTCCTCCACCCTTCCCTCAACCCCAGCAGAGGATGACGAGGAACAACCCAGGCCTTCCATCCTGGAAGAAGTGGATGCGCCCAGCTGGAGTCAGGTATATTATTTTTACACATATTTTTTGTCCTAATATTAATGGTAAGTAGATGTTATAATTGATAACAAATTAATGATTTAAAAAAAAGTCATGTAGACATATCAATAGACAGTAGGGGCCAAAAATGTTTGGAACAAGAATGAAAAATGCTGGGGTCAGAATGATTGTCTTTTCTATTTATTAACATTCAATTTGCAAGTCACGAGCTGAAAATTGTGTGTGATTTATGAACCTAAAACTATGTCCCTTTTTTATACACAGGATGAGCTCAGCCAGGAGGAGGTTCTGGAAAGTGTCAGGCAGGAAGAGGCCGTGCCCAGTGTCAGCCAGGAGGTCACGTGGACGGGCCCAGTGTCAACAAGGAGGTGAGCGGCCTCACACAATAACAGGTGCCTCCCCTCTGCCTTACAACCAAAAGGCCCAGGAAGGGTAGGATGACGGAGGAGGCAGAACCTAGCGAAGCAAGCTAGGTCCTCGGGAGCCCCCCCCCCCCCAATGCTGAAGAGGCCTATGGCTGCTATATGAACACCAGATTGCAAAAATTGGAAGAGGGCCAACACCTCCTCTGTGAGGGTATTTTTGCTCAGACCCTTCAGAAGGGGTTGAGGGGCCAGCTGACTGACACCAGCCCCGTATTGTGAGCTCACCCATCCTCCTCCTCCTGCCACAAGTCCACCACCAGACCCACAGCCTTCAAGGAAGGGTGCAGGGAAGGCTGCAGGGAAGCCTAGAGGGAAGGCTGCAGCGAAGAGTAGAAAGTGATGACCTGGCTTCAGTCTGGTCTGACAAAAGATGCAGGCTGTTGCAATACCCCAGCCTGGGGACATATATTTCATCTGCTGTTGGTCCTGATCTCTGGGAGTCCTAGACCAGATTGGGCTCCAAATTATATGGACTTCTCGAGATAACAATTTTCTTTTCCACAGACTTGATGTGTGCCCTGGGGTCCCCAGGGCACACATCAAGTCTGTGGAAAAGAAAATTGCAAAAATGCCTTTTAAAATATGATATTTTGAGGTGCATCCGTCATGACAGGAGACAAGCACAGGAGATCAGATCTATGGGAGCCATTGGGAGACAAGCTGTCACTTGTAAACACATAAGCCAGACTTCTGTGTTTACTAGTGATAGTGGTGAGCAGGGAGCAGAGGGCCTGAGCCAAAGGTGGTGGAACTGAGTTCAAGCTGAAAAAAGCCCTGTGTAAAACATTTATCACCAAAGGAACAAACCTGTTTTCTGTAACTGATTATGAAGTGTGAGCTGCAGTTCCCACTGACCAGATCACCAGGTGAAAACAGAGGGAAAAAGCCAAAGAAAAGAAAAGTAATGCAACCATCATATCTGAAGATTGGTAAGCCGCAATATAATACATTTTTGGTTTTGGATTGAATACTTTCCAAAGCCTTGGTGCCCTATCTTCAGCCCTGTGGCCACATGTAACCACCATGGTCCCTGCAGACAGTGGTCTGTTTTGATGCATACACAGGCCAGTTGAAAGAAAAACATTTTAAAGTGAATTAACCCTTTCCCGCCGAGCGTACGCAGATATGCGTACTCGGCTTCCGGGGGTTATACCGGGATGACGCCCGCACCTGCAGGCATCATCCCGGTACCGTTTTTTGCAGCAGGCGATTGGCTATCCAGGTATAACAACCAATGCGGCTAAAAGCCGCTCGGCTGTTATGCCGGAGGAGCGGGAGGGGACGTTCCCCCCCCCCCTCCCGCCGCCTCTCGCCGCTGCTACCGGTGCTCCCGCTCGATCGGGAGCACCGATTCCGTGTCCGATGCCTCCGGCTGCTGCGGAGGAACTGGAACGAAGCCGTAATCGGCTTCGTTCCAGTCTCCTCATCGTAAACACGGAAGCGACGTCATGACGTCACTTCCCGTTTACTCGGCTGCCAATGGCGCCGGTTTTAAAAAAATATCCGGTATTCAGAATCGCCGTTTTCGGCGATCTGAATACATTGAAGTGTAAAGGAGGGGTGGGGGGTCTTTTAGACCCCCGATCCCTCCATAAAGAGGACCTGTCACCACCTATTACTGTCACAAGGGATGTTTACATTCCTTGTGACAGCAATAAAAGTGATCAATTTTTTTATTTTTTTTTTAAAACAATTTAGTTATTTTAAAATAAATAAAATAAATAAAAAAATAAAAAAATTTATTTTAAAGCGCCCGCCGTCCCCGCGAGCTCGCGAAGCAAAGAAACGCATACGGAAGTCGCGCCCGCGTATGTAAACGGTGTTCAAATCACACATGTGAGGTATCGCCGCGATCGTCAGAGCAAGAGCAATAATTCTAGCACTAGACCTCCTCTGTAACGCTAACCTGGTAACCGTAAACATTTTTTAAAGCGTCGCCTATTGAGATTTTTAGGTACCGTACTTTGTCGTCAATCTACAAGTGCGCGCAATTATAAAGTGTGACATGTTTGGTATCTATTTACTCGGCGTAACATTATCTTTCACATTACGCAAAAAAATTGGGCTAATTTTACTGTTTTGTTTGTTTTTTATTCATGAAAGTGTCCTTTTTCCCAAAAAGTTGCGTTTAAAACACCACTGCGCAAATACCGTGTGACATAAAATATTGCCGTTTTATTCTCTAGAGTCTCTGCTAAAAAAAATATATATAATGTTTGGGGGTTCCAAGTAATTTTCTAGCAAAAAATATGGATTTTAACTTGTAAACACCAAATTCCAAAAATAGGCTTAGTCATGAAAGGGATAGTAGTTTATTGTTTGGTTTATGTATGTTTACACAGCGCCTAGAGGCGATTCAGTTCGCATTGCGCGCTATATAAGTATTTCATTCATTCATTCATTCATGTCTTTCACAGCATCTTACATTTTCTGTGCTGTCAATCTCCTTTCTCTTGTTATGTTTTGTTTTCTCCACTGATCTTTTATTATCGGGTCTTGCTAAAAAGAATATGAAAATGTGTCATGAGTGCATTTTGTGAAGCCTTCCGGGAGCACAAATGTGGAAACACTGACTTCAATAGTGCTTGTGGTCCCTTTAAGCAGCCCAGCAGATAACTTACCCTGTACATTGTACAAACTCTTGTCTTACCTCTCTTCCCTGCTGTGATAGCCCATGGAGTTATCAGGACTTTGGGAACTCAAATTTTCTGCTGTTGCAGCCTAGTTTTAACAATCCTGGGGCAGGAGGAATTGGCCGCTAGGGGGCAGAAGAACTGTTTTTGGCTGCTGCACATCCGAGTTAAGCCCCAACTGTTCGATAGGAACCCATGTGTATAGGGGGCTGCCTGGACAAAGCTTCAGAGACCCACATGGGGGGAGTCGAGTGGGGAGTGGGACCCCCTGGAGCTGCATGTAAGCCAGCAGAGTTTCTTGAGCAATTGTGAGGCAAGGGTCAGGATATGCTGCTGTTGTTGTTTGTGTGTCTTGAGAGAAGGGGTGGGGGTGTATCAGGAGACCCAGAAAAGTTGCTTTGTGTTCCAGTTGCCAGGAGATGGGCTGTGTGTCAGAAAGCAGTGAGCAGACCATGCAGTTGTGCTGTGCTTCCAGCAGGAGAAGCTAGGCTGAGGACTTTGTTGTTGTGAATCCACAAGTGACAGCCTGAGAGCTATTGAAAGATTCCTGCTGGCTGCAGGTGAGGTAAGCTGACTTGCAGAACCACATGCTGTGTGCTGCTATTGCTATATGTCTAGTGGGGCACCTTGAGGCTGCTGCTGAAAGAGACCATCTGCAACTGGGAGCTCAGGACCACATGGCTGCTGTTACTGCCAGTCGTTTCAGTACCCTGCATTTCCAGTGTTCTGCTGCCCAGTTCTGCTGCGGTTACAGAGTTAGGCCGCGTACACACGCACGGACTGTTGGCCCAACTTTGTCCGTCCAACAGTTTGAGCGAACAGTCCGCTCAAACTTAGCATGGACGGACATGGCCACACACGACGGACGAACAGTTTGCTGAAACCGTGCGCGATGACGTGAACGGCACGTACGACGGGACGAAAAATACGACGTCCTATACACTGCAATGCAACCTTCCGACGTGGAAATCCTTTCTGAGCATGCGCGAGACTTAGTTGGCCGAACAAGCCTACACACGAGCGAACAGTCCGCTGAAACCTTGTTTCAGCGGACAGTTTTTCGGAATTTCCGTAAGACCTTGTTCGGCCAACTGTCCGCTGAAGCCCCACACACGAGCGGACTGTCCGCCCAAACACTGTTCAGCGGACAAGGTTGGGCGAACAGTCCGCGCGTGTGTACGCGGCCTTAGGGACCTCCAAGAGGGAGAGGCTGTGAAAATCATCCTTAAAGGAGAAGTACTGCCAAAGCTCGTTTGGCTGTACTTCTCCTGTGGATCACAGGAGTGTAGCTTATTCTGCACTCCTGTGAGCTGTTTTAAGCTGACAGCGGGCAGAAGTCCGCTGTCGGCTGAAACCACAGAACTGGTCCAGGCTCAGGAAAGATCGCAACCATATGGTCGGGATCCACCCACATGCCTGGACCAGCACCTGGCTCAGCCTGAACCAGCAGCTCCCACCCCATCCACAGCCCAGCGCTCCAATGAGCACACGGGGGCATCAGCCAGTGACTAACAGTCACGAGCTCTCTGCTCAGGGAGTTGTGGAAACCAATCGATTGGCAGTGTTAGATCGCTCGGTTCTTAATTTTAGAGTCGGCAAGGGACAGATGCATTTGGCGGGGGAAAAGTAGGTAGGTATGATTATATAATAAAAACAAATCCCATACTTCTCTTTTTTGTATAATTTTTATTTTCAAGTTTTGAACAAAAAAAGGAACATCATAGGAAATCAACATACATAAGGGAAATAAGGGGAGGGAGGGGTAGACCTTAGGGGAGGGGGGGGAGGAGCGGGGAATACATACAACGTGGTCCAGGTACAGGTGAACATACATGGCGACAGAGAGTCATTTCCATACAAGATACCCAAAACAAAACCCCTCCTACCCCAGGCATTTGGTCCACATGGGCAGGCCCTTCCCCATACTGGAGGAGGGTGGTGTGCCCCTCTGTCGCAGTTTAAAAGGCTTTCACAAATGACTCCCGCCTTAAATATAACAAAGATGGACTCGAAGTACCCAGAATGGTCAAGAAACCACCAACCACTCAGGTGATACTTAAAGCGTATAGGAGGGAGAATAACAATAAAAAAACAAAAAAAAAAAACATTAACTAGTACAGTATAGGGAATAGCAAAGGGGGAACAAAAAGAGAAGAAAGTTGGGAGGGGGAGGAAGTGCAATCATCGTGTCTCACCGGATTCACTAATCTACTCACGAGCAGAAGCTGTAGTTGGTGGAGGAAGGTTCGCCTGGACAAGTCTCCCAAATTCTGGATCCGCTAGAGCAAGAAGCGCAACATCTAGACTGGACGGAGCCGTATTTGCGGTCTGGACATGGATTTTCCAAGCTGCCCATGTGAGCTTGAATTTCTCCCTGGTATCCCTACAGGTGGCCAGCCAACTCTCCGCCTCCATAATCTCTCCCACCTTCCCCAACCAGTCCTGCTTGCTTGGGACCTGCGAGCTTTTCCAATGTAGTGGTATTAAACGTTTGGCTGCATTGTGGAGGTGGGGGAGTGCACTCCTTCTATACCGTGATAGAGGCATAGGGGGAATGTGGAGCAAGAAGTGCTTAGGCAGGGCCGGGATGTCCATGCCCAGTCTATCTGAGACATGTCTGCGGACCATGGTCCAGAATGGCACTAGCACAGGGCACTCCCACCAAATATGTAGGAAGGTGCCTTTCATTCCACATCCCCTCCAGCATACATCTGAAGTGTTTGGGAAAATTCTGGCCAAGGTGATGGGCACCCTGTACCACCTTGACAGAATCTTATAATTATTTTCTTGGGTCTTAGAGTCGATCGAGCTGGTATGTGTCAGGTGGTGTAAATGATGTAGCTGGTCACCTGCGAAATCATGCTGGAGATCTTTTTCCCAGTCTGTAATGTAGTGTGGCTTGGGATTGGGTGTGGTGGACTCTAACAGTCCATACATCGCCGAGATCACGTGTGTCAGTGGCTCTGTGGATGCCCACATGTTCTCAAAGTCTGTTAGCGTCGTCCTGAGTGGTGTTTGTCTATGGCACTTAGCTATGAAGGCCTCCAGTTGGCGGTGTCTCCAGAAATCAAAGGGGATGCTACCATGTCTCTCCCTCAGGGTAGAAAGCGGTATCACCACCCCCCTTCTACAAATCTTTCCAAGCTAACCTTCCCATCCCTTGTCCATGGGCCGAATGCAGCCATCTGTTCCCCCGGGGGGAACCACGGGTACCCACTCACCGGTGTCAAAGGGGATAACTGTGGTACCAGTGCAAGGCGTGTGTTCAACCTATCCCATGTTTCCAGGGAGTGAACTGTTAATGGGGAAACCCACCTAGAGAGCCCCCTGTCTCCTGCAGGGACCCAGGGTGCATAGGCCAAGTCTGCCCACCATAGTTTTTGCCTGGGGGACCCATAACTTAAGGGACGTATGGAACCTCCAATTTAAAATGCGTTGCAATGGGATCGCTTGGTAGTATTGGAGTATGTTGGGTACGCCTAGGCCCCCTCTCAGCTTAGAGTGTTGGAGCATTGTTATGGCCAAGCGTGGCTTCTTTCCACCCCACACGAACTTAATAAAAAGGCTACGGATATCTGAGAAAAAACGTTGTGGTAGGTGTATCGGTATCATTTGCAGAAGAAACAGAATGCGGGGCAGTATTGTCATTTTCAAAATGTTTGTTCATCCCACCCAGGTAAAGAGTGATTTGTCCCATGTGGATAAGTCCGTCGAGATCTTCTTAAGTAAGGGCAGGTAGTTGTGTGCGTACAGGGAATCAGGACTATCTGTAAGATGGACACCCAGATATTTCATGGAGGGGCTGGTCCACGTAAACGGAAATTAGCCCTTCAGGGAATCCCCCAGAGCCAGAGGGATGGCGATCGGCAATATCTTCGATTTGGAATAATTTATCTGAAAATTGGACACCTCTCCATATGCCTTTAGTTCTCCCATTAGATTCGGCAATGAGACCTGAGGGTCCACTACATGAAACCGTATATCGTCTGCATAAGCAGAAAGTTTGTGTTCTAGGGAACCCGCTAGCACCCCCTTGACGTTTGGATTGTCTCTGACCCTCTGCAATAATGGTTCCAATACCAGGGCAAATAAGAGGGGCGAGAGCAGGCACCCCTATCTCGTGCCATTGCGAATAGGGAATGGTGAGGAGAGGCCACCATTCACCTTGACCCGGGCAGTGGGAGACACATAAAGGGCCGAGATTCAATGTAGCATGCGTGGGCCTAGCCCTGTTCCCCGAAGCACTGCGTTCAGAAAATCCCAATCCACGCTGTCGAATGCCTTCTCCGCATCCGTAGACAGAATCAGGTATGGAGGCATCCGACCACGTGCATGTGCCCAATGGACAAGCTGGAGAGCTCTATTGGAGTTGTCTCTGGCTTCTCGCCCCGTAATAAAGCCTGACTGGTCTGCGTGGATCAACTCTGGTAGCAGCAGTTTCAGGCGGTTGGCAATAATTTTAGAAAAGATTTTAAGGTCCGTGTTCAGGAGGGAGATTGGGCGATAGCTTTGCGGTTGGGTGGGGTCTCTCCCCTCTTTCGGGAGTACGGTAATATGTGCCAACGAGGTCTCTTGTGGCAGGGCCCCACCCGAAGCCAGGGAATTGAGGAGGGCACATAAAGGGGAATGCAGCTTATCAAAACACTTTAAATAGTAGGCCCTAGTGAAGCCGTCGGGACCAGGGCTCTTGCCCGTAGGCATGGATTTAATTGTGGCTAGTATTTCGGCTGAGGTAATTGGGCATTCTAGGTCAGTCGCCAGATCCGGGGTAAGGGTGGGGAGCCCTATGGAGGAGAGATATGAGTGTATGCGTGTCCTCTTGAGGGCTATGTCAGCCGAAGAGGAGGCGAGGTATAAGTTGTACAAGTTCACATAGTAATCGTGAAACATGGTAGCTATCCTGGATGTGTGTTGTGCGGGTTCCCCAGTGGGAGAGCATCATTTATGCACATGGGCCAAAAGTCTCTTTTTGCGGAGTGCTCGGGCCAGTAGCCTGCCACACTTGTTACCGTGCTCATAATAAATGTGAGCCAGATAGCGTAATTTCCAGTTTATTTTCCGGTCCAGCAGTTTAGAAAATAGTTGTCTGAGTTCGGTCAGGTGCCGGAGCTCTGCAGAGCCCGACGTTCTTTTGTGTGCAAGTTCCACGCGTTGTAACCCCTGCAACACCCTCAGGAAGTCCGCCCACCTCTCCTTGTTAAGTTTAGCTCCCAGCGCAATAAAGGTGCCCCTCACCACGGCTTTATGGCCCTCCCAGAGAATGCCCTCGCTCACCTCCCCAGTAGTGTTCCCCGCAAAGTAGTGTGTCAGAGTCTCCTGCACGCCCGTCACCACTCCCAGGTCATCTAACAGGTTCTCATTCAGTCTCCACGTCCTTGCTTTGGTCGAGGCCTGTGCCAGTGAGAGCGTAAGTGTCACCGGGGCATGATCCGAGATCATTATGTGGTCTATGGTTGCTCACAGAATAAAATCCAGGGTGTCTTGGTCTACTAGCAATAGATCTATTCTAGTGTACACCTTGTGCACTCCAGAGTAGTAGCTATAGTCCCTTTCAGAAACATGTAATGCTCTCCAACAGTTCACCAGGGCATATCCCTGGAAGGATCTATGGAAATGTTGCAGGAAGGCATGGGAGTGTGATAATCTATTTGCGGAGGGGTCAAGTGTGGGGTCTGGGCTGATGTTAAAGTCCCCTCCCAGGATTAATCTACCTTCCCTGAAGTCCGCCAGTTTAGAGAGGGTTTGGTCTGTAAATGCAAGTTGTTGGGTATTAGGGGCATAAATCGTAGCAAACTTATATGTCTATCCTAGGAGAATGCCTTTTAGGAACACATAGTGGCCCTGTGGGTCCACCCTGTGCTCCAGGGGTTGGAACTGGCAATTTCTGTGTATAGCTATGGCCGGGCCCCTGGATTTGGGCTTAGGCGAGTTACACAGAAAATAGATGTGTAGGCAATTTAGCGAGAAAGGTATCTGGGAAGTGGATCTCCTGCAAGAACACCACTTGCACCCCCAGGCGTTTCAGCTCTAACCATAGCCTATTTCGCTTGTTAGGGGAGCACATACCCCGCACATTATAGGACACTACCTTAATCGTAGCCATGTTGTGTCTGTGGGTTCCGTCCAAGCGACCTTCCCAGTGCTGTGGTGTCTGGTGAGAAAAGGTTCCAGTAACTCCAGCCTGTTAGGAGACAGCAAGGTAGGCTGGTATGTGGGGTGGCAAGAAGGGGGGGGGGGGCAGGAAGGAGGATGGAGACACGAAAACAAAAAACAGAAAAAAAAAAAGATGGGAGAGTGGAAAAAGAAAAACGTTAGCACATCATAGGAAACGTGTGGTTTAGGCCCACGGATGCCACAAAGTTGCAGCGCAGGTGTACCCAAAACTGTTTGCCAGGCGCCTGCCGCCCCCCCCATATAGGGGAGCAGCCGGAGCCCAGCAAAGCGCCCAAACCTGGGCTAACACCCAAAACGAGTAGTCCAACGTGGGGAACGTAATTGGACATGGACAACTTGGAAGTTCCCGCCCCTCACTACAGTAGATGCGGTAAGTGTCCGGGGAGTAGTTGGCCCCTGAGTCGCTGATGTGCCAGGAAACAGTAGTACACAGGAAAGCTGCGATCTCTCATAGCAGTTTCTTCGGCCAATTGCCGTGCAGACTCTGCAAAAAAGTGCTATTGGCACCCCAAAAAGAAAAAAAAAGGAAAAAGAAAAAGTGAAAAGTAGAGGAGCTGCAGGCAAGGCAATTAAGTCATACATTGCCGGTGCGTGTACTTTTGGTAGCTCCACTGCATGCTTGGTCTAAGGCCATCAGAGGGGCATCTTGAAGAAGGTAGCGGTGAGTGAGACACTGTTAAGTCCCTGCCATGGGCTCCTGTCTCGCAGTCGTTGAGGATGAGCGCTTGTGATTCCGTGGGTTTCGGTTGGGTCGGGCCTGCTGCCATGGTGGAGGCGCTTGCACCGTCTGTATATTCGTGGAGAGCCTCCAATTAGGAAAGTCCACGGGATCTAGATTTAGTTGCAACAGGAAACGCTGAAGGTCATCCTTAGTACGCAAAGTGGCAGACTTCCCATCCCTGTCCGCGTGGAGGCTAAAGGGGAACCCACATCTATAAGTAATGCCTGCTGTGCATAGGGAGTCCAAGAGAGGGGGCAGTGCCCTGCGCTGCATCAAAGTGCGCCGGGACAGGTCTTCAAAAGAACAGATGTGCGCCATCAAAGTCACAGTAGGGACGTTTGCGCATAAGTTGCAATATTTGGTCCTTCACCGTGTATTTATGCAATTTGCAGATGATATCCTGGGGGTTATCAACATCTTGTGACGGGGGGCGAGGGGCCCTGTGTGCCCTATCGATTTCCACTTTCGCGGAGGGGGGGAGGCCCAGGAGCTCTTTAAAGATGCCTTGCAAGGTAGGGACAATGTCCTTAGCTCCCATTGCCTCTGGCAAACCCCTTATGCGGATGTTGGTCCTGGGGCTATGGTTCTCATAATCAACAATTTGTGAGATTAGTGCTTCTATCTGTAGGTCCTGAGCTGCGCACTTGTCCCTTAACTGTGTAATCACTGGCAACGCTTCCTCCACTGTCTGTTCAAGTGTTTCCAGCCTGTTCCCCAACTGAGCTGTGTCCTCCTTCAGCTGCTCTATATCCTGCTTAAAGGCCTTCTCAACTCTAGTGGCAAAGCGGTCCAGGTCTTCTCTTGTGGGGAGAGACCAGATATGCTGCTTCAAATCCCTGTCACCCATCAGCGCTGAGGCATCAGAGCCCTGGTCTAGAGAGGCTGAAGAGCCAGGGGAGTCAGGGGAAGCGGTGTCTCTTACCAGCTGCGGCATCTGTATAGGCGACCGGGCCGACTGTGGCTGTACACAGGCCTCTGCCTTAGCGTCCATCCCGTGGCCCTTCCCGGGCACCATCTTGGATGTCTCGTGCTGCCGAAATATGCTTCTATGGAGCCACTTCCAGGCTGCAAGGTGCCCCTATGTCTGGAGGAGGCCCTCCGGTTCTGGGACATGCCAGTGAGGCTTGCTGTGGGATGATGTGGCCGCTGGATCAGGCTAATTAAGCTGCGGTGTGTGAGGATCCTGCTTCCTCACGCGGCCATGTCCAAGCCATGCCCCCCCATACTTCTCTTTTAATTGTCAGGAGAGGTACGAGGCCTCTGGTCATTTTTGTCTCATTGCTTAACCTGGCCTTGGGATTACAAATACTCCCAGAAGGGAAAAATGAGTGCTCTAATGAGAATTATTTTTTCGATTAACTGGATAAAAACCTCAAAGAAAGTTTGAAGTATAATTCAGTTGATTTGTAAAGTAAAAAAAAAGACAATTTATTCTTGAATACATATATATGTATTCTCTCTCGATCTCTCGATCTCTCTCTCTCTCTCTCTCGATCTCTCTCTCTCGATCTCTCTCTCGATATATATACTGTAGGGAACAAAACATCTAATGCACTCTGAGAATAGCAGGCAGAAGAAATGTATTAGCCCTTGTATACACGGTCGTAAATTCTGACGGGAAATGTCCGATCGGACCGTGTTGTCGGATAATCCGACCGTGTGTGGGCTCCATCGGACTTTTTCCGTCGGAATGTCCGACCAACAAAGTTTGAGAGCTGGATATAAAATTTTCCGACAACATGATCCGATTGGACTTTGTCCGATCGTTTGTAGAGAATTCCGATCGGACAAAGTGCCACGCATGCTCGGATCAAATTACGAGATCAAAGCTATTGGCTACTAGCCTGAACATAGTCCCATCGTAACGTACAAACGTCATCACGTTCCGAACGATCGGATTTTCCAACAACTTTGTCCGACCGTGTGTAGGCAAAACACCAGTTTTGGAAAAAATCAGTCGGATTTTGTTGTCGGAATGTCCGACCATGTGTGCAAGGGCTTAGAGGTTAAATCTGTTACATATCATCAGACTCATAGATCAACATTTTTATTTAATCCAAAAACGGAAAATGCTGTTTTGCATGCAGCACTACCCTGCAGGAGCCGCTTTAGTATGTTTGTTGCGTACTCTGCCCCTCAACCCCAATAACAGTCTCTGCCCCTCTTGGCACACCTGGCAATAGTGTAAGTGTAAAGACCAATGAGAAACACACGTTATGATAAAACAAAAGAAATTGTCTTTACTGCAATATATCTGTGGAAAAGTAACAGACAGTAACAGTATATATATTCAAGTAATGAACTAGAGAGTAATAACTGTGATTAAGAGCAATATAGCTCAATACTATATTCAGGCTGCTTTCAGGGGATTCCAAACCTGAGAATGTCCCCAAAAGCAGAGGCACACTTAAATGGCAAATAAATCACAATATGACACTTTATATCAGGTTGGTTACTTGTACTCAATTTTGGCTCTATGGGTCCAGGCAGGAGGATAGCAGAAGACTGACATTCTTTATGTCAGCCCTCTCTCATCTGTCACCTGACACCACAGGCCCAACTACAAACACTGTACCCAGATCAATGTTCAATTAACCCTCAAGGCAAACAACCCCACACATCCCCATTCATATACATAGCCCTGAACATGTGTGCATGCCCGTAAGTCACCAGTAACTTCAGTCCCTTGGAGAAGGAGGAGGTCTTGTGTCTTTAGTTAGCCACTGTCGTTGGTGCACTTAAACTCCTGAATGGCAGAGCAAATCAATAGAACTGGCATGGATAACCAAACAAAGAATGCAGGATCTTCCTTAGGAAAGCAAAAAAGGGCAAGGGTGTCTGTGTACAGTGTCTCTGTATCTGGATGACCTGATGTCCTGTGGCACTACATGTGTCAGCAAAGTAACTAACAGCAATGATGTCTGTATACAGTGTCCATTCAATTATGTGTGCAGTGTCCTTGTTTCCTGCAAATGGGCAAATGCCCTCTCACCCAATCCTGCAGTCAAGGCCCAAACATCCTGGAAGATGCAGGCTTTTCTAGTGACCCGACTGGTCCTCTCATACTGGAATGCCTCACACTGTTGATGCAGGCACATCTGGATATGCACCTGGCATCCCCCTCTCACAGGCTGGATGTCCCAGACCAGCTGTGGATGCCTGAAACAATGCGGTGGACTGAGCTGGGAGGCAGTACCTCTCCCCTAAGTCTAATCTCTTCCTCTGCCTCGTGGAGTCTGAGAAATCTTCTCAGATCAGCAAGATGGAGTCTCTAGTTCCCTTTCCCCCAGAGCAGGCTGGCTATTGTAGTTCTGTCTCCATAGAAAGCTAAGGGGCTGCTTTAGATTGGGACTACATATCACAGAATCCTTTGTAGCTGCTGCTTGTTAAAGTCCTACTACTTGCTCCTGTAATTGCTCCTGTCATTGGCTCTCCTCATCCTGCCAATAGGGACACATGGGAGGATGCAGAGTGTGCAGCTCTGTGTGTCTGTGTGAGTCAGTGAGGAGAAAAAGGAGGGGGTAAATTCTACCGCAGCTGCTGGCAAGCACTTTCTCGCTGACAAAAGAACCTTGGCCAGCTTGGCCAGGTCGCGGTTTACACAGAGCACCTGCTACATGCGCATTCTCAAACAGGATTGTAAAATAGTATTTTGCATGACAGACTCCCTTATCATAGGCAGTTAGCTTGATACAAGCTACCCGCACCTTTTGTCACTTATGCTGGCCATACATGAATAATTTTCAGAACGTTCTTTTGATTTTCTAATCGATAGTGGGATCAAATTTGTGGTAGACTTCTGTGTCTATATATAAATCTTTTATATTAAAGTAATACTAAAGGCTGAGACTTTTTTCATGGATATAATAATTTTAAATATAATGCACAATATTGGTAAACTTTTTCCTTAAATTTTAATGTCTTTCATACAGTTTATCAGCCTCCAGCTTCTCTGGGTTCCAATGCTGATCTTCCCTACACAGAGCCCTTAAAGTTATTGTAAACATTGGATATTTAAAAAAAATAACAAACATGGTATACTTGGCTGCTCTGAGTAATGGTTTTGCACAGAGCAGCCCTGATTCTCCTCTTCTGGAGTCTCCCAATGGCTCTTCTGGCTCCTCCTTCCTTCAGAGTGCCCTTATAGCAAGCTGCAAAGTATAGTATAGAGAGCCCCTTTAGCAAGGTAAAAAATAAATAAATAAAAACGTTTACCTTTAGAATAACTTCCTTCTCCTGCCCAGAACTACATGTCCCACAAGACATTACGCATCACACATGCACATTCACAAGTTCTCAGACACTTACTAACATGTATGAATTGTACACTGAGCTGTATTTTCTGATATGTAAAAAAATAATGCATTCTGTATGCATGCCAACTAATCGGCTGATCAACTAATCAATTATGAAAATAGTTGACAATTATTTTCATAATCAATTATAATCGATTATGTAAATGAATTGTTTCAGCCCTAATTGAATTTGTCTAACTCACCACTTTCTCCTCACAGGGATAATAAAGCTCAACCTAAAATAATTCCAGGTATGTCTGTGTAATTCAGGTCAGTGTAAGCCCTTGTACACACGGTCGGAGAATCCATCGGAATGTGTCCTATCGGACCATTTTGTAGGATATTCCGACTGTGTGTGGTATGCATCGGACTGTTTCCGTCTGAATATCTGTCGGACCAAATTTTCCAACTTGCTGGAAATATTTTCCGACAAACTGGTCCGATCGGACATACTCCGATCATGTGTAGCCTACTCCGACGGACAAAGTGCCACGCATGCTCACATTCAAATTCCGACACGGAAGCGCTCGTTCAGGTAAAACTACTGCTCGTAAGTGATATAGCACATTCGTCACGCTGCAATGTTAAAAATTCTTTCATGAAACGCATTCTCTTGTTCTTTACAAAGCTGCAAGAAGGAACTTCTTTTGATGCTCATAGTCACACACACTTCTCCCGAACGTATTTCATTACTCTTTTTTAACCATTTTGGTAATACAATTTTAGTTTGTGTCACATCTACACAATTTTAGATTTTGTTTATTCTTTTTTGGATGTTTTTTTTTTTTTGATTTCCTAAAAATCTCTTTTTTAAAGACGGTTTGCTAATTTCTCCTTTTTTTTTTGGGGTGTTTTTTGTGTGTAAACTTACCACAACAACATTATTGTATTTTTTTATCTTTGGTTTTTCGTTTTTAATCTATAGGAGGTTGTTTAGTGTTGGTACCCCTTATTAATTTCTTAAAAAAAAGTAAGTAGTTGTCGTGTGTTCATATGATTATTCTTGCTTGCATACTGCTCCATGTGCTTTGATTTCATGTAGTGCATTTTAAAATGGCCACTTTCAAGTTCATGGTTTCATTCGTTCGTAAGAAACATCGTTCTGCAGGTAAGTATTCCAGCTTAATAAAGTGTCCACAATAATGTTCTTACCTTTGAACTCGGACAAAAAAACAATTGTACAACACTTCCAAGCAATGTTTCATATTCCTATTTATGCCCTCTGTGTGCTAATTTTTTTATTTTTACATTCTCATAGGGGAGAGAAGACTCGGCAAGTATGAGGACACCAGGGACCACACCCCTCCCAAAGAAGGGCAACTTCGAAAACCAGAAACAGAGGAGCAGGATGAGGAGGAAGGAGAGATCGTTGAGGTTGGGCAAATTGTCACCACAACAGGTGAGTGTCGGAGAACACAGCTTCCGGTAAGCTCATGAATGTATGTCACCATATTTTTATTACATGGTGTGTTTTTTTTGCTTTGTTTTGTAGGTGATGTGGAAGAAGATTCCCGTTTTACCAGTGAAAGTGCCCAGAACCTGATTGGGGAGATAATGGGGTGCAATCGGGATTTGGAAAATAGACAGCAAAACATCAATGATGTTAAAAATAAAATGAAGAACATCATTGATGTTTTGGGGAGAGTGTGAAACAGAAAAAACTAGATAGGGTTTTATTTTTGATATTTTAAAACACCACTTTTGTATTTATCGAAATTACAAATTTGGAAGATGCACAGTGTGTAAACATGCGCTATCTCCCATCATGGGGGATCAATGTACGCGTTTTGGGTAAAGTGGCTGAGATGAAGGGGTTGCAGCCCCAAAGCATGTACATTGATCCCCCATGATGGGAGTTAGCACATGTTGACACACTGTGTGCATCTTCCAAATTAGTTTTTTTCAGGGGTGACACCCCATGTGATGAAGGCAATATCAGCCCAGTTTGTACATACTCATGTCTGATATTGTCTTCACTTTTCAAAGTTGAACTTTGTAAGTTCCTGTGTTCTGTATTTTACGGTTTGATACATGCCTGTTTACACAAAAACACCAAGTAAACAAAATTTTGATTAAACTCTGTTTTTGATACACACAATTTCTTGGTTTGTTGTAAAAACCTTTTCGAAAAACATGTGAATGTGCTTGTATTAAAAAGTTTAATTATCAAAAATGTGTGGCTTCCTTTTTCATTGCGCCAAAAATGTATTTGGAGTAAAATTCTAGTTTGTGCTGAGAAGGAGTGCGATTTAATAAAGGCAACTCCACTTTGCACTCCAAGTGCAGTTTCAGGTGTACTCTTGCAGTGCACTTGTAGTGCATAGTGGATGTGCCTTTAGTAAAAAGCACCCACAGTGAGGTGTAAATTTGGACAATCATGCCATTTTCCTGCCATGGTGCTGAAAATGAGCACGATTTTGGTCAGTAATGCACTACATACATTAGTTACAAAAACAAGGTGTGTGTGTAGCAGACCCACAACATAATAAGATTATCTGAAGAAGAGACTGTCCCCTCATCTCGCTCTAAACTTGGGTTTGCACTGTTGTTGAAAAAGGCACAACTTGAAAAAAACTGGCAAAGCGGGAGGCCACAGTCTGCCATTCCTGTGGCGTTGAAGGACACTGTGGTGAAACAAGAACAAAAATTAGTAACATTGCAAGCAGATTAGACACCAACATTTTTGGACAAAATTTGTATAACATTTTGGGAAATGAGTATTTAAAGCCTAAAGTATAAGGTCCCCTTATGAGAGTCATCACCCACCCCCCCCCCCCCCATCTGATGGGCCCTTGCTAAAAAATGAGGGGGGATGTTTTGGACAGGTAACCCTCTCCACTTGATTGAGAGCTGAATGCCTAAATAATGTGTGATACTTTGGGAAGCCCCTCCTTAGTTACACTATTGGCAGCCCACCGGACAGGTAAGAAGTGTCATAATCCCAAAAAGAAAACAAAATGGAAGCACATTTTGACATTCTGCTATTAAAAATTGTTAAAAAACAAAATAAAAATAGCATTTGAAAGTATTGAGGCAGGCCCTTACACTACATGCTTAGGTGAATTCATCCATAAATGTGAGCATCAAAAAGGTAGGTATAGTGTGTATTGGGTTTGGTAAAGTCATCAGATAGAGGATTGCCATCAGCTGAGCTAGCAGTTGGGGGGAGGGGGGTTCCTAATGAGTTTGGCACAACCCCAAAAATTCAAAAAATGTGACTGCATGAATTGAAGCACACATATCACATTTGTAGACATTGTAGGGGGTGTTTAGGGGAAAGCAATACTATGGAGCTGACAAAAGACATTGGTAAGTGACTAGACTATAGTTTTATGGGCCAAGAAGAGCATGGTGGGGAAGTTAGTGAGGCAAATATGCCTGAGGACAAAGAGGCAGAGTATATGAATTAGAGCATATTGCAATGATGGTAATTAGGGAATGAGGAAAGAAATGAAAGTCATTAGCAATCATGAAATACATAGAATGTGATGTTTAAGGAGAAAACTTAGCTTCATATAGTCCTTCTGCAGGACCTGAATGATGGCAGAACAGGTCTCTGGAATAATGATCCCCAGAGCCTGGGGGGAGATGCCTGTAGAGAACTTGAGGTCCTGAAGGCTTCTCCCTGTCGCCAAGTAGCGCAACGTGGCGATGAGCCTCTGCTCCGGAGTGATGGCTTGCAGCATGCAGGTATCCTGCCTGCTGATATAAGGGGTCAGCAAAGCCAGCAGACGGTGAAAAACGGGGTCCGTCATCCGGAGATAATTCCTGAAATCATCAGGATTATTCTTCCGGATCTCACGGAGCAAAGGCATGTGAGAGAATTGGTCACGCTGGCGCAACCAATTCTTGGTCCACAAACGCCTCCCCCTCCCTGTTCATGGCCCGGGCTTGTGTCAAAGTAAGAACCCCAACACGAAGCCCCTGCACAGCACAAACTCTACGACGAGTATGTCGACGAAACATGGTTTCAAAACGGTCGGCTCGTCAGAATGGACACCAGAAAGCACCGATAAACAGCAAGGCCTGAAAGAACGACCTGAATAGCAGAAGCAAGCAGACAATAAGAAATGCCTTTCAAGATATAGTCCACAATGATAAACAAATACTTACTGACTGCCGCACTGATTATCAGATACGCACACACAAGCACAAACCGAAGAGCAGTAGCAATCTGAATCACTAATCTGAAAAGCGCGAATCGTCTCTCACCAAACTTCTACTAACACAAGATCAGCAGAAGGAGCCCAAAGGGTGCCGGACATGGTGCTGAACTTCCCTTTTCTAGTCCCGCCGTACACGGCTTACGTCACCGCGTTCTTGGCAACCGCAAATTCCGACAACTTGGTCCGACCGTGTGTATGCAACAGTTTCAGACACAATCCCTCAGACAAAATCCTTCGGACAAAATCCAACGGATTTGGCTGTTGAAATGTCCGACCGTGTGTACAAGGGCTAAGAAGAGGTCATCATAGGATGGGGATTGGGGAGGGAGACCTTTGTACCAGATGTGCCAGGGATAGGGGAGACCTCATACATTTACTTTGGCGCTGTCCCAAATTACATTTATATTGGTCGGGGGTCATTGCTACTCTCAATGGGGCCTTCCAGGTGCGGATTCCACAGGATCCAAAGGTGTGCCTTTTGGGTGTGCTGGATGATCTCTCGCTGGGGACGCCGGTTAGGGAGGCCCTGGGGAGAGCTCTTTTTCAGGCGCGCAAACTCATCCTTCAACACTGGAGAGCGAGTGACCCTCCGAGGTTGAAGGAATGGATAACTCAGATGGGGAACGTGTTAAGTATGGAAAAGTATATTTACCAACACCGAGGCCGAGCGGAACGCTTTTAGCGACTGTGGGGACCCTGGTTTGATACCCCCGGGTTATCTCCCCTGGAGCTGGTTATGGGACGGTTGCTTAGTTAGGGGGTATAGGGCAGGCCTCACGAGGGTATGTGTTGTTGCGGGGGAGGGGGGGGAGCAGGTAACAGGGCTGCGGCCCGTCTGGATAATCTGGACCTGTATCTGTGGTGTCATGATCGATTAGGGTGATATTCAATACCGCCTGCGGAATATGACTTTGCTGTGTACAAGGTGTCTTTATGTGTATGCTGTTTGACTATGTATTCTCTGCTGACGATGTGATGACCTGTGTGTGTATTTGTGTGTTAAATAAAATCCGTTTTGATTAAAAAAAAAGAAGAGGTCATCACTGGAGCACAGAAGCACCTGAAACAACCAGAGGCTCCTTTAGGGGTAGTGCTACATTTTGGGAGTTGTGTTGCTATGGCTATTTTTTGATGATTTTTATAGCTTACATAAGTAAATTGTTAGATTTTAAGACCATGTGTTGTTTTAAAAGGTAGGCCTCCCCTACTGATATGCAAATGAGACAGACAGTTGTCCAGGATTCCTTCTTGCCCCTTTCTCAGTGTAATGACCAAGTTAACAAGCCAAACAGCTTACATGGATTCAGTCACTACTGCCAGGTTGTGCAAAGAGCAGGAACTACTGGTCAGTGTAAGCCCTTGTACACACGGTCGGAGAATCTGTCGGAATGAGTCTTATCGGACCGTGTCGTCAGATAATCCGACTGTGTGTGGTATGCATTGGACTGATTCCGTCCGAATCTCCGTCCGACCCAATTTTCCAACATGTTGGAAATATTTCCCGACCAACTGGGTCGGACGGACCTAATCCGATCATGTGTAGAGCATTTTGATCGGACCAAGTGCCACGCATGCTCAGATCAAATTCCTACATCAAAGCTATTGGCTACTAGCCTGAATGTAGTCCCATCGTAACGAAATTACGTCATCACGTTCTGAAAGATCGGATTTTTCGCCAACTTGGCCCGACCGTGTGTATGTAACAGTTTCGGACACAATCCGTCGGACTAAATCCGACGGGCAAAATCCGACGGATTTGGTTGCCAAAATCTCCGACCGTGTGTACGTGGGCTTAGACAAGTGAGAGCAGTTATAATCTATTTTAAAATAGCCACACTGATGACACAGGTTTCTTAAGTGATAGAAATGGTAAACCGGCTATCTTGAAGGGTCACGGCACAACCTGGAGAGATGCCACAAGCCAATCTACCTAAGAAGTCACCAGCTTCTTTGGTTTGTTACAATGGTGGGTATGTAGAGTACTTCAAGTGAAAATGCCCAAGTCTGAGAAGATGAAAAGCTTGCAGAAGTCACCAAAGAAATTGTAAGTTCCCTGGTTGAAAGCATTCGTCAAGTGACAGACTAGATCAGCTTTTAGAGGGTCCCAGGTGAAATCTCCAGATGGGTGCAAGATCACCTCAGTTAGCTTCCATTCAAGACTTGGCGCAAAGTTGAAGCCTGATCCTTCAACAAGAGCTGCACTTGATTTTCCAAAGGAAATCATTGATGCATTGAGCATCACAGTTCAAGAGAAAAATGTCCACCAACCGCCATAATATCTCCCCATGCATCTGTTCAATCTTCACAGCTCTCTGTCCCCTCTGCGTGTCTGTACCCCCCCCCCCCCCACCTTAACTTTCTAGAGCCCAGGGAGCAAAGGGTGAAGTAATGGATCTGACCTACTGGGTAATTCAAGAGTGAAATTCTGAAGAATATATCAGCACTGAAGAGCCTCTAGCTACTGTTCCAGCGAGAGACACCCTTGCTATCTACCCAACACACCTTGGTGGGGAGTACCCCTAGCTTGTATCTTGTGTAAGAATATGCCACAAAATCAGTCTAGTTTCCAACAATAGTACATTTCTGAAACTGTTATTTGATACTTTGTAAAATGTTTCAGTTAAATTTGTGTGTGATTAGTGAATACGGCTCTACCACTGTATAAGGCTACCTATCTGTCACGCGGCTGCGGCACCAAATTTCATAAAATATGGGATATATGGACGGAGTCCCGTGACACCAACGCTAACTCGAATGCTGATTAGCATTGTTCCATCAGGTATTGGGAAGGTAGTGGGGGTGTTCTGAGGTATCGACATTCCTGAGGTCCCAGGTCATTACTTACTGGGGAGGAGAGCGAATAGCAGATGAAGGGTAATACTTGTATATTGCATCCTGGGACTGATTAAAGAATGCAGTAGAGTATGGGCGAAATTAGAAGTTGTCCTGCGAGATGTGCAGTGGTGATAGAGCGTACAGTGGGTTGTTAAACGTACACGCCAGTGGCTGTATGTCGGTTGAGGGGGGGGGGGTTTGTTCCTGTTTGTTTTGACTCAGGGGGGCGTAGTAGTAACCAGTCTGGGTATGCCCAATAGGCTGTAAAATGTTTTTCTGTTTACCTTACAAATCAATAAAAAAAAATATATAATAATAATGATAATTTGTGTGTGCAAAGCTTGTTCATTGGAGGGCCAAATAATGTTTGGCCGTGGTATTAAGCTGCACAGCAGATTGCTTTCCCAACTAACTGGGTACTATTTAGTCTGAACAAGCCCACCCCTAGCAACTCTGGGGCAGGTATGAATGTGATTGGCCACCCGGGCCAGGAGAACTATGTTTGGCTGCCGCATGGCCAAGTCAAGCATTACCAAATACCTGATGGAACTTTAGAACCAGCATGGAGAACAAGCTGCCAGGAAAAAGTGATGGAGACCCATATGGGCAGCATGGGTAGCATTTTGTATGATTGTTTCATTTACCAAAGTTTGACACTGAGCCAAGCACATTTTGTGCATTCTTCTGCCATTTTGTTGTCCAATAAATGCACTACTGCTACCCACGTTTGGGGTGCCATTAGGAAATAATAGCACCACAAAAGCATTGCACATTTTCGTGCACAGAAATGCATATTTCTGCCCACTTCTCCGCTATGCGTAGATGTGAAAGGGGCCTTATTAGCAATTTTATTTCAGTGGCAGATTTGCTTTAATAGACAATCTTTATAAAAGTATTTTACTGAAAGATACTAATGTTAGCTGCTTCCTTGTTTCCATACAGCCCTCATGAAACCATTGAAATTGTTTTAACTTGTTACAGAGGAATTCACATTTACTGTAGCCTTTTGCTAAACACTTTTTCTGAGCGCACCATCTACCATCTTTGCAAAGCCACCCTGCCCTTTTCTGCTTTGTTTTTCCTTTATGCACTGTGTGTGTTCTCAGGCAGTGCGTGCCCTCTGTTATCTGTGTGTAGTGGCTCTGCCAAGGCTGGCATGACACTAATCTAAACCAGGAAGGCAGTGAGGTTGTAGCCAGCCTAAGCTCTGATTAATAGGAAAAACACGCAAACTCCAGGCATATAGTGCTGTGATTGGGAGTCGAGCCGACCACCCTAGTACTGCTAGGCGGAAGCACTTATCACTTAGCCACTGTGCTACCCACCATTTTCCAGCGTTTCTCTTCTCCCTCAGTTTCTCTCCTTCCCGTAGCCCAGTGCTGATGGAGAAATGCAGGGGAAGGGAGAACAAGGGCCTGACATTCTCGGTATTAATTAATGACGTTATGGGTTGTTAGGGTGTCGGCAGCTAGAAGGTTGTCATGGTGCACAATGAAAACTTGTGGCTTTGTGTAACTAAAAGGCAGGCTTGATCAACTGACTTGTATACAATTTTTAGGCATTTTGCCAAGGCACCCATCAGCTTCAGAATCCAGTTGCAGCGAATAAGAAATGGGCCCATGTTAGGACCTGGAAGATAGGAAAGTTTATATGAAAGGAGAGCATTTTCAGAAAGTTTGTGCAGCCAATTGCTGGTCTCAGCTTAAAGCTACACATTGAAGATTTGCTCAGTTGTGCTTTCTGAATGGCCCGTCCTTTTCTGGGACACACACAGGTCCCGGAGGGCAGGAGGAGGGGCCAATGCAAATCTGTACCTCGCTGCAGCGGTGTAGGATGGCAGACAAAAAAAAGGTACAAAACACCCTCCCAAAAAAAAGGATATCCAAATACAAGGGGGGGGGGGGGGTGCTCAATTGAATTACACCTAGTTTGATTTTAGCCTGGAACTCCACTTTAAGAATTCTCTTATTCCAGCCAATCACTCAATTCCCCCATCCACGTTAAACAACTTGAATGGAAGACTCTCCCCGACGGCTTTTGTGACAGCCAGCACCTGCGGCTGTCAAAATACCCATGCATGCTTGAGCCATGTGGTGCTGACAGGGCCACCCATGGGTCAAAATTCAGGCAATTCATCAAGATATAGATGAAATCCAATCCATGTATGGCTAACATAAGTTTCTTTTGTCTACCACCAACAATATTTTCACAGTAAAAATAGTTAGGTTCGGTTCACACTAGTGTGGGCTGTGCGTCGTGGGTGCGGGAATTACATGGATTCTAGCACCTGCAACCACGTGCTGCTAAATTGCACTGCTCTTGCGAGACGCACGGGGCTGCCACTAATTCTGAATGACATCCACACGCATCTCAGCCTACAGCCCAATCACGGGTGCGGGAACTGCGACCACATTTTAAAATGGTGCATGCACCATTTTTGTCAGTTTCACGCAGCACAGCAGCCCATTCAAATGAATGGGCTGCCGTCCTCGTGCAAACGCGGTACACGCGGCCCACACTAGTGTGAACCGAGCCTTAGATGGCACATTCTCCTCATTATAAAATCTGATTGGACAACTAACCCTCTTGACTGCAGATTTTATGCATTGAGTCAAAGCCACATGATCTTCTGCTTTGTACCAATGTGCTGATGTAACTAAGTGTCTTTAAATGTACATGGACCCTTATAGATTGAGCAGAAGACCATCATCCATCTTATTATGAAACCAGGAAGGTGAGTTTCTCGCCCACCTCCTACCCTCTTGCAATATGCAGGTGCCCTCTCACCCCACAGACACTTGAAAGGCACATTTAGGGCCCATTCACAAAACTGCATGTGGGTGGGATGAAATTGCACCCTAATGCACCTTTCCAGTACCCTGTCTTGCAGAGTACTGCAAGGTACTGTAACACACTGCACATTTTTTTTATCCAAGTTTACATGCCTTCTGTGATAATTTATTGGATTTTGTCAGCAGAAAAATTATGATTAGAGTTAAGGTTGCTATGGGAAGGGCTAGCTACCATGTGTTGGAACGCGTCAGCATGCACATTACATGCATTGTTATGCACTGCTATTGCAGTCAATAGGTAATACAACATGAGTCAGAGCACACAAAAAATTCACCTGCATTTTGGCCAACCTATGCCACAACAGCAAGCACTATTAAAATAAAAATGGCAAAACTGTGCATTGCTGTGTATTACAGCAAGCAAGTTATATTGCTTTAAACAAGAGTTTCCATCCCCTCCTCAGTTGGATCACAGTGCTATAAAACTGAACTTGAACATGAAAAATGCTAATGCCGGGTTCACTCGTATGTTTCTCCGCATCCAATTCACATGAAATGAATATGTGACCGACTCTCAATGGAGCCGGTTCAAACATGTCCGGGGTGCCCGTGGTCCGGATTAAAAAAGGGTCCGGTGTGTCTTTGGATCCGGTTCAGGTATGAATTCAGGCTAAAATTCAGACCTGAATTGTGCCTAAACTGGTGTACAGGAATGCACCGGACCCCAGGCACAAACCCGCGGCTGCACATGTGTGAACCCAGCCTAAATGCTGAGCTCTTTGGGGGATCATTCACTGCAGGTGAGATGGTCTGGGCTTTCTGCATAAAGTCAACCCACAGTCACACTTCTGCAGATTGTTGAAGTCTTGTAGAAAAGGGTGGGGCAAGTAGGATTTTCCCGGTACCGTCACAAGACATTTTTTAAAATCAATAAAGTTTATTTTTACATACAATCAACATTCATTTTAAAACACTGGGTAATGCATATTAATTTCATTCTAAGTGGTCATACCACCTCTGTTGGAGTCCCACTAATGAATAATAAATTTCTCCAGTCATCATATAAACATTAAAGATTAAACTCTAAACATGTTTTTTGAGTTCCCCGCTTTTTCAGGAAAGCAAAACAGGAGAACAGGAGAACTAAACACTAAAGAATAATAGAATATGTAAGTATACAAATAGCACATATTAACCACTTGCTTACTGGGCACTTAAACACCCTTCCTGCCCAGACCAATTTTCAGCTTTCGGTGCTCTCACACTTTGAATGACAATTACTCAGTCATGTAACACTGTACCCAAATTAATTTTGTGTCCTTCTTTTCCCACAAATAGAGCTTTCTTTTTGTGGTATTTCACCACCTCTGCGTTTTTTATTTTTTGCGCTATAAATGAAAAAAGACCGAAAAATTTGGGAAAAAAACGCATTTTTCTTAGTTTATGTGATAACATTTTGCAAATTTATTAATTTTTTTTTCATAAATTTTGGCCACAATTTATACTGCTACATACCTTTGGTAAAAATAACCCAAATTAGTGGATATTATTTGGTCTTTGTGAAAGTTAGAGAGTCCACAAGCTGTGGTGCGAATCATAAAAAATTGATCACACCTGATGTACTGGTGGCCTATCTCATTTCTTGCGACCAGAACAAGCCAGGAAAGTACAAATACCCCCCAAATGACCCCTTTTTTGAAAGTAGTCATTCCAAGGTATTTACTAAGATGCATGGTGAGGTTTTTGATGTTGTCATCTTTTTCCCACAATTCTTTGCAAAATGAAGATTTTTTTTTTCTCACAAAATTTTCAATGTAATAGGTTATTTCTCTCACATGGCATGTGTATACCACAAATGACACCCCAAAATACGTTCTGCTACTCCTCCTGAGTATGGCAATACCAAATGTGTGAGACTTTTACACAGCCTGGCCACATACAGAGGCCCAATATTGAAATAGCACCATCAGGCGTTCTGGGAGCATAAATTACACATCTCATTTCTCAACCACCTATTACATTTTTGAAGGCCATGGAGCACCAGGACAATGGAAATGCCCACAAAGTGACCCCATTTTGGAAAGCTAACACCCCAACGTATAATCTAAGAGGCATAATGAGTCTTTTGAATGGTTCATTTTTTTTCAGACGTTTTGGGAAAATGTATGAAAAAAATGAAAACGCATTTTTTTTTAACCACTTCAGCTCCGGACCAATAAACACCTTAAGGACCAGAGGTCTTTTTGCAATTTCGCACTGCGCTGCTTTAACTGGTAATTGCGCGGTCATGCAATATTGCACCCAAACGAAATTTGCGTCCTTTTCTTCCCACAAATAGAGCTTTCTTTTGATGGTATTTGATTGCCTCTGCGATTTTTTTTTTTTGCGATATAAATGGAAAAAGAGCGAAAATTTTGAAAAAAAAAGATATTTTCTTCTTTTTGTTATAAGAAAAATCGAATAAACTAAATTTTAGTCATACATTGAGGGCAAAATTTATTCAGCCACATGTCTTTAGTAAAAAAAATGTCAATAAGCGTATATTTTTTGGTTTGCGCAAAAGTTATAGCGTCTACAAACTAGAGTACATTTTCTGGAATTTACACAGCTTTTAATTTATGACTGCCGATCTCATTTCTTGAGGTGCTAAAATGGCAGGGCAGTACAAATCCCCCCCAAATGACCCCATTTTGGAAAGTAAACACCCCAAGGAAATTGCTGATGGGTATGTTGAGCCCATTGAATATTTATTTTTTTTGTCCTAAGGGATTGAATAATGACAAAAAAAAAATAAAATTTTTTTTTACAAAAAGTTGTCACTAAATGATATATTGCTCACACATGCCATGGTTATATGTGGAATTGCACCCCAAAATATATTCCGCTACTTCTCCCGAGTATGGGGATACCACATGTGTGGGACTTTTTGGGAGTCTAGTCGCGCACGGCACCCCGAAAACCAATCACCACCTTCAGGATTTCTAAGGGTGCAAATTTTTGATTTAACTCCTCACTACCTATCACAGTTTCGAAGGCCATAAAATGCCAAAATAGCACACAACCCCCCAAAATGACCCCATTTTGGAAAGTAGACACCCCAAGCTATTTACTGAGAGGCATGTTGAGTCCATGGAATATTTTATATTTTGCCACAAGTTGCGGGAATATTACAAACTTTTTTTTTTTGCACCAAGTTGTCACTAAATGATATATTGCTCACACATGCTATGGGCATATGTGAAATGACACCCCAAAATACATTCTGCTGCTTCTCCCGAGTACGGGGATACCACATGTGTGGGACTTTTTGGGAGTCTAGTCGCGCACGGCACCCCGAAAACCAATCACCACCTTCAGGATTTCTAAGGGTGCAAATTTTTGATTTAACTCCTCACTACCTATCACAGTTTTGAAGGCCATAAAATGCCAAAATAGCACAAAACCCCCCCAAATGACCCCATTTTGGAAAGTAGACACCCCAAGCTATTTACTGAGAGGCATGTTGAGTCCATGGAATATTTTATATTTTGCCAAAAGTTGCGGGAATATTACAAACTTTTTTTTTTTTTGCACAAAGTTGTCACTAAATGATATATTGCTCACACATGCTATGGGCAGAAGTCAAATTACACCCCAAAATAAATTCTGCTGCTTCTCCCGAGTACGGGGATACCACATGTGGGGGACTTTTTGGGAGCCTAGCCACGTACGGGACCCCGAAAACCAAGCACTGCCTTCCGGATTTGAATATAAAATGCTATAAAAAACAAACTAACCAGAGTCACCCGTAACACTTATACGGTGATCAGTGGTGAAAGGGTTAACTAGGGGCAATCAGGGGGTTCAAATTTTTATTAGGTAGTATATGGGGGTCCCTGGCGCTATATAAAAACCTGACGGGGAACCTAAATAACTAACTGGCTAACCAGCGTCACCAGTGACACTTATACTGTGATCGCTGGTGAAAGGGGGTGAAAGGGTTAACTAGCAGCAATCAGGGGGTTAAAACCATTATTGGGTAGTATATCGGGGTACCTAGCGCTATAAAAACCTGGCGGTGAACCTAAAAAAATAACTAGCTACCTAGCGACACTAGCGACACTGATGCAGCGCTCAGAAAAATTATCGCTTAGTGACACTGGCAAAAGGGGGTGAAAGGGTTAACTAGCGGAAATCAGGGGGTTAAAACCATTATTGGGTAGTATATCGGGGTACCTAGCGCTATAAAAACCTGGCGGTGAACCTAAAAAAATAACTAGCTACCTAGCGACTGTAGCGACACTAATGCAGCGATCAGAAAAACGATCGCTTAGTGACACTGGCAAAAGGGGGTGAAAGGGTTAACTAGCGGCAATCAGGGGGTTAAAACCATTATTGGGTAGTATATCGGGGTACCTAGCGATATAAAAACCTGGCGGTGAACCTAAAAAAATAACTAGCTACCTAGCGACACATGCAGCGATCAGAAAAAGGATCGCTTAGTGACACTGGCAAAAGGGGGTGAAAGGGTTAACTAGCGGCAATCAGGGGGTTAAAACCATTATTGGGTAGTATATCGGGGTACCTAGCGCTATAAAAACCTGGCGGTGAACCTAAAAAAATAACTAGCTACCTAGCGACTGTAGCGACACTAATGCAGCGATCAGAAAAACGATCGCTTAGTGACACTGGCAAAAGGGGGTGAAAGGGTTAACTAGCGGCAATCAGGGGGTTAAAAACATTATTGGGTAGTATATCGGGGTACCTAGCGATATAAAAACCTGGCGGTGAACCTAAAAAAATAACTAGCTACCTAGCGACACATGCAGCGATCAGAAAAATTATCGCTTAGTGACACTGGCAAAAGGGGGTGAAAGGGTTAACTCTAGGGGCAATCAGGGGGTTAAATCTTTATTGGGGGGTGATAGGGGGCTACCCTGGACCTAACACTAACTGTCCTGACAGTTTTTACTGTCACAACTGACACTGAATGCATTGATCAGTAAAGAAATGATCAATGCAATCAGTGACACTGTGACGGGGGGGGAGGGGGGGCGGGGGGGGATCGGGGGGCGAACGGGGGGGGATCGGGGGGGGGGGTTTGTGTGCCTGTGTGTACCTACATGTCAGTGTAGTGTTGGTGCACACTTACTTTTATCCTTCTCCTCGTAGTCCGGTCAAAAAGACCGCCCCGAGGAGAATGACATCACTTCCTCCTTCCTGTGTAAACAATACACAGGGGAGGAAGCTTCTCATTGGCCAGGAGCGATCCAGAGGGGGTGGCCGAAAACCAACGGCCATCCCCTCATCACGGAGCGCTCCTGGACCGAATCGGACCGCCGTAAACAGCGGGAGGGGGTCCGATCGGACCCCCCACCCGCTGGAAGGCAATCACGTAGATGTACGTGATTGTGCCTGCCTGTGCCATTGTGCTGACGTACAATGGCAATACGGCGGTCCTGAAGTGGTTAAGCAAAGTTGTCCATTTATAAGATATTTCCAACACATAGCATGTACATAGCAAAAATTATACCCCAAAATACATTCTGCTACTCCGGAGTATGGCAATACCAAATCTGTGAGACATTTACACAGCTTGGCCACATACAGAGGCCCAACATGCAAGGAACACCATCAGGTGTTCCAGGGACACATAGCATGCACATACCAAGAATTACACCCCAAAATACATTCTGCTGAGCAAAGAGTAAACAAAAGATTACCTGTGGTTTTAGCAGCGCAGTTGTCCACAGGATGATAGCACTGGTCCTGGCAGCAGGCAGGGACTTGGTCAGCAAAAGTGAACACAATTTTCCAGGCAACAGGCAGATATACTGTCCATAGTCAATATAGGCAGCAGGCAGGGATACTGTCCATATACAGTCCAAGGTCAGTGCAGGCAGAGATTGTCAGCAGTGCAAAAATATTGGTCCTGGTAGTAGGCAGGAACATGGTCCATCCATGTGGTGTGGTCAGTTCATGCGACAGGCAGAGGCATGATGGTATAGGTCCTACAGGCAGCAGGCAGAAGTAGAGCCTCGTTCAGGACAGAATGGGGATAGGGGTAGAGGCTTCTCCCTCCCAAATCTCTTTGAAGCCTCCGAGTCTCCAGACCCTAATCTAGGAATGAGAAAACAAATGAAATTGTCTTCTTCATCCAGAAAAACAATTCTGGAGCCCCTCACATATGTGAGACCCCTGTTATGAATCCCACTAGTCCACTGAGAGGGTACAAGATCAGTCCAAGAGGCAGGCAAGAGGCATGGTCAAACAGTCCAGGGTCAGTTCCAGATCAGGCAGAGGCATAAACAGAATCAGTAGGCAGAAGCGTGGTCGAATAACAAGCCAGGGTCAGTTACAGAGCAAGCAGAGGCATAAGGGGTGTGAAGGTAAATGGCAGGAAGTGAGGGTTATGGTTACCATACTTCACTAATAATTCACTGAAGTATGGTAACGGCGGAAACAATCACCTATGCAGAGGCCTGGTTGGGAAGGGCATTGGGCACAATGATAAGTGGTGTCTCGTCTCAATCCTCGTTTGCTGCACACCCGACATTTTTTCTGATGTCTTCGGCCTGTTGGTCTTGGAGGGATTTTATCAGGAAAGTGGCGTTCAGAGAGTCTGCTAATTACATCGGATCGAATGTTTTCTGGTGGGCCGTTGGGGTATATAAGGGCAGTGACGATTTCCTCCTGGTAGCCAAGGAAGGGTATGGGTCTTTCTGTGGATTTTCGATAGATTACATACGTGTTGTATATGGCCAAATTTAAAGAAATAAATTGAAATTTTTTTTATACCACTTATATGTTCTTTTTGTGGCAAGGTAGGGTTTGAGCATCTGGTCGTTGAAGTCGACACCCCCCATGAACATGTTGTACTCATGGATACAAGTTGGTTTTTGTATTGGGCCATTCCTCCTGGTGATCTCAACTAATGTATTGTTGTGGATCGAAGAAAACATGTACACATCCCTTCTGTCCCTCGTAAACACGCCGCTTCGCCTTTTCTTAACTTTTTGTTGACGAGGTTTTGAGGAAAGCCCTTCCGGTTCATCCTTACGGTGCCACATGCTGAAGTTTTCTTTCTATGGAGGTTGCGGAACAGGGGTAAACTTGTGTAAAAATTATCCACATAGAGATGGTAGCCTTTCTCCAGGAGTGGGTTTATGAGTTCCCAAACAACTTTCCCACTCGGTCTGATGTATTCGGGGCAATTAGGGGGATGTAGCTGGGTGTCCTTCCCTTTGTATACCCTGTGGCTCGGTCACACAATTTATACATTTTCACCCCATAGCGGGCCCTTTTGGAGGGAATAAATTGTTTTAGGCCCAGCCTGCCAGAAAATTTGATCAGGGACTCATCCACACATATGTGTTGGTCTGGGGTAAACAACTGGGGGAAGATCTCAGAAAAATAATTTATTAGCGGCCGAATTTTGTAAAGTTTATCAAAATTTGGGTCATTTCGGGGAAGGCACTGGGTATTGTTAAAGTGTAGGAATCTCATTATCATGAGATATCTGGTCCGGGGCATTATTGAGGAAAAGATGAGCATGTGAAAGATGGGGCGGGGTGACCAATATGCACGTATTTAATTTTTAGTTTAGTCCCATACAAAATGTGAGGCCCAAATTTTTTTTAAACTCCTCCACTGTTAGGGCTCTCCACTCATAGGGACGGGCATAAGAGGACGTTGGGTTGCTTTCAATAAATTGTTGGGCATATAGGTTGGACTGGACCACAATCGATTCAAGCATGTCCTCGGTAAAAATTAAGTGGGAAAAAGTCTATCAGGGAAAAATTGTGTGTGTCCACCTGGACTCCTGGGTTAGCAGTGAAAGGGGGACCGTTAGCTTCTCCTGAGTTAGGAGGAAGCCTCAAGGGGTTCTGGAGGGAATAGGGAAGGCTGGCATGGGACCTAACCCTTTGGGGCCGAGTTGACACACTGGTACTTGGCCTTTGCCGAGGTACTGTGGTGCTGGTGGATGGCACTGCGTTGCCGGTGGATGGCTCTGCGGTGCTGGTGGATGGTATCGCCTCCTCACCAGTACGCCTTAGTCTGACGGGCGGACTATCATCTTTCTCCTCTGAGGCTGTCATTGTACCGCTGCTGAGGACAGGCTCGTAGTCCACGTCAGACTCACAATCTGAATATGAGGAGGAATCCGAAGTGGAGAGCTCCCCATTGCTCTCGTCGGCTGCAAGAATATCGTATGCCCCCTCGGCTGAATATAATCTTTGTGACATTTTTATTGATCACAAATGGCACTGACAGGTGACACTGATGTGGCAGATGACACTGACAGGTGACGCTGATCTGGCAGATGACACTGACAGGTGACGCTGACGTGGCAAGTGACACTAGCAGGTGACACTAACAGCACTGATCACAGGTGACACTGACGTGGCAGGTGGCACTGATGACACGTGGCACTGACAACACGTGGTACTGGCAGATGGCACTGGAGGCAGATGGCACTGGCAGATGGCACTGGCAGATGGCACTGGCAAATTGCGCTGACAGTTGGGGCTGACAGATGGGGCTGGCAGATGGCGCTGGCAGATGGCGCTGACAGATGGCGCTGACAGATGGCGCTGGCAGATGTCGCTGGCAGATGGCACTGGGGCTGGCACTGGCACTGGCAGATGGCACTGGCACTGGCAGATGGCACTGGCAGAGGCCGCTGACAGATGGCACTGGCAGATGGAGCTGGCAGATGGCGCTGGCTATTTGCTCTGGCTAATTGCTCTGGCAGATGGGGCTGGCAGATGGCACTGGGGCTGGCAGATGGCACTGGCAGATGGCACTGGGGCTGGCAGATGGCACTGGCAGATGGCACTGGGGCTGACGGCACTGGCAGATGGCACTGGGGCTGACAGATTTTATACAATGTATCACTTATCACTTGTATAACTCACAGATCCTCTCTCTCCTCACACGCTGTCTCTGTGTGAGGAGAGAGAGACAGGGCAATGGGAGATGATCTCATATGTTTACATTTGAGATCATCTCCCATTGGCAGCTACGATCGCGCTGTAAACGGCTGCTTTGATTGGGCGTTCACAGCGATCTGTGTTTGCCTGTCTCCGGGGGACAGGGCAAACACAAAACTTCCCCGATGCGCGCCCGCGGCAGCACGCATTGCGGAAGTAAACACGAGGACGTCCAGGGACGGCCTCCCGGACGAAAGCGCCTGCTCTACAGCCGTCATTAGGCTATAGGGCGGGCGTGAACCGGTTAAAGACAGTGGTAAACATCCCATATGTTCTATGGGTGCTATAGGCTTTGGAGATAGGATAACTACCTTAACCCCTTCAGCCCCAGAAGATTTTACCCCTTAACCACTTCCAGACCGACTCACAACGATATACGTTAACATTTTGAAGAAGGATATCTTTGTTAAGGCAGCAGTCAGCTGCCATAACCCTGGTATCCTCTTCTTCAGTGAGCGGTCTGGTTTCAGATAAAAGTGGTCTCAGTGGTAGATTCACCGCAAGATCACTTTTATTGGTGGCGGAAGAGGGCCCCCCTCCCGCTGCTCTCCGGTGCCCTCTGTCGCTTACCGGAGCCAGCGGTAGCGGTGGAGGATCCTTTTCCCTGTTAGGTATGGAGATGAGTGAGGGGATGATGGCCCACACCCATCTCCATATCATTGCAGACATCAAAACGTCATTTACGTACATAACTCTTAAAGGGACTTTTTTTTTCATACAACAACAGTGTAAAAATAAAAAGTAAAATAAATAGGTATGGGGGTTCTAAGTAATTTTCTGGCAAAAAAAAATGTTTATAGCCAAATCTCAGAAAGAGGCTCGGTCCTTAAGTGGTTAATGACCAGAGCATTTTTTGCGATTCGCCACTGCGTTGCTTTAACTGACAATTACGCGGTTGTGCAATGTTGTACCCAAACAAATTTGACCTCCTTTTTTTCTTTTAAATAGAGTTTTCTTTTGGTGGTATTTGATCACCTCTGCAGTTTCTTGCGCTATAAACAAAAGAAGAGCGACAATTTTGAAAAAAAGCAATATTTTTTATTGCTATAATAAATAACCCTAAAAAATATATTTTCTTTCCCAGTTTAGGTCAACATGTATTCTTCTACATATTTTTGGTAAAAATGTTTGCAATAAGTGTATATTGATTGGTAAAATAGGCGAAAGATTTATAGCATTTATTTTTTATTTTTTTATTAGTAACCAGGACCAGTGACATTTATACAGCGATCAGAGCTAAAAATAGCCACTGATTAATGTGTAAATGTCACTGGCAGGGAAGGGGTTAACACTAGGGGGAGCAAGGGGTTAAATATGTTCCCTCAGTGTGTTCTAACTGTAGGGGGGGTGGGCTACCTAGGACATGACAGAAATCCCTGCTCCCGATGACAGGGAGCAGTAGATCCCTGTCATGTCACTAGGCAGAACAGGGCATTGCCTTGTTTACTTTCTGCCTCTCTTAGTCACTATTGCGGGCCACTGGCGGACATCGAGTCTGCGGGACCCACAGACACGCTCCCACCGGTGCCGTGCATGCGCCCGCTAGCCCGGGATTCTGAAGGGTTGTACGGGTATGCCCTTTTGAGCACCCGTGCCATTCTGCGGACATACATCGGCATGCAACGGTCGGGAAGCAGTTAAAGAAGAACTATGGGCAAATTTTTTTTTACATTTTGGATAGAGTAGAGATTTTTTTCGCCATCTATGTCCCATTGCAGAGATATGCCTTCACTTCCTGTCCCATAGCCAAACAGGAAGTGAGAGGAAATCTCTGGAAATTAAAGGAATTTCTTGGTGACCCCCAGGCCACAAGAACTAGTGTCTCCATTAGATTTCCCCTCTATTACTTTTCTGGGGACAACCCAAAATTTGGTGTTTTCTTTTAGTTTCACTTTCATTGAAATTGTAAACAGGACAAATAGAGAGGATGAATCTCCGTAACAGGGGCAAAGACAGCAATAAAATTGACAGGGGCTCTAATCCCTCTCCATGCTATCCAAAACTAATAAATAAGTTTTGCCTTTAGTTATACTTTAAAGGCTGAGCTAGCAAACTAATCATCTGCAGATTATGATGAACCCCTTTAAATTCATGACATATTATATTTATCACTGGCTGAAGAGTTCATATGTATATAATGCATCACTGGTAATGAAAGGGTTAATTCCTTTAATAACCACTCCTCTACATGCTTTTCCAACACATATAATTTTAAAAGAATAGGGAGATCTGAACCAAGCTAAACATTTACAGAAACATGACAGATCCAGACTAATGGTTTTCAAAAGAGTGCAATAGTTAAGTTCCAAAGTATTAGAATTAATTAAATTACCACTAGAATAATTAACACTTCAATTAATCACGCGCCTCAAAGGATGCCTTGGTAGCTGTCTGATTTTATCAGTTCTTACTAATTGCTGGAAACATTGTAAAGCCTTGAAAACAAATATTATTTGTCTTGCGAGACTTACATGAATTTGTTTCGCTTTACAACATGATAGCGAAGCGCTGCACTTCTGTAGTGGAAAAAGTAAATATAATTTTATCAGATTTTTATTTTAAGAAAAATAATATCTAAAACTCTTCACTTTGCGTTAGGATTGATGGCAATGGTGACAGGCTGTATATAAAACAATGCTTTAAGTAAGATATACAGTGCCTTGCGAAAGTATTCGGCCCCCTTGAACTTTTCAACCTTTTGCCACATTTCAGGCTTCAAACATAAAGATATAAAATTTTTATTTTTTGTGAAGAATCACCAACAAGTGGGACACAATTGTGAAGTGGAACGAAATCTATTGGATTTTTTAAACTTTTTTAACTAATAAAAAAATGAAAAGTGGGGCGTGCAAAATTATTCGGCCCCCTTGCGTTAATACTTTGTAGAGCCACCTTTTGCTGCGATTACAGCTGCAAGTCACTTGGGGTATGTCTCTATCAGTTTTGCACATCGAGAGACTGAAATTCTTGCCCATTCTTCCTTGCAAAACAGCTTGAGCTCAGTGAGGTTGGATGGAGAGCGTTTGTGAACAGCAGTTTTCAGCTCTTTCCACAGATTCTCGATTGGATTCAGGTCTGGATTTTGACTTGCCCATTCTAACACCTGGATACGTTTATTTGTGAACCATTCATTTGTAGATTTTGCTGTATGTTTGGGATCATTGTCTTGTTGGAAGATAAATCTCCGTCCCAGTTTCAGGTCTTTTGCAGTCTCCAACAGGTTTTCATCCAGAATGGTCCTGTATTTGGCTGCATCCATCTTCCCCTCAATTTTAACCATCTTCCCTGTCCCTGCTGAAGAAAAGCAGACCCAAACCATGATGCTGCCACCACCATGTTTGATAGTGGGGATGGTGTGTTGAGGGTGATGAGCTGTGTTGCTTTTACGCCAAACATATCGTTTTGCATTGTGGGCAAAAAGTTTGATTTTGGTTTCATCTGACCAGAGCACCTTCTTCCACATGTTTGGTATGTCTCCCAGGTGGCTTGTGGCAAACTTTAGACGAGACTTTTTATGGATATCTTTGAGAAATGGCTTTCTTCTTGCCAATCTTCCATAAAGGCCAGATTTGTGCAGTGTACGACTGATTGTTGTCCTATGGACAGACTCTCCCACCTCAGCTGTAGTTCTCTGCAGTTCATCCAGAGTGATCATGGGCCTCTTGGCTGCATCTCTGATCAGTCTTCTCCTTGTCTGAGCTAAAAGTTTAGAGGGACGGCCAGGTCTTGGTAGATTTGCAGTGGTCTGATACTCCTTCCAATTCAAAATGATCGCTTGCACAGTGCTCCTTGGGATGTTTAAAGCTTGGGAAATCTTTTTGTATCCAAATCCAGCTTTAAACTTCTCCACAACAGTATTACGGACCTGCCTGGTGTGTTCCTTGGTCTTCATGATGCTCTCTGCGCTTTCAACAGAACCCTGAGACTATCACAGAGCAGGTGCATTTATACAGAGACTTGATTACACACAGGTGGATTCTATTTATCACCATCAGTCATTTAGGACAACATTGGATCATTCAGAGATCCTCGCTGAACTTCTGGAGTAAGTTTGCTGCACTGAAAGTAAAGGGGCCGAATAATTTTGCACGCACCACTTTTCAGTTTATTTGCTAAAAAAGTTTAAAATATCCAATAGATTTCGTTCCACTTCACAATTGTGTCCCACTTGTTGGTGATTCTTCACAAAAAATTTAAATTTTATATCTTTATTTTTGAAGCCTGAAATGTGGCAAAAGGTTGAAAAGTTCAAGGGGGCCGAATACTTTCGCAAGGCACTGTAGGCCTGCTGCTTAGATCCAGAAACAAAATATGTTTTCATACCTGACACGTAAGATGGGGATATTACAGAACAACATACAGTGGAAGTATGCAATGAACAGCACATGAAGCAGCTGAAGTGTACCAACCATACCGCTACCCAATCCACTCATCAAGGGGAGATAGATTCTAAATTATAAAAATATAAAAATACCTTTTTGACCTAACGCCTAGCACCTCGCTTGGGTGCTTCCGCCAAGATACAGCTTCCTCCGATCTAGAACCATGAACCTGGTATTATAGCAGAGCAATTGTAAAAAAGGAGTATAGAGTATAGAAATGTAAATGTAGTGTAGATACAACTCTTCATACTCACTCACAGGGGCGTTTCTTAATGAATAGCAAAGTCTTTGTGTAATATGTGAATCAGTATCCCTTCTCCATATGAGGGTGTGTATAGCGGAGATATGTATTTCTCATCCAAGGCATTTCAAACGTACTTTCAGGAGTAGAAATTGAAGAATCCTTCGTCCGTTCAATAGTTGGTTTATTTTTCAGAAAGACAAGCAAAGACAAGATTGACATCTGGTAACATATGGCATGGTGATGGCCTCAGAAGGAGGAATGGGTCATCTGATCTACATTCTCCAAAGTGTAGAATCCTTTCTCTTCCCACCGATCCTCCCTTTCCTATAACCCTAGTCCATTCTTATACTGTTTCAAGATGTTATGTCAGCATATCCTAATAACACCCACATTTGCATATATACCCAATATGGTTCAGTCTATAGATAAGTAGCATAACTCCACCCATTGTTCTGACATAGTAACTCAAAAATAGATACCTACTCAGCAAATCCACTCCTATCTATACGATCTGCTGTTGTGTGACCTTCAGAAACCATCACTTACCACCAAACATATAACTTACATATATTTTCAGAAACTTTTATCTTTTAAGATATTATTTACCTCAAAAACTTCTAACATATTCCCCCTCAATGCACTATAATCAACAAATAATAAGTGCATTCATCTTAAATAATAAATGTTTCTGATTCTCTTTATTTCCAAAAGAAATAATACAATAAACATTAATACAATACTCATTAATACATTTTAGTGAGTCAGAATTTGTACATAAACATTTTCAAAAATTCTGAGATGTTTCTATGAAAATTTTTTAAATATTTCATTCCATTGAGAAAGTATAAACTATTATATTTAATTTTAATTAATTCTCCATCTAAATCATGTAATATTAAATATTTTCTTCTTTCCACTTTATAAATGTATTTAACTTCTTGTGAAACTCTTATAACTTTAACCATATCATATAAATATTTTATGAATAATCTATGATCTTACTTTAAAAATGATCTTCTTTTCAAGTATATTGTTCCATTATATGACACTATGTGTTTTCTTATCTGTGAAACCACTGACCTACTGACCTTTAGTCAAACTCTGGACATAGAGAACAACTGGTATCAAAATAACATTCACACAACTTAAATATTACCTAAATCACTCACACTTCATCTATGGCGCCCTTTCATACACATTTTGAATCAATTGCTCCAGATGTACCATAGCTAATCACTGGAAGTCCAGAAGTCATTTTCCGACTAAAAATACTTGTCATAATTTTTTTTTCACTTTTTTTCATTTCTTCCTTAATCAATTTATAAATTTGTTTCATTCTAATCCTAATACAGATTTGAAACAAAATACATAAAAACTTTCCCATTATTTGATTGTCATATTTTATATATTTTATCTATCATTCTATTTATTTTTCGATTTATTTATCCATCTATCCATGACCAGCAAGCAACTTTTTCTATTTTTTTTTTTTTTTTTAAACATTCCAAAATTATTTAAATTCAACAATAACTTTGTTTAGACACATTGAAATCCTTTTCTTCATATACTTCTAATTATACATTTTTGTCTTTCCTATTATCTTATTACTATCATCATTATTCAGATAACTCATAAAAAAATCCCCCTCACATAATGATCGACCGATCAATATGTCGCTTTTGATGCAAGTCCATATGAATAAATCATTGAAATTCACCAAAAAAATGATAGTCCTTGATAGCATAATCAAAAAATAATATATTTTTTTTGAAAAAACAAGAAATAGTAACAAATAGAAATGTAGTTATGCTGTTGCATTGTCATGGAAGATTTTTAAAAAACTAAATAAAAAAATAAATAAAATAAAATCGTTTTCTTTACATTTAGAAACGAAAGATATATCTATAAAAGAAAATGAAAACAAGTATCAAATTCTTTTAAAAATTATGTTTTCCTAAATAATTTTCATTAATCAATGTAAACCATTTTAGAATGATAATCCTTTCTGTGTTTACCCATTTTATTCTTATTTTTACCAATTATTTTTATTTTTACCAATACTTTTGAAACAAAAACTATAATCCCAATGTACCTTAAAAATAACAAAATAATCTTCCCAACTGATATCCCAGTTGACATCTCTGTTGACATCCTTGGTACCTTCAGATCTATAATTCTTAATCCATAACTTTAGCTACTGGATTAAATGACTAAACATACTCATTAGAAGTAGAAATCTCATTCAAGACATCATTTCTATTTAAATTTAGCAAAGGCCTAGCTATGTTTTGTGAACAAACTTCTGAAATACCTATACTTGTTGTTTGCAAAATTTGCATCCATACTACTTTCTATACAACAGATTATATAAAAAACGAAATATGCTAATCTCAAAAGACTGTCATTAACTCAAAAAGTTAACAAACCCTATGTTTAGAAAATAATAAAGTTTTTAAACTATAGCAGGTAAATAAATCACCCAATATTTACCTTTATCATCTTAACCAATACTATTCATACGTTCTACAATACCTGAGTACTTAAGATGATAAGAAACAAAAACTTTACTAAACCTAAAATAGCATACATGTCCTTCACTACCTGTCCTATAAAATTTTAAATCATTAACTGATTCCATGGTTTGAAAACCAACCCCAATGGAATATGACATAAGTTCACAACAACTTAGCTTTTATAAAAAATATTATTTTTTCTAGAATTACCTCAATTAATTTATCAAAAAGAAACATTAACTAAAAAAACAATATCCTTGTAATCCTCCTGTAGCAAGTGAAAAAAACTAATATAATCAATCTAGATAGACTTGCCAAATCCCTCAATACTTTGTAGTATCAGGTTAGACCTCTTTCACTTTAGATAATTCTATAAACAAATAAAACTATTTTCAGAAGTTTGATGACAAAGTGTTCTAAAATGAGTAGTTCAGAATTTTTTCATAAGCTAAAACAAAAATCAATCAGTCAGGTACCTGGATATGCAAAAATAAATATTTTCATTTAAAAATAACTCTATCCATTATTATTGTAATCCACTTATTTTTACAATAAATGTTATCTCCTTTATCAGTCTGTACTGATTCTAACTAATACAACATGTCATAGTCCCCCTCTTTATCCTGTGACTAATATTAAATCTTCTAAAAGAATAATCTTGCCAGATTACTGTTTTTTCCTCTACACTGACAATTTATTTTAATTTTATAAAAGAACATTGATTTAGGTTGGGCTTTCCTAAATATTCTGTTTCTGAAAGAAATTTGATCATGTTGAAGTTTCTTTTCAGAACCCAGCATTCCCCGCATACAATATGATTGAATGAACCACACCTGCTCTGTCACTGACTGCAAAACCAACATATGACAGTCTTAAATTCAGCTTTCAATGCGTCCACTAAAAGTTGAAAAAGTGACATTCTCATGATTAATTTACACAACTGTGGCTCTATCCCTTACACTACAACTGATCTTTTTAACATCCAATTGCCATTAGACAAAGCTGTGTGTATTGACACCTCCTGTTTTCCTTGAAATAACACCTTTAGTGTAACATAAGATGTTTTTCAAAACAAATGGTGCTAAACCCACAATGTCTCAGATCTGTAGCATTGGACACTGCACCCCTAACACATTTATTTATAAATACCAATGAAATATTCTCATCATCCACATACACTTAAATGTAAAATGACTGAGAGAGATTTCTATATTTACCAAAAATACTAAATTTATAAGGGCTTTCTTCAGATCTTCAAATGTTTGTATATAAGTTATCTTTTGTTATTAAAAATATATTTGCCCTACAGTAAGCCTATATAATTCATTAAAATTTACTCAGACAGATACTTTGTCTGCAAAAATCTCAATGAACTCTCGAAAAAAGTTATTAAGGCCTAAAAAATCTTATTTTTCAAAACAATTACTTTTAGTAAGTAATAATACCTTTTAAATATATATTTTCCTCATCAGTGAACCCTCTTCCAAGTATCTGGAAAATTTAACACAAAAATGTATTGTGCTGTGATCCATTAAAGTGAAAAATGTCATGGCATGACTGACCAGTCTGTAACTTGATCTGCATCTCTCTGTTGGTAATACACACCTCACATGTCACATACTCTTCAGAGAATGATCTGTTACTGACAGTCTTGGCTACCATGCTTTGTACACCCTACACTGTACAATTCGGTAACAATCTTGTTTCTCGTTTTTTAAAATGTTTAACCTTTTTAACACTTTTTAAACATATTTTGTTTGTACATCTACGAAAAATCATGTACACTATGTTATATGACTTTCCTGATTATAATAATGACAAAAAATTGTTTAGAAGACAATCTCGTGAAACTCACAGATTGAATCCTGCCCATGACCTGCGATTGGCCATTTCCCCGAGAAAACTTCTCCCGCAAACCAAAGTCCTTACTTTTACCAGAAATACTCATTTACAAAAACTTTTAACAATAGTTATTTTTTTAAAAATTTTTTTAGATTGAACAAAAACTTTCATATTTTAATATTTTCTCTGGGTAACCTTAAGTAAATTAGAACAATTTACTACTTTTAATTTAATAACTAAATCCAAGTTTGTAAAAATTGCTCAATCCTTAACTTATTATATCCTTCAACCAAATCTTTAGAATTTTTGTAAAACGCTAAACATCATGTTTTTTCCATAATCTCAATTTCATACAGTTCTTTCCACATTTTAACCACTATTTTTTCTCTGAAAACTTTGTTCAGGGCTTAATACATAAAGATATACATGCAGCATTAAACTTAATTTTCTTCTTAATGAACTTCTTTACACTCTGGCATAAATTAATTAATTACCTTACTACTGCATGTATTCCTATATTCCATACATATGAAATATATACATTTCCCGATCGTACTGAGACTTACTTCTGAGCCTAGAGATGTTAACCATTGCCATATTACCCTTTTATATAAACAAACACACTCACCCCTTGTTAGTATGATAGTCCTGTGTGTACTTAAAATAAAACAAGAGATGAATAATGTCCCTTTAACTTTGTTGTTCGTTGCTTTATCTTCCTTTTTCTTCTTTTGTAGCTCTTTGTCTTGTTTCTTGAATTCTTGAATTGTGTGCTGTAGTGTCTTGCCTTGTTTCTTAAATTGTGTGTTGTAGTGTGCTGTAGTGTCTTGCCTGTTGATCTATTCTTTGCCTTTGTGCTTGGACCTTCCATCTTCAAACATCAAAATCCGACTTCCATATTAGCTCACCCAAAGTGTACATTTGCCTTTGTACCTACAATGGTGACTTTTTCAAATAACGTGAAGTCTTTGTTCCTATTTCAACACTTTTTCTTCTTGGGTAACCCAATATTTTCTTATGTGAGACTCTCTCACCTTCTTAGGAACTAACCTTGGCAGATATCTTCACGTACGTAACTAAATTACGTCTTCACAAAGTCCTGGATTTTCCAAAAATAACTTGAAGTATACCGTCCAACTGGCCTTATCAATCAACTTCGTAGGCTGTATCTTTTTTTTTTTTTCTTCTGTGTACAGAGAGGTGAGAAAACAAAGAGAAAAAAAAACTCAACCTCCACTGTTTTCTCTGGACCGTTGCCCGCATCTGACGCAAACGCCTCCTTCTAGGTTCTTTGATCATTTGTTGCCAAAACTTGGCAAATCTCATTTCCCCCCTTTGTCAAGGAGTAGAAATTGATCATTTCGGCTGGCTTGACAATGTAAAAAAGGAGTATAGAGTATAGAAATGTAAATGTAGTGTAGATACAACTCTTCATACTCACTCACAGGGGAGTTTCTTAATGAATAGCAAAGTCTTTGTGTAATATGTGAATCAGTATCCCTTCTCCATATGAAGGTGTGTATAGCGGAGATATGTATTTCTCATCCAAGGCATTTCAAACGTACTTTCAGGAGTAGAAATTGAAGAATCCTTCGTCCGTTCAATAGTTGGTTTATTTTTCAGAAAGACAAGCAAAGACAAGATTGACATCTGGTAACATATGGCATGGTGATGGCCTCAGAAGGAGGAATGGGTCATCTGATCTACATTCTCCAAAGTGTAGAATCCTTTCTCTTCCCACCGATCCTCCCTTTCCTATAACCCTAGTCCATTCTTATACTGTTTCAAGATGTTATGTCAGCATATCCTAATAACACCCACATTTGCATATATACCCAATATGGTTCAGTCTATAGATAAGTAGCATAACTCCACCCATTGTTCTGACATAGTAACTCAAAAATAGATACCTACTCAGCAAATCCACTCCTATCTATACGATCTGCTGTTGTGTGACCTTCAGAAACCATCACTTACCACCAAACATATAACTTACATATATTTTCAGAAACTTTTATCTTTTAAGATATTATTTACCTCAAAAACTTCTAACAGCAATGCACCCAAGAACCAGACGACACTAGCTCGTATGGGCCTGTCACATTTCTCTCCCATCAAAGTAGACTAACCAGGTCCCAGACCTCCAACAGGTCTGGACATGCAGAGTGAACCCACATAGTTGCTCCCCATAATCTCTATTCTTGGCAAGGAAAGAGTTGTCATCAGTAGGTGTGGGGCAGAGGTTGTGGACTCTCTGTCCAGCTGCCAGCACTTCAGCTGGGAAGTCTTTACCGTTCCGGGGCTTGATCTGCTGTTGGGGATAGGGACTGACTGCTCCGACTCCCTGAAGCCATGAAGACACAGTAGGTGCTAGGCAGAGGCCAGTGGCACTCTATCCTGCTTCCAGCGATTCAGCTGGGTACCCCACATTCTCCAATCTGGCTAACTGTTGAAGGGGGGGGTGGCTTCCTTTGCTCGCAGACTGTGAATCTGCTGTTGGGGAGGGAGGACAATCACCTCCTCTCCCTGGTCCTTGGCCTGCCACTGGGAGGGGGACTGGATTCCTCCCCTCCCTTCTCTCCTGGAATCCTGGTCTGCTGCTGGGGAAGAAGAACCACCACCTTCCTTGTAACTGCTGCGGAGGTGGGGCAGAGGTCTTGCACACTGTCCAGTTAACAGTGCTTAAGCTAGGAGTTTGAGCTCCTCTGCATCACCACCAGAGGTGTTGCCAGTGCTGGGCAAAGGTCAGTAAAGCTCTGTCCTGATGCCAGTGCTTCTGCTGGGTTTGCAAACAAAGGTGGACAGAGTTGGACAGCACTGTGCCCCACAGCCAGTGCTTTGGCTGGAGAAGTTTTTGTGACTCCACAGATACTGCTGGCACAAAATTCCATGTCCCTCTCGGTGGTGTGGGAGAAAACCAGCTGTCTCTTCTTTCAGGAAGGCTGAAGCGGTTGTTGGTGCTGCGATGTTCTGCCCTGATGCCAGCTCTTCTGCTGGAGGCTCACTGGGCTGTTCCTCCTCAGCAGAAAAGTCTATTAATTCCCCAGGCTCTGGAAATGGTGGCTGACCATAAAGTCTCAAGCACTTTCGGTCTCTGTACTCCATGATTTCCTCTCAACAACTCTCCAGATCTCTCCCAAAGTCAGAGTCCTTGGACAGCCTCTCATACAACAGCCCCAAGCAGCCGTAGCCAACGTTTTCTGTTAGGCTATCATGCATTGTCCAAGGGTAAACTTAGGCTATATGGGGAGATCATGGTGTGCAATCGTGATTTAGAAAAGATAAAGGAAAACATCAATGATGTTCAACAAAAAATTAAGAACATCATTGATGTTTTAGGCAGAATCTAAAATACACAAAAATTGTACCATTTTTTTGAGGATTTTTTTTATTTTAAATCAAGTTTTAAAGTATTTTAAAAGCCAAGTTTTTAAGATGCACACAGTGTGTCAACATGTGCTATCTGCAATCTCAGGATATCAATGTATGCGTTCTGTGGGTGCAACCCCTTCCTCCCAACTCAAGTAGGTGAGAGGAAGGGTTCGCACCCCCGAAACACGTCCATTGATCCCCCATGATGGGAGCTAGAACATGTTGACATTAGGCATGGGATCAGGAGGGAAATCCACATGTTGAATCCCAATTTGTGTGCATGTTCAAAATTTGGCTTTTACAGGGGTGACATCACCCCATCTGGTGAAGACAAGATCAACACAGTTTGGACATGTAATTTCTGATATTGCCTTCACTTTTTCAAAGTTGAACTTTGTAAGTTCCTGAGTTGTGTATGTTATGGTTTTAAACATGCCCGTTTAACCAAAAAAAGATATTTATAATATCAAAGATAAAAATGTTATACACCAAAGATGCTGGTTTGTTCAAAAACTCTAACGCACATGTGAATGTGCACAGAGTTAAATGTTTTATACTCAACAATGTGTGGCTTCTTCTTTCAATGCTCAATACCACTTGTAGTGCAAAGTGAATTTTCCTTTAGTAAATAACCCCCACAGTGCACTAAAATTGGCCTTAATCAGGAAATTTTATGGACTCTAAACAATTAATTCATGGTGCTGAAAAGGATGTTTTATTTTTATCATTAATGCATTCATACATTAACAACAAAAACAATGTTTTACACATTTCCTGGCATATCAGCAAATGTGTAAAACTACCCGCAAAGTACTCCAGATATTTTTGTCTGACTTTGCGGACGATTTGGAGGGGCAAGCCAGGACGGCCAGCTTCAAATGCCGTCAAAGGTTGATTGAGCAGGAAATCTGGCCTCAGTCCCAGCTGAGGCCACATAGTTCGTAGCATTTTTACATAGGAAATTGTGCATAATGCAGCATGAAAGCACAATATGGTTGAGTTTATATTCCGCCATGTGGATTGGTGTTAGAAATAGGCGGAACTGGCTGGCCATTATGTCGAAAGCAGTCTCCACCACCTAAAAACTCTCTGGTCCGGGGTGAGGGTCCTCATGGGGAATGGCCGCATCAGCTGTCCTCCTAGCCTAAACGCTTCTTCAGTGACAAAAACAAATGGAAGGCCACCCACATTGACTTCCACAAGTGGCAAGCCCAAGCCGCCATTCTGGAGCTGTCTGTAGAACTCTGTCTGGGCGATGACTCTGACATCCGGCCATTCTTACCCACGTCCACATAATTAAAATAGTATGACCCCGAGTTGGGGGGTGGGACGATGTGGACGTGTTTCCCATCGATTGCCCCTCCACTGTTAGGAAAGTCCCACCGCTGGGCAAAGTGGGATGCCACAGTCTGCCAATCCTGTGGAGTTGAAGGAAACTGTGGAGTCAAACAAGAAAAACAAAAATCAGTACTTTTGTATATAACATTGCAAGCAGATTAGACACAAACATTTTTGGCCAACATCAGTATAACATTTATTTTAAGTAGTATTTAAAGACAAATGTATAAGGTCCACTTATCAGATTCCTTACCCCCTCTGACGGCCCATTGTAAAAATTATAGGGGGGGGGGGTTTGGACAGGTAACCCTCTCCACTTCATTGGGAGCTGAATGCAAAAATAATGTGTTACTTTGGCCAGCCCCTCCTTACTTACACTATTGGCAGTCCACTGAACAGGTAAGAAGTGTCATAATCCAAAAATAGGAATACACACTGTACAAATTAAAGCACAATTTTACATTATGCAATTACCTATCAAGATAATAGGAGAACAAAACGTTAAACAGTACCATATGAAAATATTCAGGCAGGCACTTGCACTACATGCTTTGGTGAATTCATCCATAAATATGACCACAAAAGCGGTAGGTATAATAGTGTGTATATATGTCTATATGGAGTTCTCTGTCTGGAAAATAAATACATCAGTTAGGATTACCATAGCTTGTCATATAAATTGTATTTACATAAAAACGAATTCAGTGTTTTCTTTTTTACACTTTCTTTTATATTTCAGATTTTTTCCCTGCTTTTCTTTTAAATTGTTGAAACAACATGATCCCTGTTATTGTGCACAGCCCTGTTGTCAGCATATTAAATGAGGAACTTAATTACAGTGATTTTAATGAGGGTTTTCAACTAGCAATTCTGTAAAATCTATGTGAGTTATGGGTTCCACCTCAAGGTTGCGGAGCACAGCTGTCAGCTGCATGATTGGCAGATGCAGGTCACTTACTAATTGAACATGGCTGTTCACTGCACATGCCATCATTTCTCAGAGTGGTCATGGAAATTCCAGTGTTCTGAAACCCTATAGGAAGCGGGCTACCAAAACTACCATATGCTATGTCTTTTTAATGCTGTTATTTTCACTTCAGTGCTAACTTTGATTATTGCACTTGAAGCAATAACATACAGTACTGTATAAATCTGATCATCTACCTTTAAATGGTAACAACATCAAGGTTATTCAACAAAATAAACCATTAAAGTGTAGCGTATAATACTATACTGTATGCTCTGAGTCCACAGTTTGATCAACTGAAATTTTTTATGCAAACCAGTTCTGCTAACCCTGTTTCCTACCCACACAAATCATAAGGCATAAGGTGGGCAAACCTGGATTCATCAAGTGAAATAACTGTCTTAGGTCAATTTAAAGTACGTCACTTTATGCCATAGATACTCGATATGCCTATGTAAACAAGGCGAATCCCTGTTCTGACAGGGGACAACATGGAGATCTGCTGTTCCTAATGATCAGGAACAGAGATCTCTATGTTGTCCCAGTGAGCCCATCTCCTACACAGTTAGAACACACCCAAGGAACACAGTTAACCCCTTGATCGCCCCCTAGTGTTAACCCCTTCCCTGCCAGTGTCATTTATACATTGATCGGTGTATTTTTTTTTTAGCACTGATCACTGTAATAATGTGAGAAAGAAGTAGAAAATCTGCGCTTAGTAAAAAAAATTAAATTAAAAATCAGCAGCTGAACACTATAACCAGGATACTGGGCACAACGAAACAGAAAAAATAAAAGTGCAGCGCTTAACCTCTGAATATAAATATGACTAATTAAGAAAATGTATAAATTTTAGTAAAAAACCTAAATAATGGGGATCTAAATATTGTGAATCTAAATAATGTGAAAATCATTTGGTGAAAAATGCTTTCAAAAATCAATCATCAAATAAAAAACATTTGTCTATAACTCAGATGTCCAATAAATTTGAAAAACAAAAACCAAAAATCAAAAAGTCAACAGATGTATAATAGTGCAACACAGTGTAGAAGATATCCCATGTGAATGTACAACAAAAGTGTAGTCGATCTTGTTTGTTCAAACAAAAATAGTGCTTGACCACGTGGACCCTTCACCTCTGTAAATCAATAGTGAATGGAGGCTTACCAGATCACCGGTCGGTATGCGCAGATACGGACACATAAACGTTTCGATGCGGAAAGCCGGAAAACGACTCACTCCTTCGGATATCTCGTAATCACTGAATCAGCTCGGATCCTCTCGTAAGCCGGTCTGCGCGGATGCGAACACGTAGGAGTTTCGATACAGGAAGCCGGAAGACAACCCACTCCTTCGAATGCCTCGTAGTCACCCAATCAGCTCTGATCCTCTCATAAGCCACGAAACATCATATCACCAAAAAACAAAAATAAAAGTGCGCCAAATCGTGTAGTAAGGTTTGAACAAATTTATTCTTATTCAACCAAATGGTTTAAGCGCTAAAAAATGACTCCACCGAGTCGTACAAAGTAAACGTATCGTTAAAAATGAACAAATTGCTAGCAAAAAAATAAAAAATAAACGAATGCTAAAGCACAAAGGGTGAGCGTGGCTACCCGACGATCGTTTCGTCAAAAGTCTGACGTCATCAGGGGTACGCCCACACCATTGTGCTAAACCCTTTTATAGCCTACAGGTAAGGTAAGGAGCCCTGCCATAGGTAGAAACAAACGCCCTATAACGGGCTTAGTAAATTAACCACCGGTCGACTTACACATTCGAACGGGGTCGGAAACCCAAATTAATCCCATTAACAAAACGGATGTGTAACAATACAGGCCGATCGGGATAATTGAGTAACAATGTCTCCAATAATAGAGAAACCTTTTTAAAAAAATTAAGAATTAAAAATTGAAAAATTAATAAATGTATATAAAAATAAATATAAATGCCGCCATCTAATAAAAATAGAAGAATTTATATGTAAATATATAGGCGAGCCAATATAATGAAATTACATACCAGCATCAACTGCTGAACATTACCCATAGTCTATTTGCAAAATAGCCTAATAAAAAAATAAATGAAACATGAAAATTAAAAAATAAATAAAAAATAGACAAACCATGACACTTTTTTGCAATAATGAAATACAACTGACATTCCAAAAAATGTTTACAAAAAGTATATAAATAATGCCTGATTTCATATAGCTTGATCATCAAAGTACAGCCATTCTAGGTAACGAGTTTGCACTAATTAAACACAACCACTGGGACGGACCAAAGAGAGGGACATCAACCATTATTAATGAAACAGTTGATGTCCCACTCAACATTAAGTCCCCCAGGGATATGCGTACCCAATTTATGTATCCAGTTAGTTTCAGCTCTTGAGATAGTACGCTTAGCATTACTGCCACGCCAATGAGGTACATATTTCTCAATTGCTAAAAAAGTGGTACCCCTTGGGTCACGATTATGTTTCAAATCATAATGCTTGCTCACATTATGCTTATCGAAACCTTTGCAGATATTAGTTATGTGTTCACCCAGACGCACATGCAGCATACGAACTGTGCGTCCTACGTGGCTTGGAATATGTGGGACGCACAGTTCGTATGCTACATGTGCATCTGGGTGAGCACATAACTAATATCTGCAAAGGTTTCGATAAGCATAATGTGAGCAAGCATTATGATTTGAAACATAATCGTGACCCAAGGGGTACCACTTTTTTAGCAATTGAGAAATATGTACCTCATTGGCGTGGCAGTAATGCTAAGCGTACTATCTCAAGAGCTGAAACTAACTGGATACATAAATTGGGTACGCATATCCCTGGGGGACTTAATGTTGAGTGGGACATCAACTGTTTCATTAATAATGGTTGATGTCCCTCTCTTTGGTCCGTCCCAGTGGTTGTGTTTAATTAGTGCAAACTGGTTACCTAGAATGCCTGTACTTTGATGATCAAGCTATATGAAATCAGGCATTATTTATATACTTTTTGTAAACATTTTTTGGAATGTCAGTTGTATTTCATTATTGCAAAAAAGTGCCATGGTTTGTCTATTTTTTATTTATTTTTTAATTTTCATGTTTCATTTATTTTTTATTAGGCTATTTTGCAAATAGACTATGGGTAATGTTCGGCAGTTGATGCTGGTATGTAATTTCATTATATTGGCTCGCCTATATATTTACATATAAATTCTATTTTTTTTTTAGATGGCGGCATTTATATTTATTTTTATATACATTTATTCATTTTTCAATTTTTAATTCTTAATTTTTAAAAAAAGGTTTCTCTATTATTGGAGACATTGTTACTCAATTATCCCGATCGGCCTGTATTGTTACACATCCGTTTTGGTAATGGGATTAATTTGGGTTTCCGACCCCGTTCGAATGTGTAAGTCGACCGGTGGTTAATTTACTAAGCCCGTTATAGGGCGTTTGTTTCTACCTATGGCAGGGCTCCTTACCTTACCTGTAGGTTATAAAAGGGTTTAGCACAATGGTGTGGGCGTACCCCTGATGACGTCAGACTTTTGACGAAACGATCGTCGGGTAGCCACTGTCAGGAAAGGTTCCCTCCACTGGTAATATCAATCATTTGGCATGCAGTACTGCGATCCACCAGCAGGTGTCTCCTGCTGGAATTATGTAATCTTTGGTCCGCAGTACTGGTGTCCACCAGCGGAGGGATCCTGGCAGTGTGGAGCAGGTATTGCCTTCTACAGTCAGGCATCACATGACTGACAGCAGCCATTATAAATACCCGGCAGGTGCACACACACCTAGCCTTGGTATTGTTCCTTGTGCCCTGACCTGCTGCTGGTGATCCTGAACCTATTCCTATTCCTGTGCCCTGAACCTGTGACCCGTGGTTCTGATCCTGTTTCCCTGTCCTGGTCCCTACCCTGTCCCACCTGTTACCATTATCCCTGTCCTGCAGTCTGATCCGTCCATCCTCTCCCTGTCCTGTGTTCCTTACCGCATTTGCTGATCTCCCCGTGTATGACCTTGGCCTGGCTTGTGACTCTGATTCTGGACTGCCCTTGTTTATTTGCTGATCCTCTGTGTATGACCCTGGCCTGCCTACCGTTTACGGTCCTTGCATTTCCCATTTATTGTACATATCTGTCTGTTGTTGTTTGGGGTCTTTGTTGGTTGGTTTATTGCACTGTGTGGTTGTATTTATATTATTCACTTTCTTTAATAAATCATATTTCACTTATACACGTTTGGGTTTCCTCTGTTGCAGTCCACACAGTTCTGGTCTTATCTGATACGTGACAGAATACCAAGGCCATCCCTGACCAGAAGTGGCTACACAGAGGAACCATCTTGGTTCAGGTTGCTTACTGAAATGAATTTAGAAGTGATTCGTTATTATGCTTTGCTGGCGTCTGAGAGTGGTGACTATCTCCGCCAGACACTGAAAGGGTGGACCAGTGATCAGCTGTTGGAAACCATTCGTTTAGCTCACTCCTGGGTTGATCAGGGCTGTATGTTGTTTGGGGATGTTCAGCCGTTAACTCAAATCTGCACAGAGCTGGCCCTGCCCTGCATCCCAGGGGGCCAGGATGATTTTTCTCCCCCTTTCAGTATTATCAAGTCGCATCACTGGTATGGCTTCTGGAAGATGATTCCCCTTACTTTTTTGAGCATTACACAGCCTGTTCCCAACAGATGATAATAGAATGTGTTGATTCCGTACAATCCCTTGTTAGACAGGCAGTATGTAACCCGCAGTTTTTACAACCATTACTTTTAGCATGGTCTGGTATTTTGCAATCAGCCACAGCCAGCCCACAACAAACCATCTCTGCTACCAAACACCTGCCTGCCCAAGAGTCTCTTCCTCCATCACCTATGGCAACCTCAGTTTCAGCCCAATATACTCTACTCCCCACCAAATATCAATACCCTGTTTCTTCCTGCTGCACATATCCTGCCTTTAATCCAACTGCCTCTTTCCCGTGGCCCACTATCCCTCAAGATCTTCCCCCAGCCACTGTTACCTCTTCCCTGCCATATTCCAACCCTTCTCTCCAGTCTGCTTCATCCCCTACCTATAGATCTGCAGCTACCTACAGGCCTTCAGTAGCTAAATCTAAAAAGAGACGGAAGTTCTTTCCTACCCATTTGATCCTGCCAGTAACGCAACCTGCCTCCACATCAACCAACCTGCTCCAGTCTGCCTGCATGCCAGCTGAACCTGATCACCCACCTGATTCTGCCAATCATCTGCCTGCTATCCAGCCAGACGCCTTGCAGCCTGATGTCCCGGCCTTCCAGCCAGACGCCTTGCAGCCTGATGTCCCGGCCTTCCAGCCAGACGCCTTGCAGCCTGATGTCCCGGCCTTCCAGCCAGACGCCTTGCAGCCTGATGTCCCGGCCTTCCAGCCAGACGCCTTGCAGCCTGATGTCCCGGCCTTCCAGCCAGACGCCTTGCAGCCTGATGTCCCGGCCTTCCAGCCAGACGCCTTGCAGCCTGATGTCCCGGCCTTCCAGCCAGACGCCTTGCAGCCTGATGTCCCGGCCTTCCAGCCAGACGCCTTGCAGCCTGATGTCCCGGCCTTCCAGCCAGACGCCTTGCAGCCTGATGTCCCGGCCTTCCAGCCAGACGCCTTGCAGCCTGATGTCCCGGCCTTCCAGCCAGACGCCTTGCAGCCTGATGTCCCGGCCTTCCAGCCAGACGCCTTGCAGCCTGATGTCCCGGCCTTCCAGCCAGACGCCTTGCAGCCTGATGTCCCGGCCTTCCAGCCAGACGCCTTGCAGCCTGATGTCCCGGCCTTCCAGCCAGACGCCTTGCAGCCTGATGTCCCGGCCTTCCAGCCAGACGCCTTGCAGCCTGATGTCCCGGCCTTCCAGCCAGACGCCTTGCAGCCTGATGTCCCGGCCTTCCAGCCAGACGCCTTGCAGCCTGATGTCCCGGCCTTCCAGCCAGACGCCTTGCAGCCTGATGTCCCGGCCTTCCAGCCAGACGCCTTGCAGCCTGATGTCCCGGCCTTCCAGCCAGACGCCTTGCAGCCTGATGTCCCGGCCTTCCAGCCAGACGCCTTGCAGCCTGATGTCCCGGCCTTCCAGCCAGACGCCTTGCAGCCTGATGTCCCGACCTTCCAGCCAGACGCCTTGCAGCCTGATGTCCCGGCCTTCCAGCCAGACGCCTTGCAGCCTGATGTCCCGGCCTTCCAGCCAGACGCCTTGCAGCCTGATGTCCCGACCTTCCAGCCAGACGCCTTGCAGCCTGATGTCCCGGCCTTCCAGCCAGACGCCTTGCAGCCTGATGTCCCGGCCTTCCAGCCAGACGCCTTGCAGCCTAATGTCCCGGCCTTCCAGTCTGATGCCTTCCAGTCTGACGCCTTGCAGCCTGATGTCCCGGCCTTCCAGCCAGACGCCTTGCAGCCTGATGTCCCGGCCTTCCAGCCAGACGCCTTGCAGTCTGATGTCCCGGCCTTCCAGTCTGATGCCTTCCAGTCTGACGCCTTGCAGTCTGATGTCCCGGCCTTCCAGTCTGATGCCTTCCAGTCTGACGCCTTGCAGTCTGATGTCCCGGCCTTCCAGTCTGATGCCTTCCAGTCTGATGTCCCGGCCTTCCAGTCTGATGCCTTCCAGTCTGACGCCTTGCAGTCTGATGTCCCGGCCTTCCAGTCTGACGCCTTGCAGTCTGATGTCCCGGCCTTCCAATCTGACGCCTTGCAGTCTGATGCCCCGGCCTTGCAGTCTGATGCCTTCCAGTCTGATGTCCCGGCCTCGCGGTCTGATGTCCCGGCCTCGCGGTCTGATGTCCTGGCCTCGCAGTCTGATGCCTTCCAGTCTGATGTCCCGGCCTTGCGGTCTGATGTCCCGGCCTCGCAGTCCGATTCCTTCCAGTCTGATGTCCCGGCCTTGCAGTCCGATGCCTTCCAGTCTGATGTGCCTGCTGTCCAGCCTGATGTGCCTGACGTCCCAGTGCCTGCCTTCCAGCCTGACGTCCCAGTGCCCGCCTTCCAGCCTGATGTCCCGCTGCCCGCCTTCCAGCCTGACGTCCCGCTGCCCGCCTTCCAGCCTGACGTCCCGCTGCCCGCCTTCCAGCCTGATGTCCCGCTGCCCGCCTTCCAGCCTGACGTGCCGCTGCCCGCCTTCCAGCCTGACGTGCAGCTGCCCGCCTTCCAGCCTGACGTGCCGCTGCCCGCCTTCCAGCCTGACGTGCCGCTGCCCGCCTTCCAGCCTGACGTGCCGCTGCCCGCCTTCCAGCCCGTTGTGCCAGCTGCCCGGTCCGATGTGCTTCTGTCTGCTGCCCTGCTTGAAGTGCCCGTTACCCAACCTGATGTGACTTTGCTCATAGCCCAGCTTGACGCAATGGACTTTCCCCAGCAACTGCTAGTTGGAGCGTCCGGAGGTCGCTCCTTTGAGGGGGGGTACTGTCAGGAAAGGTTCCCTCCGCTGGTAATATCAATCATTTGGCATGCAGTACTGCGATCCACCAGCAGGTGTCTCTTGCTGGAATTATGTAATCTTTGGTCCGCAGTACTGGTGTCCACCAGCGGAGGGATCCTGGCAGTGTGGAGCAGGTATTGCCTTCTACAGTCAGGCATCACATGACTGACAGCAGCCATTATAAATACCCGGCAGGTGCACACACACCTAGCCTTGGTATTGTTCCTTGTGCCCTGACCTGCTGCTGGTGATCCTGAACCTATTCCTATTCCTGTGCCCTGAACCTGTGACCCGTGGTTCTGATCCTGTTTCCCTGTCCTGGTCCCTACCCTGTCCCACCTGTTACCATTATCCCTGTCCTGCAGTCTGATCCGTCCATCCTCTCCCTGTCCTGTGTTCCTTACCGCATTTGCTGATCTCCCCGTGTATGACCTTGGCCTGGCTTGTGACTCTGATTCTAGACTGCCCTTGTTTATCTGCTGATCTCCCTGTGTATGACCCTGGCCTGCCTACCGTTTACGGTCCTTGCATTTCCCGTTTATTGTACATATCTGTCTGTTGTTGTTTGGGGTCTTTGTTGGTTGGTTTATTGCCCTGTGTGGTTGTATTTATATTATTCACTTTCTTTAATAAATCATATTTCACTTATACACGTTTGGGTTTCCTCTGTTGCAGTCCACACAGTTCTGGTCTTATCTGATACGTGACAGCCACGCTCACCCTTTGTGCTTTAGCATTCGTTTATTTTTTATTTTTTGCTAGCAATTTGTTAATTTTTAACGATACGTTTACTTTGTACGACTCGGTGGAGTCATTTTTTAGCGCTTAAACCATTTGGTTGAATAAGAATAAATTTGTTCAAACCTTACTACACGATTTGGCGCACTTTTATTTTTGTTTTTTGGTAATATGATGTTTTCGTGGCTTATGAGAGGATCAGAGCTGATTGGGTGACTACGAGGCATTCGAAGGAGTGGGTTGTCTTCCGGCTTCCTGTATCGAAACTCCTACGTGTTCGCATCCGCGCAGACCGGCTTATGAGAGGATCCGAGCTGATTCGGTGATTTACGAGATATCCGAAGGAGTGGGTCGTTTTCCGGCTTTCCGCATCGAAACGTCTATGTGTCCGTATCTGCGCATACCGACCGGTGATCTGGTAAGCCTCCATTCACTATTGATTTACAGAGGTGAAGGGTCCACGTGGTCAAGCACTATTTTTGTTTGAACAAACAAGATCGACTACACTTTTGTTGTACATTCACATGGGATATCTTCTACACTGTGTTGCACTATGATACATCTGTTGGCTTTTTGATTTTTGGTTTTTGTTTTTCAAATTTATTGGACATCTGAGTTATAGACAAATGTTTTTTATTTGATGATTGATTTTTGAAAGCATTTTTCACCAAATGATTTTCACATTATTTAGATCCCCATTATTTAGGTTTTTTACTAAAATTTATACATTTTCTTAATTAGTCATATTTATATTCAGAGGTTAAGCGCTGCACTTTTATTTTTTCTATTTTTTCACTGTAATAATGTGACTGGTCCCAAAAAGTGTCACTTGGGGTCATATTTGTCCACCGCAATGTCGCAGTGCTGCTAAAAATCACAGATCGCCGCCGTTACCAGTAAAAACATTAAAAAATAAATAAAAGTCTATAAATCTAAACCCTATTTTGTAGACACTATAACTTTTGAGCAATCCAAGCAATATACGCTTATTGCGATTTTTTACCAAAAATTTGTAGAAGAATGCATATTGGTCTAAACTGATGAATAAATTAGTTTTTTTATATATTTTTTGGGATATGTTATATATATATTTTTTCAAATTGTCTGTCTTTTTTTGTTTATAGTGCTAAAAATAAAAACCACAGAGGTGATCAGATACCACCAAAAAAAAGCTCTATTTGTGGGGAAAAAAGGACATCAATTTTGTTTGGGTATAACGTCAGTTAAAGCAACGCAGTACCGTATCACAAAAAATGGTCTGGTTATTAATCCTGGGGCTGAAGTGGTCAAAGAAAAGGGAAAGTAAAACCTTGGGTTGTGAGCATAATTCCTTGTGGCAATGCATGTAATCCAAAGCACCTGTATATCAAAGCAAATTTTCCCATTGGAAATAATGGAAACTCAGATAATTCGTTCCACAAACATTTATTCATAAATCTTTCAGTTTATAGTCCATAAAAAGATTATAGCAATGTGATAGGTTTTGTAACCATAAAATGTCCATCCACAAACGGTAGCCTCCACAAGGGGATTAGAAGCAAAATCCAGCAGGAGCTACAGAGTATGAAAGAGAAGAGAGGCACCTCCAAGTGTAGCAATATGGTTACATTTAATGAAGGTACAACATTTAGCAACTCACATGGTTGAGGTTTAAAACAGGTACATATAAGTATGTAGGCATCCGGGGTAAAGATATCCACATAGACCATCCTCTGCACTGCCGGCTCTCACTGCTTTCAGTCTGCAATTGTGACCTGGAAGACTACCCTGCAGTAGAGCGATCTGGAAGCAAGGCTTGACACGCTCGCGGAGTGCAGCATGGAAGGGATGATGTCGATGGCGGTGTGGAGGACGTTCTATGTGGATAGCTTTACCCAGATGCCTGCATACTTAGATGTGCCTGCTTTAATCATCAACTGTGTAAGTTGATAAATTTTGTAACTTCATTAAATGTAACCATATTGCTACACTCGTAGCGTCTCTCTTCTTTTTTATGCTCAGTTGTGACATGACGCTACTTGTATATCAAGAAATCGTTTGTTCGTCAAGTAAAAATTTATTTAAAATGTTTTCTTCTCTTGCAAAATGCTCTCAAACCAAATTACTCTCAAACCAAGGTTTTACTGTATTAGAAAACCCTAATGTAAGTTTTAGAAAATGCTAAATGATTAAAGATCAGTTAGTGAGTTTAAAAAGGAGAAGTAAAGTTCCTGGCAGGCAAATATGCATCCTATACATGAATATAGATGGGATAATAGTAGTATGTTCTCTCATATGATAAGAGACAAGAGAATTAGGCATAAGAACAACACCTACCAACCTGTCATTAAAGTATAACTAAAGGAAAAACCTTTTCTTTAGTTTTGGATCACTGGATTGCTGTCTGTGCCCTCCCCCCTTTCCTTAACTACGCGCCATAGCAGAAAGAGGGCTACAGCGTGGTCGAGTTTTTCTGGGAGGGTGTCCATGGATGTCTTCCCAGAATCTTGCTCTTACGCGCCCCCTGGGGAGCGCTCCCGCAAACATCCATGACCGCCAAGTCCGGAAGACCCGGCACATCATGGATCATGGTAAACAGCCGCTGGTATCAGGCATTTACAACGTGATCGCTCTGTCAAATGATGGAGTGATCGCTTGTAAACAAACCGCCGTCATGCCGTGATGCCGGTTCCTCCCTCCCCTCTCTGTACCGATCGTACAGTGCGAGGGGAGAGGGGGAGAGATTGCAGCAGCGCTGTGGGCTGGACGTGTAGTGCCCACAGCGCTGCTGTGACAATGCTCTGCAGTACTCCGCCCATACTGTGAAATACTCTGCCCATACTCTGAAACACGGCGGCTCCGGCCACTCACAGCGCCGGAGCCACGATACCTGGAAGAAACGCAGAGGGAGCATGTCAGCTCCCTCGGCGTGGATCGGGCCAGATGTTGGGGCCTCGTTCTAAGGTAAGTATTTCATAATGAGCTAGTATGCAGTGCATACTAGCTCATTATGCCTTTTCCTTTGCAGGTGGGAAAAAAAAAACATTAGCGGGTATACAACCACTTTAAGGAGATTCAACTTCTCTAATTGTGCTGTTTAACAATGTCATTGAAAGTGAAAGTAAAAGAAAGTCCCAAAATTTTGGGTTGTCCCCAGAAAAGTAATAGAGGAGAAATATTCCAATAGGGACACATGTTCTGGTGACCTGGGGGTGTATTTCAGGGATTTCCTCTCACGTCCTGTTGCTTACGGGACAGAAAGGGAAGAGAAATCTCTGCAATGGCACATAGTTCTACTTAACCACTTCAGCCCCGGACCAATAACCCCTTCCCGCCGAGCGTACGCAGATATGCGTACTCGGCTTCCGGGGGGTATACCGGGATGATGCCCGCACCTGCAGGCATCATCCCGGTACCGTTTTCTTCAGCAGGCGATTGGCTTTCCAGCCATAACAACCGATGCGGCTAAAAGCCGCTCGGCTGTTATGCCGGAGGAGCGGGAGGGGACGCCCCCCCCTCCCGCCGCCTCTCGCCGCTGCTACCGGTGCTCCCGCTCGATCGGGAGCACCGATCAGGGATCCGACGCCTCCGGCTGCTGCGGAGGAACTGGAACGAAGCCGTAATCGGCTTCGTTCCAGTCTCCTCATTGTAAACACGGAAGCGACGTCATGACGTCACTTCCCGTTTACTCGGCTGCCAATGGCGCCGGTTTTAAAAAAATATTCGGTATTCAGAATCGCCGTTTTCGGCGATCTGAATACATTGAAGTGTGAAGGAGGGGTGGGGGGTCTTTTAGACCCCCGATCCCTCCATAAAGAGGACCTGTCACCACCTTTTACTGTCACAAGGGATGTTTACATTCCTTGTGACAGCAATAAAAGTGATCAATTTTTTTTTTTTTTTTTTAAAACAATTTAGTTATTTAAAAATAAATAAAATAAATAAAAAAAATAAAAAAATTTTTTTTAAAGCGCCCGCCGCGCCCGCGAGCTCGCGAAGCAAAGAAAACGCATACGGAAGTCGCGCCCGCGTATGTAAACGGTGTTCAAATCACACATGTGAGGTATCGCCGCGATCGTCAGAGTGAGAGCAATAATTCTAGCACTAGACCTCCTCTGTAACGCTAACCTGGTAACCGTAAACATTTTTTAAAGCGTCGCCTATTGAGATTTTTAGGTACCGTACTTTGTCGTCAATCTACAAGTGCGCGCAATTATAAAGTGTGACATGTTTGGTATCTATTTACTCGGCGTAACATTATCTTTCACATTACGCAAAAAAATTGGGCTAATTTTACTGTTTGGTTTTTTTTTTATTCATGAAAGTGTCCCTTTTCCCAAAAAGTTGCGTTTAAAACACCACTGCGCAAATACCGTGTGACATAAAATATTGCAACAATCACCGTTTTATTCTCTAGAGTCTCTGCTAAAAAAATATATATAATGTTTGGGGGTTCCACGTAATTTTCTAGCAAAAAATATGGATTTTAACTTGTAAACACCAAATTCCAAAAATAGGCTTAGTCATGAAAGGGTTAAACACCTTAAGGACCAGAGGTCTTTTTCCAATTTCGCACTGCGCTGTTTAACTGGTAATTGCGCGGTCATGCAATATTGCACCCAAACGAAATTTGCGTCCTTTTCTTCCCACAAATAGAGCTTTCTTTTGATGGTATTTGATTGCCTCTGCGATTTTTTTTTTTTGCGATATAAATGGAAAAAGAGCGAAAATTTTGAAAAAAAAAGATATTTTCTTCTTTTTGTTATAAGAAAAATCGAATAAACTAAATTTTAGTCATACATTGAGGGCAAAATTTATTCAGCCACATGTCTTTAGTAAAAAAACGTCAATAAGCGTATATTTTTTGGTTTGCGCAAAAGTTATAGCGTCTACAAACTAGAGTACATTTTCTGGAATTTACACAGCTTTTAATTTATGACTGCCGATCTCATTTCTTGAGGTGCTAAAATGGCAGGGCAGTACAAATCCCCCCCAAATGACCCCATTTTGGAAAGTAGACACCCCAAGGAAATTGCTGATGGGTATGTTGAGCCCATTGAATATTTTTTTTTTTTGTCCTAAGGGATTGAATAATGACAAAAAAAATGATATATCACTAAATGATATATTGCTCACACATGCCATAGTTATATGTGGAATTGCACCCCAAAATATATTCCGCTACTTCTCCCGAGTATGGGGATACCACATGTGTGGGACTTTTTGGGAGTCTAGTCGTGCACGGCACCCCGAAAACCAATCACCACCTTCAGGATTTCTAAGGGTGCAAATTTTTGATTTAACTCCTCACTACCTATCACAGTTTCGAAGGCCATAAAATGCCAAAATAGCACAAAACCCCCCAAAATGACCCCATTTTGGAAAGTAGACACCCCAAGCTATTTACTGAGAGGCATGTTGAGTCCATGGAATATTTTATATTTTGCCACAAGTTGCGGGAATATTACAAACTTTTTTTTTTTGCACAAAGTTGTCACTAAATGATATATTGCTCACACATGCTATGGGCATATGTGAAATGACACCCCAAAATACATTCTGCTGCTTCTCCTGAGTACGGGGATACCACATGTGTGGGACTTTTTGGGAGTCTAGTCGCGCACGGCACCCCGAAAACCAATCACCACCTTCAGGATTTCTAAGGGTGCAAATTTTTGATTTAACTCCTCACTACCTATCACAGTTTCGAAGGCCATAAAATGCCAAAATAGCACAAAACCCCCCCAAATGACCCCATTTTGGAAAGTAGACACCCCAAGCTATTTACTGAGAGGCATGTTGAGTCCATGTAATATTTTATATTTTGCCAAAAGTTGCGGGAAGATTACAAACTTTTTTTTTTTTTGCACAAAGTTGTCACTAAATGATATATTGCTCACACATGCTATGGGCAGAAGTCAAATTACACCCCAAAATAAATTCTGCTGCTTCTCCCGAGTACGGGGATACCACATGTGGGGGACTTTTTGGGAGCCTAGCCACGTACGGGACCCCGAAAACCAAGCACTGCCTTCCGGATTTAAATATAAAATGCTACCAAAAAACCTGTTAGCGATGGCAGGGATCAGGCCTGACTCTGCGATCGCTGCAGTTATGTGTTTAGTGTTTTGTAAGTGACAGTGATCGATCGATACTGCACTTGGGTGGGCTGGGCAGAGGGGCAAAACGCAGGTGCTAGCAGGTATCTGGGCTGATCCCGCTAACAATGCGTTTTTTTGGAACCCTAAACTGCTGGGGACGCTAGTATAGATCTGATCAGATCAGATATTGATCTGTTCAGATTCTATAGCACTACGGGAGGTGTATGCTTTGCGTGTGGGTGTTAGCGGTACTGGCACTAACCTAGCGCTGCCTGGGGCGACGCAGACCCTGACCCTAAAACCTAATTGATATCACCCGCCGGGTGATCAGGGGGTTAAACCTTTATTGGGTAATAAATGGTGGGTGCCCTGATGCTATAAAAAACAAACTAACCAGAGTCACCCGTAACACTTATACGGTGATCAGTGGTGAAAGGGTTAACTAGGGGCAATCAGGGGGTTCAAATTTTTATTAGGTAGTATATGGGGGTCCCTGGCGCTATATAAAAACCTGACGGGGAACCTAAATAACTAACTGGCTAACCAGCGTCACCAGTGACACTTATACTGTGATCGCTGGTGAAAGGGGGTGAAAGGGTTAACTAGCAGCAATCAGGGGGTTAAAACCATTATTGGGTAGTATATCGGGGTACCTAGCGCTATAAAAACCTGGCGGTGAACCTAAAAAAATAACTAGCTACCTAGCGACACTAGCGACACTGATGCAGCGATCAGAAAAATGATCGCTTAGTGACACTGGCAAAAGGGGGTGAAAGGGTTAACTAGCGGCAATCAGGGGGTTAAAACCATTATTGGGTAGTATATCGGGGTACCTAGCGCTATAAAAACCTGGCGGTGAACCTAAAAAAATAACTAGCTACCTAGTGACACATGCAGCGATCAGAAAAATGATCGCTTAGTGACAATGGCAAAAGGGGGTGAAAGGGTTAACTAGCGGCAATCAGGGGGTTAAAACCATTATTGGGTAGTATATCGGGGTACCTAGCGCTATAAAAACCTGGCGGTGAACCTAAAAAAATAACTAGCTACCTAGCGACACTAGCGACACTGATGCAGCGATCAGAAAAATGATCGCTTAGTGACACTGGCAAAAGGGGGTGAAAGGGTTAACTAGCGGCAATCAGGGGGTTAAAACCATTATTGGGTAGTATATCGGGGTACCTAGCGCTATAAAAACCTGGCGGTGAACCTAAAAAAATAACTAGCTACCTAGCGACACATGCAGCGATCAGAAAAATGATCGCTTAGTGACACTGGCAAAAGGGGGTGAAAGGGTTAACTAGCGGCAATCAGGGGGTTAAAAACATTATTGGGTAGTATATCGGGGTACCTAGCGATATAAAAACCTGGCGGTGAACCTAAAAAAATAACTAGCTACCTAGCGACACATGCAGCGATCAGAAAAATGATCGCTTAGTGACACTGGCAAAAGGGGGTGAAAGGGTTAACTCTAGGGGCAATCAGGGGGTTAAATCTTTATTGGGGGGTGATAGGGGGCTACCCTGGACCTAACACTAACTGTCCTGACAGTTTTTACTGTCACAACTGACACTGAATGCATTGATCAGTAAAGAAATGATCAATGCAATCAGTGACACTGACTGGGGGGGGGAGGGGGGGCGATCGGGGGGGGGTTTGTGTGCCTGTGTGTACCTACATGTCAGTGTAGTGTTGGTGCACACTTACTATTAGTCTTCTCCTCGTAGTCCGGTCAAAAAGACCGCCCCGAGGAGAATGACATCACTTCCTCCTTCCTGTGTAAACAATACACAGTGGGAGGAAGCTTCTCATTGGCCAGGAGCGATCCAGAGGGGGTGGCCGAAAACAAACGGCCATCCCCTCATCACGGAGCGCTCCTGAAGGGAACCGGACCGTCGTATCCAACGGGAGGGGGTCCGATCTGACCCCCCACCCGCTGGAAGGCAATCACGTACATCTACGTGATTGTGCCTGCCTGTGCCATTGTGCTGACGTACATTGGCAATACGGCGGTCCTGAAGTGGTTAAATTTGTACATTTGTAATTTGGAAACACCTGTGGTCCGTGCTGCAGAGAAAAGCTGTTTTTTGCCGGTGCATGGCTCTAATTGACTGTTTGATTCCTTTTGATGTTTTATTAGTCATCCACAGACAAATTTGGTAAATCTAATTAAGAGGGTAATTATAAATCTTCCACAGGTAAATCTGCTGTTTAGTTGTAATTTAAGACTAAATGTTTCGATTTTTGCTTAAGCCCAGAAGTGACTGGTTCTCTTTAAAGCCTGAAGATTCTTCTGATGGCAAACAACTGCAGTAAGTGTGGTATGAAAACACTAACTTTATACAGTGGGCATAGAAAAAAAATCACCTCCTTTGCATCATGAAATGAAGGCAGACACAGTTTTTGTTTCATCCAGCTGTATTTACAATTGCATCTTTTAACATCCAAGTGAAAGACATAACACCAACATGTTATAAAAAAAAAAAAAAACAATTCAAAAACAATTCAATTGCAAAAAGGATCACCCCACTTATGTCAGTATTATGTTGAACCACATTTTGCTTTAATTACAGCCTTTAGATTGTTTGGATATGTCTCTACTAACTTTTCACATCTAAACTTTGCAATACTTGCCTACTATTCTTCACAAATCTTCACAAATTTGATGGTGGCCATTTGTGGACTGCAGTCTTCAAGACATTCCACAGACTTTCAACTGGGTTTAAGTCTGGGCTCTGACTAGGCCATGCAAGGACATTCACCCTTTTGTCCTTCAACCACTGTGTGGTAATTTTTGCTGTGTGCTTTGGTTCATTGTCATTTTGGAAGGTAAACCTTCTTGCCACTGACAACTTTCTGGCAGATTTCACAGATTGTCCTCAAAAATTTGATGGTATTTTGCTCCATCCATTTTTCTTTTATCCTGCTCCAGTCCCTGCTGCAGATAAACACCCCATAACAGGACATTACCACCTTCATGCTTTACTGTACGAATGGTGTTATTTGGATGGTGAGCTGTATTGGATTTCAACCAGACATATCGTTTGGTGTTGAGGCCAAATAATTCAATTTTAGTCTCACCTGACCATAACACATAACAGAAATAAATAGGGTAAATCGGTAAATCTCATTAACAACCTCAATACTGGACAAACAGGCAATGAGAGGAGAGCTCTGACTAAAAGAAAGCACCACATCCCAGAAACTATAAACAAAGCAAGGAAGGACACTGGGGTTTTGAAACAAAACCCCGGGACTTTTAAGATGCTAAACTGTAAAGTTAATTAAGGTCACATAAGCAATATGCTCAAACTAAAAAAAATTTTTTATTTACAAACAATAAAAACAATAATATTATCAACATAATGAATACAGTTCACAATTTCACTAGAATGGTGAAACCATAAAACAATTGATTCCATAATATACCACTCTACATGTTTCGCTTGTTCAGCTTCTTCAGGAGTATTTACGGTATATGAATGAACTAGAAAATACATTAAAAAAATTGAATCAATAAATATGATTACATTCATGTATACAAAGACATATGGACAGTGTGTCAAGTAAATTTAATTATTAACACATAGAAAAATGATTACATCAACCACAAACAATACTACATAGAGAAATCTTTTTTGATATATTCATTAACAATTACTGTATAAAACCCACAAAATATGGGTCAAGAGAAGACTACATATGTAGTAAATCTGCAAGGAATCTTACCAAAAATTGCTGCTGGCTAATGTTAACCAATGTTCTGAACCAGCAAAAATGGTGGTCAGCAGATGGAATCCATGTAATGGAGGGCACGCTCACAAAGGTGGACCACAGGAGGGCTAATAAGATGGATACATAAATAGACCTAGTGTAGAAGATACCTCTGTGGCTATCTCCTGCCTGGCAGTGTCCAAGGCCCCAGGATCAGACAGCTTACCACTTGAATTCTACGCCACTTACTCTGAAATCCCTATCCCTAAACTTTATGACTTATACAAATTTATGTTTGATACAGGTACCCTACCCCCCTCTTTGAGAGAGGCCCAAATTGTAGTAATCCCCAAGCCTGGCAAGGACCCTAAATACCCAGAATCGTATAGACCTATCTCCCTGCTCCAAGTTGATATTAAGATATTAGCTAATATCCTAGCCTCCCACCTCAACCAGGTCATTCTGTCCCTAGTCCACCCAGATCAAACAGGCTTTATGCCAGGGAAAAATACAGCAATGAACATTCGTCATCTATTTATGAATATTCAGGGATCCCACGATTCCATCATGTCGAGGGTCATGGTGACTCTGGACGCTGCTAAGGCCTTCGACTCTGCGGAGTGGAACTACTTATGGGAGTGCCTTTCGAGATTTAGATTTGGCCCCAATTTTATTTGTTGGGTTCAACTCCTATACCAATCCCCCAAGGCCAGGGTGTTTGTGAATGGTTGATTATGGGACCAATTTCCCCTTGAGAGGGGGACCCGACAGGGCTGTCCCCTTTCCCCTATGTTGTATGCACTGGCTGTGGAGCCGTTGGCCATCATGATTCAGGCAGATGCTAATATCCCCGGCCTTAAGATTGGTAACCTGGATGAGAAGATTGGGATGTATGCCGATGATACCCTTCTGTACCTGGCAGACTCGGGTCCCTCCCTGTGCGCTGCCCTTCATTCTATAGAATGTATCGGTGGCCATTCGGGTTTGCGTATTAACTGGTCCAAATCTCAGATCCTTCCCATTGACCATTTCCACCCTCCGTTCACGTCTCCACCTCTGAGCCTCCCAAGGGTCTCCTCGATTAAGTACCTGGGGGTGCAGGTGACCAGATCGCTCACAGACTACACACTCCTTAACATTGAACTGCTATGTACCCTGATCAAGACTAAGACATAGAATTGGGCCAGACTATCACTGGGGGTTATGGGACGCATTAATTTGGTTAAAATGATACTTTTACCAAAGATACTCTATCTCGTGTGGCATGCCCCCCTATATATACCACAACATTTTTTCAAAACAATTGAGTCTGTTCTTAACTCATTTATATGGGGGCACAGCAGAAATAAATTATCCTGGAAGCTCCTGAAAAACCCGGTGACGCTGGGAGGAGCTGCTCTTCCAGACTTTCAGGAGTACTACCTTGCCTCCCAATTATCCCATTTTTATTATTTTGACAAAAGCGAACTACTACGATATCAGGCACTAATCTGTGGGCATCCTGACAATCCAGCCCACACCCCCCTTCAGGCAGTCCTCAGGGCCCCCTTGACGGGTTGCTCCCCCCGCCATAACGCAGACATGCTGACACATCACCGGAGGGTGTGGGGGGTGGCACTGAAAAAACTTGGGATCCCACGGGTCCACTCCCACACGCCTCTCTGGTTCAACATGCACCTACCTGAACTGCTGTCCATTCCAGATCCTGCAGTGTGGATACGCCACGGGATCTTATATATTTACCAGGTCATGACTAATATTAGAATAAAAACGTTTCAAATGCTCAAGGATGAATTTTCCCTCCCTAACTGTCTCCTTTTTAGATACCTGCAGCTCCGCCATGCCATACAAACCCAATTTATTAGCTCTAACCCATCCTTGGCAGTCCCCTCTATAGTAGATACAGTTACGGGTACTGAGCCAGCTAAATTAATCTCCACCTTGTACTCCACTATCCATCTCCCTGGTGTCACGGCCTTGGCCTATGCTGCTAAGACCAGATGGGAGGTGGACATTGGGCTTTTTGCAGATGGGGATTGGGATGACATTCTGGGGGATGTGAAATATGTATCCCCCCAGCTGTCAGATCGCCTCACACAGCTGTATATCATACACAGGACATATCTAACTCCCCAGAAGATAGGACGTTTCAAGCCCATGTACAATCCGGGATGCCGTCAATGTGGTCATACCCCGGGCTCCCTTTATAACCTTCTATGGACCTGTCCAACTATTCAAGCATACTGGATGCAAGTGATACGATTCCTGCATTACCAGATGGGTTCACCTGCTATCCTAGACCCCAAAATGTGCCTGCTCAGTCTGATGCCTAGCTTAGAAGCTGATAAATCTCTTCGCACCTTTTTGCATGAGACCCTATTCCTGGCAAGGAAAGCGGTGGCTCGAAGGTGGATGCAGGCCCTGCCCACCACAATCCAGTGTTGGAAAAAAGAGGTAAATGATACTCTTCCATATAAGAAGCTGATTTATGTGCATAGGGGGTGTTCACCTAAATACGAAAAGGTCTGGGGTAGATGGTTGGCAGATGGTGAAACGTGTACTTGATATACTCGTCCTTCATCTTCCCCTTTCCCTCCCTTTTTTTTTCTCTTCTCCCCTCCCTCTCTGTCTCTCCCCCTTTCCTTTGTCTCTTTTTATACATACATATATACTATGTGATGGCTCTACCTCTTGTGGGTAGTTTGCTTTATGCTACATGGTTACTGTAATATTGCTATTGTTTTGGCCATGTTGGCCTCTGTTAATTTATGTACCAAGCATTCGTACTTCAATAAAGTTGGCTTTTTCAATAAAAAAATAAAAATAGACCTAGTGAAGGAAAAATAGTGGATAAAAACCAACTAACAACGGAACCAAATAAAAATTAATAGAGTATAACTGAGGCATACAATTACCTCAAATTCCATGAATAGCATGAATTGAATCAGAAAAATCAAACTCATGAGGATATAAAATCCTCAGATTTGTACCGATAACGGCATCATAGATATCCACCATAACAAATTGTAGATGAAAATCTAATAAGGAAAAAAAAAAAAAACACATTAAAAAAAACACAACAACATGAAAATATATTCCTAGTCAAATGTTGATCAAAGGGAAGAGGTGTAGTCCACTACATACCTTTAAATCAGAATAAAGTCCACTTGATACCAAAGAGCTGCTGGAGTACAAAAGTTCCATCCAACAGAATAGCTAGAATAGTCAGACCAGCCAGAAAGCAAGCAGCAAATGAGCCGCACTTATATAGCTCTCCCAGTCAGGTGGTGTCTGACATCACCACCATAACTGTGGGTGCAAGAAAGGGCGGAAGAACACTGCATGACCACCCCACTTCCTGTGGCCAAGTCCCACAGGAAATGACGCTGTTACAGGGTCAATCAAAACAGGAAGTGACTCATCAAAGGTCAGAGGAATAAAACACAAGTTCTCAACACCAGAAGCGCCATATTGGGTATTGGAAAAGGCCCATCCCAAGCTACCGGTATTTGGCACTTAAAGGCAATAAAAATAGTCCAAAGAAACAAAAAACTATAGATAAACAGCAGGGGTGGAAATAGCGCATAGACCTCAGCCCTAAACATAAGGGCTCATGATGGAACGTGACACCTGATTTAATGCTCCAATCCCCATGAGCCCCAGGCGTCCATGTGCACATTACCACCTGCATGCTTTACTGTACGAATGGTGTTATTTGGATGGTGAGCTGTATTGGATTTCAACCAGAAATATAGTTTGGTGTTGAGGCCAAATAATTCAATTTTAGTCTCACCTGACCATAACACCTTTTTCCATGTGGCTTCAGAACCTTCAAGGTGCATTTAAGGTAAGACGAGACTAAAAGAGAAAGAGCTGGGTCACATAACAGCTGCAGGGCCGATTCTGGGAGGGTGCATGGGGTGCACCGTGCCCCAGCGCTGTAATTTGTCTGCAGAAGAGGGGCACCGAAGCTGACTGCACTGGTTGCTCACTTCACTTGCCAGAATCGCCGGCCTCCCGGCTGGCATCTGGCTAGCAGCCAGTGACGTCAGTCAGGGAGGCCGCAGCCGCCCCAGTATTCTTTGTGCACCGCCTCTGCGGCTAGTGAACAAGCTTCCCCCACCTCTGCCATCTTCAGACAGCGTGGCTCAGAGGGAGTGGAGCAGGAGCGGACTCAGAGTGTGTCTCATGATCTTAAGTACTCCTCCTGAAGAGAGAGATCAAAGCTGCTCAGCTGCAGCTGCCTGCGTTGCTGTGAATCACAGTGAGTGACTTCCTGTCCCTGCACTGCACCAGCGCCCAGGCCAGTCAAGGAACTTGGAAGTAAGTAAGTAAGTTGTGCCCATTTTTTGGATAGAGTAAGGGAGGGTTATAACCCCCGTCAATTTTTATTTTTATGATGTCTGTGTCCCATTAGGGAGATTTCCCTTCACTTCCTGTCCCACAGCAAAACTGGAAGTAAGAGGAAATCCCTCCAAAATGAGGAAATCCCAATTTGTCACCAGAACTAGTATCCCCATTGGAAGAATTACCCTCTATTAGTGTTCTGATATCAACCCAACATGTGGGATTTTCTTTTACTTTCACTTTCAATGATACTGGTAAACAAGAGAAATAAATAGGGTAAATCTCATTAACAACCTCAATACTGGACACTTTTACCTCCTTCTTGCCCAGGCCAATTTTCAACTTTCAGTGCTCTCACACTTTGAATGACAACTACTCAGGCATGTAACACTACCCAAATAAAATTGTTATCATTTTTTTGAGTCAAATAGAGCTTTCTTCTAGTGGTACTTAATCACCATTGGGTTTTTTACTTTTTGCTACATAAAAGAAAAAAAGAACAAAAAGTTTGAAAGAAATGCGTTTTTCTTTGTTTCTCCTACATTTTTCAAACAAAGAATCATTCTTCATAAATTTAGGGCAAAACGTATTGTGCTACGTTTCTAAAAATAACCCAACTCAGTGTATATTATTTCGTTTGTGGGAAAGTTATAGAGTCTACAAACTATGGTACATACAGTATACATTATATGAAAAGTTCTGACAGCCTATTTCATTTCCTGAGGCCCTAACATGACAAGACAACACAAATACCCCCCAAATTACCTCTTTTTAGAACGTAGATATCCTGAGGGATTTAGTTAGAGGCATGGTGAGTTTTTTGACAATGTCATTTTTTCCCACAATTCTTTGCAAAATAAAAAAAATGAAATAAGATTAGTTCTTTCCATAAAATTGTCATTTTAACAACTTATTTCTCACACACAGCATAGGCATGCTTCCAATTACTCCCCAAAACACATTCTGTCACTTCTCCCAAGTAAGAGTATACCTATCAGAAACCATTAATCAGACTGAGACAGAAGTACAGTTAAATCACACTTGTGAGTTTTGTGTTGGGTAGGATGCTTTAAATAGATTAGCAGAGCCCTGAATCATTCAACAAACAGAGTTGAAAGTCTCTACCTATGAGGAGAGGAGGTGTGTGCCTTTCCTCCAATCAGCTGTCTTGGCTGTATGCCCAGGCTTCACTGCAGTGCTGACCAGGAAGAGAAAATCTCTTAACATGATGCGCTCTTTTTAAAAAGTATATAAAGATGAAGACAGCAGATATACATGTAAAACTTATGTAGGGAGATTTGTTTTATCTCTGTATCATCTGAGGCTGTTCACTTCATTGGCTATATTGTGAAGGTTTACATCCACTTTAAATTACAATTTTCCAACTACCTATCAGATTTTCGGAGACCCTGGAGCACCCAGACAATGGAAACACCCACAAAATTGCCACATTTTCGAAAGCAAACATCCTAATGTATTTTCTATGACGCATAATGAGTCGTTTGAATAAGTAATTTTTTGCCACAAGCTTTTGGGAAATGTGAAAATGTATATTTCTAACAAACAGATGTTGGTGGTCCCCTAGAACACCAACAGATGTTTAAGATATACTAGGGACACTGACAGATGTTGAAGGTCCAATAGGGACACTGACAGATGTTGCTGTTGCAATGGGTCCCTATTGCAGATGTTGATGGGATACTGGTACACTGTGACAAATGTTATTGCTACACTGGTACACTATGACAGTTTTTGGTGGTACACTGGTACACTATGACAGATGTTTTTGTGCACTGGTACATTATGACCGATGTTGCTGGCCCACTGGGGACACTGACAGATGTTGATGTCCACTAGGGACACGGACAGATGTAGATGGTCTACTAGAGGCACCGACAGATGTTGATGTCGCAATGGGACACTAACAGATGCTGATATTGCACTGGTACACTGAAAGATGTTTTTGTGCACTGGTACACTGTGACAGATGTTTTTGAACACTAGTACACTGTGACAGTGTTGATGGTCCACTGGGGACACTGTGAGATGTTGATATTTCACTAGGGACACTGACAGATGTTGAAGGTCCAATAGGGACACTGATGTTGCAATGGAAGACTATTGCAGATGTTGATGGGACACTGGTATTCTATGACCGATGTTGATGGGACACTGGTACACTGTGACAGATTTTGGTGGGACACTGGTACACTATGACAGATGTTTGTGTGCACTAGTACACTATGACAGATGTTGATGGTCCACTGGGGACACCGACAAATGTTGACTGTCCTCTAGAGGCACCGATAGATGTTGATGTTGCACCTGAACACTGACAGATGTTGTCGTTGCACTGGTACACTGTCACAGATGTTGTTGTGCACTGGTACGTTGTGCAATGGGACACTAGTGCAGATGTTCATGTGCACTGGTACACTGTGGTAGATGTCAATGGGACACTGGTACACTATGACAGATGTTGATGGGACACTGGTACAGATGTTGATGTGCAGACAGATGGTGCTTGGTGCACTAATGTGGGATGGCTGCACTGTGTGTGATGTGCAGTGATCCTGCTCTCACCATCCCCACTGAGCTGTCAAAAGTGAAGTCAAAACAGAGGCACATGCCCCTGTTTACATTGTGTGATGGCTGTGATTGGATACAGCAATCACATTATCAGGAGGGCCAATCAGAGCATCCATGCCAAATCTGTAATGCACTGTGTTTAAGGAACACAACCATCACATGATTGTGCCTCTGCATGGCCCTGAGGCCATGTGCAAGCACAGTGTCTGAGAGGATGTATGGGAACGTCTATGCAGAACCGCGCTTGTCCCACCTGGCCGTTTATGTACAGTGGTCGGGTAGGAAGCGGTTAATGGAGGCCCAGAACAGGTGTTCTAGTACTTCTCCACTCTATCCAAAATGAAAAAAAAAAAAGAAGTTTTGCCTTTAGTTACACTATAAATGGCAAAACAGCCAAAGAAGCTTGTTGATTGTATTAATATGATATTTGTAAAGATAATTCAGAAGAGTTAGTGCTCATTTACCATCAATACATTTGTGTTCACCAGTTTCAGGGAAGTTCAACACAACATTTCAATTCTATTCTTACATTCTATGATGTTACATTTGACCAAGGTTCTTCTACTATTCAGGTTGAGTTTACAACTCATCCCTAATTACTATATCTCTTTGTTGCTAGAAACTTCTAAACAAGTTATACAATATGTGTAATGTTCAATAGCAACTTCAGGCAACACATATAATCAATCTGTAAACAGCTAATTCTGTTCAGAAACCTCATTGTTTTTGTTGTGCAACATTGAATAATAACAATAAAATAAACATTCTCCAGTAAACTATTAAAATTCTTACCTCCAACACTTGCAGTTTACAACTTCAATGCTGTTGGCTCCTGCTGTTTCAGTGCTTCTTCCCTGAACTTCTGGTTTTCACAGGAAAGAATTACAGTGGGCAGTCCAGTCTTCATTCAGTCTGTTACTTGAAGAGGGAGAAGGAGTAGGGAGGAGAAGGAGAGTGCCTTGCCATCCTAGGCTATGGAGCTGTGTGTTTCCATTGTTGCGCACATTGTAGGGAAACACAACTCTAGCCTCTGCTTGGGGTTGGCTCCATAGGATTCTACAAGAGACAGGAGCCAGGCTGAAACGGGAAACCTGAAGCAGTGATTGTGACACCAGTTTAAACAGAAACATGGGCAAGGAATAAAAGACAAAGAAGTTGCATACTCAGTAAGTGATTCAATCTATAGCGTAAAGTGGTTAAAAATACTGAGGACTTAATATATGTATGTCTGTATAGTTATCCTTAAGGGAAAGCTAGGGCCTTCCATTAAAAAAATCCATATGCTTAAAAAAAAAAAATATATATATATATATATATATATATATATATATATATATATATATATATATATATATATATATATATATATAAAAGCTGTTAATATATATATATATATATATATATATATATATATATATACAGTATTTATACAGTTGTTGAGGGCATGTGGCCTGGTACGGTTCGGGGGGGGCACTCTCTTGTCCCCCCATTTTCCTGCGGCCTGCCAGGTTGAATGTTCGGATAAGGGTCTGTTATGGATTTACTTTACTATGTTACTTTACAAGTAGACTAAGGGGACCCCCCAGGTACAATTTTTAAAGGAATATTTCACTTTTATTGTTTCACAATAAGCATTATTAAAATCACCGCTCCTGAAAAATCAGGGGTTTTATAGCAATAACTCTCATATAAGGCTTAAAATTGAACACTTTTCATTTTTCACATTCGGGTCCTATATGTCAGGAACCATGAAACAGAGAGAGACAGAAGTACAATCAAATAACACTTGTTTATTAATAAAAATAAAAAGGTAAATAGAAAAAAGCGTAGTCAAGCATAGCCAGAGTCCAGTAGCCAGATCGGGTAGTCAGCCAGTTCAAAGTTCATAAACCAGATCAGGTAATCAGACAGTCCAGACGTCAGGGATCCAAGGAGAGCAACTGCAAGCAGGATAGAAGCCAGGAGGGATGTCAGCAAGCCAGTCTTGAAACAAACAGCAGGAGATGGTTCCTAGTGATGTGATCAACGTGAAGGTAAAGGAAAGAGTGAGCTGGAAGTCTTTAATTAGGCAGGTCAGACGAGCATCATTGGGAACAGCTGTTAACTGTGAAAAGAGAAGAGAGCTGGCAATTAGCCGACAGCTGAGCGGCCAGCCCAGAAGAGGAAGGGCTAAGTCAGCCCTGACAGTACCCCCCCTCAATGACCCCTCTCCCTCGGAGGGCCACCGGGCTTGAGGGGAAACCATCTATAGAACTCGCGGAGGAGGACAGGGGCATGTACGTCAGAGGATGAAACCCAGGAGCGTTCCTCCGGACCGTACCCCTTCCAATGCACCAGGTACTGTATGCGCCCACGGAACCTACGGGAGTCAACAATGGATTGTACCTCATACTCCTCATGGTTCTCAACCTGAATAGGGTGAGGACGTGGCACTGAGGTGGTAAATCGGTTGCAGATGAACGGTTTCAATAAGGAGACATGAAACACATTTGAGATGCGCATACTAGGAGGAAGGTCCAATGTGTAAGCTACTGGGTTAATCCTGCGAAGGATATGAAAAGGCCCAATAAACCAAGGTGAAAATTTCAGTGAGGGAACACGAAGCCAGAGGTTGCGAGATGACAGCCAGACCCTGTCCCCAATCTGGTAAGAAGACGCAGGCAGGCGTCTGCGGTCAGCATGGAGTCTGTACCTATCATTAGCATGACGCAAAGCCTCCTGGACTTGTACCCAAGTGGAACGAAGACCACGGAGATGCTCCTTTAACGCAGGAATACACAAGTCAGGCAACATGGAAGGTTGGAAACCATAATTCGCCATAAATGGAGACAATCGGGAGGCAGAATTCAAGGCACTGTTGTGAGCAAACTCTGCCCAAGGTAATAGGTCAGACCAGTTGTTATGATGGTCAGAAATATAGCAACGTAGGAATTGCTCCAAGGACTGATTGGCTCATTCTGTGGCCCCATTAGACTGCAGGTGATACGCAGAAGAGAACGCAAGCTGGATTCCCAACTGTACACAAAAGGCTTGCCAGAACCGGGAGACAAACTGACTGCCCCTATCCGAGACAATCACCTTGGGTAGCCCATGTAAGCAAAAGATCTCCTGAGCAAAAATGGAAGCCAGTTCCTTAGAGGTGGGCAACTTCTTAAGTGGAATACAATGACACATCTTTGAGAACCGGTCAACCACCATAAGGATAACAGTGTTGCCCTGGGAGTTGGGCAATTCCACAATGAAATCCATAGACAGGTGAGCCCAGGGCCTCTCTCCATTGGGTATGGGTTGTAGGAGGCCCACTGGAAGGTGCCGTGGAGTCTTACTCTGAGCACACATGGGACAGGCAGCTGCGAAGACAGTAACATCAGCCCATAGACTAGGCCACCAGAATTGTTGGGAGATGGCCCAAATGAGTTGATTCTTCCCAGGATGGCCAGCTGCCTTGGGAGAATGGTAAGTCTGGAGCACTGCACTACGGAGACTCTCTGGGACAAAGCAGCAGTCACAAGGTTTATCAGGAGGAGCATGGACCTGAGCAGCAAGAATTTTGTCATCCAAAGGAGAAGTAAGACTGGTGCGAACCGTAGCCAAGATACGATCAGGAGGAATCATAGGAACCAGAACCGACTCCGACTTGGAAGTGGAGGAAAATTGTCGTGACAAGGCATCAGCCCTTACATTCTTAGTAAGAATGAGACAATGTAATTAAAGCTCGACAAGAAAAGAGCCCATCGCACCCTTCTGGGAGAGAGTCGCTTAGCCTCAGACAAGAATGTAAGATTCTTATGGTCAGTAAGAATAAGAACGGGCACAGTGGTACCTTCAAGGAGATATCTCCATTCATTCAGGGCTAAAATGATCACCAACAGCTCTCTGTCACCAATCTCATAATTGCATTCAGCAGGTGACAATTTCTTGGAAAAGTAACCACACGGATGCATAGCGCTCTCAGAGTTAGGACATTGAGACAGAAGGGCGCCAACTCCAGTTTCAGAAGCATCAACTTCTAGGATAAAAGGCAACGTAGGATCAGGATGTGCCAACACAGGAGCAGAAACAAAGGCAGCCTTGAGAGTCTCAAAGGCCTTAATGGACTTAGGAGACCAACTCTGTGGGTTACCATCCTTTCTGGTCATATCAGTCAGAGGCTTGACCAGAGACGAGAAGTTACGAATAAACTTCCGATAGTAGTTGGTAAAGCCCAGGAAACGCTGCAGAGGACGTAAACCCACGGGTCGAGGCCACTGTAGGACTGCCGACAGTTTCTCTGTGTCCATCGAAAAACCAACAGTGGAAATGACATAGCCCAGGAATGTAACCTGCTCACGATGGAACTCACACTTCTCCAGTTTACAATAGAGATTGTTCTGCCTTAGTTTCTGAAGTGCACGACAGACATCTGTGTGGTGGCTCTCCAGGGACTTGGAAAATATGAGGATATCATCGAGATAAACCACCACACACAATTGCAACAAATCTCGGAGGACATCGTTAATAAATTCCTGGAAAACTGCCGGGGCGTTACAAAGGCCAAAAGGCATTACCAGGTATTCATAATGGCCTGTTCTGGTATTAAACGCAGTTTTCCACTCGTCGCCCTCCTTAATGCGCACGAGATTGTATGCCCCTCTCAGGTCAAGGTTTGTGAAAACCATTGCTCCCTTGAGGTGGTCAAATAATTCTGTAATCAATGTAATCGGGTAGGCATTCTTAATCGTGACATGATTGAGACCCCTATAATCTATACAAGGTCTCAGTTCACCGCTCTTCTTTTTCACAAAGAAGAAACCAGCACCAGCAGGAGATGAGGACTTGTGGAGTAAACCTCGAGAAAGTGCGTCAGCAACATACTCCTCCATGGCCTTATCCTCCAAGACCGACAAAGGGTAAACCCGGCCACGAGGAGGTATGGCACCAGGTTGAAGGTCAACTGCGCAATCATAAGGCAGATGTTGAGGCAAACTACCGGCTTGACCTTTATCAAAGACATCGCCAAAATCATGGTACTCCTCCGGCAGGGAGGGGAGTGAAGCTGTGCACAGGACCTTGGATACCTTCAGGAAGCATGTCTCACTGCATTGTGGTGACCAAGAGAGAACCCCAGCACGGAGCCAATCAAAAGAGGGGTTGTGCCTCTGTAACCAAGGATAACCAATAACCAGCGGAAATCTGGGTGAGGAAATATCTTGGTATTGGATTATCTCATGGTGAAGAGCCCCTACGGCCATGGACAATGGAACCGTTTCATGAGTCACATGGGCAGGCTGTAAAGGTCTCCCGTCAAGAGCCTCAATGGCAAGTGGAGTGTTAAGCAGCTGCAGCGGAATCGAGTGCTGCGAAACAAATGCAGCATCAATGAACAGGCCTGCAGCCCCAGAGTCGATTAGCGCCTGTATCTCGATGGACGACTCAGCCCAAGAAAGAGTGACCAAAACCAGGGGCTTATCCTTCTGGATAACTGGGGACGAAACAATGCCACCTAAGGTCTGTCCATGACAGGACCTCAAGGTTCGGGTGTTCCCTGGACAGGTAGGACAAGACTTCAAAAAGTGACCTGCCTGGCCACAATAAAGGCACAATCTCTCCCTCCTCCTAAAGGCTCTCTCATCCGCAGAGAGACGCGTGAAGCCCAGGTGCATGGGTTCATCTTCACTGACCAACTCGGTACCAGGAGGCATGGGAGGTGAGGGAGGAATGGGTGGGACTACAAAGCTCGGAGGCAAATGTACAGGAGGCTTCCGCAAGCGCTCCTTAAGAGAAAGTCTTTCTCTGAGTCTGGAGTCAATGAGGATGGCAAACGAGATCAAGCTCTCCAACTCAGTGGGTATATCTCGGGCTGCTATCTCATCCTTGATGGAATCTGAGAGACCATGAGAAAAAGCAGCCACGAGGGCCTCATTGTTCCAAGCAACCTCTGCTGCCAGAGTATGGAATTCAATGGCGTAGTCGGCAACAGTTCTCGTACTCTGATGGACATGAGGCACTTGGCAGCAGAAGCGGAGCGTGCGAGAACGTCAAAAACGCTTTTAAAGGAGGCCACAAACTGAGGGTAATTTAAGACAACAGGTTTTTGCGTCTCCCATAGAGGGTTAGCCCAGGCCAAGGCTCTCTCAGAAAGCAAAGATATCACAAAACCTACTTTGCTTCTGTCGGTGGAAAACGCCTGGGGCAGCATTTTGAAGTATATCTCAACCTGATTGAGAAACCCTCTGCATTGAACTGGATCGCCCCCAAATCGCTGGGGAAGCGGAGCAGAACCAGACATACCTCTTATAGAGGTAATACTCGAGGCGGGTGCCTGCACAGAGACTGGCGCAGCAGCAGGGACGGCCTGTGACTCAAGTTGTACCGGAGCAGCCACCGTGGGGGATTCCAGGTGAGCCGTGCGATTCGGGAGCGTTTGTAATGCCAAGGCAAACTGATCTATGCGGTGATCTTGCTCATCCAATCTGGAAAAAATATTAGCAACAAGTGGATTGACTGTATCTTCTGAATTCATGGCCTTCGCATACTGTCAGGAACCATGAAACAGACAGAGACAGAAGTACAATCAAATCACACTTGTTTATTAATAAAAATAAAAAGGTAAATAGAAAAAAGCGTAGTCAAGCATAGCCAGAGTCCAGTAGCCAGATTGGGTAGTCAGCCAGTCCAAAGTTCATAAACCAGACTGGGTAATCAGCCAGTCCAGACGTCAGGGATCCAAGGAGAGCAACTGCAAACAGGATAGAAGCCAGGAGGGATGTCAGCAAGCCAGTCTTGAAACAAACAGCAGGAGATGGTTCCTAGTGATGTGACCAACGCGAAGGCAAAGGAAAGAGTGAGCTGGAAGGCTTTAAATAGGCAGGTCAGACAAGCATCATCAGGAACAGCTGGTAACTGTGGAAAGAGAAGAGAGCTGGCAATTAGTCAACAACTGAGCGGCCAGCCCAGAGGAGGGCTAAGCCAGCCCTGACACTATACACTTTAACGGTGTTCACATATTCACACACATTTTTTGTCTGTTCGCGTGTTCTGGTGCGAACCGAACTGGTGGGGTGTTCGGCTCATCCCTGATACTGTATACTGTAGCACTTAAAGAGTATGTAAACCCAACATTTAATTTTCCTGATATGTGCCTGCTGTACCATGTACTTGTATGAAAAGGTGTCCTGTTCTCTTTGTATCGATTTCTTTGCATGAAAACCCTGGTGATCCTGCCATTCCCTCTGCTTTCTTATTAAAGACTGACCACACTAAGCAAGAAAACACAGTGTGGTCAGTTCTCTATCTATGCTGGGAACTCAGCCTACTCTCCTGCAATTATTAGACTGGTCCTGACAAAAACAGTCTTGCACTGGGGAGATCAGTGTTCTGCTGTTTCTCCTCTCTGGCTCTTATGCAGTTAAGAACCAAGGGAATGCGATCACTTATAAAAATAGGGAAAAAAAGTATTTATATCATTTTTTTATATCTACACACAAATGTTTTTGCTTTTAATTTCTATTTGAAACTGAATAATTTGTGATTTGTTTTACAAGGTGAGGGTTTAAAATCACTTTTTTTTGTTGAAAATTCTTTTTATTGCAGTATTTCAATTAAGGTACAGAATACAGCCTATTGGGCATACCCAGGCTCAAACGGACAAACAGCAGACATAATTAAAACAACCCAGTTTGAAACACACGTTTTTCCAGTTAAACTTCAGAGCCTAGCTCACTATGAAGATAGATCCTCTTTCAGACCTTAGTTACCCAAGATTTCCAAGATTTCTGACTAGTGTAGAAAGAATTTAATGTTTCGTTAACTAGGAATGGTTGACTTATTGTACGGATATTTACTAGTAATCTAAAGAGTCTACATTTGTAGATGGGGATTCCACCCATATGCCCCACATTTTGTGAAATTTCTTAGCACATTCTCTAGACAAGTAAGTATCCTTATACAACGGGATGGCAGAATTAATTAACCATTTACAAAGATTGATGGATGGTGCAGCAGAAGATTCCCACCAGAGAGCAATGGCCTTGCGTGCATAATAGACTGATAATCCCAGGAGGGTTTGGACTGCTTGACTATGAGCCAGATGGCCTACAAGACCCATCAGGCACATCTCCACCATCAGCGGTATCTGGATGGTGGTGACAGCGGAAATAACTGTAACTATCACCCTCCAAAAATGTTTTATTTGTAGACAGGTCCAAAATACATAAATAAAACCCGCCGACAGAGCAACACCCCTCAGCACGAAGCTGGGATAGATGGGTATATTTTATGTAGACGTGAGGGTGTGTAAATACACTTTATGCATGATCTTAAACTGTATTAGTCTGTCTCTTGCCGAAACCAATTGTGTGAAGGAGCATTCCCATGCATCTTTCCAGTCCTCCGTATCTATGTCAAGGAAGTCCTCCACCCACTTGGCCTTAAGAGTTTCAAGTCCTGTGTGTATATTAGGTGACAATGCTTTGTATGTGTTGGACAGAGGCTTGGTTACAGATCTGTTTCTGAGTAAGTCTTCCAGAGATGAAGTATAAAAAGCCACTTGAGAATTTTCAAATTGAGTACTAAAAGCATGTCTAAGCTGCAACAACCTAAACAAATATGAGTTAACAAATATGAGTTAGGCCCCTTTCACGCGGGATGGATCCGTGATGATCCGCCCCGTGAACATCCGCTTGCTCAGCAGGGATCGCTCCGTTTATCCCCACTGAGCCGGCGGATGACAGGGTGGTCTCTGCACACTGTGCAGGGACCGCCCTGTCAGATCTCCCCTCTCCTTTATGGGGGATTGGATGAAAACGGTCCGTCTGTCCGTGTTCATCCGATCTGCTCTGCAGACGGATAGAAAAATAGGATTTTCCTACGTCTGCAGAATTCGGATCATAGCAGAGACCGATGATATCGGTGTCAGCGGATGTTCATCCGCTGACACCAGCTATCCCATATGGATGCATATATATCCATATTTCATCCGAAAACAGATGGATGAAATACGGGCTTATGGTCCACATATGAAAGAGGCCTTAGGCAGTTTGTATTTCTGTTTCAATCTATCAAAGATCTGCAATCGACCCCCGGTACAAATCTGATCCACATATTTAATACCCTTTAGTGCCAAGATATTAGGATCAGGAATTGACATAAACTCCGACAGTGATGGGTTAAACCAAAGGGGGGTATGTGTGAGATATGTCCAGAAGGCATGGGGCGCAGAGAGAGCCGCTGACCAGGCCCTCGGGACAGTTCGCATAGCCACTGTCAGGTGAAAAGGTACAGAGGGTCCATGATAGATTAAGTTCTGCAACGCCTCATAGGAGCCCAAACATGCTGCCTCCAGAACAGCTGCGTTGGACTCATCAGAAACTAACCAATTATGTGCGTGCGACAACTGTGCTGCCAAGAAGTATTTATGTAGGTCGGGACAAGCCAAACCACCCCTTCTTCCAAGGTCTCTGCAACACCACCAACTGAAATCTCGGCTGGCCTATGCCCCAGAGAAAAGCAAGCAGGGTAGTATTTATTAAGCGGAACACCTTCTTGGGTATCCACACAGGGGAATGTCTAAGAACATAGAGAAAAGCAGGCAAGAGCTTCATCTTGAATACATCGATTCACCCAATCAGGGAAAGGGGAAGCTGAGCCCATGCTTTTAGCTTAGCTGTCATATTTTGTATCAACGGAGCTAGGTTCAATATATAATAGTCAGCAGTAGATGAGGAAATGTAGATACCCAGGTATTTAATTTCGTTGGTCCATATTAAGGGGAGATTAGGGTCTTGTAAAGATTTTTCCACAGTGGCAATATTTGGGATTTGTTCCAGTTGACTTTGAGTCCTGAGCAGTCAGTGAAACCGGAGAGGATGCCTAGAGCTGTTTGAAGGGAAGGACCGGGGTCAATGAGGAATAGAATAAGATTGTCTGCACACATGGCTAGTTTTTCATGTATGGAGCCGACCTGGATGCCCCTGATCATGTTCGCTTTTCTAAGGGCCGAGGCAAGTGGCTCCATCACCAGGGCAAAGAGTGCCGGAGTTGTTTACATTCACTTTAATAGTACTGTAAGTGCATCTTTCCTGCAAAGTCACATAAATACCTTTTGATCCTTCAAGTAAAGTACCTCATTCTTCTTCCTGTTTTGCCACACTGGTCCTAATTTTAAAGCCTAAGTGTTGCCAAAATCTAAAATCAGCACAAGGGACATAACTTACACTCAGTAGGATGTGTCTCCTGTGTTAATTCCTCTGCTGTTAGTAGTATACTTCCTCTACCCTGCCCCCCCATTACACACTCTGCTGCGATGGGAGTTAATAGAACTAAAGGGCTGTCACAGGCTCTCATTAAGACAGCCTGACTATGCTCGAACTTTCAGTCCAGCTCTGCCATTCATAGAAGCTGTACTTCAGCTTCTAAAAATGGAACAGGATCTAAGAATGTAGGATGGGTACAAGAGTGTTAGCTCTGGCCCCTCCATTCATAGGTCGCTTTCCACTGTGCATCGTAGTTATCTTTGTTGTCTTCTCTATTATACAAAATTAAAAATATATAAGGGAGAGTTGGATCCCCTCCTGATGGCCAACCTCACAGATCTTACCAATAGAGTTCTCAAGAGATATAAAAAAAAAACTATGAGGATCTTGCGAGCTACCTATTTTAAAAATGACAAAATATATAAAAATCAAAATATACTAGGCGAGTAATAATGATCAACAGCTGCTAGCATGTTGTTGAAGATGAAAGAGGTTGCGGAAAAAAAACAAGTCCAATGGTGTGCTGAGAAAAAGCAATTCTTTGAGCAGGTACAAAGTGTAACTGAGAATATAATAGCAATGGTTGCAAAGGCAGATGCAAATTTTGCTGATCACATTCAACAATTAGTGACTGAGAAATGTGTATTAGAACAGAGATTAGATGAGTTGGAGAAAACATGTATGTTGAAGGAACAATGTATCACATCTTTAGGACAGAGAGAGAGGCTGGAAATCAAACTGTGATAGAAATACTTAAGAGACAGTTACAAGAATGTAAAATTCAACCAGCCCAAAAAGATCATGCCATTCTATCTTTGAAAGCACAGGCAATGGAGAAAGTACACAGCCATTGTGCTAACAAGGATACACATCCCTTTGTGACACAGGAGCAGGGATATACGATGCTGATCGAACAACAGCCAATATATTCAGCTGACAATCCTGATGAATCCCAAATCAAAGTTCTTCTCTTTTTACTCCTGAATCAGACAGGACTGGGCAAGGATTAGGGATTATAAAAAAGGAGAAATGACAGGGTGCATAGGCAGCCATAATGGAGTTATCCTCCAAACATGCAAAAGCTGAACAGTTGCAGTGCTTAGCAAAGATAGAGGCTCTAGAACAGGGTTCTCCAAACTTTTTAGCCTGAGGGTGACATTGTAGATTTTGTAAATATTCGTGGGCTGAAAAAATGCATTTATAAATAAATGAATAAAAATGTAAATAATCTCGTCACAGCCTTTTTGTACTTCTGTGTCCCCGTCACAGCCTTTCTGTACTTCTGTGTCCCCGTCACAGCCTTTCTGCACTTCTGTGTCCCCGTCACAGCCTTTCTACACTTCTGTGTCCCCGTCACAGCCTTTCTGCACTTCTGTGTTCCCGTCACAGTCTTTCTGCACTTCTGTGTCCCCGTCACAGCCTTACCACACTTCTGTGTCCCCGTCACAGCCTTTCCACACTTCTGTGTCCCCGTCACAGCCTTTCCACACTTGTGTGTCCGCGTCACAGCCTGTTAGGACCTGGGCTTGAACCTGGGACCTCTGGCGTGTCTGGCAGTGACTCTGCTTGCTGAGCCACCTGGAATGCTGGATAGCTCCTTGGACAATTCCTTTAGTGATCTTGTCTTGAATCTTGTTTGCCTTGAACCTTGAACCCTTTGCTCCTCCCATGAACTTCCTGATATAAGCCATGTCTCTGCACTTCCTCCTTGCCAGAATATTGTGCCTTTACCAGCCAATATCTTGCTTCTATCTCTCCTGCTGCCGACCATATCCTCGCTACCTTTCGTTACCGACATTTGGCTTGCTCCTGGACTACGCTTCTGCTGAATCCCAACCTGCAACTATTGGTTACCGACTTTTGGCTTGTTTCTCAACTACGCTTCTGCTTGATCTCTACCTGCTATATCTGCTACCAGACCCCCGGCTTGCTCACCTCCTGGTGGGGCTATCCTGGGGACCGCGACCTGGCACTAACACGCAGCCAAGCCCATCTCCACCTTTGGGAGCTCTGGTGAATACCGGTTAGTGCTTAGACCCCGCACCTCAGGTGAACCCGTGCCATCAGCCAGGGTGACCTGTGTGAATATCTGCTCTGCTGCTATAGCTACTGGTCTCTGAGCCGGACTCCAGATCGTGACACAGCCTTTCCGCACTTCCGCACTTCTGCACTTCTGTTTCCCCGTCACAGCCTTTCCCCAGTTCTGTGCCCCCGTCACAGCCTTTCCCCAGTTCTGTGCCCCCGTCACAGCCTTTCCCCAGTTCTGTGCCCCCGTCACAGCCTTTCCCCAGTTCTGTGCCCCCGTCACAGCCTTTCCCCAGTTCTGTGCCCCCGTCACAGCCTTTCCGCACTTCTGTGTCCCTGTCACAGCCTTTCCGCAATTCTGTGTCCCCCACCCTGATTACACCCCCAGATACCCACCATTCTGATAACACCACCACTCCCCCCCAGCCTGATCACCACCACCACCCCAGATACCCTCAGTCTGATCACACCCCCCCTCCTCACACCTCTCCCCTAATACACCCCTCCACCATCACATACACCTTTGGGTTTTGCAGTGGCAGCTGCACAGAGCTGGAGTCTCCTCCATTCCAACCTTGTCCTCTGCCGCCACTCCCCCCAGCCTGACTCCTGCGAGCATGAGAATCCGCCCTACTACTCCACCTACCTCTGCCTCATTGGATCCGCTCTGACAGCGGCACACATACATCGCCCGCCTGCCTTCTGCTCTGTCCCACTGCCTAAAGTTGAAGCAGACAGTCCCTCAATGATCTGCGGACTGGACAAAACATCCAAGCGGCCTGTATGTGGCTCCCGGGACGGGGTTTGGAGACCCTTGATCTGGAACAGTGATGGCGAACCTTGGCACTCCAGATGTTTTGGAACTACATTTCCCATGATGCTCAGGCACTCTGCAGTGTAGTTGAGCATCATGCAAAATGTAGTTCCAAAACATCTGGGGTGCCAAGGTTTGCCATCACTGCTCTAGAACAACAATTTGGTAAACCAGATGCTTTTGTTGCAAGTAATGTTACTATGATAGGCATCAATGTTGGAGATTTAAATAGAAGGGCAGTAACTATGTTTGAAATTGATTCAGGAAATAAAAAACAGTGGAAACTTCTGATGACTCCTCAGACGATGATAGTGTGAAGTCTGTTCATTCCAATCATAGTAATGTTGTCCAGCAATGTGAGTTTCCAGCGCCATATGCTCAGAGAAGAGCCTATGCAGGGAAACCAGCTCTAAAATGTTTTTATTTGTGTAAAACGGGAGGTCACATAGCTAAGTATTGTTTGATGGCTAAGAATGATATGCAAAGGAAATTCTGCCAGATGGGGTGGCAATCCTAAGCATGGAGGCAATAGTAATCAAACCCATTTCCCTTTTAAGACCCAAATGCGGAGACTACACACTGAAAATCATCAATATGTAGAACAGTTGCGTAAAGTCAAAATGGAGGTAGCCGCATGGTTATTCAAATATAGCACTGGGGCAAACAATGTTAGCAGCACTCGGTGAGCAGCATGAATGCTAAGAATTTTCTGATCAATGTTTACTTTCTATGAAAAGGTTTAGATGTGAGTTTTGCCCTTCATGTTTTGAATATAATAGAGGAACTTGATATGTTTTTAGTATTTTCTAGGATAAGCCACTGAATTGTTATTTTTTAAAAAATATTTTTCTGTTATGATCATTATGTTTTTTTCTTTCTCTTCTCTTATATTTATTTTTTGTATTCAGTTTTTATTTTTAATTATTTCTTTATTTTTTAAATTTGTGTTAATTTTTTTTTTTTTAAATGTAAAAGATTTTTTCTTTTTTTTAATTTTTTTTTTTTTGTTATTTGTTTATTCATTTATTCTATTTTTGTTTTGTTCAGGTGGAAAAATTCTTATGTTTAGTCCACCTGAAATGGAAGATAATTGGCTATGCCCTCAATTAACAGCTGAATAGATGGTCATGGGATATGTCCTCCAGCTGAATACATTTTAAGACAAGAATTGGCAGGAAGCCATTTTAGCTGCTGGAGTTCGTTCTTTGTTTTTATTTTCATTCAGGTGGAAGAAGTTCCAGAAAGGTTTAGGCTTTGTCCACCTGAAAGGGGAGTTAGTGCATAGAACTTAAGATACAGATAAATATATTGTTTGTTTTTTTAGCATTTAAAATTAGAATTTTTGAGAAGCAACATTGACTTTCGTTTTTTTTTAATCATTTTTGATCGTACCATGGGGATCCATTTTAGAGTGGGTTCAGCCTAAAGAAATCATGGTTGTTTGATGATTTGGCTGGAGAGTTGCAGAAGCCAGGAATATTAGATTTCTGGGTTCCAAGGAAGGGACTATAAGTAAACATAGCATGCGAGCAGATATTGTGGATAAGAATTTCATTCTGCTCTTGTTTTTTCACTTCCAGAATCCTGGTGGAGCGAGATTGGAGAAGTTTCTGGAACATGGATGACAGATTATCATCTGGTTGGCAGTTTGTCTGTGCCATACCACACCTCAAATTTGTTCTGATAAAATCATCAGGAGAGATGTTTTTTTCTTATGGACAATTTAGTGCTAATGCTGAATCTGAAAGACTGTACCTATCAACAAGACTTGGGAAACATTTTTGCCAGAGTCTCTCCTGATGAATGCAAACATGCTATTAATACATGTGTAATGGGTTGGAGGTTAGGAAAGGAATATAACACATCCAATCCGTCAGAACATGAAATATAAAATATGTTTTTTTTTGATGGAAGGAGGAATTGAAAGGAGATCATGTTTTTAATGGGTGACATGTATTGAAGTAACAGAATTAATCTGGTGCAGGTACCCAGGAGACTGGCACTTATGCATAAGTAAGATGTCTGTTGGCCAGGTGACACATCAATTGCGTGAAAATTTCCTTGTATGGGGGAGATAAGCCTGGTTGATGTCTCACCTGAGAGGTTGGAACCATGCACAGGTAATGCCAGTAAATACATACAGAAGCATGCGCCATTAAATAAAGGGAACAAACGCTGGCTACCAGGGCACAATATGCCTTCACCACATGGCGCTTCAATGTCTCACAGTGGTTGACAAAAACCTATTACCCTGTATGTGCTGAGTATACACTGAATCAAGTGCGGTCATTGTATCAGTGACTTACTTCCAGAGATGTGCGGACACAGAATGAGGTTCATGCAGGATGCTTATTTCTGAGGAGTAACCGAAAGAGGAGTGATCTATTCAGCACTATATTGGGGGAATGGGAGCTGGGTTGGGTGTTGTTAATGGAGTGGACATCGGTATCCTGAGGAACAAACTCTCAGCCATAGCTTAAGCAGGGCTTTGTTACTCAGAGAAATTGGTGGCATCTGTAAAAACATTCAACGAAGTCACATAAACACACAGGTTAAAGTGGCTACAGATTTTGTCAGCCATGTTGAGAGGTTGGTAGAGAGTGTGATGGTACAGGACAGAAATCTGTCATGGGCTCTGGCATGCACGCAGGGGTGGGCGGAGGTATCGGCCAGCTTCAAGCTGGAGGCGGGTTGATATTTCCCTCTGTCAGAAGCATGACCATGATGTCCTTTGTATGCCAGATCAATACATGGTGGTGAATGAAAAATGTTGGGAAGATATTTTACTCTGGGTTCTGGATGGAGAGATCATTGCTGGGAAGGAAGCACCTGAGTATTATTTGGGACATAGACGAGTTTGTTTCATTGCCCTAAAGGATATCGATGTAATGTTAGTCATGGAACTAGGGTTTTCCTTGAACCTAAGAATAGGTAGAGGTGCATGGTGTACCCTGGGCATGGTCTCTGGAATCCAGGCACAGGAATGGAATTTTGTGGTTTGTCATTGTTTCAGGTTTATATGTGTTAGACTTGATATTTATATAGGAGGGTCTTCCATTTATCTTTGCAAGTTGAGGTGCAAGTTGAGGTACAAATTGATGGTAAGGTCTCTGCATACAAGTTGGAGGCTTTGCTGGCAATTCAGAGCCCGAAATACCAATGACATGCCAAAATTGCGATAGGAAAGGCGATTGTGAGCAAGCCTGCCTAATCCTGACCCATAGTTAGAATAAAGGATTATAGGAGGTTGAGAGCGGGATGCATAATGTGATGGGTCACATATATATGTATATATTTTATGGTATAGTGTGACATGTGTATTTTAGGTTAGTAATATAGGTTAGTAAGGCCTTCCTCGAGACTCTGTATTTGAAAGCTGGTTAATATGTTGCTCTGAGTGTGTGCTGGTAAATGGTGAGTGAATGGACACCCCTTGCCTGTATTGCATCCCATCGTGAAGATACCGGAAAGGAGAAGGTACCGAAGATACAGAATGGAGACATGGAAGCTGTCGCTGAAGAATGATGGTGGTGTGTTACTCAGTGGCAAAGCGGCACATGTTGGGAAGCACAACCCATTAAGACCATTATGGACTGTTTCATAGGAGCTGTTTTTTAAGGATCGTTAGAAAACCTAACACGTTAAGACAGTTATGAATTGTTCCATAGGAGCCTTGTCTGAAGAAGGGTGGTATGCGCCCTTTAGGGGCAAAGTGGGTTATGTTGGAATTCAACATGGTTTAATATCATGTTTTTGGAGGTTTACTTCCTGGTTGATACAGCCAGGTGGCCTAAGTTGGAATGTAACCAGTTACACATGAAAGCTTTGTAGCGTATCAGATAACAAGGGCTTGGCTCAAGCCCACCTGGTGTAATTACAAGCTTCAAAGGGAGCCACTGCTGCCAAGATGACTGATGAGTTGAGCTACAGAAGATCAAAGACCAAGATATCTATGAAGATTTGACTCAGGTGGGACAGTGGCGATTCATGGACAAACGCTGCCCCCTAGTGGATAATACAGCATGCTTCCTGGAGAATGGATATATATTACAAGGACTACCTTTGGCAAATATCTCATTGGACAAGATGCAAGTGGGAGTGGTTATGAATGGATGTGTATGTTCGAGTAAAAAGTTCACGAAGAAAGAGTTTGTTGTCTTTAGCTGTTCGTGTTTGCCTGAGCCTGTTGGCTCTCTCTCTCTGACCACTTTTTGACCTTGCTCTGGATGGTGGCTTGGGCCTAAGCCATGCGGCCCAGAGCTCCCTCTTTTAACATCTGGAGACCAGCCAACCAGTCTTCTGATTGTAAGCTTTGTAATATAGTAATATCTTTTAATATTTTCATGTTATCATTTCCTGTTGTCTTGGGAAATAAATACGTTTTATTAAGCCGTGTGCTTGATTTCATAGCTAACCTAGTATTATAGTGATATCATCAGTAACATGTGCTTAGAGTTTGATATAGACTAACTAACTATAGGGATTAGACAGATTAATATATAGGTACAATAGTATTTATTGTACAATTTTTACTTCATGAAGGTACAGTGCCCTTAATAATTTTCAGTCAATCCAAGGAACTGGTTACTATTTTGTTTTAGATAGAGCTAGGAAGGGTTAGGGCCTCTGGGATGCTTTTTTCTGGCTGTCTCCATTGAGCATTGCATTAGCTTTTAGCATCAGGAGTTTTTTGAGTGGAGCTCTTGACTTCAACGATCCCCTGCTATAAAGGACCCTTACACTGATCACCTCTCCCTTGCTTGCAAACTCACCTTTAGGCCTGTTTCATGTGGAGTTCAGCTTGTGTAAGAAAAGTGTGAAGAGCAAGCTTTTATGAAATGTTTACAAAGCTTTTTGCTCAACTTGCTTTAAGCCTTTTAAGTGCCCTCCAGCTCCTGTTTGGAAATATTATTAACAAATCTTAATTGGAGTTTGTATTGTGACTTTAAATTAGCTGCTAGCAGCCTTCAGCAAGCTTTCGTCAAGCTTCAAGTAGTGCTGAAACCTGCTAGCAGCTTCTTTAAAGTGGCAATCAGCATTTCCTTTAGGATCGGTGTTCAACATTTACAAAATGGAGTTGAAGGCTGCTTTAAAAGCTTCAACAAAGCTTGCTGAAAGCTCCACAAATGCTTTGTAAAAGCTTGCTGTTCACACCCCTCTTATACAAGCTGAAGCCCATGTTAAACAGGCCTTACTATGCCAGGATACTCTGGTTTAACCACTACAGATCCGCGCTATTGCCAAATGACGGCATCAGCGCGGACCTACATTTCCGGGACTACGTCTATTGACGTCGTCCTGGATACGAGCTGCCTGCGCGCCCCCTGAGGGGCGCGCGCGGCGCGCTCTGTGATCGGCGAGTCCGTGAGACTCGCCTGATCACCGATCCGTGCAAGGGGTCGATCCCGACCCCTTATCACGTGATCAGCTGTCAGCCAATGACAGCTGATCATGTGATAGAACGGAGCCGGTAATCGGCTATTATTCCTCCTCGCGCTGACAGCGCGAGGAGAGAAAAAAAAAGCCGATCACCGGCGGCCGTGATCGGGACATCAGTCCCGATCACGGCCAGCAATACAGCTGACCACCTGCCCCCTGCCAGTGCCCACCTGCCCACCGCCGTGCCATCCTGAATAAAAGTAAGTGCCCCCCATCAGTGCCCATAGTGCCCACAGTGCCACCCACAGTGCCATCCAGCAGTGCCACCCACAGTGCCCACAATCTGCCTCAAAGGTGCTGCGACCCAGTGCCCAGCAGTGCCGCCCATCAGTGCCCAGCAGTGCCACCTATCAGAGCCACCTATCAGTGCCACCTATCAGTGCCCATCAGTCCCATCTATCAGTGGTACCTATCAGTGCCCATCCGTGCCACCCATCCGTGCCACTTATCCGTGCCACCCATCCATGCCATCTTATCTGTGCCCATCTTTGCCCATCAGTGCCGCCTTATCTGTGCCCATCGGTGCCGCCTTATCTGTGCCTATTAGTGCCGCCTTAACTATGCCTATCAGTGCCCACCAGTGCAGCCCATCAGTGCCCACCAGTGCAGCCCATCAGTGCCCACCAATGCAGCCCATCAGTGCCCACCAATGCAGCCATCAGTGCCGCCTAATCAGCGCACTTCAATGAAGGAGAAAAATGACCCGTTTGCAAAATTTTATAACAAACTATTAAAACATGATTTTTATTTTTTTTATTTTTTTGCATCTTTTTTTGTTTGTTTAGCAAAAAATAAAACTCCGAGCTGTAACTAAATACCACCAAAAGAAAGCTCTATTTGTGGGAAAAAAATGATAAAAATTTCATTTGGGTACAGTGTTGTATGCCCGCGCAATTGTCATTCAAAGTGCATCAGCGCTGAAAGCTGAAAATTGGTCTGGGACTGAGGGGGGTTTAAGTGCCCAGTAAGCAAGTGGTTAAAGACCAAACCTTGGTTTTGGCATGGAAATACATTGCTTTGCCCAATAAAGTCACTGAGAAAATGTGGCAGGGTGAATGTGTGCTGCTGTCCATGGTGCTGAAGAGTCTTCTGATTGTTGCAGATTATTCACAGCACATTGGACAAGTTTGAATTAATAGAAGTATTCTAGTCCCTTAAACATAGACCTGATTCTTAGATCCCCTGTAATGACCCTATCAGTTCCACGGCCACACCCATGTGCTCTCCATTTTGTATATATAGCTGTCTTCCTCTAGAGGGCAGCAGGCTAATAGAAGGAGCAGTCAGCTCCGAGCGTGTAGTCTTTCATCACTGCAGCCCTGATTGAAAAGATTCCAGCCCTGCCTAGGTCCAATCAGATGCCGGTGCCATCACTTCCATGCTGGTCTGTGTGGAGCTGCTTGGTTCCTTTGCTCCTGGAGAAACACTGTGATCCATTCCAGACAGCTGTTCGATACTTCCCAGCTATGCGGAACAGTGGTGGGACCCACAGAGCCATGTGAAATGCCAGGACTGCACTTTACTTTGACAAGCATGCTTCTTCTATCATCTTGTAAGTTTTTTTTAATCTTATCCTATTAAAGTCATAATTTTAATACTACACTCAGGTTGGCGTCTCCCTCTCCCTGTTTTTTCCTTACATGTCTTGCAGAGTTCCGGACACACTCTGAAGGATGGTTGCCTTCCTTTTTAACCCTTAATTACAGCCACAGACTATACACCTAAGGATTACTCCATCTGGAGCTCCAGAAAAACATTGACTATACTGCCAGTAGTCAATGATAGCTCTCTAGGTTTTAGCCAGTGTGCCCCAGCAAGGTCTACCATGGCTCTCTCGTGTTATATAACATGCCTCAGTATGGCCAGCTATGTCTTTCTCGGTTTTAGCCAAAGTGCCTCAGCAAGGTCTGCCAGGGCTCTCTCAGATTTAGCAACCTTCTCTATCAGGTCCTCTGGACACACAATGGATCTCTGATTTGGAGGCCAAAATACCCCAGCAGGGTCACCATGTCTCTCTCCATTTTAGCCAAAGTGCACTAGCGTAGTCTGCCAGGGCTCTCTCAATTTTAGATAATATGTCCAAGTCTCCGAATGGTCTGCTATGTCTCTCTTAGTTTTAGCTAACATTCCCTAGTATGGTCAGCCATGGCTCTCTTGGTTTTAAGTCCACGTACCCAGTATGGTCAGCCATGGCTCTCTTGGTTTTAAGTCCACGTACCCAGTATGGTCAGCCATGGCTTTTGTTTTTAGCAAACCTGCCTCAACATAATCTGCCGAAGCGAGGCTCTCTGCGTTTTAGGCCAACATGGCCCCGGTATGGTAAACCATGGTTCTCTTGGATTTAGGCTAGTGTGTCCCTGCATGGTCAGCTATAGATCACTTGGTTTTAGCCAACGTGCCCCAGTAAGGTCAGCCAAGGTGCCCCAGCATGATCAGCCTCCATGTTCCTATTTATGGGAAGATGTGTAGGTGGCTGGAGTATGTCTGGACTTGGTGCCTGGCCCCCATGATGACGGCTTGACATGTTTGGGTGGGAAGGAGATAGATTACACAATGTTGGTGTCTCTCCTCTCCCTGGTGTTATTTCTATCAGGTCCACATCATCATGTCTCCCCACACAGCTATTTTTGGTCAGGAAAACAGCGTTATCCCAGGATCCTCCGTCGCCCCCTCCTTCACCCCTCTCTGTGCTCTGCCTCTCCCTGCTCCCTCTCTCCCCATATTTAGAAAGCGCTTCCGGCGGCGCCGGCCACTTTGACGTCATCCCCCACACGGGAGTGACGTCAATGCGGAGGGGAGAACGGGATGACGTTGCTTATTTAAATGTCTCCCGAGCAGTGGGATGGAGAGAAGGTCTGAACGGGCTGAGGCAGGACTCCGGCGGTGGCCAGGCCCGCACCTTCGCCGCTGAGCCGCGGTGACCGGTCAGAAAGGATCCCCCGGAGAGCGGTCAGTGCGGGGGGGGAAGAGGGCTGCCAGGGACACGTACAAGGCATGCACACTGCAATACAAGGCATGCACACTGCAATACAAGGCATGCATAGTGAGCACACACTGCAATACAAGGCATGCACATTGAGCACACACTGCAATACAAGGCATGCACATTGAGCACACACTGCAATACAAGGCATGCACATTGAGCACACACTGCAACACTGCAATACAAGACATGCACAGTGAGCACACACTGCAATCCAATGCATGCACAGTGAGCACACACTGCAATCCAATGCATGCACAGTGAGCACACACTGCAATACAAGGCATGCACACTGCAATATACACTGCACCCGGTAATACACGGCATGCAGTGAGCATACACTGCACAGGCAATACAAGGCATGCACAGCGAGCATACACTGTCAGCTAGTATATATATATATATATATATATATATATATATGTATGTATGTGTGTGTAACACACATATATAGACACATATATGTATCTCACACACAGCCATCCCTCGGAGATGCATTGCAGCCCTATGTGCACACACTGTGTATAGTACTACATTATCAGTGATGTACTCATAGACAATCTATAGCAATCACATTCCAGTTGCTGCAGTCAGTGGGAAGCGAAATGGCTACATGCACATCATTTATCCATAGATGCTTTATTTAATAAAGTGCAAACCACACACACACATGCACAGTATGTACACCTATATGTATATTGCCACCATTGAATGATTGTCCTGGGTTGTGGGGGGGGGGGGGGTTGCAACGTGGAATGTGTCTTTGCCATAACCCACTTTAATGCAGCATCCTCCTCCTGTGCTGGTCCAGGACTGGTGACTGTTCTACCTCTGCTGTGACAAATATAGGGGGGGGGGGGCACTGTGAGTATTGTACACATGCACCCCTCTTGTAGGTGCCTGCACTGGAGATGAGAGGTGAGTGTCCTCCCCTCCATGGACCTTTGACTTTGGATGTGCAGTGTACTGGGATGGTATGTGGATAGAGGAATGGATCTCTCTCTCTGACAGGTGAGGGGGGGGGGGGGGGGGGGCGGGGGTGTGATGATGTATGGAGAGTCCTGTATATACAATGGCTCACAAATTCAGATGACTGTCCTGTGTCTTGGCACAATGGCTGTGGATGGAGGAATGGATCTCTCTAACAGGTGATGGGGGGTTATGGAGAGTCCTACAGATGCAATGCCCCAATAGATCACCCAGTATGTATGGTGACGAGCCCAGGGTGCGGATGGCAGGGTATCAGATGGCTGTCCCATGCCATGGTACAATGGCTGTGGATGGAGGAATGGTCGTGTGATGGGGGGGGGGTATGAAGAGTCCTGCAGATGCAATGCCCCATAGATCACTCAGTATGTATGGTGATGAGCCCTGGGTGCAGATGGCAGGGTATCAGATGGCAGTCCTATGCCATGGCACAATGGCTGTGAGTGTGGGCCTGCAGCGGAGGGCGGCGCTGTCCTTGTGATGTGGGGTTATGCTGTGTGCCCTCCCCCCTCCTCCGTTATCCTGCCGTCACTGTGTGTGTTTCAGAGACATGCTCGGTGCCGCCAGCTGAAGGATGGCCGCTTGCTGTGTCCTGTTGATGGCCGGGAACGAGCTGCTGCCGCCGCTGCCAGAGACGATGGCCTCCTCCTCCGTCTCCTCCGCCTCCTGCTCTCCCCGCCGCTGTCCGAGGTGCTGAAGGCGCCGCCTGTGTCCCCGGCGAGAGCCGCTCTGGATGGTGAGAGCCGTGTACTGCCTATATGTGTCCGCATCCTCTGCAATGTCACCCGGGATGTCTTGTGACCCCTGTCCTCCCTTCCTGTGTCCCCCCAAACTTCACTGATAGAGAGAGACCCCATATCTGTCACCCCATCCTCTGATCCCCGAATCTGCAGTGCTGCTTGTATATGGGAAATACAAACCTACTACATCCATTCCTCATTACACAGCCTGTATGGGGAACCTTCTATCCAGGTACCCCCATCCCAGATTATCCCCAATCTTACACCCTGTATGGCTAAGACAACACCTTTACATGCTTTATTCACTCAATGCCAATGTCCCAAATCTTATCTAGAAAAATACACATTTACCTGCATATGGGTATTGCATTCCCTCTACATTCTTGTATAAGCCTCAGAACCTTCCTGACACTTATTAGCATGTCTATGTTCCCAGATTCCAGAATACCCCAAATCGTACACCCATATGGGTAATGCAATCCTTCTACATTCTTTAATAATGCTAAAGCCGAAGAACCTTTCTGACACTTATCAGTTTGTCTATGTTCCCCGATTCCAACATTTTCACAATCTTACACCCCATATGGGTAAGACAACACCTTTTAAATGCTTTAATCACTCCAGTACGTGAGGGACCTTCTGACCATTAGTGCTCTGTCCATGTACCCCAATATCTATCTTAATATAGATAACAAATCTTATCTAAAAATACACTTTTACCCCCTTATAGGTAATGCAGCCCTTCTATTAATGCTAAAGCAGAACCTTTCTGACACTTATTAGCTTGTCCATGTTCCCTGATCCCAGAATATCCAAAATCTTTACAAGAAACACATGTACCCCCATATGGTGAAATACAAACCCTTTAAAACCTTCAATTGGCATGTCCATGTACCTCAATTCCTAGATATTATTATTATTATAGGTTTTTATACAGCACTGACCATTTGCATATTGTATATTTCTCATCAGTCCCTGATCTCATAGAGCTTACAATCTAAGTCCCAAACTCTCATACACACATATTAGGTCCAATATAGACAGGAGCTAACCCGCTCCATGCTCTTGGAGTGGGAGGAAACTGGAGTACCCGGAGGTAACCCACCAAGGTATCCAAAATCTTGTCAAACACACATTTACCCCCATATGTGTAATACAGCCCTATAAATCATTTAATAATGTCAAAACCTAAGAATCTTTCTGACACTTAGTAGTTTGTCCATGTACCTCAGTTTGCCCAAAAAAAAAAAAATATTTACCCCCAAATGGGTAATACAACCCCTTTAAATCCCTTATGCTGTGTACACACGACTGGACTTTCTGGCAGAAAAGGTCTGACGGAATCATTTCATCGGATAATCCGATCGTATGTGGGCTTCATCTGACTTTTTTCTTCAAAAATACTGACGGACCTAGAAATAGAACATGTTTTAAATCTTTCCGACGGAATCAATTCCTATCGGGAAAACCGCTCGTCTGTATGCTATTCCGACGGACCAAAAACAGCTCAAGGGCGATTGGCTACTGGCTATTTAACTTCCTTTTTCTAGTCCCATCATACGTGTCGTACGTCACCGCGTTCTAAACGATCGGACTTTGGTGTGATCATGTGTAGGCAAGTCCGTTCTGTCGGAACTCCGCCGAAAAAACCATCAGATTTTATTCTGACGGAAAAACCGGTTGTGTGTATGCGACATTACATATTCCAAAGCCTGAGAAACTGTTTATTGCATCCACTGGCGTGCCCATGTACCACAATCCCAAGATATTTTTATTATTATTATTACAGGTACTTTATATCATGCCAACAATTTATGTAGTGCTTTGTATATATTGTACAGCGTTATCACTCCCTGATCTCAAGCAGCTTACAATCTAAGGTCCCTATATAACATTCATATATACTATGGGCCAGTGTAGACCAGAGCCAATTAACCTGCTGGCATGTTTGAATACCCAGATGAAACCCACCAAGGTATCCATAATCTTGTCAAGAAATGCACATTTACTCCCATATAGCCAATACAAGCCCTCTAAATTTATGAATAATTACAGAGCCTAAGAACGTTTCTTACACTTAGTATAGCTTGTCCGTGTACCTTGATCCCAAGATAGCCAAAATCTTATCAAGAAATGCATATTTACCCCATGTAGGTAATACAACACATTTAAATCTTTTAACCATTTCAAAGCCTGAGAAACTTTCTAACATTTGCAGGCACTGATGAGTCCGTATACCCCGATCCTCAAATATTATTTTTAATTATTATTATTATTTTTATTAATTTTTTTTTTTTTTTTATATTGCTGACAAGTTATGCAGTGCTACATATAATGTGCAGTCATGTCTGTCCCTGTGGAAGTAGTGGAAAAAGATCCCGATAGTGTAGCATATTGAAACATTTATTGTAAACAAACACATACAATTTATGTTTTTGTATCCAATAAATGTTTCAATATGTTGCACTATCAGGATGTTTTCCTGCTACTTTCCATGTCTTTATGCACAAAAGTCCCCCCGCTCTTCTATCAAGTCAGCAGCATCTGAACCTGATTTATTGCTAGTCATTTATTAATTAGATATTGAGCTATGCCTCCACGATTGTCTAATGCATATGTACATGCATTGTTGGCCTTTACTATACCAGTGTATTTATTTATTTTTTTATATATTTCTGAGTGCCACTTGGGCAATTTTTATTTTCTTGCTTTACCAGTGTAGACAGGAGCTAATTAACCTGCCATGTCCCCTGTCATTGGAGTGTGGTTAGAAACTCACTAAGATCTCCAAAATTATAAGATCTGAGAGATGTTCTGACACATGCACCCAGTGACCTGTCCATGTACCCCAATCCCAAGATATCCAGAATCTTATCAAGAAATGTCCATTTACCCCCCCCCCCCCCCCATGGTTAATACAACCCCTTTAAATCTTTTAAACATTCCAAAGCTTAAGGAATGTTCTACCACTTGCACCCACTGCCATGTCCATGTACCCTGATGCCCAGGTAATATTATTACATTTTTTTTTTACAGGTATTTATATAGCACTAGCAATTTTACATACTGCACATTTATATTAGTCCCTGATATCAAGAAGCTTACAATCTAAAATACCTATATAACAAACATGCACATACTAGGGCTGACATAGACAGGAGCCATTTAAGCTATCAGCATGTGGGAGGAAACCCACACAAGATATCTAAAATCTTATAAAGAAACACACATTTACCCCAATATGTGTAATACAATTCTTTTAAACCTTTTATAGCATGTTTAAACCCAAGAAGAAATACATGGCTATTATATTGCCAGTCATTAGATGTGATGGCTGCATTCATTTTTATTTTTAGGGGTCATTTTCGTTGGTGATCCTGCCAGTAACGCACATCCTGTCCTAGGGTGACAGCACTCAATCACTGTACTGTATCTATGGAGGGGCAGTGTACAACACTTTGAAATCCTTTAATCATTCCAAGATATGAGAAACTTTCTGACATTTACACCCAGTGGCTTGTCAATGTGCCATGGTCCCAAAACATCAAAAAACACACATTTACCCCATATGGGTAATACAACCCTTTTAAATCCTTTATTTGTTCCGAAGCTTGAGAAACTAACTAATAATTACAAAGTCTGAGGAACTTTCAGACATTTGCATCCACAAGCTTATCCAATTTTCCCCTGATCCCAAGATATCCAAAATCTTATCAGGAAATTCACATTTACCCCCCATAGTACAATCATTTTAAATTCTTTACTCTTCTCAACGGCTGGGAAACTTTTTTTTGACGCTTTCACCTGGTGTCTGTGTACCCTGATCTCAGAATACCCCAAATGTTGGCAAGAAATGCCCAGTGTAGATTACATTTTCTACTTTCTTTTATGCCAGGTGCCCTCAGTCACCCTTGTACAGGAAATACATCACCTATAAACCCTTTACTTATCCCTTCGTATTGAAAACTTTGATATCTGCATTAATGAATGTTCCCTGTTTTCAGATTATAGGATACCCTGTCATGTATTTGTTTGTTATCTGGCAATTTACAACACATACAGAATTATTTACTTAGAAACATATAAAAGTGACAGCAGAAAAAAGACAGAGTAGTCCATCGAATTTGCCTGTTTTTTTTTTTTTATGTATTTTTTTAATTTATTTTTTTGCTTTTCTTTATTTATTTTTTGTTAACTTTCTTGAGTATAGATCTATGTTTGTCCCAAGCATGTTTGAAGCCAATTACTGTTGACTGTCTCAATACCTCTGCTGGCAGTTTATTCTAAGCATCAACTACTCTTTTAGTAAAATATGTTACTCTAAACACTAAAATTAGTTTTGAACTTTCCTCCAGTTAGTTTGAGATCATGTCCCCTTGTTATTGATTTTGGTTTTATATTGACAATACTGCCCTCCTGAAACTTATTCACCCCTTGATGTATTCAAAGGTTTCAATCATTTATTAATAAAGTAGAGTGACCTTTTATTTACAAACATTCACTGGCTGGGAAGCAGTCTCATTTAAAACCCATGTAACTGGATGGTTCACCAGAGAATGTGAAAGTCACATTCTTTTCTATATAAATGCACCCCCTTATTGATTTCACAGTTTAACATTCATATTAAAGCCCAACTCTGGGAAAACGTTAACATTTTTCCCTTGCAGTGGGGCTGCTCCTGCAATATAAGGGTTACCTGCTTGTTGATGGAAGAGAAGCCCTTTTTACTTAATTGATCGTCTGCTCCCCCAGTAGATGGCGCTCCCCCAAACTCCAGCAATGGACTGTCCCTTGGTGTCATCATGTCCAGTGTAGAACTATGGATGTCAGGACCTTAGACCGATGGAGCGTGGGTGAGAAGATACCACAGGGACTGGCTTAGTAGCACAGGGGATTGGGTGAGTAAATCATCTTTTCCGTGTCCCTAAGACCTAAATGAGCAATTAACTCTTGCAGTGCAGGTGCAGTCTCATTGCAAATGATAATATAACTTTTTCAGGGTTGGGCTTTAAAGCCGATCTCTGGGGAAAACAAAAATGCCCCCTTGCAGTGCGTTTGCCCCCCCCCCCCCACACTGCAAGGGTTAAATGTTTGTTTAGGTTGTAGAGGGCCATGGAAAGTGGTTTAACTTGCCCGATCCTCCTCTCCCTCAGCAGCTGGCAATCTCCTTTACTCCCCTATGCTCCAGTCGTTGGAGTTTTCCTGGGCATTCCCCAGTCTATTGAAGGGCTATGGCATCAGAGGACCGGTGAACACTGGGGCATAGGGGAGAGGAGGCTGTGGGAACCAGTCTAGCAGCCTGGAGGGGGGCATGCGGGAGTGCAGGATAAGGTAAGTAAAAGTTCTTTAAACTTAAACATTTAACCATTGAAGTGCACGGGCTGCCCACTGCAAGGAGGATTTGTTTAAGCTTTAAAGTGTTACTAAACCCGTAACAGTAAAATCAGTCTGTACATGCAGTAATGAATGCTTATTATAATCACTGTGGAACCTAAGGTGTTAATCCTACATATTATGTAAAAAGGATGTTTGTTCCATCTTCTCTGATCCTCCCCTTTTACTGTCTCCAATCCATCTGCTGATAGAACAGAGCCTTGGAGGCACTCTGCACATGCTCAGTTTTGTGTGTATTGCTAGAGTGTTGCATGTGATCAGCTCAGGGCCAATCTGCACTGTACAGACAGAGGTTCAGTGGTCATGCAGTCTCATGGGACAGTCAGAGGTGAATGAAAACTCCTCCAAGCTTTAAGCAGTGCGCGGACAGACACTGATAGAAGTCACAAGACTGCTATATATTGCTGATGAGAAGGTATTTAGCCATTTAAATTTACTAAAAATAATTATCATGTACTGTGGGAGACCAGATACAGGCATACCCGGCTTTAAGTACACTTGCAAATACGGACACATTGGCGTCTATGGAAAATCTCAGACAGCTTGACCTTGAACTGCTTCTGATTTATCAGATTTTTGGGGTCAGCCAGCTTGCCTAGGTAATCAGTTATGTCTGTAAATGACTATTGCAATGCAGTACATACCTTGAGAAGTGAAAAAAGGTATTGCTTCACTTTAAAGAGGAAGTAAACCCTCATGGATTTACTTCTTTGTCTCCCTGCAAAGGTAAAGCATAATGGGCTACTATGCATTGCATAATAGCCCATTATTTGTCACAGGAGCCAGCAATGTCACTGCTGTCCCCTGTAGCATGGAGCGTCCATCTTCCAGGTGACTCTGCTCCAGCCACTCACAGTGCTGGAGCAACGATGACGTCACTCCCACGCATGCGCACGGGAGCCGCCACTAATGGCATAACCGCCATTAGCAGCGACATGCTGTTAACGGCGATAGTGCGCCTGCGCGCCGCTGTCTACGGCGCATGCGCCGTAGACAGCAGTGCCTGTCTTTTAGTAAATATCTCCTAAACTGTGTAGGTTTAGGAGATATTTCTTGGACCTACAGGTAAGCCTTAATCTAGGTTTACCTGTAGGTCAAAGTGGTTTGTAAGGGTTTAAAACCACTTTAGGTACATTTTCATTTTACATAAATGCTCTGGTCCCATTGTGTACTTAAAAGTGGGGTATGTCTGTATAGTGAATGCAGGGTCCTGGGTTTAGAAACACTTTAAGCCAATTTGATTCCTAAAACAAGTATTACAACATTACATTGTCATCAAATATTGATTTGTTTAGTGGACATAGCAATTGCATTGTATCATGTAAAAACTGAAAATTAAATTATTAGATACATTAGATTGAATAGATTAGTAAGTACTCTGCTTTTGTTTAACACGCCCTATAATAACACTCTATAGACAGGTTTTTTTTTTTTAACATATTATCCTCAAAATCTTTCTGATTATTGCTTTCTCCTATAAGGTTTAATTTTACCAAATTCAACATATATACATTATCTTTTATATATTTAAAAATGTAATGTATATCTTTTTAAATTCCTAAAAACGAATGCATTGCAGCATTCTGCTAACAGTAAGCACACAACTACCAGTTTTATAGTACAAAATAGAACACCAGTGTTTCCTATTTCTATCTTTGGTTCCGATTTCTAAAAAGCAGAGCTATAGAAGGCATGTCAGTTTCTGGAAGGGATGTAGGAAGACCTGTACTTTGCTACTGTCCATATTGCTCTGCTTCCTGATACTTCTTAATTGTGTTCTATAGCGTTGGATCCATCCTGCAGAGAGGTCCCAAGAGGGAGCAGAGGCTTCGTTCTAGACCTGGAAGAAGACTTGGGAGGTCTGCAGTTATTGGTCACACTGGTGCATACAGTATATATGTCTGTGTGTGTGGGAAGAGGAGCGTGGGAAGAGGATCGTTCTCAAGAAGGACATGATTGGAATAACCATTGGGCTGGCTTCCTAGTTTTGCCTCAAACTACAAGACACTGGCAGAAGCGGGCACATGAATGCACACTCATTTTGTTGGATATACTTTTTTGATATACAAGCATTATTTTTTACTACTCTTAAGTTATAAAAATAAACTTATTGGTCCGCTCACATTTTTTTCCTCCTTGTTTTGGATTTATCCTTGGATTTAAAAGCCAGACACTTCATTTATCAATGTTATCTGTGTCAGTTGAGCGACACAAGGTTGAAGAGGCAGAGAGCATTTGAAACACAATTCTGATTAATGATACATGGAGCAGTGCTAATGTTGCAAGAAGCAGCTTGAAGTATTGTTTAGGTCACTCCAGTGCAAAATCATATCTGGGCAAAATGGGGTAAGTCCTTTTTTTTTAATTTTTTTATTTTTTTTTATCACTCTATTTGTTTTATGGCATGTCTTTAATTCACGACTTTCGTAATGTATGCTTTTTGCATTCTAAAATAGAAATAGGATATATTTTAAACGTTAAATTGCTTTTTTAAAATTCCCTTTTATATGTTATGATTTACTTAATGGATTTTTATTATTTCATTTGAGAGCTTTTAAAGCTAAACTCCAGGCAGATATACTATTCACAACCTAATGCATCTTAGTATGCATGCACAGCAAATAATTTGTTTGCACAGCAGCTAAATAATCGCATGCACAGCAGCAATTTGCATTAGGATTCACCAATAGTATTTATATACTATAATTGATTTATTGCACTTTATCTATGAAGTAGAATACATATCAAACAAGGATTTTCCATCTTTGTAGTAATATTTGGTATATAGTTTGCGCTGATCACCTTTTTTTATTTATTGTTGTTCAAGTGCATGGTATACACTTTAGGTCTAGCAGCAATCTAACCGACATACCACATTCAGATATTATTTACTTTGATAGCGCGAGGGAACCCCATTGTTCTATATGCATAGAACACCCGTAAAGGAAAGCTATGATCACAGCATACACTTTTCTAACCTTAGCATTGTAATAGCAGTGTAAGCAATAGTTATATTTGACAATCCAATATAAGCTTACTTGAAAAACCTCCTTTCATCTTGTTAATTCTGCCTGTCTGCTGGCCATCTCTTCCTGCAACTTCCTGGATTCCTTGCAGGTTTTGCAGGTCCTCCTCTGCTGTTTCTGTTCAATTTCTAAGGACTACATATCCCATGGTACCTTGCTGCCTGTAAGCAGTGATCCCTGCATGGTCTCCTCCTGAAACTCCTCCTCTCGGCCCCTCTGTGGTTCAGAAGGCAGGCTCTGTGAAATGTGTGACACAGCGGTTCCTACTCAGAGAATAAATGGCATACATAGGCGTGCGCCAGGTATGCCTGGGCACACCCTAATCACTCTGTGAGATGTCAGTTCCCCCTACTGCCCAGGCTTCCCCCCATGTTGTGCTTCCCCCCCCCCCCCCCACCGCAGTGCTGCTAACTTCCTTCCTTTCCTCTCCTCCTGGCTGCATGCAACCCCCCCCCCCGGGAGATGTTTCAGGATAGAGAGTGGCGGAAAGGGCTAATCAATATGTCATTTACCAGCCCCTTCCTTTTCTAAATGAACACAGTGAACACACTCACTGTGTACAATCAAAACTGAAGCATAGTAAAAAGTTTACTATGCTTCAGTTTATGAATGAACAGGAAGTTGCTCAGCACAGAACACTTCTCATTCACTCACTGTCCAGTGCAGCTGAGGCAGCAGAGAAAGGCATGTGTTGTTTGAGCTTTGGGGGGCACACCCTAATGAAAAGGGCTGTGCACACCTATGATGGTGTATATGTATGTATGTATGTGTGTGTGTGTATACCTTTATTCACACATGAACTTCAATGGCATCCTAGTCTTAGTCCGTAGGGTTCAATAGTTAGAGTTGGCCCAACCTTTTCTGCTATAACAGCTTCAACTCTTCTGGGAAGGCTGTCCACAAGGTTTACGAGAGTGCCCTATGGGAATATTTGACCATTCTTCTAGAAGCGCATTTGTGATGTCAGGCACTGATGATGGAAGAGGAGGCCTGGCTCTCAGTCTCCTCTCAAATTCATCCCAAAGGTGTTCTATCAGGTTGAGGTCAGGCATCTGTGCAGGCCAGTCAAGTTCCTCCACCCCAAACTCGCTCATCCCTGTCTTTATGGACCTTGATTTGTGCACTGGTGTGCAGTCATGTTGGAACAGGAAGGGGCCATCCCCAAACTGTTCCCACAAAGTTGGGAATATGAAATTGTCCAAAATGTCTTGGTATACTAACACCTTAAGAGTTCCCTTCGATGGAACTAAGGGGCCAAGCCCAACCCCTGAAAAAAAAGCCCCACACCATAATCCCACCTCCACCAAATGATTTGGACCAGTGCAGAAAGCAAGGTCCATAAAGACATGGATGAGCAAGTTTGGGGTGGAGGAACTTGACTGGCCTTCACAGAGTTCTGAGCTCAACGTGATAGAACACCTTTGAGATGAATTTGAGCGGAGATTGTGAGTCAGACCTTCTTGCCCAACATCAGTGCCTGATTTCACAAATGCGCTTCTGGAAGAATGGTCAAACATTCCCATAGACACACTCCTAAACCTTGTGGACAGCCTTCTCAGAAGCTCTTATATGCTGCAAAGGGATGGGCAACTCAATATTGAACCCTACGGCCTAAAACTGGGATGCCTTTAAAGTTCATGTTCGTGTAAAGGCAGGTGTCCCAAGGAAGAAACAGCACAAGTAGCCAATCGGTTGTGCTGCATTGCTCATGCACTAACAAGGGGCATGCTGATAGGTTGAAAGAGTGACAGAGGGAGGAATGCATCAAAACGTCATCTTTCACTGTCCAGTCACAGGCTGGAGATGAAGACTTATAAGTGTTTCTTAAACATGAACTCCAGGAATAAGGCCAATTTCACCCCCAACACACAGTGCAATGGTTAACTGCTCGTTAAGTCCAGGGATGCCAGAACAAAGAGTAATACTTGCCTTACTTTCTCAATCTGTGACCATTTCCTTGCTGTGTTCTCTTTTAAGCAGCCCTGCTCATAGTTGCACTTCTTCTTCCTCCACATACAATGCACGGTTTATAGCCCTGCACTGTACGTGATGATGCCAAAGAATTGCCCCACAGCCTGGAGCCCTGGAGAGAGGACAGCATTTGTAACCCTAAAAAAGAGCCCCTGTTCCCTTCTAACAGGTTAGACAGCACAGTGCTTGTGCTCTCTAACCCGCCCCTCTCTAAGCTGTAAAAAACCTGGCTGATCCTGCCTGGTTCTGCCCCCCCCCTGTAAACTGACCATGGTTTATCATGGCTGCTGAGCCCTGACACGGTGGTCAGTTTATGCGCCCCTGTCATCTGCAGCTCTACTCCCCCCATCTCCCTCTCCCTCCCCTCCCTTCCTGTCAGCTCCGTGTGTCTGTGTGAACTGTCTGCCTCCCTGCTCCTCCTGCCGCTATTAGTACTGAAGTAAACTTTGAAAAATGCCACTGCCAGCCCCTCTGTTTTATCTAGCCATAGTGCACTGTATACATGTGTGTGTGTGTGTTTTTTTTTTTTTTTAACAAAGCCTCTAAATACCCTTTTCAGAGATCTTCAGGCCGGACACATGCTGCTCTCCTACTCCGATCCACTGACTACAGTGGGAGGGGTTGAGCAGCCAGCACATTGGTCATGTGACCCCCTAGCTGATGTCAGAGGGAGATCTCAGCCCCTTCCACTGTAGCCCTAGATTGGAGTCACGTGACCAGCCTGAAGATCTCTAGAAAATAAGGTTTTTAGTGGCTCTGATAAAAAAAAAAAAGGGGGGGGAGCGGGGGGCACTGGCAGTAAATTCAATTTTTAAGGTTACAAACACTTTTAAGTGCAGCAGAGAAAAAATCAGGTCACCTTCCTTGCCAGACAGGACCGTGCTGTGTGACAGAGCTGTGTAAATCCTAAGACTGGATAAAAAATACAAATCTTTGGTAAATTGTTCCCATATTTGTATATCGACAGCGTATTTGGCTATTTGCTTTGAGATTATCTTCAAATACAAACCAGTTGCTGAATAAAAATTCATGGATGTTCAGTATGTAAGATGTCCAGAGTTTCAGTGAAAAAAAAATAATTTATATATATATATATATATATATACACACACACACACACACACACACACACACACACACATATATACATATATACATATATACATATATATATATATATATATAATCAGAATGGTATAATACAGAAATAAGCCTATATACAGTGCCTTGAAAAAGTATTCATACCCCTTGAAATTTTCCACATGTTGTCATGTTACAACCAAAAACTTAAATGTGTTTTTTTGGGGGATTTTATGTGATAGACCAATACAAAGTGATACATAATTGTGAAGTGGAAGGAAAATGATAAATGGTTTTCAAAATGTTTTACAAATAAATATGTGAGAAGTGTGGCGTGCATTTGTATTCAGCCCCTTTTACTCTGATACCCATAACTCAAATCTAGTGGAACCAATTGCCTTCAGAAGTCACCTAATTTGTAAATAGAGTCCACCTGTGTGTAATTGAATCTCTGTATAAATACAGCTGCTCTGTGAAGCCCTCAGGGGTTTGTTGGAGAACCTTAGTGAACAAACAACATCAAGAAGGCCAAGGAGTACACCAGAGAGGTCAGGGATAAAGTTGTGGAGAAGTTTAAAGCAGGGTTAGGTTATAAAAAAAAAATATCCAAAGCTTTGAACATCTTATAGAGCTCTGATCAATCCATTATCTGAAAATGGAAATAGTATGGCACAGCTGAAAACCTACTTGGCCGTCCACCTAAACTGACAGGCTGGGCAAGAAGAGCATTAATCGGAGAAGCAGCCAAGACGAAGAGTGGCAAGAAGAAAGCCATCCTTGACAGAAAATCATAAGAAGTCTTATTTCCAGTTTGTGAGAAGCCATGTGTGGGACACAGCAAACATGTGGAAGAAGGTGCTCTGGTCAGATGAGACCAAAATTGAACTTTTTGGCTTAAGAACAAATGTGTGGCTGAGGACGAATGCCGCGTACACACGATCGGAATTTTGGCCACCAAAAGACCGATGAAAGTTTTTCATCGGGAAATGCGACCGTGTGTAGGCTCCATCGGAATTTAGCTGGCTGAATTCCCACCAGCAAAAATTTGATAGCATGTTCTCAATTTTCCAGATCGTGTGTATGCAATTCCGACACACAAACTCACGCATGCTCAGATTCAACTACGAGATGGAAGCTATTGGCTACTAGGTATTGAACTTAATTTTTCTAGTCCCGTTGTATGTGTTGTATGTCACCGCGTTCTTGGCGGCCAGAATTTGGTGTAACCGTGTGTAGGCAAGACAGTTTGAGCCGAATTCCGTTGGAATCTGAGCTTTTTCAGACGAGAATTCCAATCGTGTGTACTCAGCATCACACAGTACATCACCCTGAACACACCATCCCCACTGTAAAACATGTTGGTGGCAGCATCATGTGGGGATGCTTGTCATCAGCAGGGACACGGAAGCTGTTCAGAGTTGAAAAGGAAGATGGATGGAGCCAAATACAGGCCAATCTTAAAAGAAAACCTGTTAGAGTCTGTAAACGACTTGAGACTGGGGAAGAGGTTCATCTTCCAGCAGGAGAACGACCCCAAACATACAGCCAGAGCTACAATGAATGGTTTCGATCAAAACATATTTAAGCGTTTGAATGGCCCAGTCAAAGTCCAGACCTAAATCCAATTGAGAATCTGTGGCAAGACTTGAAAATTGCTGATCACAGATGCTCTCCATCCAATCTGACAGAGCTTGAGCTATTTTGCAAAGAAGAATGGGCAAAAATGTCATCCTCTAGATGTGCAAAGCTGGTAGAGACATCCCTAAAAAGACTTTGTAATTGCAGTGAAAGGTGGTTCTACAAAGTATTGACTCAGGGGGGCTGAATACAAATGCACGCTACACTTTTTTTTTCACATATTTATTTGTAAAACATTTTGAAAAACATTTATCATTTTCCTTCCACTTCACAATTATATGCCATTTTGTGTTGGTCTATCACATAAAATCCCAATAAAATACATTTACATTTTTGATTGTAACATGACAAAATGTGGAAAATGTCAAGAGCTATGAATACTTTTTCAAGGCAATGTATAATTCCGGGGAAAGATACTCCTTTTATTTTAGGTCTAATTTGGCCTAAGATGGCACCTGCTTTACAACTCTTTGCTATCATACTCCTCATTCTAATTAAGCTATGGATAGATATAGAGAGAGCAAGATGTATGTGTGTGTGTGTGTGTGTGTGTATATATATATATATATATATATATATATTATACACATACATACGGTATGTTTTTTTTTTTTTTGTTTCCCCAGACATTCATTTTGTTCATTGCTTGACAGATGTTTTCATTTCTAGCATTTACAGATGCAAACCTAACTAATTTTACATAAATATAAATAGCCTGTATGAAAGGCACTTTGGTTTACTTAATGGTAGCAAACTGATGTAATGCATTATATTGATTGCCCTTGACTGTTACATATAATGTTCAGAAAGGTCTGAGACAGTTGGTGGTTAAAATAAGCTGCCTTGCCTTTAACCACTGAACATTATTGCATTTTCTAATTTTGACACACAGCACTGAGAAGTTTTAAGTGATTAACCAGGCTCTGTGGCTTATTTATAAAATGAGGGCAAATGCAAAACGGTCTTATACCTGCAGCAACCAATACATGTAGTGTGTGTTTTATTTTTTTTATTTTTTTTATTTTTTTTTCATTTTTTGTTTTATTCAAATGGTAACCTAACTTTGATGAGAGAAAATTACACAATTTGTATAAATGCTATGCAAGCCACTTAGTTATGTAATATTATTATAAAAATGAAAACCCTTTCCACAGTCAGGCTTGACTTTTCTAAAACTGCCAAGTGAATAAATGTATTGCATTGTTGCAACAGTGACAAAAGTGCTCAGTACAAAGTATTTTCTGAAATTTTTATATCGAGTCTAAAACCTAAACACCAACATGAACCAAAAAAGTACATATGAACAATCACAAAAAAGGTGCACTAGGGCGTGTTATATGTGGCATAATTTCACTCTGGGGTGGGAGTGGTAAAACGGCACTATTTTTAGCGCCGTTTTACCGTAGGTTTAGTGGGGGCATTCGGCCGCTAGCGGGGTGGTTTTACCCCCCTGCTATTGGCCGTGAAAGGGTTAAAACCACTGCAAAGCACTGCAGCCATGCTGCCCCATTGATTTCAATGGGCAGGAGCGGTGTATAGACTGCTCCTTCACCGCTCCAAAAATGCTGCTAGCAGGACTTTTTTTTTTTTTTTTTTTACCATCCTGCTAGTGCACCGATCCAGTGTGGAAAGCCTTTCACATTGGAGACACAGCTGCGGTTGTTTCAGGTCGGTTTGCAGGCGCTATTTTTAGCACAATAGCATCTGAAAAACAACCCAGTGTGAGGGCTCAATGTATCCTATGAGTTGGGTATACAGATCCATGATTAGTGCCTTGGATAAGTAGAACTTTTTCAGGGTATCCTCACCCGTAAATGTATCCAGTAATTTCCTTTAAAAGGACCACATGAGATATCACCCTCCTCTTCCTCCTCCTCCTCCACATTACTTTAAATTCCATAAAACTGGGTTCAAAGGGCTCCATCCTCTGTGCTTTGCCATCTGCCAGCCTCCAAAGACAACTCCTATAGAATCTAGCTGACATCTGCTCCAGCTAGTAATTTCCTGCCTATTTTTATTTTTTTTTAAACCAATCACTTACCTCAAACCAAGGATCTGACCATTATCATAGTTGTCGCAAGCTTGGACCAGTACTTAATTACCGCATTTATTTATTTCCTTCTGTGAATTGACTTTAATTCCCTTTTCTGTGGTATTTAATGAGCGTTTTTAGTGTTTGAGCTCAATACCGCATACGAGCAATAGTGAATTGAAATTTTCATTATCGCCTGGGCTAAGTGACCACGTGACAGTCATAATGCATGCTTTACTTTAGTAAATTGTGCCCATGGTCCCTTCCCAAAGAGGAAGGACCCTTGCCTCAGCCCCCGTGGGATGCAAGGCTCTTGACAGGGCAAGGCAGTCTGGTTCTCCCAGTCAAAAGGCCTGACGGACCCCTGTGCTCATGATCAGCCAAAGCCGACCACTGAGTTCTAGGATTTAGGCTTTCCTAGACCCCAAAGGCCACACACCCTGCTCCTAGACTTCAGGGTAGGCCTGAGGATCCACTCCCAGTATTGGCGTCACTAAGGTTGGTGTCACCTGGTGCTGTAAAACATGGTGCCACCCCCTCCTGTCTAGGCTGCCCAGGACCCTGCAGGCAGCGCACAGGCACCCCAAACCGGCCCCTGTAAATGATAGTGTAGGGTGGTATAGTGGCAGGTTAGGGTAGTATAGGGTGGTATGGTTGCAGATTTGGATGGTTTAGAGTGGTATAGTGGCAAGTTAGGGTAGTATAGGGTGGTATAGTGGCAGGTTGGGGTGGTATAAAGCAAGTTAGGGTACTATAGAGTTGTATAGTGGCAGGTTGGGGTGGTATAGGGCAGGCTGGGGTGGTACAGGGCAGGTTAGGGTAGTATAGAGTTGTATATTGGCAGGTTTGGGTGGTATAGGGCAGGTTTGGGTGGTACAGGGCAGATTAGGACTCTATGCAGTGACAGTGTGCTGTGCAGTAACTTATAGCATGCCTCATGCCTGCAGATGAAGACCCGGGCGGAGTTGCTGTGTCCTCGCCTCTATCTCCTTGAGCTGCAGGATCAGCCAGTGTGAAGGGGTCTGTGGGAGGAGTGGAGGAGACAGCCACATCCCCAGCTCCACCCACCAACTCTGGTTGCCTTGGTAGATATTGGAGATCCCAGAGTGACCACTTTACCCGAAGGGGGGGTGTTATAGGCAGCCTCCCCTGCACGGCTGGATTCCCTGTTCACACCACTCCGCTGCAAGCTACATAGTATGTTTAACAGTGGCCCTGGTGTCACCCCTCTGGTGGGTGTCACCCTGTGCAGGCTAAAGCCCCCCCCCCCCGCACCCCCATAGCAACGCCACTGACTCCAAGTATGTGATAAAAGACAGCCTGGTAACAAATGACTGTTTTCTTCCAGAAGTCTGCAAAACGTCCTTCACGCAGCCAGTTGCATGCAGCCACTGGATTCCTGTGGCAAGAATTGGCAGATTCTTGCTGCTGAAATGACCAGGTCATGCCATCAGCAGCGGCCACTCAGCTCATTTAAACTAATGGCGGGCTGACAGCGGCCGCTGCTGTTTGCCTGTAGAAGTACACAGAGTAGCTGCGGTTAGGAACAGATATCTGAGCCTCGATGCAGCTTCAGCTACATAAACAAGCATCACTCAGTCTCCAACCCCACATTGTACCATGTTGGTTTGCTGGAGAGTGGGAGTGTATTTCTGTGTTTGGAAGAGCTTCCATTCAGCTGCCATTGAAGGGCTGTCGAGGTCTGTTTTTGACCAGTGGCGCTGAACTTTTTCAAGGTCAAGACTCGCAAATCTTCTGGAATATATTATGGGACCCCTTGTGTGTTGAAACTAAATTAAAGAAGATACATGTTGTAGATTCTTCTTCTACTTTTACTAACATGGATAACTATTTATTATAATAATTATACTGTACGTAGAACAGTGTACACTTTAACACTGCTCTGTATGCCTGAATGGTGCTAAAGCTGCACTATTTATAGGGACATGGTAGGACCCTACTTCCCCCTTCTCCATTGCCTTACATAAAGGTAATGGGGAAAATGGTACCTGGAGTTCAGATATACCATGTTCATGCCCTATACTCAAGCATCTTGCCATTATTGGATAGTAATTTGCAGAAACCGTAGGAAGACTCCACCACTTAGCGCCATTTCTGTGAAGCGCGATGAGGGAAAAGTGTCTTTCTCAGCGCCATGTGCTAATATAATTCGACGTAATAAGCCAAAAACCTAACAACCCCCCCAGGTTTCCCCTGTGCCACCTTGGTCTTAGTCCTTGTACACACGGTCGGAGATTCCGACGGAATGTGTCCGATCGGACCGTTTTGTCGGATATTCCGACTGTGTGTGGTCTACGTCGGACTGTTCCCGTCGGAGTATCCGACGGACCAAATTTTCCAACTTGTTGGTAAAATTTTCCGACAAAATGCCGCGATCAGACATACTCAGATCATGTGTAGAGAATTCCAATCGGACAAAGTGCCACGCATGCTCAGATCAAATTCCTACAGCAAAGCTATTGGCTACTAGCGTGAACGTAGTCTCGTCGTAACGAAATAACGTAATCATGTCGGATTTTCCGACAACTTTGTCCGACCGTGTGTATGCAACAGTTTCGGACAAAATCCATCGGACAAAATCCGACGGATTTGGTTGTCAGAATCTCCGACCGTGTGTACAAGGGCTTAGACATTTGTTACGTTCTTAAAGTGGAAGCCTTGGAAGTTTTTTTGCTATCTTTAGCAAGACAGAACATTTTCCCAACTGAGCAATCCTACAGGGATAAAGGAAAAATCTCTCCAACAGGAGCAGACTAAAACTTTTTTTTTTTTTTGTGAATCGAAGATAAGTTGGAACCTCTATCATATACATCGGACAGCTGTCACTGATGTCGGCGCTTCCTTCTTATGAATCCCGATCACGACATGGTGCCCTCTTCATTTAGGGCACTTGGTGTAACTTGACCTTTACATTCACACCTATGCGTTTTTTGGCTTTTTCTGTTTTGCAGAAACGCAGTACAGTCCATTTAACATGGTTTCCTATGGCACATGTTCACATCTATGTGTTTTTTTTTTTTTTTTTTTTAGCCTGTGCATTTTTGGAAACGTTTGGGGACTTTTTTTTTTTTTTTTTTTTTTTTTTTTTGTCGCAGCAGATTGCATTTTGTGTGTAATAGACTTCAATGGAGCCAAACCAGAAAAGCAGGATGTGGAAACCTTGCAAGAAGATCTGCACAAATGAATGGGGTGGGCAACTAGATGGCAAATGAGGTTTAATGTAGAAAAGTGTAAAATAATGCATTTGGGTGGCAAAAATATGAATGCAATCTATGCACTAGGGGGAGAACCTCTGGGGCAATCTAGGATGGAAAAGGACCTGGGGGTCTAAGTAGATAGGCTCAGTAATTGCATGCAATGCCAAGCTGCCGCTAACAAAGCAAACAGAATATTGGCATGCATTAACCACTTCCCACCCGGCCAATGTATATATACGGCCGGGTGGGAGCCGCCTGCTCCTGATAGGACGTTCAGGAACGTCATTCAGGAGCAGCGGGATCGCGCGCGCGCGCGCGCCCGCGCAGCGGCGCGATCCCGATGTGCTCGTGTCACCCGGACACGGCACATCTCAGATCGGCAGGAGGGCTCTGTGATTGGCCCTCCTGATCACATGACGGCCGTGTCCAATCACGGCCGTCATGTGATGTAAACAAACAGCCGGTTGCTAGGCAATCGGCTCTCCTCTCCTCACACGGAAGTCACCGCTGAGAAGAGGAGAGCAGAACGCTGCAGCCGGCTGATGATCAGTGAGTATGGGCTGCTTTTCACAGCTTTTTACTCACTGATCATCAGTGTAGTGTAAACACACAACACACCACACAGTGAAAACACAGTCCCCACATATGTCCCCAAAACACACATGTCCCTAAAACATACATGTCCCCAAATAATAAAAACACATGTCCCTAATAATAAAAACATGTCCCCCACATATGTCCCACTAAAATCACATGTCCCAATGATTATCTGCACACATATGTACGTGATCACCTGCACACATATGTACATGATCATTTGCGTACATATGTCCGTGATCACACAAACCAATTATTATACACTTAACGGAATTTTTTTTACCAAAAACATGTAGCAGAATACATTTTGGCTTAAATTTATGACAAAATTTGATTTTATTGGATTTCTTTTCAAATAGAAAAAAGAAAATATTGTTTTTTTCCCAAATTTCCGCTTTTTTTGCGCTTATATCGCAAAAAAAAAAAAACGGAGTCGTGAATAAATAACACCAAAATAAAGCTCTATTTGTGCGAACAAAATGATAACAATTTCATTTGGGTACAGTGTAGCATGACCGCGCAATTGTCACTGAAAGCGCTAGAGCGCTGAAAGCTGAAAATTGGGCTGGGAAGGAAGGGGGTGAAAGTGCCCTGTATTGAAGTGGTTAAAAAGGGGAATAACTCCAGAGATAAAGCAATAATTCTCCCGCTCTACAAGACTCTGGTCCGGCCTTACCTGGAGTATGCTGTCCAGTTCTGAGCACCAGTCCTCAGGAAGGATATACTGGAAATGGAGCGAGTACAAAGAAGGGCATTAAAGCTAATAAAGGGTCTGGAGGATATTAGTTATGAGGAAAGGTTGCGAGCACTGAACTTATTCTTTCTGGAGAAGAGATGCTTGAGAGGGGATATGATTACAATGTAAAAAAAACGTACTGGTGACCCCACAATAGGGATAAAACCTTTTTGCGGAAGGGAGTTTAATAAGACACGAGGCCACTCATTAAAATTAGAAGAAAAGAGGTTTAACCTTAAACTGTGAAGAGGGTTCTTTACTGTAAGAGAGACAAAGGATGTGGAATTCCTTCCATGGGCGGTGGTTTCAGCGGGGAGCATTGAAAATTTCAAAAAACGATTAGATAAGCACCTAAACGACCACAACATACAGGGATATACAATGTAATACTGACATATAATCACACACATAGGTTGGACTTGATGGACTTGTGTCTTTTTTTTTTTTTTTTTTTCAACCTCACCTACTATGTAACTATGAATGATACTGCCCATCAGGCAGTCTTAGTGACAGAAAAATGTAGGGTGAAATCTCTGCATAAAGGTGATTATTGGAGAAAAAGTTTTAGATTTTGTTAATTTTTCTTTTAAAGGACTAATCATTTTTAACTTGTTTTTGGCTGAAGGTCTGCTTTAATAGTCTTGTAATGATCTCAACCAATTGCCTTACCAACTGCTGGTTAGGATAGAAAGAAATGCTTTAGACCACCGCGTGCCCATGCTCTGATTCTTGTGTTCTCGCCTAGATTTTGCAAGTGGTCTTGTATGGTGTATTGAATGGCACACTAGGACGTCCGTTTTACAGAACAAAGCTGCCCATTGCTATGCTACATGATTGAATTATATAATGTAAAGCACATTCTTTATGTTCCATGAGTCGTCTTCACAGATGTCAGCATGTACCTCCAGCTATCCACGTGATATCGGCTACTATGTGTCTTGTAGGAAATGATTATCTCTGAATGAGTGTACAGATTACCATAGCCACTTAAAATAATTTTCTGCTTGGAATAATGTGTACTTCTGAACAGCGTTTTCCTCTTTGCACATCATTTGCTGCTTATTGGTACTTGTAGTTACTGAACTTCTGTCATAAGTTCCCAATTTTTGCTACTTGAACCTATTGATTGCGCTCAAATTTTTACATTTTTAGAATTGGTTGCACACCTATTGAGTATTTTTTATTTTTCAACATAATAAATGAATAGGAGCTACCCACCCCTTGTCCGGATTCAAACATTCATATGATATCCACAGCCATTATATCTCCACCCAAAATCATTGCCACTCTAATGCATTTCACCACGCAGGGCTTGATCAAAAAAAAGCAGAAACTGGAGTGTTGCTCCCACCATTTATTCTCTTCAGTGATGAGCAAAGATGGGCTTCTGTGAGCCAGCAGCCTGTCAGTCTGTGAATAAAGTAAAGAAGTGGGTCTGGAGTGGTGATATAGATATAGATATAGATATAGATATAGATATATATATATATATATATATATATATATATATATATATATATATATATATATATACATACATACATACATACATACATACATACATACATACATACATACATACATACATACATACATACATATTAGTGTGTGTGTGTAATATGTAGCGGTACCCTTGTAAGGGCTGCTGAGTTGGTTATAGCATTCCGCCAATCACCCTACTGCCAACCTCCCATGCATCATGTAAAGACATTAAACAGTCAATGATTTGGTTTTCTTTCACTTTATTGATGGCAAATAACTTGGATGAAACAAGGGAGGTATGCGATGCCCATAGAAACTTCACTTTGAAAGGGTATCATCCATGGCCTGGCCTAGTAAATGGATTTCCCTGTAGAATCCTCACTGCAGATTATTGCTTCTTCTATTACTTGGCATATCTGACTGAAGATTTACTACTCACTGCTTCCAGTTAAGACGAGAAGAATCACTCTAAGGGTCCTTTCACACGGGGCGGATCAGTTCTAGATATTATCAGTTCTGATCCGCCCCGTGGATATCCGTTTGCTCAGCGGGAATCACTCCGCCGATCCCCGCTGAGCAGGGAGATGACAGCTCCGTCTCTGCACACTGCGCAGGGACGGACCTGTCACAGCGCCGCTCTCCCCTATGGGAGATCGGATGACGACGGACCGCAGTGCCCGTCGTCATCCGATCCGCAGACGGATGGAAAAATAGCTTTTTCCTCCGTTACACTTTTTCGGATCGGAGCGGGTCGGATGTCAGCGGACATGTCACCGCTGACATCCGACGCTCCATAGACCTCTATGGAGCACCCGTTCAGGTCCGCCTGAAAAACTGACAGGCGGGCCTGAACGGGACATCAGTGTGAAAGAGGCCTAATTCCCCTCTAGACTAGAGTGATGCCATCTCCATGAATTTAAGAATCAGAGCTACACGCAGCTGTTCCCTCCAGATTCCATGAATTTAAGAATCAGAGCTACATGCAGCTGCTCCCTCCAGATTCCATGAATTTAACAGTCAGTCTTTGGAAGTTCCAGTCCACTTCTGTTTATACTGTGCTCCCCAGAACACAGCATGCTACATTACTCTCTCCTTCTTTATGTTACACTGACCTTCTCCTTTGGCTCAAAAGTCCTGTGTTCCCCCGGTCACAGAACGCCGATCTACTTCCGCCACTTTGCTCTTACTTCTTCTACTTGATCTTCTCCGGCATGCAAGTCTTGTGTTCCCCAGTCACAGAAACGTGATACTTTCTCATGGAGATGAAGATCGTTCCCTAGGACTGCTTCCTAGTGGCTCCTCCATTCTTCCTCCACACACAGCGCACCCCCGCGTGGGGACACCCGTTAGGGCACCTCGGCACTCCATTTTTCTGTGCTCCATAACTCCTCCCTGGAAGCATGTGACCCCAGCTTCCAGAAAAATCCTTCTGCAAGCAGGGGAGGATCTCTGAGACAGTACAGGTGGCCACACCCCCCACTACATTGACACTCCGATTCCCAGATCAAAACAACCAGGCCTAAAATAACGCACAGGCCTGACTAAATTTACCTGCACCTGAGCCCTGCAGCTAGAAATATACTACGTTAGCACATACCTTTTTAGGTAGAGGGATATGGAGATATATAATTTTTTTTAGATATTATACAGTTGTGGCAGAATTTATGATTTCTTGGCCATTTTTCAGAGAATATGAATGATAACACAAAAACATTTCTTTCACTCATGGTTAGTGTTGGGCTGAAGCCATTTATTATCAATCAACTGTGTTTACTCTTTTTAAATTATTTGCCTACCTGTGACATATTTCACATTAAAATCAGCATTTTTTGCAAATAAAATACTTTGAACCCCCAAATATGTCTTCTGAAAGCAGAGGCCCTGGAGAATAAAAGATGTTGCGTTGAGTAAATAGATACCAAACATTGCCTACACCTGTGACATGGCAACATACTATGGTACCTAAAATTGACCATAGGTGATGCTTTAAAAGCCCTTACAGGTTGTCTATTTAAAATTAATTTTGATATGGGGGCCCTAGAATTATTGCACTCACTCCGATGTTCTGGGCAATACCTCACATGTGTGGTGTACTCCCCGTGTACATGTGCACTGGACCTACATGCCTGTTTGCATTTGCGTATATGTACTCACTCTCTTGTCAGTTTTTTTTTTTTTTTTTTTTTTGATCATATACACGTTGTGTTTTGAATTGCAATGTTTATATTTTTTGATTATGCACATACAGTTTTAAGATATTTTGCCTATCTACATGTGTTACAAGTAATTATAGACCACACACTTGTTTCCAATTTCCCCATTGTGTTCACATTGGGCAACATTATTGTGCATTATATTTTATATCACTGTAGGTTTTTCCACCCGTTACATAGACTCAGCGCACCTTTATACTATCAATCGCTTTTCATTCCCGATAATCAGGGTTTTGCAGGTGCAGCAGACTTAATCAATTGAATTGTCAGCGCTTCCCTTCACTTACACACACACACACACACACACACACACAGGTTTTATTTGTGGACTACAAATAACTCCCCCTGTTCTGGAGAAGAGAAGGAGGCATTACATAGTCCTAACAGTGTTAAGTAGTCCTAAAGTACACCTGCATAAAGCATAAAGCGTTTTCTTCCAATCTCATTGTGGGGCTAAGCAATTATACTTGATTGATACGTTGATTTACGATCTCTTAGAAAAGTAGTACTGTGCAGTTTTCTTGGTTTCTATAGCAGCCAAGGAAAAATGAATAATGAATCCTACAAATTCTCCTGATTTTTTTATTTTATTTATTTATATTAATTTTCTTTGTATTGCTGGAACAGTATGTTTCTTTTCTGTTAAATTTAACACATCAGTGTTGTATTAAAAGTGAGTTCAAATATCAGGTACTAATGGTTTAGATTTTGAAATGTGTAGGCAGGTGCAGTTTATTCTCCCTGCTGCAGGCGGCGCTGTTCAGCTGGCCACTGTACAGAGGAGAATGGAGGTTGAGAGGAGCTGTGTTACTCTGAAACCTCCTTAGGTCCATTTGGACACTGCTTCCCTGGCTGACCTCCATGGCCATCTTTAGTGAGGGTAATGCTAATAAATAGCACAGTCCCACTGTGGTTGGTGCACATTTGTGAAGTGACTAGTGTAGGAACAGAATCCTCGCTGGCTAGGCACAGTGCACTTAGCACTAGGAAGAAGTTCTGGTCAAGGAGGGACATTAGAGGAACACTACACTTGGCTCCACCATCTGGGAAACCTAGAGAGTTGAGATGAGGACCTACCTGGTCACTAAAGGCACGTTCACCATTGCACTGCCTGTCAGGCACCACCTTCATCCGATGCTGTTCTGGTAACAATGCCTACCAAAGTGCTCTCTCAAGTAAAACGAATATGTTAAAGTACAGCCAACATTGTTAAGAGTGGTTTATATTCTGGTTGCTTGTAATATTGATGTTCCTTTGTCATAGTGTTTGGAACTGTGAGTTCCTTGCCACTGTTTTCTACATGTTAATTGTTACCTCTACTTAACTTGTTAATTGTGCCACCTTCCTTGGTATCTTTTTTTTCTTTACCTCCATCTCAGGTACCAATCAATCGGCCCCGCCTACAACTGTAGGGGTGACACCTAAAGTGCCGGTACCTTGATATTTTGGTTATTGGTGGATCTCGTGGAGCTGAACCAGCTGACTTTTTTTGCCTCTGAAACTCCAGCAATAAGCATGTAATATCTACCAGAGGGTCCTTAGACATTGCAGGAGGAGGCAACTGTGGTCCTCCAGCTATTGTGATGTGAAACTACATGTTCCATGATGCATTGCAAGTTACAAGTTTACTCCCAGAGGAAAACTGACATTTATTCCCAGAAACATGTGAGAGGGCCGCAGTTGCCCACTAGGGTTGCCACATCATTCCTTTAATCCAGGACACATATTAATTACAAGGGTTCTGTGGCTGATTTAGTTGGTAATTAAACTCACTTGGTGCCTTATCTGCATTAAATCAGCCTAAGAACCTGTGTAATTAATTAATATGTGTCCTGGATTAAAGGGATGATGTGGCAACCCTATTGCCCACCCCGGCTTGTCGGTTAGTGTCTTGTACAAAGTGAGACCATCTTATAATAAAGTGGGGTGCTAGACCCCCTAGAGAACTAAAGATTTTGTTTCTGTACCGCTCCTGCTTCAAAACCCAACTCAAGGGTGGAAGGGGAAAAAAAAACCCCTTGAAGTGGCATTACAAGGTTGCATTACTTACAGTACTTTATCCCCACTCCAGTAATGTGCGCTCTACCTCCAGCATGTACAATGCAGGGTTATTAGTAATCCTGCATTTTATGTGCCGGAGGCAGCAGTGCGACAGCGGCAGGGAGCATCTTTTAGAGAGGTGACTTTGCGGAACCATTTGCACTGGTGGAAGAAGCCTGCTAGTGGTAGGAAAAAGGTAAGCATTATACCTGGTTCCTCTATTCCTAAACAAACATTAGTGCTTAACCCTATGATGTGTGTGTGTGTGTGTGTGTGTGTGTGGTGTGTGTGTGTGTGTGTGTGTGTGTGTGTGGGGGGGGGGGGGGGAGGGGAGGGAGGGATGGCCCACGGCCCACTGTAAGGGTCGTTTTCGGATCCATAATGGTCAGGTTTTAATTGGGGACATCATGAAATGTAGCCTGTGTATGTCTTCACGATTGTGGAGCAGAGCAGATTATAGAATACTTTTATTTTGTTTTTCACCTTCTGAAAACTGTCTTGATTGTTATTTCTCCTGTCAGTCTAACACAGGGGACAAAGGTTAGAGGATATAAAAGTACAGGGGTGACCTCGTTAATTTACTGTCATGTTACTGTATTTTCAAATCTCACTGGACTCCACTGAAAACAACCGCTACTTTTCTTTAAATAAGGATCCTGGTGTGTTGGCTTTGTGAGATGAGCCTATGGCCGCGTACACACGGGTGGATTGTCTGCCCAACTTAGTCCGCTGAAACGTGTTTCAGAGGACAATCCACTCGTGTGTGGGCTTCAGCTGACTTTTTCAGCGGACAGTCTGACGGACTTTGTCTTTCGGAATTTCCGTAATTTTGTCCGTCCAAACTTGGTTTCAGCGGACAGTCCGCTCGTGAGTAGGCAAGTTGGACGGACTAAGTATGGCGCATGCTCAGAAAGGATTTACACGCCGAAGGTTGCATTGCAGTGTATTGGACGTCGTATTTCTAGTCCCGTCGTACGTGCTGTACACGTCATCGCGCAAGCTTTCAGCGGACTGTCTGTTCATCGTGTGTGGTCAAGTCCGTTCATTCAAAAGTTGAACGGACTGTCTGTCGGATTGTCTGACGAACTTAGTTGGGCAGACAATCCGCCCGTGTGTACGCGGCCTAAGTCTGACAGCAGTAAAACCATTTAAATCAAGAGCAGTTTAAGACCAAAAAGCACCCTTTTAGCATAAATGCAGAGTTGTACAGTTCTGTTTTCATAAGCATTTCATTGTTTTCAGATACTAACAAGAAGTTGAATGCATTATCGTAGTCTTTAAAGAAGAATTTCGTGCATAGTATATTTTTACATTAGTCCAGCTGCACCAATGTAACCAAGTATTTACAGTACCATTATATACTATGCAAGCACCATAGCTAGCCAATGCCCCCAGAAGCTGAAAGTCACTGAATATACACTGCTACTACAGTGATCTCAACTTTCTTCCAGGTCCCATGCCGAGTGGTTGGCTGGGTTCATTGTGAACACAAGAATTGGCTGTTCAGCACGGGTGCTATTCAGAGATTGCTTTGCATTTTTGGAATGAATGCAAAGCATTCTCTAATTGGACAAGGTGGAGAGGCAGGGCGATGTTGTCATGCTCTCCAACTCCATTTATTCAGAGAATGCTTTGCATTCATTCAGGGCGGAGCTATCACTCGTGACGTCACAATGCATGCCACAACCAGGAAGTGACTGGATTGTTTACAGGTGAGCGCTTGTAACTTTTTATCCATTTTTGGAATTAGTACTTTACAATAAAGGGTTTTACATAGTTTTACACTGTTAGCATCCCTGGCTTTTTTATGTTCTGGTTGAATAACTTTCTGATTTTGGATGAGCTGTTCTGGTGATTGAATAAGGAAACCTGGAGGAGACTCGTGCTTCTGTAGAGATGACACATTGACACACAAGCTCATGTGACTCTTTCTGTATAAAGAGTCCACATGTTCCAGTAAGAGCCCTGTACATTCAAGGTGGTGGGACAGTTTGGTGCTTGGAATATCTGGCTATCAAGATTTTCATTTTCACCAATTTGAAATTCTTATCTACCGTATATTTTTTGTTCTTCATTTCTATCGGTTTACACAGGAAGATTGACACCATTGTTTGCAGTTTTTGCATGGTAATTCTACGTTAATTCAGATTACCGACCCTCTGTTTTCAGAATGCATTAGGCTGGCTGGTCCGTATGGGACCAAAAAGCAAGTGGAGTTCCCTGGAGTAGAGATGCCTACTTTAGTGATTTCCATTTTCCAAGGGCGTCAGTCAGGTATAGTTAATACATAGTAACATTGGTCAAAGCTGGACCAATGTAACTATGTAATCTTTAAAGTGACACAAATTAATCTTTAAAGCAGGCATGTCCAAAGTCCGTCCCGCGGGCCAGTCACAGTCCCCAGTGCGGTTTTGAACGGCCCGCCTGGTTATCTCTCTCTCAACCAGTGTGCCGCGGGATCAGGGCTGTCAGATGAGCCGATCCCCTGCACTGTGAGAAGCTCAGTGAGCTTCAAAAGTGAAAGTAAAGTGCAGAGAAGTGTGCTGTGCTCTCTGCTTCCCCCTACAGTGCAGTACCCGGCTGAATGTGGTAGCTGGAAAGGTACTGTACTATGCTAAAAGCTAAATTAGTGTTAAAGGCTTTATTCATGTGTCTGTATGTATGTATGTCTGTATGTGTGTGCATGTATGTCTGTGTATGCATGTGTCTGTACGTGTCTGTATGTGTCTGCATGTATGTCTGTATGTGTATGCATGTGTCTGTATGTATGCATGTGGCTGTATTCATGTGTCTGTATGCGTGTCTGTAAGTATGCGTGTGTCTGTATGCGTGTGCATGTGTTTGTATGTATGCCTGTATGTGTGTGCATGTGTCTGTCTGTCTGTCTGTCTGTATGTATGTATATGCATGTGTCTGCATGTATATGCGGCATGCATTTGTCTGTATGTGTATGTGTGTGTGCATGTGTGTATGCATCTGCATGTGCGTGCATGTGTCTGTGTGTATGTTACTTTTAATCCGGACCCCCCCCCCCCATTCTTGTACCATCAAAACTGATTTTGTAGGGCTTATGTGTGATATTAGCCAGGACTGCTGCTCCTCTAAAAAACAATCCATGCACAGATCTCTTTTCAGAGGCATTTGAATGGCGGTAAAGAGGCATTATGTTGCCTCCTCGCCACCTGTTTTAAGCCTGTAAATGCAGCATCACTATACCGCAACTATGTGTACTTGAAGTGCAGGTCCATTCACTCTGGGTATACCTCCAGCTGCAGCCACAGCATATGTACACCCCCAGCTGCTCCCTCTGCAGCTAAAGGGAGAGAAGTTGGGGGTGGTAAAAACAGCTTAACCATGTGGTTTTACTGCCCCTCCTACCTGACATGTGAACTAGCCCTTGGTTCACATCTGTGTGGCTGCGTGCTGCGTGTAGGGAAGCCCATTCATTTCAATAGACTTTCCTACTCACAAAAATGCAGGGAAAGAAGTCCCCAAGCTTTTTTTTTTTTTTAAACTGCACTGCACCAAAAGCACCCCACGTTTTGTGGGGTACCATTAAGAATTAACGGTACCCCTAAAGAGCAGAGCATTTGTCTGTGTGTCGGGAACGAGCGCGACAAAGGCAAGAGAATTCTTGTTGGGCAGTGTATTAGTGCTCGAACGAACACACTTAGCCCAAATTTTAATGGTTCAAAGAATGTCAGGCAAAATGGTTGGCTCTCACTCATGTTCATCAAATCTGGCCCTCTTTGAAATTTTTTTTTTAATAAAATAAATGCAAAATATTTCAATATTAACCACTTTCAGACCGGACCAATTTGCTGGTCAAAGACCAGACCACTTTTTGCGATTCGGCACTGCGTCGCTTTAACTGACAATTGCGCGGCCGTGCGACGTGGCTCCCAAACAAAATTAACGTCCTTTTTTTCCCACAAATAGAGCTTTCTTTTGGTGGTATTTGATCACCCCTGCGGTTTTTATTTTTTGCGCTATAAACAAAAATAGAGCGATAATTTTGAAAAAAACGCATTATTTTTTACTTTTTGTAATAATAAATATCCCCCAAAAATATATAAAAAAACATTTTTTTCCCTCAGTTTAGGCCGATACGTATTCTTCTACATATTTTTGGTAAAAAAAATCGCAATAAGCGATTATTGATTAGTTTGCGCAAAAGTTATAGCGTTTACAAAATAGGGATAGTTTTATAGCATTTTTATTAATAATTTTTTATTATTTTTTTTTTTACTAGTAATGGCGGCGATCTGCGATTTTTATTGTGACTGCGACATTGTGGGGGACCCATCGGACATTTTTGACACATTTTTGGGACCATTGTCATTTATACAGTAATCACTGCTATATAAATGCAGTGATTCCTGTGTAAATGACACTGGCAGTGAAAGGGTTAACCAGTGGGTGGCAGTGTAGGGGTTAAGTGTTCCTAGGGGTGTGTTACTAACTGTGGGGGGGTTGGGCTTTCATTTAGTGTACACTGATCTCTGCTCCAATCACATGGAGCAGAGATCAGCGTCACTAGTTGCTAGGCAGAATGGAAAAATGTTGTTTATACAGCATTTCCTCCATTCGGCCGCTCCGTGAGACGATCGCGGGGATGCCCGCGGCGATCAAGTCCGCGGGTCCCGCGACCGGACTCACGGGGGTCCCATGTACGCCAATATGCCTGCCTGTGCCATTCTGTCGACGTACATCGTCGTGCGCTGGTCGGGAAGTGGTTAATGTACCATCTATTTTTCCTTTGTTTTCATCTCTCGAGTGCAAGATTTTAGATTTTTTATTTATTTTTTTGTTCTAGGGTGGCTACATTTGTTCTCCATGCCCACCTTGTGTATGTGAAAACAGCCAGCCTTTTTTGCTTGCTCCTGAGATGAACTACACATCTACCTGCAGACCCATTCAGTGCTATGGAAATTCTTACATGTAGAGAACGGCGGTGACCAGACATACAGTAATGCCACTGCTCGCTCTACACTGGTAGCGGTGACATGCATGAGTAGCACAAGACAAAAACAAGCCTAAAATCTACAGTAAGAAATATAATACAAAAAAATTGATCTATGGTACACTAAAATTAAAGAGGTTGTAAACCCTCATGTGTTTTGAACAAAAGAAAAAACTTCTTCTGGCAGTGACTGCCCCCCCAGCCCCCCGTTTTACTTACCTAAGCCCCTTCATTCATTTGGCGGAGACGTGCTCTCCCTCTCTGCACGGGGTCCCGGCTCTGGATTGGATAGATTGATAGCAGAGCAGCCATTGGCTCCTGCTACTGTCAATCAAATCCAATGACGCGGTGGGCATAGCAGAGTCCAGCATTTGTGTCTATGGATGCAAATGCTTGACTCGGGAGCGCACCCACAAGGTAACCCCCTGGGGGAGCGCTTCTTCTAGGGGGTTATCTGATAAGAGGAGGAGCCACCAGAACTGCCAAGGGACCCCAGAAGTCGAGGATGGGGGCCACGCTGTGCAAAACGAATGCACAGTGGAGGTAAGTATGATATGTATGTTATTGGAAAAAAAAAAAAAGATGAAGCCTTACAATCACTTTAAGAATAATTGATGTAATAGAAATTGCATTTGTCACTTTAAAGAAACCTTAAATATGTTTTTTTTAAATGCTTACATCTGTCTTATGCCACGTACACACAACTGGACTTTTTGACAGCAAAGGTCCAACGGAACGAGTCTGTCGGACAATTCGATCGTGTGTGGGCTCCATCGGACCTTTGCTTGCCAAAAATCCGGCAGACTTTAGAAATAGGAAATGTTTTACATTTTCCCACCGGAACTCCGCCGGACCAAGAAATCCGTTCGTGTGTATGCTAGTCCGACGGACAAAAATGGATGCTAGGGCAGCTATTGGCTACTGGCTATGAACTTCCTTATTCTAGTCCGGTCGTACATCATCACATTTGAATCCATCGGACTTTGCTGTGATTGTGTGGCCAAGTCCGTTCATTCGGAAAGTCCGTCGGAACTCCGCTGAAAGTCCGTCGGAAAGACCGTCAGACCTAGTCCCTCAAAGTCCGGTCATGTGTACACGGCATAAATGTTAGCCTGTTGGCAGCCCCTCTATAGCAACACTTGCATTGGAAGAGGAGATCCAGCAACTAAGTTGGCTCTGCTGCAGTGTGCAAGTGCTAATAGTAAATCTGCCATGAAAAGGGGAGAATATCAGAATGACCTTCTGTATGCTGCTCCATCATTTTCCAGTTAGCAGGCTTGAGGTGTGTTTTTAGCCAAGCTGTGTTGCTGCTGCTGTCTAGGATCTTGGTGGACTGTTTGGCAGGTAAAATGTATTTCTTGCATGTATTTCAAATCTTATTCCTAGATTTAGACTGAAATTTTCACCCATGGTCGATGTCCTATTGCCTGAATCAGTGGAACCATAGGCATGCGCATGGGGTGTGCCGGGTGTTCCTGGGCACACCCTAATAAACTCCTGTACATTAGCATTAGTGCTTTGTGTGCCAGTGTGAAGATAGAAAAGATCTCCCTCTCACCATCTCTGCCATAAGAGAAGTACCCATGCTCATCTCTTTCACTGTGTCAGCAGGGAGATCAATGTGACCATATATATGTAGACAGACACACATGTGTTTTTTGAGCTTTAGGGTGCACACCCTAATACAATAGGCTGTACACACCTATGAGTGGAACATATCGGTTTTACAAATGTTGCTTCTTCTTTCGTCCACTACTCCCATTTGTCCTTTGTGCCTCGGGGTATAAAGCACTCTGGGGGGAGGGAAAAAAAAGCTTTCCCATGTAAATGAGTGTGCAAAATGAGAAATTTGCCATTTGATTTGCTTTCCCTAGCTTGTAATCGATTTCTTCTAGTCCAGATGCTGTAAGCAGATCTGTAAATTGTCAGCAACATGGGGGAAGAAAGCGCCAGATCTGTATTTTCTAAATGCACAGATTAAAACACCCATCTGTCATAAGCAGATAAAATGTCCCTTGAAAGTCTATTAAAATGATGCACATTACATGTGCTGATTTTACAGACCCCATTACTACATCCAGAAAAGTACATGCTAAACCCGCGTGCACATTACATTACACTGAGATAAAACACAATCTGCTTCTTAGACCGGCTGATGCCATTAGACTATCTGTAAATCAGACAGACGTTGACACCCAAGTCCAACCGCATTGTAAATAGAGGTCGACCGATATGGGTTTTTCTCTGGCCGATGCCGATGCCGATATTTAGAAATCATGGCGGCCGATAGCCGATATATGATGCTGATTTTTTTTTTTTTTTTTTTTTGGGCCGATATGTTAGGCCGATTTTTATTTTATTTCTTTATTTTTTTCCTTTTTTTATATATTATTTTTTTTTTAATCCCCCTTGATCTAACACACCTTTCCCACTGGGGCGTTTTTCGGGCGCTTTTGGGCTAAAAATAGCGCCTGTAAAGTGCCTGCAAAATGGCTCCCCTGCAGTCTGTGTGAAAGACAGAGTGCTTTCACACTGAGGCGATGCGCTGGCAGGATCTTAAAAAAAAAAGTCCTGCAAGCAGCACGTTTGGAGTGGTGTATACCGCTCCTCCACCACTCCTGCCCATTGATATGAATGGGCACCACTGCCGAAGCGCATGCAATGCGATTTGGCAGCAGTGCTTCATGGGCGCATTTAACCTCTTCCTTGGCCACTAGCTGGGTTATATGTGCCCCACTAGCAGCCAAATAGCACCGCTAAAATGATGGTAAAGAGCCGCTAAAACTTGCGTTTTACCATCAACGCCTGCCTGCTCCAGTGTGTAAGCAGCCTTCATAAGTGATACAGAAAATTTCTTACATTTAAACATTTATTAAACAAAACAAACCTCCAATCAGTTTACTTGTATGTATGATTTAGATAAAAAAAAAAAAAAACCTATGTATTAAATAAAAACAGGTAGTCAAAACTTTTGGACAAAAAAAAAAAAAAACGGGCTAACTTTACTGTTTTTTTATTTTATTTTTATTTTTTAAATAGTGTATTTTTTTCCCAAAAAAATGCATTTGAAAGACCTCTGTGCAAATGCCGTGTGACATAAAATATTGCAACAACCGCTATTTTATTCCCTAGGATCTCTGCTAAAAAAATATATATAATTTTTGGGGGGGTCTAAGTGATTTTCTGGCAGAAAATACAGGATTTTTACTTGTAAGCAACAAGTGTCAGAAAAGATTTAGTCTTTAAATGGTTAGGCCTCATGCACACGAGACGCAGATGAAACCTCTGTTAAAAAAAGCTGAAACGCGCGTTTAGAAACGCGCGTTTTGCCGCGTTTGCATGCCGCGTTTAGACGCGTTTGCGTTTAAACGCGTTTATAAAGATAACATCATGTAGACCCTCCCCAAGCTCTCAAAGCATTTTTTTTAACTATTTCTGCTATTTTGATCAGAGTGAGCAGCAGCAGCATAGAGAGCAGTTGTACACTTGCATTTGCCGTGTCACTTGCCACGGCACCTGCCACAAGTTGTGGATTGTCCACTTGCCACGTCACTTGCCACAAGTTGGGGATTGTCCACTTGCCACATCACCTGCCACGTCACCTGCCACAAATTGTGGATTGTCCACTTGCCACGTCACTTGCCACATCACCTGCCACGTCACTTGCCACGAGATGTGGATTGTCCACTTTCCACGTCATCTGCCATGCCACCTGCCACAAGCTGTGGATTGTCCACTTGCCACGTCACCAGCTACATCACCTGCCACAAGTTGTGGATTGTCCACTTGCCACGTGACTTGCCACATCACCTGCCATGTCACTTGCCACATCACCTGCCACAAGTTGTGGATTGTCTACTTGCCGCGTCACTTGCCACATCACCTGCCACGTCACTTGCCACGTCACCTGCCACAAGTTGTGGATTGTTCACTTGCCACGTCACCTGCCACGTCACCTGCCACAAGTTGTGGATTGTCCACTTGCCACGTCACTTGCCACAAGCTGTGGATTGTCCACTTGCCACATCACTTGCCACGTCACCTGCCACGTCACTTGCCACGTCACCTGCCACAAGTTTTGGATTGTCCACTTGCCACGTCACTTGCCACGTCAGCTGCCACGTCACTTGCCACGAGATGTGGATTGTCCACTTTCCACGTCATCTGCCATGCCACCTGCCACAAGCTGTGGATTGTCCACTTGCCACGTCACCAGCCACATCACCTGCCACAAGTTGTGGATTGTCCACTTGCCACGTGACTTGCCACATCACCTGCCACGTCACTTGCCACATCACCTGCCACAAGTTGTGTATTGTCCACTTGCCACACCACTTTCCACGTCACCTGCCACGTCACTTGCCACATCACCTGCCACGTCACCTGACACAAGTTGTGGATTGTCCACTCGCCACGTCACTTGCCACATCACCTGCCACAAGTGGATTGTCCACTTGCCACGTCACTTGCCACGTCCCCTGCCACAAGTGGATTGTCCACTTGCCACGTCACTTGCCACGTCACCTGCCACAAGTTATGGATTGTCCACTTGCCACGTCACATGCCAGTCACCTGCCACAAGTTGTTGATTTTCCACTTGCCACGTCACCTGCCAAGTCACTTGCCGCGTCACCTGCCAGGTCACTTGCTACGTCACCTGCCACAAGTTGTGGGTTGTCCACTTTCCACGTCACTTGCCACTTCACCTGCCATGTCACTTGCCACAAGTTGTGGATTGTCCACTTGCCACATCACTTGCCACCTGCCATGTCACTTGCCACAAGTTGTGGATTGTCCACTTGCCACGTCACTTGCCACAAGTTGTGGATTGTCCACTTGCAATTGCAATTGTTTAAAATATTTTTCTAATGGTTTTTCATCATTTGCAATCATTTTTGAGATTTTTAATGTAAAAAAAAAAGGTCACCTTTAAAAACGCATATAAACGCAAACGTGGCTAAACGTGGCTAAACGCGGCTAAACGCGGGTGCCGCGTTTAGCCGCGTTTAGCCGCGTTTTGCGTCTGAAACGCAGAAATTTTTGTTTCTGAACGCATTTTTTTGCTTCTGGAAAAACGAGATTAAACGCAACTGCATATAAACGGAAAAAAGCGAGACTGTGTGCATGGACACATAGGATAACATTGAATGAGTTCAGGTGCAGTTGAAAAAACTGTCCAACTGCATCTGAACGCGCGTTTAACTGCGTCTCGTGTGCATGAGGCCTTAAACTGAGAACTTCTACACACAGAGATAACTTCATTCATTCAAGTGTAAACATTGTATCTTTCTGTTCTTTTCTTGGCAGCCTGCCCAGAGAGGAGGAAAGACGTTTCTATGGCAATTTACACTGACTTCTATTAGAGAAGTCATTTCAAAGTCCCGCTGCAGTTCTATATCGGCTTTTTACCAGCACAATCGGCCGATGCCGATTAATTAAAAAACGGCAAATATCGGCCGACCGATATATCGGTCGACCTCTAATTGTAAATCCCTTATAAATCTGAATATCTGAAGTAAGCGAACATTAGTGGAATTGTGTGTGTGTGTGTGTGTGTGTGTGTGTGTTTTTAGGGGTTTTTTTGTTTTGTTTTTTTCCAACCCCTCATGAACCAAGTGAAAATGCACATAGGCAGACTTTGCCTGATAAGCCAATTTTGGTTTGACCACGTTAGAATATTTAGTACCCCTAACCGATTGGCCTGGGTATAATACTATAGTTAATGAACTATAGCAGATGGGTTCTAATGAATAGTGTGGTTGTAATGTGTGGCAGAGCATGTCTCCACAAAGGTCCATCTATGGCCAGTTTGATTCCAGTCAAATGATTTTAATTTTTTCATACAGATTATTAGAATGTTCAGGCATTACTTCTTATAAGGCAATGTAACCTGGGGCTTTATTGTTTCTTCATATCTGTTCTAACACTCTAGATGAGTAGAAAGTGAGTGAAACCTTAACCCTGCAGATTACTTGAAATACTGATTCCTCCCTGCTGATAAAGCAAATGCACATATGCATAACTGAAGACTGCTGTCTGTTCCCCCCTGGGGAATTTGTCGATATATCGGCGTATAACATGCTCCGTCATATAAAACGTTCCCCAATTTAAGAGGGAAGTTTCCAAACTTTTAAAAAAAAAATAAACCACTTTAAAGCAAAATAGTGCCCATCTGCAGATTTAGTGCAGCCTGATCAGTGTCCATCTGCAGCATTGCTTAGTGTCCATCTGAAGCCCTGCCGAAATATAGGCTTCCACTGAGGGGAAGGAGGGGACGAGTGCTGCCGAAATAGAGACGGACCCCGCCCCTTGGCCCGAATCCTATAATGGACATAAAGCCGGTCCAATGCCAGGACATCAATACTAGATGTCCAGGGGGCAAGACTAAGCGTAACTGCGAGCCAAGACGAGTACACAGGAGAACTGGCTCTATTTCGGCAGTGCTCCTCCCCTCAGTGGCAGCCTATATGGGTATATAACACGCACACACGATTTTCCCCCTATTTTAAGATCTTTCGATCTTCTAATTTGATCTTCTAATAGGGGGGTAGGCAACCTCAACCCTCCAGCTGTTTTGAAACTACATGTCCCATGACATTGCAAGACCCTGACAATCACAGGCATGACTCCTAGAGGTGGAGGCATGATGGGATTTGTAGTTTCACCACAGCTGAAGTGCCAAGGTTGCCTAGCCCTGTTCTAAGATCACCTGGGTTAGGCTTTTTGATTTTTTTTTTTAGAAAAAGAAATTAACTTTTTTTTTCTCTTCTTTTTGGATGTACATGGGTAAAGGGATAAAGAAAAAGAAAATGGAAAGGATGTATATTGTATTAATGTATATGATTAAAGAAAACAAATAAAAAGTTATTAAAAAAAACAAAAAACTAGCAAGCCACCAATATTGTAAAAGCATAAGGATGGCATGAAGAAGAAAAATATAATAAATGAAAGGCCTACCTTTAAAATTTCGGCCTCTTTTGAAAAACTTGGCATTCACGTAACAGTTTGTTCATGTTTGGAATTTAATTGGTCACCTCCACAAGTCTGTTACTGGAGTCCATCGCGAAGGCAGAACAGATGGTACTGCAGGCTGACTTGCCAAACCGGCTAGCCTCAATGTTAGCCTGGCTGTAGTTTGTAGGGCAGTGTACGGAGGTCAGTAGTTTGTAGGGCAGTGTAGCGCAGAGGACCATGTCTCAATAGGGCAGAGATTTTTGTTCACAGGGAGTCACAGCAGCAGAGAAACTTCCCTCACATGCAGGGCAGGAAAGTACAGATGGCACACTATTCTTTCGTCTATTCCATGCAAAGTCACACACAAGTGCCTAGGATGGATGAGAGAGGAGGGACAGAGGGCATGAGTGCAGCACCCTAGGTATGTTCCCTGTGCCCCACTACATATGTGAGGGCACTACATATGTGAGGGGAGCAATTCCGACTGGGGTCAGCAATGCAGGGATGCAATCTACCCGTCTCCTGCCCACGATCGAGGGAAGTGCGGGTTATCGTCCCGTTGCCCTTTTAAACATGTTCATTAACCTACTGGATAACAGACTCTGTGACTCTTTAAAGGTGTCAGGTCACCTGAGGCCAGGTGACAGGTGCACACCGTTGGGGGCAGGAGTGCACCACTAAGGTAGTGCACCGTATGTCTGACTGTTGCGGATGGAAGTCTGGGTGATTAAGGAAGTCAGATCCACTGGAGCACCAACACGGATCCCACAGGGAGCTAGAGCATAAGATTCCCCAGGGCGCTAAGCCTAAGAGCCAGCAGGTATTCACCAGAGCCTCTAGTGGTGAGGCTGGACTGTTCTGAAACTGGCTCCAGGTTGCGGCCCCCAGGGTCTCCCAGTTCACAGTAGTCTACAGGAGGATAGAGAGGAAGCAGCAGTCCAGGATAACAAGAGATAGTAATGAGATAAGCCAAAGGTCAGGGGCGACTAGCAGACTAGGATTAACATAGAAAATGCCAAAGGTCAGAGTCACAAGCAGGCAGGGATAGGCGAACAAGCCAAGATCGGTAACTAGAATCAGACGTAGAAGACACAGTAAGTCGCACACGGAAGCTAAACACACAAAGTTGATCAGCAGGCCTGGCTTGCAGTGCACAGGTTAATATAAAGTTCTCTGATAGGGGCTGGGGTGGAGCCATGTTTAGAGGATTGATATTTAAGCAGCAGGTGAGAGTGGCTGGCCTCTAAAGGTGAACACATGGAGGAGAGGTAAGCTGACAGACAAAGACAAACACTACTGCATATTCATGACAAAAGGTCAGGTTAATTCACACTATTCTCCACACCATTCTGTCATGCATGGGACAGTGTAAAGAGCAAATAGGACATTGTGGCCATTATAGCTTACAAGATCCAAGGGGGCCTTGCATCTCATCTAATGCAATACTACTTTGCTGTCCATCTACAAAAACTAGCCTCATGGTCTCCCCTTCTTTATTCAACAGATGGAATGAGCTGATAGCTGGTTACTATCCATCTCAAACAAGAAGTATTTAAAAAAAAAATATATATATAGAATCCTAATTACCTAGGTTGATGCAGCATTGGTCTGATGCTGCATCTGTCCACAGCCAGCTCTAAGGCTGAGAATTGAGTGATCAAACACCACAGATCGCTCGGTTCTCAGTGTTTTCTGAGCAGAGAGCTGATTACTGTCGGTGAGGCCAAAAATAAATTATATCTGATGGGAATCTTGATTTTACTTCTTGGTGACCTATTCCCAAAGCATTCTTTATCTGAGGAGGTGGGAAGAGATTTTTGGATAATATTTCTCAATCTCCATCTGACAAATTTTGTGGACAATTTTGTTTTTATAGTTTTTGCAAGCATCTTGTTCAGTGGTACTACACTCCCATCATTGTGCCCCTCCTTGCCCAGTATATGTTGAGGTACCACTTAGGATTGGCTCCTCCTGTGGCGTTTTTTTTTTGTTCCCTATAACTGTACCTTGCCGGGAGTTGTTAAAGTAAAATTACTAAGCTCTTAAGCTCTTACTAAGCGCTTATAAGTTCTCCCTCTATATCCCATGTATTATCTCCCAGGACTTCCTGTCTGTTAAAGTAAAGCTAAAGGCAAAACTTGGGGTCCTCAAGAGATTCCTTTTTAATATGCAGGAATTTCCCCTCCCTTCCTTTTTTTGGTTATGGGACTGGAAGTGAAGGGAAATCACTGGAACAAAGAAGGCAGAAAATAACCTTACAGGGGATTATAACCCTCCCTTACCCTATCCAAAAAAATAAGTTTTGCTTATAGTTCTATTTTCATTCTGTTCTGACCCACTCAATATATTTATTCCTTGCAATATTTTCACACTAGTGGTTCTGCAATATGTATATTCACAACTCTTCTGCTTGAGAGGAAGCCTTCGGTTTTTTTAAAGCCCTCTTTCATAAGAGTCTACCTTGACTTTCTACTGTTTACTTAATAACTACAGTATTTTTTTTTTGTGTTTTTTATTTTTTTAACTATAAAAAATCTGTAAAAATACAATTGTATTTAAAAGTTATACACGGTTCTGGTTTAACTGTTGCTTCAGGGTCTTGTGATTTTTAGTTAAACTTTTTATTTTGGGTGGGGGGCACAAAGGATGTTTTAAAAGCTGGTATGGACATATAAATTAGGTGAAAGTACTGTCTACATAGCTACATTTACTATCACATCTACATTGTAAAGTGGGGGTTATCTTTGAAAGGTGGGGTTATTTTTTAATTATAATCTTCATGGGCAACACTGAGCTAATAATAGTCCGGTAACATTTAATGAGGCAGAAATGATTAAAATAGGTATAGGTGAATGTTCCTTGTACCATGAAAATAAGTGATCCCCAAGGATGCCAAATGAGACACACTGACGTAGGAAGTTTGCAAACACCAAGCCCAAGTGAAAATAAACTGCTTACATATAAATGACTTTTCTTCACACCACTTGCTGAGATGTAAATCTGTTTAGACCCATGAATATGCTAACAAAAGAAGCTGATTAAATTTGTGAAAAAAACATATAGTTTTGCTAAAAGAGGATATAAAATATGCAACAGTGTGCTTAAACACAGTTGAAGTGATTCTAAAGGTTGAAGGTTTTACGTTCATGCATTCTTTGCCCCACCAATACATACTCGAACCCGATGTGGATCCAGCGATGTGCAGGAGAGCAGCTGCTCTCTCGGCCCTCTGCCTCCTCATTGGCTCAGGCTGTCAATCACAGCCAGTGAAGAGGGAGCAGGGGCAGAGCCGAGCACTGTTCTGTTTTTTTTACCTTTTTTAGTATCCCTTTAAATACAGGATGCTCCTTCACATACCTACAGCAGCTTTAAAAAGCCTGCCGCTATGGCTTAATGGCAAAGTAATGCTCCAACAATTTCTTTTGCTGCCCAAGCTTGCCTGCCCCTTCCTACCTCTGACACACTCATGTTGGCCAGTGATGCAGCTCAACATAGTGACCAATAAGCGTAAGGGGGACCAACCTTAACAAAAATCTCTAACGATATCCTAGAAATGTTGGGGCTTTGCCACTTAGAATGGCCCAGCATTTAGTCACGTTTTGAAGACTTTTTTTTTTTGAAAATGCTCGTACTTTACACCTGCTGCCATATTTTTTTTTCCTACAGACCATCTCACATCATTTGTCCATATGTGGATCATTTATGTATTTGGACAAGATGATCATTTTTTTCCTTTACCTTGTCTAAGCCCTTGTACACATGGTCGGACATTCCGACAGAAAATGTCCGATCGGACCGTGTTGTCGGATGATCCGATCGTGTGTGGTCTACATCGGACTGTTTCCGTTGGAATATCCAACTGACAAAGTTTTAGAGCTGGGCTATAAAATTTTCCGACAACATGATCCGATCGGACTTTGTCCGATCATTTGTAGAGAATTCCGATCGGACAAAGTGCCACACATGCTCAGGTCAAATTCCTAGACCAAAGCTATTGGCTACTAGCCTGAACGTAGTCCCGTCGTTACGAAATAACGTCATCACCTTACGAACAATCGGATTGGATTTTGTTGTCGGACTGTCCGACCGTGTACAAGGGCTTAAGGAAGAATACATTCAGTTAATTTACAGTGGGAGTAAACTCCCATGTATGAATTGTACCTATAGGCAAGCCTTATTATAGGCTTACCTATAGGTACTGTAAATATCTCCTAGGAGCGATTTACTGTACATGCAGTCGGTGACACCACCGGTGCATGCTCTCTGAAGGAACGGCCTCCTGGGCCGTTCCTTCAAAGTCCTGTGTCATAAACGGGGGTTCGCATGCACATGCACGGGTGTGCCATCATCATGGCTCTGGCCACTCACACAGCAAGAGTCCGCGGACCCGAAACGAAGACTAGGAGAAATTGAAGCCATGTCAGTAGTGACAGCTCACCGCTTAAGGGCTTTGTTCTAAGGGGAGTTTCACAAAATGTGCTAGCATGCGATGCATGCTAGCACATTATAACTTTGCCTTGCAGTTTAAAAAAATATCGCCTGCGGTTTACTACCGCTTTAATCCTTCTTCATCAGTCCTCCACACGTGTTATTTGATTGACTCTGAACCCTTTACAGTTCTACAATATACTTTTTGTGAGCTTAGCGGCAAAACCCAGACTGCGTAATCAAGAGTGAGGTTTTACTATTGCTAACCCAATGCACAGTGTGAATGAGCCCAAAGGGTGCCCATAGTCTGCACCTTTCTAAAGATCACAAATTGCGTTGTGAATCCCATATTGTTTTTTGTTTTTATATATATATATATATATATATATATATATATATATATATATATATATATATATTTATATATATATATATATATATATATATATATATGAAAACGTTGCGTTACTAGTCAATAAAATGAAATTGGCACCTAGCATCAACAATATAGTGAATTGTATACTAGAATGGAAGAAATAAGATGCAGCGCTTAGAAAAAAAAAATAATACACTCAAGGAGCAACCCTCATAAGAACATATAGGGCCAGTGACTCTTAATTTGATCGCATATGCAAGTGCCAACCCCCAAAAAAAAAAAAAATAGTCTCAACTGTGCAACAAACAGGCAAATGTGCAAAATATTCTTATAGAAGTTCACTGGGGTAACCCCCTTTGAAAGATGCCCTGTAAGTTAAAAACTCAAAAGTGCATAAGTGCAACAATGTACCATTAGGAAAAGATTTGTCCAAAGCAGCGAAAAAAATTTTTTTTACATCCAGAACAACTAACAAAGTGCAGGAATCTGACACAATATAAATCCCTGAGATGACCTCCAGAGAAAAGGGTCATGCAGATTAGTTAAAAAAAGTGTATAAGTGCAACAAAGTATCACTATGTAGTTTACACTTCCATAATATGATACAAATAAAATCAAGCCAAAATAAAAAAAATCCTCCCTTAAATGCTCTATAATGTCCTTTAAATAGACACAGCCATAGTAGTATTTCCTCGCAGATGGTGGTAAATCAGAGTAGGCAGATCACTCCATGTGCAATATGTGACCATATATAATTGACATTGAAGAGATTAGGTACGCTTACCACAGGTGGTGGACACACATACCATGTATCGGTGTGTCAAACGAGAGTTTTAGACCATCCAATCCAGCAGGTCTGGGAACAGCGATGTTGTAAAGATATATCTTAGCCACATCACAGGCAGTAACGGTAAGTAGATGGCTCCCAAGACGCGATGAACGTGTCATCAACTGCAAGGATCCACAATACTCTCAATGGTGTCCGAACAAGGCATTAAATCATGAAAATAGATGGAAGAAAAAAAGGCTCCACATAGTGCATTACGGTAATTCAGATGAACAAAAATATCTTTGGGATTTATTTAAAAAACGAATAAAAATATACAATCACCAGTCATGGTAAATGGGTAAAGTGATCACATAGAAAATATATCTGTAGCGTGGTATCAGAAACACAGTGAGCTAGCAGACATGTTTCAGAACAAAAGTCCAACTGGGGCATTTTTTTTTATTTTTTTTTGGTTGGCACTTGCATATGCTATCAAATTAATAGTCACTGGCCTTATATGTTCTTATGGGGGTTGCTCCTTGAGTGTATATACACTATATTACCAAAAGTATTAGGATGCCTGCCTTACACGCACATGAACTTTAATGGTATCCCAGTCTTAATGGGATGTAGGGAGTACTTGCTGAGTGAGTTTGGGGTGAAGGAACTTGACTGGCCTGCACAGAGTCCTGAACTCAACTCGATAGAACACCTTTGAGATGAATTAAAGTAGAGACTGCGAGTCAGGCCTTCTCGTCCAACATCAGTGCCTGACCTCACAAATGTGCTTCTGGAAGAATGGTCAAACATTCCCGTAGGCACACTTCTAAACCTTGTGGACAGCCTTCCCAGAAGAGTGGAAGCTGTTATAGCTGCAAAGAGTGGGCCAACTCAATATTGAACCCTACAGACTAAGACTGGGATGCCATTAAAGTTCATGTGCGTGTAAAGGCAGGCGTCTCAATACTTTTTTGTGTGTGTGTATTTTTTTTATTTTGCATGTAACTGTTGGTAATCTCACTGCATGTGGTCTTATGCTTTGGTATACTATGTGCTTTCTTTTTAAATCATACCAATTATTTATGTATCGCTTTTTTCCAGAGAGCAACCCATCTTTAGCACCAAAGCCCATGTCTTCCAGATTGATCCAAACACAAAGAAGAACTGGGTTCCTACCAGCAAACATGCAGTTACTGTGTCCTATTTTTACGATAGCACAAGGAATGTCTACAGGATAATTAGTCTGGATGGGTCGAAGGTAAGGTAGCCTGCCATAAGTAATGTAGGCTTTGGCTAAACTGTAGCTCAGCCATGGTATTATATGCTGTAATAGGTCGTGGCATCATCTGATATTGTCAAGTGCAGCCATAATATATATACCCGCATTTATTACAGACTCTAGAATTGGAATGCCACAGCCCATGTCTGGGTCATTACATTTCCTAATCAGTGGCCTAAAGTTATCTTACTTTTGTGTTCCGATGAATGTCTGACCATAAGGAAAAACTTGAAGCTGTATTGGCCAGTTTGCATTTTAAAACTACTTGGAGAACACTCAATAAGGTGAAGTTAAGGGGAGAGTAGATTGAATTACCCCTTTGACTTTGTATTTTTGAAAATTCTAATAAGAGATATGCCTTGTAATTTGTCTATCTAGCCTCTCCAAGAAAAGATTTTCCCAATTACTTTTACCGAGAGCCATCCTGGGAACTATAACTATTGTGTTGCTCAGCTGTATATTGGCTGTAGCAAATGAATGTAACTGAACGTTACCATCTGAGTTAACAAGAGCTATCCAAAAGCAGCATAGGATTTAAATTGCCTGCTGCCATCTATAACAGAAATATACATTTTTGGGTGGAGTTACAATTTGAATCATCCTGAATAAAAGGCTTATTTAAATAAGTAAAATGCTATACAACTCATAAATTAGTCTTCTTACTGTGGCATTTTCTTCAGATCTGTCATATCTATACAGATAATTGTAAAAATATTGACAGCATTAAGTTCTGACAACATAACTTTGAAGTCCTGACACCATCACATTTATTTTCCTTAAGAAAACTGCTATTTTGATGATGCTGCGCATCAGCTTCAGGGCTGACTCATTTATATATATTTATATACACCATTCCATTGAGGCTTTTTTGCTACTGCCAGCTATTTTATTATAACATCCAAAATGATGGAGAGGTACATCACATACCAGACACATTTTATATAAATATGTTCATTCCGGGTATACAGCAGTTTAATTAACTTTGGCTGTAAGCTATATTTGTGGATCTGGAGCAGTATCAGCAAATATGATTTTTCATGTTTTTCTGATGACTTTATGTATTTTTCCAGATTATTCTGCATCTGGCTGTGATTGAAATGTGCTGATTGATCTATAGACTGCATACTTTTATGGTGTCGGTGAATTGTATAAGGAATAAATGATGTAGGAGTAGAAGATTGTATATAGGTAGTGTCTTGGCATATGCCAAACTCTCAAGGGTATACAATATCTTCTCTTGCTTTCTGTTTCTTCCTCTCTCTATCTTCAACTGTCATTGGTTTAAATAAGATTCTCATTCTTATTCAGTTTAAAATATTTTGTTGCATTTTAAAGAGAACAAAAGGTTGTTGTAAAACTATGCTTATATTATAAGATTTAAAGGATGAAGTGAAGCCAACCAAACAAAATGATACCACATTCCAAGTATTCAATATAAACAAGGAAAGCAGGGGGAGAGGTGACTAGCCTCAACGGGACTTTTAACGGTATCAAACATTACATATGAAAAAAATCGCATAGCAATCAAAAAAAGTTTTTTTTATAAAAACGAATTTTCTTAGAAATTTATTATACAAAAACATAACAGATTTTGCTAAAACAGCACCATGAATACAGATATACATCCATACAATACGTAGAGATCTGGAAGAATCATTTGTGAACTCAGTCAATGTAGTATGATGCTCGACATGTTTCACTCGTAAGCGAGTTTCTTCAGGAGCTTAGAGTATCACTGACAAGAATAGTACAAATATATATTTACACAATAGATCAAAATAATCCCCTATTGCAAAAAATTAAGAGGCTCAGTGGAAGATAAAGGGACGGGGAAACCATCCGGACCATATATGCTTGCAGGGAGGTGCTTCAAAATAGCAGTTTAAATATATGCTGGTAGGATCAAGGTTAAAGAAACTGAACCCCCACATAAGGGTCAGGGGCTGCCATAGCTAGACCGCAATTTCCAAAATGGGCAGGGGAGATGTCCACCTAGCCGTTCTCATATAGGGTGAAATTGACTCAGTGTTATGCTGGGGCTTATCAAATCTAATTACACAGGTGTAACGAACTTGCACATACACAGTCCTGGATCTGTTCGTTACACCTGTGTAATTAAATTTGATAAGCCCCAGCATAACACTGAGTCAATGATACTCTAAGCTCCTGAAGAAACTCGCTTACGAGTGAAACATGTCGAGCATCATACTACATTGACTGAGTTCACAAATGATTCTTCCAGATCTCTACGTATTGTATGGATGTATATCTGTATTCATGGTGCTGTTTTAGCAAAATCTGTTATGTTTTTGTATAATAAATTTCTAAGAAAATTCGTCTTTAAAAAAAACTTTTTTTGATTGCTATGCGATTTTTTTTCAGATGTAATGTTTGATACCGTTAAAAGTCCCGTTGAGGCTAGTCACCTCTCCCCCTGCTTTCCTTGTTTATATGCTTATATTATAGGCATTATCTTTTTTGGTTTGATTGGGATAGATCCAAAGAATGGTTCTACGATTTTATACATTTGTTTCCTTCTCCATATCAACTGCTTTTTGTTTGATCTTCTAAAACCAAAAGTGACTGCAATGCCAGCCTTTCAGATTTCCACCATTTGTAGGAAGATAATCCATTTGGTGTCCATGGTAAACCAAAGAATTAAAGTTCCTATAATTCAGCTGAAGATCTAAAGATCTCTGTCCGGGTTTGAGAACCCTTCATTATAGCCTGGACTACAAAACCAATATCTGCAAGATGTGTTCCACTTTCAGTTAAGTCTGACGAGTAAGGCGGCCACTGTGGATTTATGACTTCCTTGGGAATCCTACTCATCGCAAATGCAAAGCAAGGTTCTGCAATATGGACCCTAAAACCAAAAAAACGAATTGGGATTCATAATGGTTAAAGAGCATCTCCCGCAAAAAACTCACCACCAGTAATAAGTTAACAGCAAAAAAAATCACAAAACATTTAAAAGATTCATGTACTGCCTCAGAAAAAAAAATGATTTAAGCTGGATAACTCATAAAAGACACTTTTTAAAAAAAAGGGTATTTTATTCTACACATTTTATTCCATCTTCTGGACCTCTCTTTTGGCATTGTCTCTGTCACCAAAGAGATCTGATAGGCCCATAGGTAAAGGGAGTAGCTAAAAGTAAGGTTTCCCACAGGATAGTTAGGTATATAGTTTGCGTATTACTAAACCAGCACTTTTATGGTACCGTAGTCATTATACATAAGGGTTTGACATATTAGGATGCAACATTTTATCACTTTTTACGATTCCAAATTTATTACCTACGCATATAGTAGCTTCTACTTTCTTTCAATGTACTCAGGTGTTCTAAAATACAGGGTATTTGGTTATACCTGCCCTCTCATGCACCTCTCTTTTGCCTGATAAATGTTATGAATGCCCCCCTCTGACCAATATTGAGGTACAGCAGTGGTTCTCAACCTCAGTCCTCAAGTACACCCAACAGGCCATGTTTGCATGTTTTCCTTTATCTTTCACAGGTGCTTTAAAGTCAATGCTTGGCAATTTGGACATCTATTTTATCTAAAGGAATTCCTAAAACCTGGCCTGTTGGGGGTACTTGAGGACTGAGGTTGAGAATCACTGATGTACAGGACAAAAAAGGGCCAAATTAGAGTCCAACCTTCAAAGGTTGTTATTATAGGTAAACTCTTGGGAGTCTTGGAAAAAGTTTGGAACTGCATGTATTATACCATTATTAGCTCATATTACCTTTACATTTCCTATACTTGAGCCTTACAAAGTCCTCTGGGGTTGAGAAATGGCACGTTTCTGGTGATCGCTAACACTGGCTTCCATTCCCACTTGATAATACCCAGGCCTGCTGATAGACCCTTCAGGTATTGTATTCTGGGATGAGGGCAGTGACATAGTTTTTCAATATTTTAGAAGTGCAGAAACAGTTTATATGCTCAGCATAGCATTTAAGTGGTGAATGTAAGGCTCCTGACCCTGTTTCATCATTTCCCTACACACATTTGCAGAGATTTTTATTTTATGTTATCCAGACCAGTGGTTCTCATACTATAAGGCTGTCTACTAAGCCTGGTATCCAAGGTAGAGATGCCCCAAAGCCTTATTTTTAAAGCTGCCATAGTTTATTTTTATCATTTGATTTTAATAAAAGTACACATTTCTATAGAATGTATATTGGTTAGATTTTGTCTACCTCTTGATTTTACTGATAACCTATAAGAAAGGTGAGACCCAGGGGTCACCTGAGACCGATAATTGAGGCCCAGGGAACATCTGACAAGTATACGAAGGCTTGATAAAATACATTTTTATAGTCACTACTTAAGAAAAAGGAAGACTAATTGCTCACATAAACTGACATTGGTGTACATGGATAAATCACATAATCTGCATGCTAAAGTGTTGTGTATGATTTACAGCTAAAGAGCCAGCGTACATAAATAGAATCATGATTTATGAATAACACATTTTGGCCATCTTCAGAGCAGGAGATATTTCATATTAATGTAGTATAATGAAGGGGAGCAACAATTTTTGGACACACAGCTGACTTCCTTTTCCATAATCCCAGAAAATGTATTTTACCAATTTAATATTATTGCCACCTTCTATCATCTGTAGCCTGTGGAGAACAATGCACACATTAAGGGACATGCGATAGAGGTCAAATATCGGTTTGTCCTTTCCCTTTTTTGTTTTGGTTTCTATGTTTTATTTCATTTTTTTTATTTTATTATTTAATATTTTTGATGATGATTATTATTATTACAACTATACGCAGTATATTGTCCGACCTAATATTTTGTAAGGGTAGGAAGGGCCACCTCAACCGTTGTGGAGTCTACTCCCTCGTCTCAACATTGTGAATGCCTGACTGTGTGACCCTGATGCTGCTGATTTGATAAGGGATGAAAGACAGAGGTCATTTAACCCGCCTCCCTTGACAACAAATTCTGCAGGTCCACACTATTATCTCCCAGCAGTGTTTACTTACACTTAAGTTGTTCTCGAGGGGCTAGGTTAGACCCTGATACCTTTATGTTTGTTTGTTCAAAATGTTACAGGTACCATTTCCTCCCATTACTGTATGTAACTCTAAGATTCTATAATCTTACCTATGAAGAATGTTTGTTGAACTGTGTTTCTTTGTTTTGTCTACTATAAATAAAGACTATACAAAAAAAAGATATCTCAGTTTGAGGTCATCGTTCTCAATGTTTTTAGCTTTTTCAACACAAATCTGTCTTGAGATTGGAGGTCTATTTTATAGATACCATTTAAGTGTTTCCCCCAACACTGATGTCTCTGCTCTAATAATAGTAAGATGAATCTGTCATAGAAGGGACCTCTTTTCGAAGGGCATATTATGTGAAAGGATCTGCCATTATCTGTTATATTGTACTTGGATTAATTTATATATTTTTATTAATTACAGGCAATAATTAATAGCACCATCAGTCCCAACATGACATTCACTAAAACATCCCAGAAGTTTGGCCAGTGGGCAGACAGTAGGGCAAATACAGTGTATGGCCTGGGCTTCTCCTCTGAGCATCAGCTCACAAAAGTGAGTAAACTGTCCTAGTACCTTGTGTGGTTGAATGTAATCATAACAATGGCTGATATGAAAAATCTATTTAATAAAGTTGTTGAAAAGAGAGCGCTAGTTCATATTACAATCCTCAAAAGTATGGTGATGAAAATAGTAAGAAACCCAATACTATGAGGGAGGACATTATTTTGGTGTATTTTGGAATTGTCAAACTAAGCGCCTATTTTTTTGTATCCTTCCATATTGCTGACTTGTTACCATAACAGAAACAATAGGTTGTGTTGAAAAGATAAGTTTGGCTTCTTCATCTATCCATGTCTCCGTGCTTCATTTTGTTGGGAAATCCATTTGAAAAATGCCCCCTAGCATTTCTAGCTGTCGCCATCTTGATTAAGGGCAGACGAGTCATGTAGCATTCACTTCCTGAAATCAATTTGACCTTGGCTTATGCGTGTAGGCAGGCATGCTTAGCTGAGAAAGCTCCTCCTCCAGATGAAAGGAAAGAAACCCAGCGGGTTGAACGAAAAAAAAATGTGCTGATTCCCCAGTCAACACATATGAGGGGATGGAGGAATCACTTCCACTGAACTATTGCATTCTTATGTCTTCCTGCCTTCATAAGCTAATGATCAGTGTTGCCGACTATGGCTGGCTGCACTGATTGTTCAAGAAAAATCTGACAGGATGGTTGTACAGAAGTTGTCCGATTAAATTTACTTCTGTACAACCAGGCAGGCTTAAGCTTCATAAAACTTATACAGGAGTGACAGACCTCTCCCCCATGTGACATTGCTAGATGCCTGAGCAGCCAATAGCCAAGCACTAGTATGTCTTGTAGGGAGGGTTAGGGAATAACGTGCTCCCCCATATCTGGAAGTAACAGGTAGGTCACTTTGCTTGCCAGGGTGAATGCAGCAGTAGAGAAGTAAAATGTAGGCAAGTATAGGCAGCTATAAGGGTCTGCATGGTCAAAGCAAAAGTTCAATTTATAATGTAGCTATACCCTTTTTGTTTGTTTTGGATAGGGTGAGGATATGTTAGAACCCCTATACTGTTTAAAATCCAGTAATATACTGTCTCAAGCTGCTCTGCGCCGGTAGCATAATTATTAATGTGGAATGTATATTCCTTGATAAAGAACAATATTTATTAAGTTGCTATGAGTAAAGTTCCTCTTTAAGTTGCCACATCATATGCAGTTAAAAAAGCTCACAATATATTTTTGTTACACATTGTCCCAAAATTTGAAATGGCTGCCCCTTTCAGAAAGGCAAACACTGTCAGATACAACTAGGAAAAGTCTCCTGAGACGGCTTCATAAATTTTGTTGACGTTCTCAAATACTTCTCATTTATCAATGTGTCTCTTCTTGTCTCAACTTGTTTTATCCTCCATTTTTCTTCCTAGCTTGGTATGATACAATGAAGGAATGAACTGCATGGCAGACTGTATGTGTCCAAGGCAGAATGAGGCTGCCTGTTCTTCAAGTTATGTTGTAGAATTACAGTGTATGAATAGAATACCACACTTAAGCCGTGTACACACGGGTGGACTGTCTGGCCAACTTAGTCCGTCGAAACACATTTCAGCGGACAGTCCGCTCGTGTGTGGGCTTCAGCGGACTTTTTCAGCGTGCAGTCTGGCGTACTAAGTATTTCGGAATTTCCGTAATACTGTCCGTCATACTTTGGTTTCAGCGGACAATCCGCTCGTCAGTAGGCTAGTTCGACGGACTAAGTATGGCGCATGCTCAAAGGATTTACATGGCGAAAGGTTGCATTGCTGTGTATTGGACTTCCTATTTCTAGTCCCGTCGTACGTGCTGTACACGTCATCGCGCAAGCTTTCGACGGACTGTTTGTGCATCCGTGTGTGGTCAAGTCCGTTCATTCGAAAGTAGGACGGACTGTCCGTCGGATTGTCTGACGGACTAAGTAGGCCATACAGTCCGCCCGTGTGTACGCGGCTTTAGAATCAACTCCAGATCTTTTATCTGCTTAAATGATGAAGAAATAACAGAGTAGCCCACACATGGCCATGAAACCGCTTTTGATTCAATTGTCCAATTATTTTGGTCCCTTGAACCAAAAATGTTGTGTTTTATAGATGCACAGCTTGCACTAACAGCTGCTTAGTTTTTTTTTTTTTTCTATATTGTTAGCCTTTTTTGTTTTTAAACATATGACATAGCCATCTTGTGCTGCTGTATTCTGAAAATTTGAGTGCCCGGGTGTATTGTCTGAATGATCAAATGGGTACAACACCATGCAGACATCTACCAACCGTCAACTACTTATTGAAAACAACACACTTACAATATTATCTTAATCTATATGGTTGCTTCACAAGCGTTTTGCAGCCGCTAGTAATTAAAAACAGAACAAAAATATTGTAGAGAGGATATATTACCCAACCCACACTTTATCTGTCTCACAGCTTTTTCTCAGAAGTGTGAAAACTTACAGGTGTTCCTGCCACTGTCTTTTGCGTTGGTTTATCCTTGACTGTTGAAGGTGTTGAACAGCTAAGGAATGATAAAGTGCAATGTTTAGTATACGAATGTGTCTTTGCTTGTAGTGGACATACCGTAGTGGACATACTGTTCTGCTAAACAATCACTTTCAGCAAGTACTCTGCCATGGTCTGTCTTCAGCATTGGGAACAGTAGGCTTTTACCCATAGGCAGCAAAGGCAGAAAAGGCAGCCCTGTGTAGTGATATCAGTTGAAGTACAGTCAACTTGTATAATATATGCTTATATCAAAATGGTTACAATATTATTATAATATTCAAAGCTAGGTTACGACCAGAAAAAATAAAAGTTGTGTAAAAGAGGTAGTACTACTAGCACAGGGGTGTCCTTTGGGTGCCAGAGATTATGTGCCAGTGATGTAAATTGGGCTCTGCCCATCCCAGAAACTAAACATCAAAAGTAGGCACCACCAGCTCTGCACTGTAGTTACATTACTGCTTAAAGTGATTGTAAAAGCAGAAGGATATTTATCTTAATGCATTTTATGCATTAAAATAAAAAGACCTTCTGTGTGCAGCAGCCTCCCTCAGCCCCCCTAATACTTACCTGAGGTCCTTTGAGATCCGCAGATGTTGCACAAGACACTCGGCTTGACTGGGACTCCCCTTCTCATTGGCTGAGACATTGCAGTGCCATTGGCTCCCACTGCTGTCAGTCAAGGTCAGTTAGCGAATGAGGAGAGACAGAGGATGGGACCGGGCCACTGGTCCATGTCTGAATGGACATAGGGAGCTGGGGCTCTGCTCAGGTGCCCCTATAGCAAGCTGCTTGCTGTTAGGGCACACAACAGGAGAGAGGGGCCAGGAGAGCTGAAGCGGGACCTGAGAAGAAGATGATCTGGGATGCTCTGTGCAAAACTACTAAGCAGGGCAGATAAGTTTAACATGTTTATTATTTTTAACTAAAAAAGGAGAGTTTACAATCACTTTAGGTGTATGCACAGTTTTTATTTAGAGAAACAGAATAGTGAGGCATGCTGGTAGGATAAGGAGAAAATCATAAAGTATGTGATGACTTGATTTTGGTTGTTGGCATATACAGGACACTGACAGTGAAAAAAGGACAGTACCTAAAATGTGTGACATTGGCATATCATACACCAAGTTTTGACCCAATAGTAAACCTCTGTTATGAGTTATTGAAGGTGTAAAGTAGGTCCACAAAACATTGGTAATTGTATCAGCAGACAGGAGTTTCTGGACCTGATGTAAATGTTAACTGCACATTATTTCCGACAAAAAAAAGTAAAAAAAACATTTATACTCACCTTGGATCAGTGCTATGTGTCCCCTGATGACTCTGCAGTGAGAACAATCAAAGACTGCTGATTGCTCAGCCCTTAGCCTTCTGTGAGCAAAGAGCTGGGGACTGTCATTCTCCAGCTCTCTGCTCTGCCCCCTGTGCTGGAGCACTGGGCTGTGGAAGAGGCAGGAGGGGCTGACTCAGGCTCTCAGCAAATCACCGAGAGCCTGAGCCAGCTGTCAGTCCAGGCTTCTAGGCACATGCCCACCATATGGCCGGGAACTTTTCAAAGCCTGGAGCGACTCTGTGACGTCAGCACGCTGTCAGCTGAAAACGTAGCACAGGAATGCAGAACGAGCTGCACTCCCGTGGTCCACGTTTAGGAGAACTATAGCTGAAATAACATTGGCTATACTTCTTCTTTTTTTAGATTTTTTATGTAAGGTCTTTTATGCTACAAGAGCACAGAATGGCATTACTCTTACATATATCAAAAATGCAACAACTGCCTAATAGGTAAGCAATCACTAACCAAAGATTTATACCTGAAATTCATGGAAAACGGACAATAATATACCAACTAGAAATTGTGGTTTATATATATATATTTTTTTTAAGGACAACTTAGTAGTTGCCAGTATTGGTAACTAAGAATGCTTTCACTTTCTACCTGGAATTCAGTGTTTACAATTTACTTGGTATGTGTGATGGTCCTCCCCTATGAACTCTGTTAAGCCGCATAGCATAAAAATTGAAGAAGCAGGTTTAGAGGGTGCAGATCTACAAGCTTCAAGAGTCCTCGCCTACCGGTCTTTTTGGACTCCGGTTGACCCTAATCATGTGGATAATATCCACTATGGGCCCACTTCCTCATGAAAGCCTTCCTAACCACTTCTACCTCCTCCTTTTCTTTGTACATGTAAAATAAACCTCACAACAAGCCTGGATCCAACTTTAAAATATTGTGTGGCAGCTTTGAATATATAACTGAACATGACATAAGTTAACAGGGCTACATAGGCAGACTGTGCTATGAGACACTAACATCTATTTATAATTGAGAAATTTTGTGGATATTGCTGGACTTTAACCACTTGCCGCCCGCCCTATAACAAATTGACGGCTGCAAAGTGGTTGCATAATCCTGATCGGACGTCATATGACGTGATCAGGATTATGAGCTGCTGCGCGCCCCCGGGGGCGCGCATCACGGCGATCGTTGTTGCGGGGTGTCAGTCTGACACCCGGCAACTACGGTCTCGGTAAAGAGTCTCAGACGGAGACTCTTTACCACCTGATCAGCCGTGTTCAATCACGGCTGATCACAGTGTAAATAGGAAAAGCCGATGATCGGCTTTTCCTCACTCGCGTCTGTCAGACGCGAGTAGATGAGAGCCGATCAGCTGCTCTTCTGACAGGGGGGGGGTTGTGCTAATCGATTATGAGCACAGCCCCCCCCCCCCGAGGATGCCCACACTGGACCACCAAGGACGCCACCAGACCACCAGGGATGCCCAGGACAAGGTATGCCACCCTAGACCACCAGGGATTCCAGTCAGTGCCACAATGGATGCCAATCAGTGCCCACAATGGGCATCACTGATTGGCATGCATTGTTTGGCACTGATTGGCATCCATTAGTACAATATATTATAATACAGTGCCGCCTATCAGTTCCCATCTGTGCCGCCTATCAGTGCCCATCCATGCCCACCTGTGCCGCCTACCCATGCCCACCTGTGCTGACTAACCCATGCCCACCTGTGCCACCTATTCATGCCCATCCATGCCAATCCGTGCCAGCTATCAGTGCCAATTTGTGCCACCTATCAGTGCACATCCGTGCCGCCTATCAGTGCCACATATCAGTGTCCATCAATGCCACCTCATTGGTGCCACTTCATTGGTGCCACCTCATCGGTGCCCATCAGTGCCGCCTTATCATTGCCCATCAGTGCCCATCAGTGAAGGAGAAAACTTACTTATTTGCAAAGTTTTGAAACTGAAACAAAAAAAAACATTTTTGTTTTCAACATTTTCAGTATTTTTTTATTTGTTTAGCAAAAAATAAAAAATGAAGGGGTGATCATATACCACCAAAAGAAAGCTCTATTTGTGGGGAAAAAAATGATAAAAATTTCATTTGGGTAAAGTGTAGCATGACCGCGCAATTGTCATTCAAAGTGCGACAGCGCTGAAAGCTCAAAATTGGTCTGGGCAGGAAGGTGTTTAAGTGCCTGGTATTGAAGTGGTTAACCACTTTCAGACAGGACCATTTTTCTGGCTTAAGACCAGACCACTTTTTGCGATTCGGCACTGCGTCGCTTTAACTGACAATTGCGCGGTTGTGCGACGTGGTTCCCAAACAAAATTGACGTCTTTTTTTTCCCACAAATAGAGATTTCTTTTGGTGGTATTTGATCACCCCTGCATTTTTTATTTTTTGCGCTATAAACAAAAATAGAGCGACAATTTTGAAAAAAACGCATTATTTTTTACTTTTTGCTATGATTAAATATCCCCCAAAAATATATAAAAATAAAAAATTTGTTTCCTCAGTTTCAGCCAATACGTATTCTTCTACATATTTTTGGTAAAAAAAATCGCAATAAGCGATTGCTTGGTTTGCGCAAAATTTATAGCGTTTACATAATAGGGGATAGTTTTATGGCATTTTATATTAATAATTTTTTTTATACTAGTAATGGTGGTGATCAGCATTTTTTTTTTTTTTTTTTTTTTAATGGGACTGCGACCTTATGGCGAACACATCCGACATTTTTGACACATTTTTGGGACCATTGTCATTTATACAGCAATCAGTGCTATACAAATGCACTGATTCCTTTGTAAATGACACTGGCAGTGAAGGGGTTAACCAGGGGGTGGCAGTGTAGGGGTTAAATGTGTCCTAGGGGCGTGTTAGGGGACACTGATCTCTGCTGCTGTTTACATCGGCATCTCCCCGTTCAGCCTCCCCGTGAGACGATCGTGGGTATCCCCGTGGCGATCGAGTCCGCGGGACCCGTGACCGGACTCACGAGGGTCCAGACCGGCATGTGATGGCAGGGCGGCAATTACAAATGGATGTACCTGTACACCAATTTGCCTGCCCGTGCCATTCTGCCGACGTACATCGTTGTGCGCCGGTCGGGAAGTCGTTAACTTGCCTAAGGAAAAAATTTTAATTTTAACTCAAATAATTTTACACAGCCAGTGGCTTTCAGCCATTCAAGTCTGTATGTGGACATTTTCTTACTATTTATGAGAAAAAACATAAGACAGGATAGAAAACAGAAGAATGATGCATGTTATACATCCCTAGTGGTTGCAAACCCGAACAGTAGATTGTCAAGCTGCCTTTTTAGGGCACAAGTAAAGATTATGAAACCTGGAAATTCTTTTAGTCTTTTTTGTTGTTGTTGTTTTTCCTTATCTAGCAATTTCTCTTCCAATAGTTTCTTAAAGTGACATGAACACAACTTTCCTAAAAGGACAAAGGACATTACATACAATGCAATAAAGCATACGCTATATTATCAAAAGTATTGGGACACCAGCCTTTAAACACACATGAACTTTAATGACATACCAGTCTTAGTCCGTAGGGTTCAATATTAAAGAGGAGCTGCACCTAAAAAAAAAATATTAAAAGCCAGCAGCTACTAATATTGCAGCTGCTGACTTTTAATAATATCACACTTACCTGTCCCAGGTTCCAGCGATGTCGGCGGCAGATGACGAGCGATCGCTCGTCTCGCTGCAGCCACCGCCGCCATCCTCTGTCAGGGAATCGGGAAGTGAAGCATGAGGGCTTCACTGCCCGGTTCCCTACTGCGCATGCGCGAGTCGCGCTGCGCTGGTTCCCCGCTGTGTCTCTGGGAACTGTGTGCTTCCCAGAACACAACGGGGGGGCAGAGCCATGCGGGGGTGGGCGGAGCCATGCGGCGGTCTGGCCGGAAGTGGGTGCAGTTACCTGGATTATCCAGGTAACTGCACCCCCCTCCCCCCCCGAAAGGTGCCGATTGTGGCACCGGAGGGATAATACTAGCGGAACTTCCCCTTTAGGGTGAAGAACCGCTTTAAGTTGGCCCACCCTTTGCAGCTTTAACAGCTTCAGCTCATTTGGGAAGGCTGTCCACAAGGTTTGAGTGTGTCTATGAGAATGTGTGGCCATTCTTCCAGAAGCGCATTTGTGAGGTCTGGGACTAAGGTTGGACGAGAAGGCCTGGCTCGCAGTCTCTGCTGTAATTTATCCCAAAGGTGTTCTATTGGGTTGAGGTCAGGACTCTGTGTAGGCCAGTCAAGTTCATCCACCCCAAACTCACTCATCCTGTCTTTATGAACCTTTTTTTTTTTTCAATACTCTTTATTACAAATTTTTCTTACATATTATTTTACATAGTTTTACATTTTATTTTATTACTATATAATTCCCCATGCGTTTCCTATTACATTTCCATTCTCTCCTAACATTCATTCCATTCTCTCTCATCCACCTTATAGTCACTTTATACCATGTTTTCAGGTATTCCTGTATCCTTTGTTAAATAGGATCTATTCCACTTCACCCATATCGGGCAGTATCTCCCTATAGTCTATAGCAGGGACATGCAATTAGCGGACCTCCAGCTGTTGCAAAACTACAAGTTCCATCATGCCTCTGCCTCTGGGTCTCATACTTGTGGCTATCAGAGTCTTGCTATGCCTCATGGGACTTGTAGTTCTGCAACAGCTGGAGGTCCACTAATTGCATATCCCTGCTCTATAGTCTTTATGAACCTTGCTTTGTGCACTGGTCCAAATCATTTGGTGGAAGGGGGATTATGGTGTGATGTTGTTTTTCAGGGTTTAGGCTTGACCCCTTGGTTCCAGTAAAGGAAATTCTTAAGGCTTCAGCACACCAAGACCTTTTGGACCATTTCATACTCCCAACTTTGTGGGAACAGTTTGGGGATGACCCCCTCCTGCTCCAACAGGAATGCACACCAGTGGACAAAGCAATGTCCATTAAGACAGGGATGAGCTTGACTGACCTGCACAGAGTCCTGACCTCATCCTGATAGAACACCTTTGGGATGAATTAGAGCGGAGACTGCGAGCCAGGCCTTCTCGTCCAACATCAGTGCCTGACTTCACAAATGCGCTTCTGGAAGAATGGTCAACCATTCCCATAGACACACTCCTAAGACCCCTTTCACACTGGGGCGTTTTTCAGGCGTTAAGCGCTTGAAAGAAGCCTCATCTGCAATCCCAATGTGAAAGCCCAAGTGCTTTTAGAGCCCTTTCACACTGGCAGCGCCTGAAAAACGCTTAAACTAGCAGCCCTTTACCAGCGTTTTTAGAGCGCTAGTGGGGCACTTTTAACCCCTGCTAGTGGCCAAATAAAGGGTTAAAAGCGCCCACAAAGCGCTGCTGCCAAGAGATTTGCAGGCGCTTTTCATGCGTTTTGCAGGCGCTTCCCATTGATTTCAATGGGCAGGGGCGCTTTAGGAGCGGTGTATTCACTGCTCCAAAAGCGCTGCAAAGAAGCTACTTGCAGGACTTTTTTTGACGCCCTGCCAGCGCAGCGCCTCAGTGTGAAAGCACTCGGGCTTTCACATTGGGATTGCAGTTGCGGCTTCTTTCAGGCGCTTTACAGGCGCTTTTTTTTTTTAAGCTAAAGCACCTGAAAAACGCCCCAGTGTGGAAGGGATCTCAGTGTGAAACCACTCGGGCTTTCACACTGGGATTGCAGTTGCGGCTTCTTTCAAACGCTTTACAGGCGCTTTTTTTTTAATGCTAAAGCGCCTGAAAAATGCCTGAAAAACACCCCAGTGTGAAAGGGGTCTTAACCTTGCGGACAGCCTTCCCAGAAGAGATGAAGCTGTTATAGCTGCAAAGGGGTGGGCCAACTCAATATTGAACCCTATGGACCAAGACTGGGATGTCTTTAAAGATCATGTGCGTTTAAAGGCAGGCGTCTCAATACTTTTGTACTTTTGAAAATATAGTATATATACAGCACATAATCTATTTTATCCATGCTGTGGCAATGTAATAATTCCCTTCTGCTTCTGCACAATTACTTTTGGATATTCACTATATATTCTTTTCTTAATGCAGTTTGCAGAAAAATTTCAGGAATTTAAAGAAGCTGCTCGATTAGCAAAGGAGAAATCCCAAGAAAAAATGGAACTTACTAGTACGCCTTCACAGGTAATGCCTTGGCACCTCTTTTTGTATTTTTATTTTTATTCTTGTAGGCTTTAATATCTGTATTATAAAATACAACATATGTTACATCAAATAATTAATAAAACCAATGTGCCAATTTTCTGTAACTCAACATTTGATTACTAACCCTGAGACTTCTTTCTTGTCCTCTCTCCAGTCTGGTTCATTTGACTGAAGTCCATTTACAGATGAAATCTGCCTATTTCCTTTAGAATAAGAACTTGATTGTAATCCAGCTTCTAGTACACAGGTGTCCAAATTGGCTGGGCAGAGCTCGAATCGCAGCTGGCAATGGCTTGGCCACCGATAGGTGGAGGAGATTGAGAGCCTGCTGACTCAATTCTAATCTGTTTAGATGGTGGTTCCATTTATTTTAGTCCCCTTGTTTAAGCGGAACATTTTATTCATACTTGGCACTTACATTGTACTACTGAAATGGAGCCCACAGCTTTATTATTTAAAGCTTACTGATTTATTCTGTCAAAGTAGCTTGTTTGCAAGGTGACACAATGGAGAATGTATAATCTGCTGTTACTGTTTGATTTGATTTTTAGATTTTATTCAGTGCTTCTATAGGTTGCTCTTCATAACGTATTGCCAGGGTCTGGATATCTCCATTTTGGTTAGATAGTGGCAGAATAAATCATCCAGTGGATTCTTGAATCTCTTGAGGATTTGGTGGTTAAATCTCTGAAGCTAGCTTCACAGGTCTGAGTTTTTTGTTAACTAAAAAATAAATATTTTCCAACCTTTTTAAATCCTTATCATTGCTTTTGTCATTTTGAAAATGCAGCATAAAAGAAAAGTAATACTACAAAAAAAGCACTTGTGGGTTTAATCAATCCTTGTTTTTTCCCTTCGCATTTCTTCATGGTCCACATACCTGGGGACATGGCAGGGGTGTGTTTACGCTCTGTCCTTATTGATATGGCTTTGTGCACAGGGGCACAGTCATGCTGGAACAGAACTTCTCCAAGTTGTTGCCACAAGGTTGGGAGCGCATAATTTGCTAAAATGCCTTTGTAAGCTGTGTATGTATATGTATATATGTGCAGTGGTGACTCTAGGAACAATATATGGAGGGGGGGCACATAAGGTACCACTGTCAAAACTGGGGGAGGGGGGGCACTAATAATTTTTTCCCCACTAAATCATACCACTGAAAAGAATCCAAGATTACGAAATACGAGAAAATTGCGGTATGCAATGATACCTTTTTAGGGTTACTGACCGAACACTTGAAAGACAAGCTTTCAAGATTTTTTCCTTTCTTCCTCGGGTATTGCTTCGGAGCCCCAGTATTAGTGTCAGTGTACGCACTATTAAGCCCCAGTATTAGTGTCAGTGGACGCACTATTAAGCCCCAGTATTGGTGTCAGTGGATGAACTATTAAGCCCCGGTATTGGTGTCAGTGGACGCACCATCAAGCCCCAGTATTGGTGTCAGTGGACGCAATATTAAGCCCCAGTATTGGTGTCAGTGGACGCACTATTAAGCCCCAGTATTGGTGTAAGTGGACGCACTATTAAGCCCGGTATTGGTGTCAATGGACACACTATTGAGTCCCAGTATTGGTGTCAGTGGACGCATTATTGAGCCCCAGTATTGGTGTCAGTGGATGCATGATTAACCCCCAGTATTGGTGTCAGTGGATGCGCTATTGAGCCCCAGTATTGGTGTCAGTGGACAAACTATTGAGCCCCAGTATTGATTTCAGTGGACGCACTATTAACCCATAGTATTGGTGTCAGTGGACGCACTATTGTGCCCCAGTATTGGTGTCAGTGGGTGCACTATTGAGCCCCAGTATTGGTGTCAGTGGATGCACTATTGAGCCCCAGTATTGATTTCAGTGGACGCACTATTAACCCATAGTATTGGTGTCAGTGGACGCACTATTGTGCCCCAGTATTGGTGTCAGTGGGTGCACTATTGAGCCCCAGTATTGGTGTCAGTGGACACACTATTGAGCCCCAGTATTGATGTAAGTGGACGTACTATTGAGCCCCAGTATTGGTGTCCGTTCATTAGATGCACTATTAACCCCCAAAACTAGTGTCTGTACTGTTTTTGCCAACAGCAACACAGCAATGGTCAGTATATAAACTGAGGGGGGGGGGATATTTTCCCCCCAAGTACTGACGCCACTAGTGTGTGTGTGTGTGTGTGTGTGTGTGTAATATATATATTTATATATATATATATATATAAAAAATATACACATTTATACTCACTCCATGAACAAAATTAAAGTAAATGAACAGAAGAGAAAATCAAATCAATATTTGGTGTGACCTCCCTTTCCCTTCAAAACAGCATCAATTCTTCTAGGTACACTTGCATACTGTTTTTGAAGGAACTCGGCAGGTAGGTTGTTCCTAACATCTTGGAGTATTAGCTGCACATCTTCTGTGGATGTGGCTGCCTCAAATCATTTCTGTCTCTTCATGTAATCCCAGGTAGACTCTATGATGTTGAGATCAGGACTTTGTGGGGACCAAACCATCACATCCGGGACTCCTTGTTCTTGTTTCTGCAGAAGATAGTTCTTAATGACATTGCATGTTTGGGGTTGTCGTCCTTCTGCAGAATACATTTGGGGCCAATCGCATGCCTTCCTGATGGTATGGCATGATGGATAAGTATCTGCCTGTATTTTTTAGCATTGAGGGCACCATTTATCATGACCAAATCTCCTACTCCATTTGTTGAAATGCAGCACCAAACTTCACCATGCTTTACGGTTGCCTGCATACACATTATTGTACCGCTCTCCAGCCCTTCAGTGAACAAACTGCCTCCTGCTACAGTCAAATATTTCAAATTCTAACTTGGTTCAGATCACCTGCTGCCATTCTTCTGCACCCCAGTTCCTAGATTTTTGTGCATAGTTGAGTCTTATGCCCCGTACACACGATTGGAATTATGGTTGGAAAAAGCTCTGATGGTCCAATGGAATTCCACTCAAGCTGTCTTTCCTACACACGGTCACACCAAATTCCGACCATCAAGAATGCGGTGACGTACAACACTACGACGAGCCAAGAAAAAAATCAAGTTCAATGTTTCCGAGCATGCGTCGAATTGTTTCCGAGCATGCGTAGGAATTTTGCGTGTCGGAATTGCTACAGACGATCAGAATTTCCGATAGAAACCTTTTCCGTCTGAAAAATTGAGAACATGCTCTCAAATTTTTGCTGGCCAGCTAAATTCTGATGGAGCATACACACACATGCATTTTGCGATGAAAAGCTCTCATCAGTCTTTTGCTGGCTGAAATTCAGATCGTGTGTATGCGGCATTAGCCTTGTTTCCATGTTGCAGGTATGAAATTTAGTGAATTGGCACATGCTCGGTGTGATTGGTTAATCATACAACTGATCCTACAAAATCCCTTACTTTGTGCAAGTGTAAGAATTGATGCTAGTTTAAAGCCAAAGGGTAGACACACCAAATATTGAATTGATTTAGATTTATCTTCTGTTTGCTCATGTTGCATTTTGTAAAGTGATAATCATAAACAATGAAAATATATATATTCTTGAAAGCATTCCTATGTGAGCATGTAAACATCCAATTTTAAATTTTAAATTGGATGGGCTGGAAGTTCTCATTTTCAGCCTTCCCTTGCAGTCATGACCTACTACAGGGTAGTCAGGGATAGAAGACCTCTCTCATTCTGCAGGCACAATGCTGATAAAAGCTCTAAAATGCTAGCCATGTACATTTTAATGAACGTAACCTGCCAGTTACACTATTTAAAAGACTTATAGTAGACATGCCACTACCTTTTTTTTCAGCAAATAATTCTAGATTAGCTACTCATCTTGGTAAGTAAATCTTTCAATGATGAGACATCATGTTTTCCTCTATATGTAAATCCATCATTTTAATCTATCAAATGCACATGTAAACTGTCAGTACTTATATTGTATAAGGGTTGGACAATATTGAAAAAATGAATTCTCCATGTTGCTTTTTTGTATTTCTACATTCAGGTCATTTGTGAATTATTATTTTTTTTACTAGCTGGGTATATGAATATGATTTAGTAATATATCAAGTAGATAAAAAAAATGCCCCAGTTGTGTAAATCATTTAAATCCGTCAAAGAGGATCTGCTTTAATACATCCCAGTATTCCATGAAAATGTGGCTGTGTACTGTATCATGCAGACTTCTAGTTATATCCAGAGTTGTTTAATGGGTGTTTTTTTTCCTCCCTAAAAACATACTTATGAAAAAAAGTATGCTATTAATATCTTAAAATCCACATTCATAAAGTATACTAGTTTGATTAATGCCCCTGCATTTTAAGCAGATCTTCCATCCCTCTTCCACACATTAAAGAAAAACTCATACATAATTTAAACATAATTTAAACTAACGTTGACTGTACAATTTTTCAGTCATTCCTATGACATCCTTGGGTCCTCTTCTTACTACAACCCCAGTGCGTGGTCTTTAATACCGCAGAAGGAGGTGGTAACATTAGACATTAACACTGATCTCTGTGGTATTGTATTGTGATCCCAAGCCAAGGCCAACATGGTGATGCATCCCCAAGAGGTATATCAATGACAGCCTGGGCTCACAAGCTGGCCGTCATTCAACCTGAAAGTGGACCAGTGGCATGTGGGGAAAGCCCTGGAGAAAAGGTGTGTATTGCAGGAAGAGCTGCTTTTTTTTATATTTTTCAACATTTCTGGAATGCTAATTTTTCAAGCTAGAGTTCTGATTTGAAGAAATCCTGGGCAGTTTAAATTGAGCCTGCAGTAAAACAATACATACACAAAGGTTACATTTAGTGAAAACTAAATTGAAAAATGATCAGTAGATTTGTGATATTGGTTGCCAGTGATATATTAAATAGTCCATTTTTTCCTATAAAAGTTGTCACTGTTCTAACTCCCTTTCTACATTTCCCAATTGACAGATGAAGCAATCCATCACATTAAAGCACCAATGGTGGGCTCTGGGGGATGGGGACAGTCTTGCCTTTTCTTTACAGTGGAGTGGGCATTTGCATGCAACTTAAACAGAATCTGGTTTCTGGATCTACTGATTGTTTTGACGAGTGGTTTTCACCAAAGGTGACCAGTAACTAGGATTATTCTTCAGTAACCAAAAGTCGCACTTTAAGGGCATGGAAACAATGAGCACAAATAATATTCATAATATTTATTGAAAAAAAATCATATACAACAGTGTTCAAAGAAGATAAAAAACATGGAGATGATACAGTTTGTATAATGAGCCCTTGTGTGCCTCCACGTTTCCCTGTGAGGCTTCTTCAGGACACAATCAAGGTTCAAATATATAACAAAAAAGAAAAAAGAGCGAATCTCACTATCTTCAAATGGATTAGGCTTCATGTACAAATTCATAGTAACCGGAAGGTTTCCAACAGTATGGAATGCATATAGCAAATAGTATTTAGATTTTAACAATGCTGCAGCAGGGGCAGGTGTACATATGTCCAAGGGTAGGGGTGACCTCCAGAACAATCGCACTTGAAAATCTAGGGTCCATAAGGAAAAAGCCCTGGTCACGTTCAGCAGAGCTAGCAGCGTGTAGTACATCCCAAACTAGCATATACTGCATAAATATTGAAAAAGATGTGCCCTTGGGAGACAGTCGGGTGCTGAATAGCAGTATATGCTAGTTTGGGCTGTACTACATGCTGCTAGCTCTGCTCTCTTTTTAAAATGAAAAAATAGCACAGCAGGGGAGAGTGATATATTAACATCGGATTGTTAGTACAGCGGCTCCAATCTGAGCTGTCTTTTTTTTTTTTTTTTTTTTTTTTTATTCAACCCACTGGGTTGCACTAAAAAACTGGAAGTGTGTACCAGTAGATTTACTTTAAGAATCCTAAAGCCTAAACTGGACTTTCAGTTTAAAGACCCTAAATACATTCCAGATGTATAAAGACAAAAGGTGTTCAATGCCTTGCAGTTAATTTCTTTAGAAAGCAGCCACAGCATGAGCAGAAAAGTCTGTCTCCTGCCAACATGCTGCAGAGACCACCCTACAATCTGTGTGGAAATTTGTTTCTTCAGAGGTTCAATACTCCTCCCGCTAAGTCAAACTTATAGTGCTGCAATCAGCAACACTCCTACTCCCTGCTGATTGGAGAGCTTTTGCCCTTACTCAGGAGGGAGTGTGTCAGAGCTCTGCAGAGAGACCACAGATTCCATACAGAGGGTACAAGTCCTCTAATTACAGGAATTACTAAATCATATTCATATCTATTAACTTAAGCTGATCTGCAGTAAAATTCTTGAATTCTATTGCAAAGTGTTCAAAATATTTTCTTATATGAATAGATTTACATACTTTGTAAAGCACTCTTTTGGTTTCTATTTTAAGCTTGGATTACATTGATTGTATAGAGCAGTGATGGCGAACCTTGGCACTCCAGATGTTTTGGAACTACATTTCCCATGATGCTCATGCACTCTGCAGTGTAGTGGAGCATCATGGGAAATGTAGTTCCAAAACATCTGGGGTGCCAAGGTTCGCCATCACTGGTATAGAGTATACGCAATGCTTTTTCTAGCAGTAATTCTTTTGTATTTCATTTAAGGAGTCCGCAGGAGGGGATATCCAGTCTCCTTTAACGCCAGAAAGCATCAATGGGACAGATGATGAAAGAACGCCCCCAGAAGTGACGCAAAATTTTGAACCAAGGGCTGAACCTACGCAGAATGCATTGCCATTTACACATAGGTACCCATTCAGTTCACAAATCCTGATTAACTGAAGTGTATCTGTGACTTGTGTGCTATGCGTTAATTGCATTCAATGATCCCACAAGAGTTTGTCTAATGAAGACGACTGGATAATGTACAGTAGAAGGTTTTCTGCATCTTCTCAGTTATGCAAATGCTATGCAGTGTTTCACTTGCTTGCAAGGATCCACAGGTCATTACATGGAGGATGGTTATTTGCTAAAGACCTGCCAACATGTATCAGCAGTTTATTGTAACCGTTCAGTAATCTGCTCCCATTGCATAATACTAATTACCTATTATTCTCACAAGGCTAAATTAGTAACTTGTGTTAGACATTGTTGTCTTAAAGTATACCCAAAGCCAAAGCTTGGTTTAGTGTGTGAAAGATTCAAAAACCCCTGTGTTTTTTTTTTTATTTATCTTTTTTTTTTTTACTACTGCTTGTCCCCACTGAAAAGTCACTCATGTCCTGGTGAACATTGTCAGAAAATGATGGGATAATTAAAAAAAAAAAATTGGCTACCACCAAAATGGGAAAATCTGTTTTGGTGACAACTATCTGAGAGACTTCTTGTAGCTCCCCATTGTATATTCAGAATAGGAAGTAAGGAGAAATCTCCCTCAAAAAGAAAAGTGGGGTAGGGGGTTAACCATTTCCTACTCTATGAAATATAAAAAAGGTTTTGGCTTTAGATATACTTTAAAGCATAGGGAATGCTATCTCTCCTAATCCCTGCCTCTTCCTGGCTTTCGCTCCAGATACTGGTCATTCAGTAATCATAATGATTGATAGAAATTACTTAAAGTCTTCCTCCACACATTCAAATAATATTACTCTTCTATACTCATATATAAATGACTTGAGAAGTATTTTCCATTAACAGATGTAATCTGAGTTTCCTCCATTTAAAGTGTATCTAAATCCAAAAGCATACATTTAATATATCTTGGGTTACCAATGCCTATATGTGATGGCAGCATTTGTGTTTGTGTTTTTTCTTTTTCTTCTTTTTTATTTCCTTTGTTTTCATCTGGTGATCTAGTCAGTCACACACTTCCTGTCTTATTGTGGCTTCACTGTATGGAGGAGCAGTGGCGAGACACATTGACAGCAGCATTAGAGGGTAGAATTAGATACACTAGCAGATTTTTATAAACTTGACTAACAAATTGAACCTGAACTCCTAAAATCTGACCATTTTATGTACCCCTTTCAGTGGGTAAAGGTCTTGACAATCTTGGCCTGTTAAAAGAAGCTTTAAAATAATAGACTTCCTGGCCAGATCACCAGGTGAAAATAAAGGGAGGATAAAAGCCTGAAGAAAAAAATTATTGTAGCCATCACATGTAAAAACTGGTAAACCACAATAACATTTTTGCTTTTGCCTTTAGATTTAAGGGCTACCCTCTAAATCAGTTTTTATCAACCTTTTTCAGTCAAGGCACCCTTTAAAATTATGGACAGTCTCGAAGCACCCCATTCTAAAATATTTTATTCGTTTTACATAATTCAGCAACATCCACACGTAGGACACCCAACGTTAACAGTGATTTATTCTTTCAAAGCAAATACACTGTTGCATACTGGTACTGACTAGTTTTCCAATGTTTCTCTTCTCCCCCAATCTCTCTCCATCAGTCAGCTAATGTGACCCCAATGCTGAGGGGCACAGGAGGGTCAAACATGGATGCTGTGTAGGTGACAGACATCTTCCTTATCAACTGATGACCTCATTGGTTGTTAGGATGCTAGCATCTAGAAAATCATAATGATGTATAATGAAAACCTGTAGCTTTCTGTAACTAACGTGCAGGCTTGATCCACCTGCTAGCTTGTTAACAATTTTTATGATCAATTTTTAGGCATTTTGCCAAGGCACCCTGGTTGAAAAAGGCTGCTCTAAATCCTCTCTTAAACTCAACGTGCTTCTTCAGTTACATTAAAAAACTGCTTGCTGCTAACAGATCTTCATTTTTTTGTGTTATCTAGTGCATGATTGGACAAATCCAAGCAAACCCTGAACCTAAAAAAATGACACCTGACCTTGCCCACCGTGTTGTAGCTCCAATTTCCATTAGGTAGCTTCCCAGCAGTTTGTATTATTGTAATGTTTATTGTAGTCTTCTCCAACTGCCACCCAATCCTCATATACATACTCGTGAGCTTGCACTGCTCCGTTCAGTCATTCCTTGGTTCTAGTGCATTACCCTGCTCAGCATAAAGGAAATCTCACACAAAATAAAATATGTTTAATACAGGTACCATGCCATGGCCCAGAATCTCCTTGTCATTTGTTCTAGGCAGCACCATTTTATGCAGTTTTGCAACATTTTGGCCTTCATAACATTTCAGATGGCAGATTTAGAGTTAGTTATTTTAGAGTGAGGTCTCCAAAACAATTTGATTCCAAACAACTCCATGTAGACTAACTGGTAAAGGGGTTGAAATGCAGAGCTGGTAACCAACATGGAAGAAACCTTATATCAATCCTGTTGCCAAAAAAATTTGTGGAGGAACCCTTTAAGTCTCTTCAGTTACTGTTTAAACCACAGTGACTGGTGGTTGATTCCAGTGTTTTCACATATTGAATGCAGGAAGGGGCATAATAGTTTTCACAAATTGAACGCAGAAAGGGGCATAGCAGGTAAATTGCATATGAGGGAGGTAAATTACATCACCTGGCAATTTTTTGTTTTTATTTTCAAAAGTGATTTGGTGCAAGACATGGACACTAAAGGCCGTAATGGGGTCAATCTGCTTGGTTATACTATTCAAACATAGAGTTGATAGTTTGATGTGTTTTTATTTTTTACTGAATAACAGTATCTCAGTGCTCACTTGATTTTGTTAATACAACCTTCATTAATATGAGTGTTTGGGGTCCTAATGTGTTTTTTGTGTGTTGGAGCTTTCCCTATAAGTACTCACATTGGTGGAAGTATATAGTTTTCCTTGGAAGCTTCCATGTGCATGTCATAGCTGTTGTTTATTGACTTTCCTATAATCAGTAAGGTTAGCCATTAGCTAAACATGCTTATTTAATAGGATGAAGATCAATATGAAAAGCGCTGTCTCATAACATCCGTTTTAGGATTTACCTATTACTGGTGTGACTGAAGTAAAATTGGAATCTGGTTGCTGGGTATTGCACTTTGCTTAAGGCCGTTAGTATCAACTTAGTTTCTCTAAAGGTATTTTCAAAGATTAAGTAGAGAAGGGTTAGAACCCATGTCAAGTTTTTAATGCTAACTGTGTCCTCGTGAAATTCACCCTCTGTTTGTATTGGTGATCACTGCCACACAGATTGAACCTGAGAGGAAATGCTAAATTTTGAGTCCTCTCCTGAACAGAAGTAACGGGGGGAAAAGTCTTCCAGTGGTGACACTTGTTTCAGTAACAACCATCTAAGAGGGGAATTCTCACACATGAGAGATTTTCCTCTTTATTCTTGTTGTGTCTACAGGGCAAGAAGTGAAAAGAAATCTCCTCCAATGGGACACAGGTGGCAAAAAAGACAGGGTTGTAACCATTCCTTGCTCTAATCAAATGAAAAAAAAAATGATCTTAGATATACCATAAGGAAGGAGGATGATGGTTTTAGCCTATATGGAAAGAGTTCTAACACTAAGCTGTATAATCCACACCAATTAAGCCTGCTCTACCTCAGCTGTCTCCATATTTCTAAGCCCCATCCTTTTGACCTCTATAAACGCTGTAGGTTCAAGAAGACTTTGGTGTTTGTTATGGTGATATTCCAAATTACTCAAAACATTGGAGTTTTTCTTGTTGCTGAATAAATACTATCTTTGTAGCATGACTATGCAGGAAAAGTTTTTAAAGTATCTGCAAAATTGTGTATTTTGTACTATATATTTATGCAAAACTTTGTAATCTACTATTGACTTGTTAAAGGTATTTTTACTATATATTTTTTGTGGCCGCAGAAGTTTTGCAATTTTGAATTTTCATGTATAAAATCTTAATAATCTATTCAAGTCAAATGTTTAATGTATTTTATATATACTGAATTTAATTTTTTTTTCTTAACAACTTTTAATGCAAGAATCATATAAATCCATGTATTCGTCTACTTAAATGTTCAGCCCACCCAAAACACTTCAGTTTTGGACAGGTACTGCTGTAAGGTCCTAAGGCAGAGTCCTTCATATTGAATGAAATTTACAATCTATCCTGGCTGAATCACTGTTGTAACTAGAAAATCTTACAGGACTAGAATAGGCCCTAAATGGGATGCTTACAAAATACCCTAAATACCAGATGAACCAAGCACACAGCACCTACCTTCCTTTATATTCTTCAACTGATCCTTTTCATTATTCAGTATACAGGTGTGTTTTCAATATGCCTTATTAAAAAAAAAAAAATGATATATATATATGTATTTTCTGCAGAGCTCTATCACCATGACAACAATAGTAATGATATTGCTGCAAAGCGGGGAAGTTCACACTAATCCTAGAAAGATAAAGTTAAAGGCTGTTTTTTAATCATTACTGAAATTTTAGGCTTGTATTTATGTCAGCAGTGATCTCCGCTCATAGAACTCTATAGGGATTCAAAAGTAGTATGAAGCAGTTCAAATGCGAATCAGAAGCAGGTCAACTGCAGGACAAATGCCCCAATCAGTGAATTCTAAATCTCAGAAGCATCTCAAACAGAGGCTGCATTTTCCCATTTCATTCTCCTGTTTTGGATAGAGTAGGGAATAGATAAAACCCCGTCACCCATTTCCCATTGGGGAGATTTACATGAACTCCCTTTTCCATTGAGAGGAAGTGAGCAGAAATTTCACTAATGTAAAAAATATCTCCAGTTTTCACTGGACCAAGTGTCATCATTGGTTGATTACACCTTTTATTCCTGCTCCAATGACAATTAAAAATTCTGTATTCTTTCCTCACAGAAAAGTATTGCAGTAGCACATGTTTTTCTCTACATGTTTATTCCCTTTGTGTGTATTGGAACAAAACAAAAAAGGGAGGAAAAATTGCGCATAATGTCACATAAAATTCCAAAAATGGGCTGCTCAAAATTCTTGGCACCCTTTCAAAATTGTGGATAAATAAGATTGTTTCAACCATATGATGCTCCTTTAAACTCATTTGGGGCAAGTAACAGGTGTGGGCAATATAAAAATCACACCCGAAGGCAGAAAAAAGGAGAGAGGTTCACTTAGTCTTTGCATTGTGTGTCTGTGTATGCTACACTAAGCGTGGACAACAGAAAGAGAAGAGAACTGTCTGAGGACTTTAGAACCAAAATTGTTGAAAAATATCAACAATCTCAAGGTTACAAGTCCATCTCCAGAGATCTAGATTTGCCTTTGTCCACAGTTCAATTCAATTCATTTTGTAAACAATTAATATTTGTGTCATTCTTAAAACTTTTGACCATGGCTGTATACTTGTGGATTTTCAGCTTGCTCTGGCCCAATCATGTGACCTAGCACCTATGTCAGCCAGTGAGGAGGGAGCGCTGACAACAAATGAGCCATGGAAACCTACTGGTGACGTCACCACTCCCAGGCTTAACTAGCCAATGTCAAGCACTCTTTTTCCCCTGTAGCAGAACTGGCTAACACAGAAGAGATCATGAGCCCAGAGTGGGCTGAAAATAACTCAGCCCCCCCCCCCCCCCCTTATGTTATGCAGCATTGTTACATACATAGTTACATAGTAACATAGTTAGTCAAGTTGAAAAAAAACACAAGTCCATCCAGTTCAACCTTAAAAACAATAAATAAATAAAATAAAAAATATTGTAAATCTTATATACCCAATTTTATACCCACATTTGATCCAGAGGAAGGCAAAAAACTCCAGCAGAGCATGCTCGAATTTGCTACAGCAGGGGAAAAAAAAATACATCCTGATCCCCCAAGAGGCAATCGGATTTTCCCTGGACCAACTTTCCTAAATGTACATAATATAACTGGGTACTAACATTTATAGGTAAAGTATCCAGGCCTTTCCCACTGGCGGGAGTATATTCCACATTTTCATAGCTCTTACTGTGAAGAAACCTTTCAGTATTTGGAGATGAAATCTCTTTTCCTTTAGACGTAAAGAGTGCCCCCGTGTCCTCTGGGTTGGCCATAAAGAGAATAACTCAACACCAAGTTTACTATATGGTCCCCTTATATATTTGAACATGTTGATCATATCCCCCTTATTCTCTTCACAAGAGAGAATAAATTCAGTTCCTCTAATCTTTCCTCATAGCTGAGCTCCTCCATGCCTCTTATCAGTTTGGTTGCCCGTCTCTGCACTTTCTTCAGTTCCCCGATATTCTTTTTGAGAACTGGTGCCCAAAACTGAACTGGATATTCCAGGTGAGGTCTTACTAATGATTTGAACAGGGGCAAAATGATATCTCTCTCTGGAGTCCACACCTCACTTAATACAAGAAAGGTCTTGCTAGCTTTGGAAACCGCAGCTTGGCATTGCATGCTATTATTGAGCTTATGATCTACCAAAACCCTCAGATCCTTCTCCACACGGATTCCCCCAGTTGTATTCCCCCTAGCATGTATGATGCATGCATATTCTTAGCCCCCAAGTGCATAACTTTACATTTCTCAACATTAAACCTCATCTGCCACATACAGGAGACATCTTTTGTCTGCTTGCTAGATTTGGGGTTAAAGTCACAACGACAAGCCACTCATTCCCATTCTGTCCCTGTACTGTAGACAGTGCATTGAGGTCGGCTTGTAAATTGAAGACATCTTGTAAGGACGTTATTCTACTACATAGCTTGGTGTCATCTGCAAAGACAGAAATTTTTTTTTTTTTGATCCCAGACTCAATATCATTTATAAAGATATTAAAAAATAAGATTCCCAGCACTGAACCTTGTGGTACACCACTGATAACCTTAGACCATTCAGAGTAAGAATCATTAACCACTACTCTCTGAATTCTGCAGTTTTCTATCCATTTACAAACTGATATTTCCAAGGTCTTACACATGAGCCACGTGTGGGGAACTGTGTCAAGCGCTTTTGCAAAATCCAAGTATACCTCGTCCACAGCCACCCCTCTGTCCAAGGTTTTACTTACCTCTTCATAAAAAGAAATCAGGTTTGTCTGACAAATTCTGTCTTTCATGAATCCATGCTGTGCGTTGCTTAAAATGTTTGTTTTTCCAGCAAGAACACCTCTATGTGGCCTTAAACGCTCCAGTATCTTCCCGACTATAGAAGTTAAACTAACAGGTCTATAGTTATTTGGTAAAGACTTTGATCCCTTTTTAAATATAGGCACCACGTTCGCACTGCACCAATCCAGTGGTACTATTCCCATCATTAATAAGTCCCTAAAAATTAGATACAATGGCTCTGAAATTACAGAGCTCAATGCTTTTAGGATCCGTGGGTGAATGCCACCAGGTCCAGGTGCTTTATCCACCTTTATTATGTCTAAATATTATTATTCAGGATTTATATAGCGCCAGCAATTTACGCAGCGCTTTACAATATAAAAAGGAGACAATACAGTTACAATACAATAAAATACTCGAGGATTAAGAGGGCCCTGCCCAGAAGAGCTTACAATCTAATAGGTGGGGCAGGTGGTACAAAAGGTTATAACTGTCGGGAATGAGCTGATGGAAGTGGTAGGAGATTAGTTTGAGACGTGATAGGCTTCCCTGAATAGATGAGTTTTCAGGGATCGCCTGAAGGTAGCAAGAGTAGGGGATAGCCGGACCAGTGGAGGTAGTGAGTTCCAGAGGATTGGAGAGGCTCTGGAGAAATCCTGGAGACGAGCATGGGAGGAGGAGACGAGAGAGCTTGAGAGTAGGAGGTCTTGAGAAGAACGGAGGGGACGATTTGAGTGATATTTGGAGACAAGATTGGTGATGTAGCTCGGGGCAGAGTTGTGAATGGCTTTGTATGTTGTGGTTAGTATTTTGAATTTAATTCGCTGGGTGATTGGGAGCCAGTGTAGGGATTGAAGGAGAGGGTTGGCAGACACTGAGCGGTTGGTAAGGTGGATAAGTCTGGCAGCAGCATTCATGATAGACTGAAGAGGAGCCTATGGAGAGGCAGGCCAATGAGAAGGGAGTTGCAATAGTTAAGGCGAGATATAACAAGGGAGTGAATGAGGAGCTTGGTGGTTTCATTTGTTAAAAATTTTTAGAGATGTTACGGAGGTAAAATCTACAAACTTTTGAATATTACTGGACCATATCACTTTTGAGCCATGGTGGATCATTCGGGGCTGTGTCAATACCACCCCCACTATGGACATGAGCTCCCCTATGCTCTTTTGTATACACAGAGCTGACGAAAGTATTTAATAAATTAGCCTTTTCTTTGTCCCCAGTCACCCACTCTAGATTATTTTGTAAAGGGTCTACATGCTCAGACCTGACATTTTTTACTATTAATATATTTGAAGACTTTTTTGGGGTTTGTTCTATCTTTTGCAATCTGTCATTCGTTTTGAATTTTTGCATCCTTGATTTCCTTTTTCCATATTCTGTTAAATTCTTTGTAACATTTAAACGAGACTAGCGTTCCTTAATTTTTATATTTTTAAAATGCTCTTCTCTTATTGTTTATAGCTTTTCTAACTTTGGCTGTGAGTCACATGGGTTTTGTTTTTAGCCTTTTAAATGTATTGCTCATGGGAATATACTTTGCAGTAGGGTCCCAAACAGTCTTTTTGAAGAATTCCCATTTCTGGTCTGTGTTTATCAATGCAAATATTCCCTCCCAGTCTAAATCATGGAGAGCAGCCCTCATCCTTGGAAAATTTGCTCTCTTGAAGTTAGAGGAGCTGCACCTAAAAAAAAAAATATTAAAAGCCAGCAGCTACTAATATTGCAGCTGCTGACTTTTAATAATATCACACTTACCTGTCCCAGGTTCCAGCGATGTCGGCGGCAGATAACGAGCGATCGCTCGTCTCGCTGCAGCCACCGCCGCCATCCTCTGTCAGGGAATCGGGAAGTGAAGCATGAGGGCTTCACTGCCCGGTTCCCTACTGTGCATGCGCGAGTTGCGCTGTGCTTCTCTTATGGTCCCCCGCTGTGTCTCTGGGAACTGTGTGTTTCCCAGAACACAATGGAGGGGGGCGGAGCCATGCGGCTGTCTGGCCGGAAGTGGGTGCAGATACCTGGATTATCCAGGTAACTGCACCCCCCTCCCCCCCGAAAGGTGCCGATTGTGGCACCGGAGGGGGGGAGGGATAATACTAGCGGAACTTCCCCTTTAGGGTGAAGAACCGCTTTAAGTGTTTTTATCTTTCCTGTATGTTTTTCTTGTTTAGGGCTAACATCAAATGAATTCATGTTATGATCACTGCTACCCAGGTGTTCCTTTATCTGAACATTAATAATAAGCTCTGCATGGTTTGAGATTACCAGGTCCAACAGAGCTTCATTCCTAGTTGGGGCGTCAAACTGGGCCATAAAATTGTCCTGTATTAGGTTTATAATTTTTTGCCCTTTAACTGTCCCAGCAGTGCCATTACTCCAGTCAATTTCTGAGTAGTTAATCCTTCATTATTATCGCCGTCCCAGCCCTTTCCATCTCTGCAAGGAGCTGAGTCTCCACCTCCTTAATATTGGGTGGTCTATAACAAACTCCAGTGATTAAATTTGAACTACGCCCATCTATATGCAGTTCCACCCATAATGCTTCAGACTCATCACACTCTCCATCAACCAGGTCCTCTTTCACACTTGCTTTGAGATCACTTCTCACATAGAGACAGACTATGTGAGGATTGAAGCCAAGTTTCAGCAATACCGATTACATCATAGCTCTCCTTGTGCACCAGAGCTTCCAACTCCCCTATTTTGCTTGGCAGGCTTCTGGCATTGGTGTAACAAACACTTTAATGCATTATTACATTTTGCTCTAGTGTTTTTCATAGCATTTTTAGTAGTACAAATGGCACTATAGTTTACAATGGCTGTTTGCACCATGGGAGATTTCTTGTCACCTGCCATAACCCTCCCCCCATCTATCCCTATTCCACCCTCCATTAATGTCTGACCCCTAACTGACCTGTCTGCCCGATGTAATTCTAGTTCATTGTTCATAACTCAGATACTCATCTGCCATCCAGCTGAGATCCACTGCTCAGCTGCTGCAGGTCAGGTCCTATGCCAACATCTTTTCTTCTAACATCATCAGTCTGTCCATCAGCCTCTGTGAGTTTCTATTTCTGCAGCCTCTTGGGATACATGATGACTATATCCTAGGAATCTGCAGGAGCAGGTATGTCATTCAGAAAAAAATAAATAGAAACAAAAATGTTAACAAGCAAAAAAGGGGGAAATTAATATTTTGCAGAGGATGGGAGGGTTGCAGGGAAAAACACTCTTTTTTGGGACCGAATGTCCACTTTCAGTACAAACTGCAGAAATGCATGTGCAAGCCCGTGAGATACAGTGATAAGAAAGGGAGATTTTTTTAAAGCTATTAAACTGTTAAATGGCTAGATCTCATGTGTGTGTTTCTAGTGCCCTGTATTAAAGCTGCAACTAGTGATGGACGAACTTCCGACGGGACGTTTCGCGAACGCGAAACGCGAACGGACACAAACGTTCGCGAAAACGACCGTTCGCCGCGGGCTCCATTGACTTCAATGGGAGGCGAATTTCGCAAACCTTTAGGTCGAATTTGCGGCCACGGGGTAATTATTAGGGGGTAGCACGTAGTCCCACCACCTGGACAATAGCATAATACATGTATGAGGTGAATTTGGGATCGATAACTACAAGCATTTTTTTTTTATTTGGGAAATTGTTCTGACAATTCAGGACTATGGAGCTAATGAAGGCAATGGAGGAGAGGGAAGGTCAGGGACCAGGGTAGGCAAACAAGAGGGTGCAGGAGATACAGAGCACTGACAGCAGCACCGTAATACAGAGCACTGACATCAGCACCGTGACATACAGCGCTGACAGCAGCTCCGTGACATACAGCGCTGACAGCAGCTCCGTGACATACAGCGCTGACAGCAGCTCCGTGACATACAGCGCTGACAGCAGCTCCGTGACATACAGCGCTGACAGCAGCTCCGTGACATACAGCGCTGACAGCAGCACCGTGACATACAGCGCTGACAGCAGCTCCGTGACATACAGCGCTGACAGCAGCTCCGTGACATACAGCGCTGACAGCAGCTCCGTGACATACAGCACTGACAGCAGCTCCGTGACATACAGCGCTGACAGCAGCTCCGTGACATACAGCGCTGACAGCAGCACCGTGACATACAGCGCTGACAGCAGCTCCGTGACATACAGCGCTGACAGCAGCTCCGTGACATACAGCGCTGACAGCAGCTCCGTGACATACAGCGCTGACAGCAGCTCCGTGACATACAGCGCTGACAGCAGCTCCGTGACATACAGCGCTGACAGCAGCACCGTGACATACAGCGCTGACAGCAGCTCCGTGACATACAGCGCTGACAGCAGCTCCGTGACATACAGCGCTGACAGCAGCTCCGTGACATACAGCACTGACAGCAGCTCCGTGACATACAGCGCTGACAGCAGCTCCGTGACATACAGCGCTGACAGCAGCACCGTGACATACAGCGCTGACAGCAGCTCCGTGACATACAGCGCTGACAGCAGCTCCGTGACATACAGCGCTGACAGCAGCTCCGTGACATACAGCGCTGACAGCAGCTCCGTGACATACAGCGCTGACAGCAGCTCCGTGACATACAGCGCTGACAGCAGCTCCGTGACATACAGCGCTGACAGCAGCTCCGTGACATACAGCGCTGACAGCAGCACCGTGACATACAGCGCTGACAGCAGCTCCGTGACATACAGCGCTGACAGCAGCTCCGTGACATACAGCGCTGACAGCAGCACCGTGACATACAGCGCTGACAGCAGCTCCGTGACATACAGCGCTGACAGCAGCTCCGTGACATACAGCGCTGACAGCAGCTCCGTGACATACAGCGCTGACAGCAGCTCCGTGACATACAGCGCTGACAGCAGCTCCGTGACATACAGCGCTGACAGCAGCTCCGTGACATACAGCGCTGACAGCAGCTCCGTGACATACAGCGCTGACAGCAGCTCCGTGACATACAGCGCTGACAGCAGCTCCGTGACATACAGCGCTGACAGCAGCTCCGTGACATACAGCGCTGACAGCAGCTCCGTGACATACAGCGCTGACAGCAGCTCCGTGACATACAGCGCTGACAGCAGCTCCGTGACATACAGCGCTGACAGCAGCTCCGTGACATACAGCGCTGACAGCAGCACCGTAAGCAGCCCCAGGAGGAAGTCAGCACAGCACAGGGATGGTGTGATCCCCTCATAATAAGAACCCCCAGGAGGAAGTCAGCACAGCACAGGGATGGTGGGAGCCCCTCATAATAAGAACACCCAGGAGGAAGTCAGCACAGCACAGGGATGGTGGGAACCCCTCATAATAAGCAGCCCCAGTAGAAATATGACACCGCTCAACCTCTTCAAAGAGGAGGGTAGGGGCATATAGTACGGTGTGCTTTTTTGGGTCAGGGAAGTGAGCCAAATGAATTAAGAAGGTCTGTGTGCTTGATTCCAAAAATTGTTTATAGACATATACATGGTCTACTGATCACATGTGTTGAATTCCTCCGAGATCCATGCCTCATTCATTTTTAGAAATGTGAGGTAGTTAACACTGTGGTGAGCTAGGCGAGTACGCTTATCGGTCACAATCCCCCCTGCTGCGCTGAACGTCCTTTCGGACAGGACACTGGATGAGGGGCAAGCCAACAGTTCGATTGCAAATTGGGCAAGCTCTGGCCAGAGGTCAAGCCTGCCCACCCAGTAGTCTAGGGGTTCATCACTCCTCAGAGCGTCCACATCGGCCGTTAACCCAATGTAGTCGGACACCTGACGGTCTAGGCGTTCCCTGATGCTGGATCCGGATGACACCTGTCGATGGGTCGGCTGAAAGAATGACCTCATATCCGAAGTCACCAACACATCTTCAAACCGGCCTCTTCTTGCAGGCGCTGTTGGATTGGTACCCGCAAATCCTTCTCTGGGAGTGGGAATTGCTCCTCTGCCAGCGCACGCAAAAGCAGAATGCAGCATTTCTCGAAGCAAGGCCTGGAAGTGCTGCATTCTGACAGCCCTCTGCGACGGCGGTAACATTTCCGCCATTTTGTGTTTGTACCGGGGGTCTAAGTACGTTGCCACCCAGTACTGGTCCTTGACCCTCATGCTTTTTATACGGGGGTCCCTATTAAAACACTGGAGCATGAAGGCCCCCATTTGCACTAAAGTGGAAGCGGTGTGGTGGCCTGGCTCCTGCTCATCATCCAGGATAATGTCGTCCTCTTCATTCTCCTCTCCCCATCCTCGCACAACAGGGATCCCAGAAAGGTTTAAAGCATGCTCTTCTTGCTCCTGCTCATCCGCCCCGGCACCATCCTCCTCTGACTCCTCATCAGACTCCTGTTGTTGACTTGTCTCAGATAGAGTAGCCCCCCCTGGGAATTCATCCAGCATTGCGACTTCCTCATCTTCCCGCTCCTGCTCCTCCACAGCCTGATCAATGACACGACGCAATGCACGCTCCAGAAAGAAGGCATAAGGTACCATGTCACTGATGGCGCCATGGCTGCGACTGACCAGTTTGGTGATCTCCTCAAATGGCCGCAGAAGTCTGCATGTGTCGCGCATGAGCAGCCACTGGCGCGGTGAAAAAAAACCCAGCTCCCCAGAACCGTTTCTTTCGCAGAGTTCATACAGGTAGACGTTAACTGCACGTTTCTGCTGGAGCAGCCTATCAAGCATATAGAAGGTTGAGTTCCATCGCGTCGGGCAATCGCAAATAAGACGTCTGACCGGCAGATGGTGTCGCCGCTGAATGTCAGCAAGGCGAGCCATGGCCGTGTAAGATCTTCTGAAATGGGCCGAGATTTTCCTTGCCTGCCGCAAGATGTCCTGGACCCCAGGGTATTTGACAAGGAATCGCTGCACGACCAAGTTTAAGACGTGTGCCATGCACGGCACGTGCGTGATTTTGCCCTGTTTCAATGCGCTAAGCAGATTGGCACCGTTGTCACACACCACTTTACCAACTGTCAAATTGAGCGGTGTTAGCCACTCATCTGCCTGTGAACGCAAAGCTGAAAGGAGTGCCGGGCCAGTGTGGCTCTTTGCTTCCAGGCACAACAGACGCAGCACGGCATGGCAACGTCTCACCTGGCATGTGGAATAGGTTCTGGGGAGCTTGGGCGGTGCAGTGGAAGAGACGCTAGCAGCGGAAAAGGAGGAGGCAGCTGAGGAGGAGAGGGAGGAGGATGGAGTAGGAGGAGGAGAAGAAGAGTCAGGCCTGCATGCAATCCGTGGCGGTAAAACCAAATCTACACGGGTGCCACGGGTTACATGCTTGACGGCCGTCAGAAGGTTCACCCAGTGGGCAGTAAAACTGATATACCTTCCCTGCCCGTGTTTGCTAGACCACGTGTCTGTGGTCAGATGTATCTTGGCACCGACACTGTGTGCCAGAGATACATTCACTTGCCGCTGAACATGGCCATATAGCTCTGGGATGCCCTTCTCTGAGAAATACTTCCTTCCTGGGACCTTCCATTGTGGTGTTCCAATGGCCACAAATTTGCGAAAGGCCTCCGAGTCCACCAGTTTATATGGCAGTAGTTGGCGGGCTATGAGTTCTGACAAGCCAGCCGCCAACCGTTGGGCAAGAGGGTTATCCGGCGTCATCATTTTTTTACGCTCAAACATTAGGCCCACGGAAGCCTGCCTTTTTGCAGAAAAATGTGAGCTTGGCGTGATGGAAGGTGGAGTGGAGGACAATTGTGAGGAGAGAGGAGAAGGAGAAGTAGAAGACGAGGCTGGACGGTGAGAGCCTGCAGTGTGGCTTTGTGTGTTCCGTTGCTCCCACTGGGCTCGGTGATGGCTGCTCATGTGCCTTCTTAAGGCGGTCGTCCCTAGGTGAGTATTGGGCTTACCGCGACTAACGCGTTGACTGCAAAGATTGCAGATGGCAACGCTATTGTCAGCAGCGGACACGTTAAAAAAAGCCCACACTGCGGAGCCATGTGCCGGTGTCCTGGGAGCGCCAGATGTGACCGTACATGGTCGATGACTCGCTCCTGATACATTTGCAGTCTGCTTTGTCCCTGCTGTGCAATGTAAGTCATTGCTGCTTCTCCTCCCTATCTGCTGGTCCATATCTCCCTCTGAACTCCCCTCCTCTTCCTCTCTTGTGGGCACCCACGTGACATCACTAGACACGTCATCATCAACGTCACCTTCCCCACCGCTATAAGTAGAGTAGGCAGCAACACCGGGGACCAACCTCCTCCTTGGGCTGATCTGGGTACTGGCGTCAGACTGCTGAGTAGCGCTTGTTGCTACCTCCTCTTCCTGATCCAATACCAAGAGTGGCTGCGCATCAGAAATGTCCTCTTGATATGGATCGGAAAATAATTCCAGTGACTCAAGCGGAAGGTATGTGGTGGTGGTGGTGGTGGTCGTGTTGTTGGTGGTAGTGTCTTTGGGGGTGCACATAGCAGAGAGTGAAGAAGAGGGTGCAGATCGAGAGGATGAGGAGGGTGCAGAAGAGTAAGGCTGAGCGAGCCACTCAACCAAGTCTGGTGCATCCTTTAAAGTAATTGAACGCACCTTCTGCAACTTCCCACTTTGGCTCAAGCCTGTTGCTCCTGCCCTACCCCTACCACCCCTGCGGAAGGGCCTGCCTCTTCCTCTGCATGTCATTTTTTAAATGACCCTGTGACAAAACTCTTAGTCCCTATACCGCTGAAGGACTGCTGCAGTATAGGTGAGCGGTCAGCAGTGGTGCACGTCAACCCTATCTATTGTGGACCTATAGCGGTCCTTACAGAACAGCAGACTGTACCGCACTCAAGCCTATGTACCGTAGCACCCTATACCAAGTTACCAGTCCTTATAAGAACTTTTGTGGACCAAGCAGGTTGTGTATTAGTGTTTAGCAGACTGTACGTCAGTCCCTATACCGCTGAAGGACTGCTGCAGTATAGGGCAGCGGTCAGCAGTGGTGCACGTCAACCCTATCTATTGTGGACCGATAGCGGTCCTTACAGAACAGCAGACTGTACCGCACTCAAGCCTATGTACCGTAGCACCCTATACCAAGTTACCAGTCCTTATAAGAACTTTTGTGGACCAAGCAGGTTGTGTATTAGTGTTTAGCAGACTGTACGTCAGTCCCTATACCGCTGAAGGACTGCTGCAGTATAGGGCAGCGGTCAGCAGTGGTGCACGTCAACCCTATCTATTGTGGACCGATAGCGGTCCTTACAGAACAGCAGACTGTACCGCACTCAAGCCTATGTACCGTAGCACCCTATACCAAGTTACCAGTCCTTATAAGAACTTTTGTGGAACAAGCAGGTTGTGTGTTAGTGATTAGCAGACTGTACGTCAGTCCCTATACCAATGAAGGACTGCTGCAGTATAGGGCAGCGGTCAGCAGTAGTGCACGGCAACCCTATGTATTGTGGACCGATAGCGGTCCTTACAGAACAGCAGACTGTACCGCACTCAAGCCTATGTACCGTAGCACCCTATACCAAGTTACCAGTCCTTATAAGAACTTTTGTGGACCAAGCAGGTTGTGTATTAGTGTTTAGCAGACTGTACGTCAGTCCCTATACCGCTGAAGGACTGCTGCAGTATAGGGCAGCGGTCAGCAGTGGTGCACGTCAACCCTATGTATTGTGGACCGATAGCGGTCCTTACAGAACAGCAGACTGTAACGCACTCAGGCCTATGTACCGTAGCACCCTATACCAAGTTACCAGTCCTTATAAGAACTTTTGTGGACCAAGCAGGTTGTGTGTTAGTGATTAGCAGACTGTACGTCAGTCCCTATACCAATGAAGGACTGCTGCAGTATAGGGCAGCGGTCAGCAGTAGTGCACGGCAACCCTATGTATTGTGGACCGATAGCGGTCCTTACAGAACAGCAGACTGTAACGCACTCAGGCCTATGTACCGTAGCACCCTATACCAAGTTACCAGTCCTTATAAAAACTTTTGTGGACCAAGCAGGTTGTGTGTTAGTGTTTAGCAGACTGTGCGTCAGTCCCTATACCGCTGAAGGACTGCTGCAGTATAGGGCAGCGGTCAGCAGTGGTGCACGTCAACCCTATCTATTGTGGACCGATAGCGGTCCTTACAGAACAGCAGACTGTACCGCACTCAAGCCTATGTACCGTAGCACCCTATACCAAGTTACCAGTCCTTATAAGAACTTTTGTGGACCAAGCAGGTTGTGTATTAGTGTTTAGCAGACTGTACGTCAGTCCCTATACCGCTGAAGGACTGCTGCAGTATAGGGCAGCGGTCAGCAGTGGTGCACGTCAACCCTATGTATTGTGGACCGATAGCGGTCCTTACAGAACAGCAGACTGTAACGCACTCAGGCCTATGTACCGTAGCACCCTATACCAAGTTACCAGTCCTTATAAGAACTTTTGTGGACCAAGCAGGTTGTGTGTTAGTGATTAGCAGACTGTACGTCAGTCCCTATACCAATGAAGGACTGCTGCAGTATAGGGCAGCGGTCAGCAGTAGTGCACGGCAACCCTATGTATTGTGGACCGATAGCGGTCCTTACAGAACAGCAGACTGTAACGCACTCAGGCCTATGTACCGTAGCACCCTATACCAAGTTACCAGTCCTTATAAAAACTTTTGTGGACCAAGCAGGTTGTGTGTTAGTGTTTAGCAGACTGTGCGTCAGTCCCTATACCGCTGAAGGACTGCTGCAGTATAGGGCAGCGGTCAGCAGTGGTGCACGTCAACCCTATCTATTGTGGACCGATAGCGGTCCTTACAGAACAGCAGACTGTACCGCACTCAAGCCTATGTACCGTAGCACCCTATACCAAGTTACCAGTCCTTATAAGAACTTTTGTGGACCAAGCAGGTTGTGTATTAGTGTTTAGCAGACTGTACGTCAGTCCCTATACCGCTGAAGGACTGCTGCAGTATAGGGCAGCGGTCAGCAGTGGTGCACGTCAACCCTATGTATTGTGGACCGATAGCGGTCCTTACAGAACAGCAGACTGTAACGCACTCAGGCCTATGTACCGTAGCACCCTATACCAAGTTACCAGTCCTTATAAGAACTTTTGTGGACCAAGCAGGTTGTGTGTTAGTGATTAGCAGACTGTACGTCAGTCCCTATACCAATGAAGGACTGCTGCAGTATAGGGCAGCGGTCAGCAGTAGTGCACGGCAACCCTATGTATTGTGGACCGATAGCGGTCCTTACAGAACAGCAGACTGTACTGCACTCAGGCCTATGTACCGTAGCACCCTATACCAAGTTACCAGTCCTTATAAAAACTTTTGTGGACCAAGCAGGTTGTGTGTTAGTGTTTAGCAGACTGTGCGTCAGTCCCTATACCGCTGAAGGACTGCTGCAGTATAGGGCAGCGGTCAGCAGTAGTGCACGGCAACCCTATGTATTGTGGACCGATAGCGGTCCTTACAGAACAGCAGACTGTAACGCACTCAGGCCTATGTACCGTAGCACCCTATACCAAGTTACCAGTCCTTATAAGAACTTTTGTGGACCAAGCAGGTTGTGTGTTAGTGATTAGCAGACTGTACGTCAGTCCCTATACCAATGAAGGACTGCTGCAGTATAGGGCAGCGGTCAGCAGTAGTGCACGGCAACCCTATGTATTGTGGACCGATAGCGGTCCTTACAGAACAGCAGACTGTACCGCACCCAAGCCTATGTACCGTAGCACCCTAGACAGACCAAGTTACCAGTCCTGATAAAGAGCTTTGTGGAACAAGTGAGTTGTGAATGATTAGCAGACTGCAGCAGAAGGGCAGCAGTCAAGTATAATATTCTTTCTATATTTGGAAGAAAGAATATTATACGTGTACAAGCCTATTACCGTACCACTGATACCAGTCCTGAAAAGAACCTTTGTGGAACTAATAGTAACAGCAAGTCTTTAAAATTATCCTCACTGCCTGACACACTGCTTCCTGCCTGTCCCTATACAAATTGGCAAAAAAGAGTAGGCTGGAACGATTAGCTGGAACAGCTCTTTTGTGGACCTGATAGTAACAGCTAATGATGATGATGATGATGATGATGAAGAAAGACTAATCTGGCTGAGCTGTCCCTAAAATAGCAGCATACAGCGCTCTGTCCCTTTATCTAAACTGACAAAAGAAACTCAGGCTGCTGACCTAACACCTATACCAGTCCTGAAAAGAACTTTTGTGTACCAAATAGCTAGCGTTTTCTCTGTCCCTACTCCACACAGGATCCTTTCCCTACAGTGACAGAAGAAAGAATGTAAAATGGCCACCGGATCGGGTGTATTTATAGGTTAGGGGGAATGTCCAAGTGTCCATGAGCTGTCATGTCTCAATTGGTTGTCCTGTAACACATGATAAACGTGTCACGAAAGGTTAAAGTTCTTGTATACATTAAACACGTAAGTCCGCCGGGGCGAACGACGGAAAAAGGCGTTCGAACCCGCGGACGGCGAAAGTCGGAAATTCGCCGCGAAACGACCGCCGGGCGAACCGTTCGGCCATCACTAGCTGCAACGTTATGAAGCAATTTTCTTTCTTGATGCCAGATGTTTTTAAAGTAACTTTAATATTTTTGATCTATAAATATTGTTCGCTTTTAAAGTTTTGCATTTAGTACTCTATGCATGATCTGCTGCTTCCATTGGTTTCCAGTTTGATTATATACATACTTTAATAGGGTCCATGTGTTGCATGTTGTGTTGTTAATTATCCTTCTTTTCCTTTTTCCTTTTTCTTTTTAAAAAATATATTTTTTAATCCTTATTGAAAAACACTTCTGTTTTTTTTAAAAGGTTACTGTGTGCTTTACTTTTTATACAAAAGCCAGGGATTGTGTTAGTGTGCAAAATACGTTATCCCAAAGTAGTACCTTCTACTTTAGTTTCCTTGGATGTTTATTGTATACTAAAATGTGACTGCTCTCTATTCCATTACTTTGTGATGTCTTATTGAAGCCTGTTGTATGTGCCCTTTTATATTTTATACTTTTTCTTTAGATATATTTTAAATAATGTATAATGTCTTTGTATTATTATTATTATTATTATTATTATTATTCAGGATTTATATAGCGCCAGCAATTTACGCAGCGCTTTACAATATAAAAGGGAGACAATACAGTTACAATACAATTAAATACAAGAGGATTAAGAGGACCCTGCTCAGAAGAGCTTACAATCTAAAAGGGTGGGGCAGGTGGTACAGAAGGTTATAATTGTTGGGAATGAGTTTATGGAAGTGGTAGGAGATTAGTTTGAGACGTGATAGGCTTCCCTGAATAGATGAGTTTTCAGGGATCGTCTGAAGGTAGCAAGAGTAGGGGATAGCCGGACCGGTGGAGGTAGCGAGTTCCAGAGGATTGGAGAGGCTCTGGAGAAATCCTGGAGACGAGTGTGGGAGGAGGAGACAAGAGAGCTTGAGAGTAGGAGGTCTTGAGAAGAACGGAGGGGACGGTTTGGGTGATATTTGGAGACAAGATTGGTGATGTAGCTCGGGGCAGAGTTGTGAATGGCTTTGTATGTGGTGGTTAGTATTTTGAATTTAATTCGCTGGGTGATTGGGAGCCAGTGTAGGGATTGGAGGACAGGGTTGGCAGACACTGAGCGGTTGGTAAGGTGGATAAGTCTGGCAGCAGCATTCATGATAGACTGAAGAGGAGATAGCCTATGGAGAGGCAGGCCAATGAGAAGGGAGTTGCAATAGTCAAGGCGAGAGATAACAAGGGAGTGAATGAGGATCTTAGTAGTTTTAATTGTTAAAAAGGGGCGAATTTTAGAGATGTTACGGAGGTGAAATCTACAAACTTTTGACAACGATTGGACTTGATGCTGAAATGACAAGTCAGAGTCTAGGGTTACACCTAGTACCCTGGCGTGAGGGGAGGGCCTGATGGTTGCATATTTTAGCATGACAATGCAGGACCAGGTTTTACAGTATTCATAGAATTACATTTTGTTTGTTTTGTACCATAAGTTAATGCAAAACTTTGTAAATAACGACTTATTTAGATTTTTTTTTAAATAGTTTTTGTGATTGAATATATAGTGGAAATTAGTATTTTGTAGTACAAGTGATTTCGAAATGTATCTCTAGGCATTTTTTTTTTTTGTAATTTTAGTTTTTGATAGAGTGGGAAAGGTTAGACCCTTTTTCAAGTTTTATTCACCCCTGTATTTATACTGGTGACCATTGTCTTCTAGCAAGAAGTTGAGGGGAAATGCAAAACTCTGAGGAGTCATCCCCAAAAACAAGTGGTAATGGGATGACTGACTAAGGCCTCATTCACATGGCCTTACTGATCATTTAAGGCAAGGAACAAAAGTTCCTGAATAATGATCCGTAAAATAGATCAATTTTTAATGCATAAACTTTTTTTTTGTGGTGTACGCAGGTCCTCGGATGCCAATTTTTGGATGCTGGTTATGGATATGAAGGCAGTTCATTTATTTCAAAAGTTATTTTTTAATAAAGTTTTAGATAACATACAAAGTACAGTAATACCAAATGTAGTATTAAAGTACAAAAGGCAACAAATTCCATGAAAAAGGAAAAAAAAAAACATGAAAATACCATAGTGCAAATAGACATAGACCATGCAGTTGAGGTGGTTAAAGGCCACTTTTTTTAAAATATCTGTTTGAATGTCTCCATTAACCGCTTATGGACCGCCTCAAGCTGATATACGTCAGCAGAATGGCACGGCTGGGTACAAGCACGTACAGGTACGTTGCCCTTTAAGTGCACAGCCGTGGGTCACGAGCGCGGCACACTCGTGACCCGGTCCTGAGCTCTGTGTCGCCAATGTCCTGCAATCGGGTCAGAGCTGTAGAACGAGGAGAGGTAAGTGTAAACAATCCTCTCCTCGTGCTTCCTACCGAGACTGTCACTGATCGTCTGTTCCCTGTTATAGAGAGACTATCAGTGATGTTAGACGCCAAGCCACGCCCCCCTACAGTTAAAAAAAAACACACACTTAACCCCTACACTGCCTCCTAGTGGTTAACCCCTTCACCGCCAGTGACATTTATACAGTAATCAGTGCATTTTTAATTGCACTGATTGCTGTATTAATGCCAATGGTCCCAAAATTGTCCGACGTCGCAGTCACAATAAAAATCGCTGATCGCCGCCATTACTAGTAAAAAAAAATTATTAATAAAAATGCCATAAAACTATCCCCTATTTTGTAGACGCTATAACTTTTGTGCAAACCAATCAAATGCTTATTGCGATTTTATTTATTTTTTTACCAAAAATATGTAGAAGAATACGTATCGGCCTAAACTGAGGAAAAAAAATGTTTTTTTATATATTTTTGGGGGATATTTATTATAGCAAAATGTAAAAAAGAATGCGTTTTTTTTTTTTTTCAAAACTTTTTTGTTTATAGCACAAAAAATAAAAACCGCAGAGGTGATCACATACCACCAAAAGAAAGCTCTATTTGTGGGAAAAAAGGACGTCAATTTTGTTTCGGAGCCACGTCGCACGACCGCGCAATTGTCAGTTAAATTGACGCAGTGCTGGATCGCAAAAAGGGGCTTGCTCCTTTAGCTGGAAAATGGTCTGGGGCTTAAGTGGTTAAAAACAATAAAGCTGCATTCAGATCTGTAAATAAAAAAAAACTGTTATTGCATTTTTTTTTACAGCCATGTGAATGAGGCCTTACATAGGAATTCCACTCAATTTGGGAAATTTCCTCCAGCTTCCTGTTGCTCCTCTGGGACAGGAAGAGAATGCAAATTTCCCCAGTGGTACACAAACAGCACAAGTTTTAGCCTTCCCTACTGAGCAATACATACACTTTAATATTCTATTTATATAAACTGTTTTATGAGTTTATAGATATTTAACTGGGTTTATGATTGAATGCTTTTCTATACAACAGTGACTTATGCGATTGTCAACTTAAAGGCTTACTCTATCCAAAATAAAATGCTAAAAGGCTTCTTGTATCTTTTATGAATTTGTTAGCAAGACCTTTTGGATTTGAGTTTACAGCTCCGCTCATGTTCTTCCGCAATTACAGTATGGGCGTTCCAACCCTTGGTGTTGAATTCCCCATTGATTTTACTTTGTAGACTGTAGACTCTTTGCTTGGCTTTGTACTGGCCATGGAATGTGGGCAGGGCTAGGGCCTCAGGAAAAGGAGAATCAAACCATAGGTGGTCACCAAGAGATATGAGGCAAACGGGTACAGATTCAACATCCAACAAGTATTTATGGGTGAACTTGGCTTTTTATTTTACAAAATCTAAAAGCTTTTCTGAAAATGATTCAGAAATATCAGGGAATATTTTGGATGTTTCTATGGCAACTACTGGTGCATTTCACAATCAGACTCTACATCTGAAGTGGCAAGTATGTATGTCAAACTTGTACTGAGATACAGAGCTGTACAAAAAGGTTGGTAGGGTATTTCTACTACTTGGAGCTAGCAGAACTAAAATGACAGCATATAAAAATTCAGTGATTTACTCTGATCTCCGCCACAGTAGTGTGCAGCAGACACGTTGTATAAATTAAACACTTGTTTTGCATTAAAAATGCTATTAAATGCATTCTGTGGGCCTAATTTTAACTCTATTGTCACCCTGTAGCATTAAATGATTCACTGGTCTATTTTATTTACTATACTAATTTTATTCTTGATTACAGGTGTAACCTGCATGTTGTACAATGTGCACTGTAGTGTAGATAGAGACAATGGGGTACAGGAGATGCCTGTACTGTACTGTGCCTGTAAAAACAGGACACAGGTGTAAGGCTATACTGCATTGTACACAGTATTCTGTACTATACAATGAGACAAGAGGTACAGGAGATGCCTGTACAATACTGTACTGTGTGAAAGCTAGGATCATATACAGTTACATAGTAACTGTATTGTAGAGTATTGTATTGAGAAACTGACAAACATGAGAAGAGGAGCCTAGAGCTCTACCAGCTGGCTGAAAAGGAGAATTAAAATTTTAGAATGCAACATTTCATAGTTGTCTGACTTCGAATTTAAATATTTTTTAAAACTGTTATTTTTTTCATCTATGAACCTATGACCTAAAAGCTTTGATTAAAGCATTGCAAAGTTTTTAGCAAGCTTTGAAGCTTTTAAAATACTATTCAGCTCCAGTTTGCAGATGTGGAACACAGATCCTAATGGGAGTGCTGATTGCCACTTTAAACAAGCTGCTAGCAGACTTCAGCACTTCTTGCAGCTTGCTTAACCACTTCAGCCCCGGAAGGATTTACCCCTTAACCTTCCTGACTGTATTCCCGAGTGTGGCTCAGGGTGAATTTTCACTACCAAAGGCGGTAACCCCGAGCCACACTCGGGATTGCATCACAGGATCTATGTACAACGTACTTACCTTGTCCCCAGGATCCTGCGATGTCCCCCCCCCCCCCCCCACTCTGTACACTGTTCAGGGCTCCGTTCCCTACGAGCATCACGATGCATGGGGACGGAGCCTGCCAGAAAATTCAAAAAGTGAAAAATACATAACACGATACAGTACAGTGTAGTCTGTAAGATTACATTATTATATCAAATCATTTCACCTCCCTTTTATCTCTAGTTCTTTGTCCAGTGCCCTGCCTGCAGCTTTATATTATATATATTGTTCTTTCTGGCTGGAAACTTGAGAATGTTCATAGCATCCAAAAAGTGTCCCTCCTGCTTCAAAAGTGGTTTTAGACCAGCTAGAAAACAGCGATAGTAAATTAGAATCACTTGCAGAATTAAGCATGGGTGAATCGTGGGGAAATTTGTCATCAGACATTGAAAGTAATGACAGATACAGCTCTGCAACTGAGAAAATGTCAGTGTTTTTGATTTGATTACATTATTGAATAACGTTTATTATTATATTATTATTTGTTATAATTGATATATACCCGGGATGTCTACTAGACTCTCTATCGTTTGGACAGATTTAAGTGTGTTATTACTAAGAATTACAGGCCTACAATATAAAATGCCAAATTTCCATGCAAAACAATGTGAGATTTGAGATTAAAAAATCTGACCTAATCATACCGCCAGGGATGTTAATGACCAGGCTATTTTTTGCAATACAGCACTGCATTATTTTAACTGCCAATTGGGCGGTCGTGCGACGTTGTACCCAAACAAAATTGATGTCCTTTTTTTTCCCACAAATAGAGCTTTCTTTTGGTGGCATTTGATCACCTCTGCAGTTTTTTTTATTTTTTGCGCTATAAACAAAAAAAGACAATATTTTTTACTTTCTGCTATAATACATATCCAAAAAATAAATAAATAAAAGTATCAGTTTAGACTAATATGTAGTCTTCAACATATTTTTGGTAAAAAAAAATCGCAATAAGCGTATGTTGATTGGTTTGCACGAAAGTTATAGTGTCAGATATATGGACTTTTCATTTTTTTAAAATAGTTTTTACTGGTAATGGTGGCGATTTGCCCTTTTTTTTTTTGGGACTGCCTTTTTTTTTTTTGTGGGACTGCGACATTGCGGTGGTCAAATCTGACCCCAAGTGACACTTTTTGGGGACCAGTGTAATGACGGTGATCAATGCTAAAAAAAATGCACTGATCAATGTATAAATGACACTGACAGAGAAGGAGTTAACACGGGGGGTATCAAGGGGTTAACTGTGTGGGGGATATGCTTACTGGGACGTGTGGGGGATATGCTTACTGGAACAACACAGAGATCGCTGTTCCTGATCACTAGGAACAGCATATCTCAGTATTGTCCCCCTGTCAGAATGGGGATCTGCCTTGTCTACCTTGATCGCGGGTGGCCGGTGGACATCGAGTCCGCCGGACCCACGGGCAAGCTCCTGTGGCGCGCAGGCCCACACTACCACATGCATGGACCGATGTACAGGTAGTCGGTTTGCGCAACTAAGCCGCCTTACCGCAGTATATATGCGGAAGGCGGTCGGCAAGTGGTTAAAGTGGCAATCAACACGCCCATTAGGATCTGTTATCAGCATTTACAAACTGGAGTTCAATAGTACTTTAAACACTTCAACAAAGCTAGCTGAAAGCCCCACAAATGCTTTGCTTTATTCAGCAGTAAATTTTAAATGTGTCATCCAGGATGTCCGGTAATTCCATGGAAAACTGGTCACAGGTCTTTCTGTGACAGTTTAGCATTGAGCTTCCTTTTACCCAAGTAGCAGTGCTTAGTAATGAAATGAGTGATCTACCTCTTATGAAATGTAGGACTGCCATCTCAGAATGTACGTCAGTGCCATTGTTTGGCATAACTGACTGCTGGCAGATTCTTTATTTGATGTGGTGTTTTTATGTGACATTGTAAAACATGGAAGTCTATGTTTTTGTTGTGTACTAAACTTGAGTACGCCATTTACTTAGTAATGTCAAAAACAGAAATATAAAAAAAAATATATATATATATATATATATATATATATATATATATATATATATATATATATATATATATATATATATATATATATATATATATATATATATATATATATATATATATCAATATCAGAGCTGCACAATTAATCGTCAAGAATCGCTATGGCGATCTTGACTAAAGTGTTTCACAATTCTTTCTATGCAAAGACTTCTCTCTGCTCTTCTGAAGCCACAGCCCTCAAAAGAAAGGAAGAGAAAAACTGGGCAGTCTGCCAAGAATCAAAACATTCTCTATCAGTTGAACTTCAGTATAAACATTGTAACAATTTGTCAATGGAATAGACTTTGTGTTAGTGAAAGAAGTTTAACCACTTAAACACTAAATCTTTTTCTGACATTTGTTGGTTTCAAGTTTAAAATAATTTTTTTTGCTAGAAAATTACTTAGAACCCACAAACATTTTATATATATATATATATATATATATAATAGCAGACATCCTAGAGAATAAAATGGTGGTTGTTACAATATTTTATGTCACACTGCATTTGCGCAGCGGTCTTTCAAATGCATTTTTTTGGGGAAAAATTGACTTTAATGATTTAAATAAAATAAAAAACTAGCCAGTAAAGTTAGCCCTTTTTTTGTATAATGTGAAAGATTTTACGTTGCGAGAATCGTGATCATTTTATTCTAAGCAAAAAATCATGATTCTCATTTTGGCCAGAATCGTGCAGCTCTAATATATAAATAAATAAATAATAATAATAAAAAATAATAAATAAATAAATATATATATATATATATATATATATATATATATATATATATATATATATATATATATATATATATATATATATATTAAACAAATGCACTGTACAGCAAATCAACTTCATTTAGCGTTCCAGTATTCTGATCTATCAACATCCACATTTAAAGAAACACTTGGCTTGACTTGTCAGACCTTGTTTTTGCTGCTTTATGAATAAAATAAATGTTCACTGTTGCTGTAAAAGTGCATCTACAGCTGTCTCTTATGCCGCGTACACACGAGCGGATTGTATGGCGTACTTAGTCCGTCATACAATCCGACGGACAATCCGTCGTAGTTTCCACTGAACGGACTTGACCACACACGGATACACAAACAGTCCGTCGAAAGCTTGCGCGATGACGTGTACAGCACGTACAACGGGACTAGAAATAGGAAGTCCAAGACACAGCAAAGCACCCTTCCGCCGTGTAAATCCTTTCTGGGCATGCGCCATTCTTAGTCCGTCGAACTAGCATACCGACGACCGTATTGTCCGCTGAAACCAAAGTACGACGGAAAGATTTTTGGAAAAATCGAAATTCTTAGTACTCCGGACTGCACGCTGAAAAAGTCAGCTGAAGCCCACACACGAGCGGATTGTCCGCTGAAATGTGTTTCAACGGACTAAGTATGTCAAACAGTTCGACCGCGTGTACGTGGCATTAGCTGCAGTGTTTATAATATAATTTTTCTATAAACTGGAGAATTTTAAGTGCATTTTCACACAAAATAGAGTGCAAGCTTTTTGATAGAGCGGACTGTTTGATCCCTTGTCTTTACTGCACTCCACCCCTGTCAAAGCCATTTGGGGCAGTGCTTGGTTTTTTATGGCCAGTAATTGTAGGTACTGGGGAGTTGAAGGGTTTCTGTGCCTCCCCATGGCAAAGACACCGGTTCAGAGCCCCACAGACTCGCATTCTTTACCCTTTCTTTTGCTCCCCACTTCTCCATCCAGTTGCCAGTAGTGAAAGATAGGCCATGTCCAAATTTTAAGATTCATAGCTTACACAGGGCTATGGTCTTCCCTGACACAGTGCTGATTGGCCTTGCCCGGCAACATGGGTGGCTTGTGTGCTCGCCCATGCCTTTAAGCAGAATATTTGCTGGCTGCTGGACTATTGTCCCATTATCGTAAATTGTATAGCAATTACTGGCTTATCAGGGATTTTCAATGTAGCATACAGAACATCCATCTATACCTGTTGCCTCCTACTGAGGGTTGCATGAGGATGGGACAGGCCCATCACTGGGTGAGATGCTGCAGAGATGCGCCATGCCTCCACTTTAGTAAATTATGGGAGTGTTCTGTTTCCATCTAAAGATAAACCCAACTTCAGAACTCATTGTTAAATATTCTTAAATTCTGCTTTATCATGTGTAATGCTGTCTATACACCTATTGATCTTATTTGATTAAACAACGATTGCTTTCTAATCCTTTTGTGGGATGATATCCACTTACTCCTTTAATGCTGATCATAACGCAATAAATTTTTGTGTGTTTTAAATTGATACGATTTTGAAAAGATCATTTGATGCAGCACAAATGCACAACATGATTGTGTGAAACACAGTCTGAACTTTACAGCCTGTCTCATTACTTTCCTTTTCAATACCATGCCACAAAACCATCAGAAAGGGATCATGATAATAATCCGTTGTATATATCGCCAACATTACAGGAGTTGTCCAGCAAATTTTAAAGATGTGTGCAGATTTGCATTTCCTGTTTCTGCAGAAGCTAAAACATAAATCCAAATTTAAATTGTGATGTGTTATGCAAGTTAGATAGCAATATGCACTACATACTGTATATATTTTATATAAGTTTGTGAAATGTGTTGTTAAAGTTGTTTGTGCAGCACAAAAGTCTTGGCAATTTGGAATAATGTATTTTTGTCTGTCCATGTTCTAATGCATCAGTTTTTGAGTGGCATGTTGTACCTGTATTTTGGTGCTTGTGTATACAGGTTTTTCAAACTTGCCAACATTTGTGTGCAAAATTTGAGACATAATAGACCAAGTCTAGCCTCTTTAAACACTTGTGCGTACAAAGCCTACTTATTTATTGCTGATTTTTAGTTCTGGGAATTTGGGACTGTTGACAAGCATGAAAGATGCATGGTATGGAGCCAGTGTGTGACCAGAAGAGATGTTTAAGGAAATGCTGCTTTTGGTGTTAATTGCCATTTAAATTACTGTATTTAATCAGCATATAACACGCACAGTCGTATAACATGCACCTTCATTTTAGGATGGAAGTTTCAGAAAAATACTTAAATTTAAAATAAAGAACTTTGAAGCAAAATAAGGGTCAGTGCACATCAATGTGGCCTCACCATTGCCCATCAATGCAGCTTGATCAATGCCCATCTGTAGCCTCACCATTGCCATGAATGCAGCCTGATCAATGCCTGTATGCAGCCTCAGAGGGGACAGGGAGGGGGGCGGGATGAGCACCATCAGATTACATACAGCGACAATCTCCTGTTTACTCATCGGCCCCTTTAATACAAAGTCCTGCCCTTTGGACCGGCTTCTATGATAGACAGAACACTGTCCAATGACGGCCGAGGAGACAGGATTTCCTATTACAGAGGCTGCTGAGTAAACAGGATATTTTCGCTGTATGTAATCTGATGGTGCTCATCCCGCCCCCCTCCCCGTTTCCTCCTAGGCAGCCCAAATTGCAGTATCGGTGTATAACATGCACACACTATTTGAACCTGATTTTCAGGGTGAAAAAATGTGTGTTATACCCCAATAAATACAGTACCTGCTGAATATATTAAACTCAAACCATGCTAGAGAGGATTGCATTTTAAATGATCGGGTCCACCCAGATGCCTGCACTGCCAGCTGGCTCAGGCTCTCAGCAAGTCACTGAGAGCCTGAGCATTCTGATCCCCCCCCCCCCCCCCCACAGCTCAGCGCTCCAGTCAGTGGGTGGCAGAGCAGAGAGCCGGTGACTGACAGTAACTAGCTCTCTGTTCACTGAAGGCTGAGAACTGAGCAATCAGCTGTGTTTGATCACATGGTCCTCATTCTTAGTGTAGCAGCCATAACTTTTTGCGCTTACTGGTTACCTCTACTGGGCTGGTCCTTCCACGTCTAGGGGTTCTTAGAGTTAGTACCCAACACTTTGGACGCTGACACCATAAAAGTCCTTTAGAAAAGGTTTTTATTTGCAGGGGTAACATCCAACAACACAGTCTCATATGGGAACAGAGGGCAAGGGGGAAGAAACTCGGGCACTTTGAACTGTTACTATCAGAAAGTCTCTCTAATACCACCCAGAGAGTAGCCACTCGCAGCTTGAAGACTGAACAAATCTCTAGCCAGAGATTATGGCAGGCAGCACTTTGATCCAGAACTTGTGAAATCTTTGACCTTGAGTAACTGGTAACAGAAGTGAACGAGAACCTTTTTCCTCAGTACCTGGAACGTTCTCTGTCGCTAGTGTCCTTCACAACTCAGCAACCAGGCACTTCTCAGGATGCCAGCTGCGATGCCCCTCCAAGCCGAGAGCACACCCGCCTTGAATCCTCCCTACTGCACCTCAGACCAGCCGGTTCCAAAACTCGGGAACAGACGGATCCCTACCCCAGACCAGGTGGGTCTATTGGGGTTAGCCAACCGAAGCATGTTGCGGAGCGACAAACGCTCCCATGAACGGGACCCCTAGCAGGGCTACCCCGGTCCAGAATCAGGAACAGACCGATAAGGCCTTACGAACGAACCTAGAACACCTGACTTCAACATCTTAAGTACCCTTCCCCAGACTCCTCAGCGGGCCTGGTGCACCCACTGATTGGCTCCAGGAAAGCTGATACCCAAAACGTCCAACCAGGCCTGGTTCTGAGCTTGTCATGTGCACCTCACTGTACACATGACCAGGCAGAACTCTAACACAGCGCAGCCAAACTGATGTCAAAGTTAAACCTACACAATTAACCCTCAGAACCCCTTTACTGTTCTGAGGCAAAAAACTAAATTTGTACATGACAGACACTTTGTCCAAAGTGTCATCGCTACATTAGACTGGGTCCACATATATGTGAATTGAATCTGTGTTTCTCCACATCCAATTCACATGACAGGCGAGCGTGACCGACTCTCAATGCAGCCGGTTTACACATGTCCACGGCAGACGAGGTCCGCATTCAAAAAGGGTCCTGTGCTTCTTTGGGTCCGATTAAGGTGCAAATTTAGGCAAAAATTCTGACCTGATTTGGATCTGAACTGGTGACCAGGAACGCACCAGACCCCAGGCAAAAAACCGCAGCCGCACATATGTGAACCTGGCCTTAGAGCCGTGGGGGACAAATGCAGCATGGAATTGATGATTCATCCATCTAGACGAATATAAAAAGTTGTGTGGATTTTTTTTTTAAACCCATACTTCGCTTTTAAATTTGAGGAACTACGTCTCAAAATCAAGACATTTCAGTTAATATGATGAATTGTTTGAAAATCTTGCAAGTATTTCACCCTTAAAGGCTAAGTTCACTTTTTAGAGAAAAAAAATGAAATGCACATATTTTTGCAGAAAAAAAATGGGTCTGTAAGCTAGTGTGGGTAATTTGTGTTTCACAAGAGACTTACTCTAGCAACTGTTGGTATTGCTTCAATGTCTGCCTCTTGGTGGGGACTAAGGCAGTTATCATCATGTTGCTATACCAGTTTCCCCTCTGATGGGGGGGGTCCGGTTATTGGCCCCCTTCTTCTGTGTATGGGGAGGGTCTTGACTGAAGGAGATGACTTTCCTGTAGGGGAGATTCATGCTGAAGCCAATACTGTGATGTCAGTTTGGGGGGGGGGGGTTCTCTGAGCTGGTGCACTATTTCCAGGGGCTTATGCAGAGGCACTAATGGCCCTCTCCATTATTGGATATCCTCCACTATGTCTGAGTCAGACTCTGGTTGCAGTGATAGCAGGTCTGGCACCAGCCATTCTCAGGTAGGAGAGCCATTGGTGTGACTCCTTCATGATCTATCTTTCTGAAAAATACGTTACCGGTAAGTAACTTTTTTTTTTTCACAGGATCCCACAAGGCATTGTGGATCATGAGTACAATGTCAGGCTCCTGCAAACTCTCCCTTCAGCTGTCTGCCCATACCTCTGTATGGGCTTTCAGTTGGAGAGCTGGAGAAAGTGTCAGTGGTCTACGAGTGTACTTATTATCTCACCTGTGTTCCATTGAGAACTACAAGCCCATCATATTTATTCATTCACAGATGATTGAATGATGCAGCTGTGTGTAAAAGTAACATTGCCTGTGGAGTCGAAGAGCCCCCACATTCTGTCTCAGGGATTAAGGATGGGGTGGTAATTAGCAACATGATACACCCTAAATATGGGTTTAACATGTTGCTAAAGGTGGAGTTAGCCTTTAAGGCTCTACAGCTAAGTCTACTGTTCATGTGAGAGCAAACTCGTGTGTGGAGCATTCAGTTCATTGCATTAGTCCCTAAAGCCTCATACATACGATTGGATTTTCCAACGGGAATTGTGTGATGACAGAAAATCCGGCCATTTGTATGCTCCATCGGAACAATTGTTGTCAGATTTTCTACGGACAAATGTTGGATGGCAAGCTCATAAATTTTCTGCGGACAAATGTCTGTTGTCGGATTTTCCAATTGTGTGTACACAAGTCCGTCAGAAGAAAGTCCATAGTACAAACACGCATGCTCGGAAGCAAGGACGAGCCAGAAGCGGTCGGTCTTGTAAACTAGCATTCGTAATGGAGAATTAACATATATGACGTGGCAAATTATGAAATCTCGAAATTCAGCGCAAAATTCTATTCTTTAATGGTATAATAATGAAGCTGCTTTGCTGATGATACTGATGGAGTTCTGCCAAACATATTTTAAAAGGCTTTTATTTTCTAGTGATATCAAGAATAATATTATGCTTGTTTTAGTTTTTTTGGGCAAGTTACCACAACACCATTATCCCGTAGTTTTTAAGATCAAAGATACAACTATGTTGGTGTCCCTTGTTAATTTTACATTGTATTTTTTTTTTAAGTGTAACTGCCTACTCCCAAACTGTCATTTGAAGTAAAACACATAGCCAAGTATTATTCTCCACAATGTTTTTTATTGTGCATTAAAAAAAGAAAACAAATAAAATTAGACATGCTATCTGCCAATAGAACTTAACCAAAAAGTGCATTCTATGTATCCAAAAATATAGAAAATATACCAAATCAAATCATTATTCAACCAAAAAATAAACTAAAAGCCTCATGCATGTGTCCTGCTTCTTAATATAGGGAGTCAACATTGCCAAGCGTTGGTGAAAGCAGGGGTCCGTCAGCCAGAGATGATTTTGAAAATCATCGGGATTATTCTCCTGGAGCTCCCACAGCAAAGGCATATGACATAATTGGTCATGATTAATAAAGCAACCAATTTTTGGTCCAAGAAATCCTCCTCCTCCTCCTGTTCCTGAACTGGACTTTGGTTAAAGCAATAACTCCAAAGCCAATAATAAATAACATGCTGTCTCCTCCGATTCCGCAGCATGTCTGGTTGACGAACGGCTATTCAGAAATTAACTGAAAAGCACAAATTGAAAAGTGAAGACTGAAAAGCGTGAATCAACACTCGCCAAACTTCTACGAACACTAAATTAGCAGAAGGAGCCCAAAGGGTGGTGCCTGACAATTTAACTTCCTCTTTATTGGCTCGTAGTACATCTAGTACGTCACTACATTCGTGTTTGTTGGCTGACAATTGTGTACCGTTTGTATGCAAGACAAAATCCAGGCACAAAATCCGGACAAAATTCAGATGCTTTGCGGAAAATTCAATCGTGTGTACGAGGCTTTAGACTAATAAAACTTGGCCATCCATTCAGTTTTGAGATTTACACAGCCCCATTGTAGAGCCAAGGGATAACACCACATTATTATACTGCACACACACATATATACATATATATACATTTTTTTTTGTAGTTTTCAGGCCAGTCGGTGAGTCATCATTCCTGGACTGTCCATTGCAGCCTGGGCTCAGAAGATGGTTTGAATGATGCTAGCTGTCATTCAACCAGGAAGATTTGCAACGTCTAGTGGTATAGAAATGTTGTTGGGGAGCAGTCGGCTTGAAGGTAAATATTACAGCAAAAGCAGCTTTTTACATTAAAAAGGCTGAGTAACAGCTATAAATAAAGAAAATTGAGTTCTGCTTTGAGACCTACATTGTTGATGCCTCCCTGGCCTAAGCCTGTGAATGGTCAATGATGGAACAGCATCCAATGAAGTCCTACCTCTGCTCACACTGCTCTCTGGTCCTATTGTCATGTAGCTCATCTGATTGCCTCTCAGGGTTTCACTTGCTCAGTGATCCAATAAAAAGAATTAGGAGCCTGAATTGAAGTCAAATCCAGGTACTTGCACCAGCTGCATTTAAAATATAAATGTAATGGTTTATTAATGAATAAATAGCTAAATTAATGCCTTTTATATCTGCCTGGAGTTCAGATTCAAATGTATCACAGGGTTTCTAAACAAAGGTAGTGATTTATTTTTCTGTGCCCTACAAATACATGCATTTCATCATCTTCCAATAAATCCAAAACACCCCCCCCCCCCCCCGCCCCCCTTTGGACATGGGAGGAAACAGTCCACAATGGTTACTGCATCATGAAGAAGATGACATCTATTACAAATATAATGGATATGAGCTTCAGTTCCCACTCTTGCCTGCAGTGGATTCTAAGACCTAACTAGTTTTAGATTGTGTATTCACATTAGGAATGGATGATGATTTGGGGAAGAGGTCTATATTTTCCCAGGCTTGACACTGAAGAATTGTTTATACTTTTTCTTTTGGCAAAATTGGGATTTTTCTATATGTCTAGAAGCAAGAATTTTTTCCAAGACCCATTTTATATATTTGTTAACTACTGTTTTATTTCTGTTATGTACTTATGCTCTCTAACTTTCTTGTACTTAGAATAGAGCATGTATACCAACCTAATTTAACCTAATTTATGCAAACAATGTTTAGTCTGTTTTCTCCAAGTCTGGTCAAATTGATTCAGTGTTTTGGTGCTAATTAAATAGTATTTTTCTGTCTGTCCTGTTTGGAACAGTATTAAACGTTATCATTGTAGTACATTCCTGCAGTGACTTCTTTTATTTCCAAAGGTAAACAGGATGGGAGTAGTTTAATTTAACATTTGGAATGATAAAAGGATTTCTTAATATTCCAACTGTCGCCTAAGATTCATCATAACATTTTCATTTTTTTCGAAGCATAATTAAACATATATTATTATTGTGTATTATATTTAGGTCCCATGCACACAGAGCGTGTTGTCTTTTTTTATTTTATTTTTCTCTTCCCCTGGAGACCTTTGCTCCTGGAAGGGAAAAAAACCAGCTGGTTAGGGTACTCAAACATTTATTCCATTGAACAAAATAATAATTTATTCTGGCCATTGGAATAAATGCTCAAGCGCAGAAAGCGCCTGCCGTTTAGATGCATTCACACGCATTTAGGGATGTTTAGCTTTACTGCCCAAAAGCTCCTGAATGCGCCGGTGGAGCATTTTTTTTTCAGCCTCTAACCATTCCTCTTCTAATATTATTATTATTATTATTATTATTATTATTATTTAAGGTACTTGTATAGCACCATCAATTTACGTAGCACTTTACATATACATTCACATCAGTCCCTACCCTCAAGGAGCTTACAATCTAAGGTCCCCAACTCACATTCATATACTAGGGCCAATTTAGACCCGGCCAATTAACCTATCAGCATGTCTTTGGAGTGTGGCAGGAAACCGGAGTTCCCAGAGGAAACCCACGCAGGCACGGGGAGAACATGCAAGCTCACAGCATGTAGTGTCATGGCTGGGATTCGAAGCAGCAACCCTTTTTACTGCTAGGTGAAAGTGCTACCCACTACACCACTGTGCCGACCCAAATATGCCAGCAAATCCCTGTATGTGCATGACCACATAGACAAACTCTGTTTATTTACAGTCTGAAAAACAAAACCTCAAATGCCTGTAAAAGCAGTGTTTTGTACATCCTGTGTGCATAGGGATGACAGTGCGTGTGTTTGTGTATGCAGGGCCGCTGATAGGCCAATACAACTGGCCCTGCTGTTTCGGGCCTGACCAGCAGGGGGGCCCGGGCAACCTGAACTGCAAAATTTTATGTATAAAAAAATAAAAATAAAAGTTCCTCCTCCACCGATCAGTGCCCGCCAACATCTTCCACCCCCCCACCCCATTGTTCGGTAAAGTTTGTATTATTTTTTTATAAATGTGCTATGCGCTGTGTTCATTCCAGTATGCGGCTGCAGGGGAGGGGCTCTTTCCTGTATTTCGGGCGCGGAAGAATACATCTTCTGCACCCGCTCCGCACACCGCACAAGTCCCGGCCCCCGGCCAGCATATAATGTTATGGTGTTGCGGAGTGATATTCCCAATCCTCTCTCTCTCTCTCTCTCTCCGCGTGACAAGAACTTAGTAGCAGAGTGAGAGGCGACTCAGGCGAGCAGAGAGAGCAGGGGCCCGGGCAAATCGATCGAGTCGAGATCTTGTGGACAATTACAGGTGACAAGGTGAGGTGTATGCTTGCTTGGGGGGGCTTGAAGTTCAACATCTGCAAATGCAATACATACCCTGGCTGCCAATACCCAATACTCTGCAATACATACCCTGCCAATACCCAATACTCTGCAATACTTACCCTGCCAATACTCTGCAATACTTACCCTGCCAATACTCTGCAATACATACCCCGCCAATACTCTGCAATACTTACCCTGCCAATACTCTGCAATACTTACCCTGCCAATACTCTGCAATACTTACCCCGCTAATACTCTGCAATACTTACCCTGCCAATACTCTGCAATACATACCCCGCCAATACTCTGCAATACTTACCCCGCCAATACTCTGCAATACTTACCCCGCCAATACTCTGTAATACATACCCCACCAATACTCTGCAATACTTACCCTGCCAATACTCTGCAATACTTACCCTGCCAATACTCTGCAATACTTACCCTGCCAATACTCTGCAATACTTACCCCGCCAATACTCTGCAATACTTACCCCGCCAATACTCTGCAATACTTACCCTGCCAATACTCTGCAATACATACCCGCCAATACTCTGCAATACATACCCCACCAATTGTTTCAAGGCGGGGTCTGGGGAGGGGCAATGGGTGGGGCTGAAGGAGGGACCAGGGGCGGGGCCAGAGTGGAGCTGAAGGGGGCCCCATCAGGTAGGCTGTACGGGGCCCCATGATTTCTATCAGTGGCCCTGTGTGTATGTGTGTGTGTATATGTATGTGTATGTGTATATATAATATATATAGTCTTCAAGGTGATGCAAACAGCACCACGGTAGTCTTCCAGTGCATGCAATCAGGCCTTCCCAAATGGCCACATATAGAAATGGGTCCAAGGATTGCTGCACTTAAAACAATTTATTTAGTAAATCTCATATCGTTCACCAGATTCGGACTATAAAGCTTGTGCCCTTCTTAAGGTTGGAACAGATGTGTGTGTGTGTGTGTGTGTCCTTACTGTGGCATAGAGATGATGACAATAGGGTAAGATTTTTTTTTTTTTTATCCAAAGCAGATTTCTGTTGCAACACTTGATCTTTGACAAGTACCAATGTTCATTTTGCAATATAAAATAACGGTCTATCCAATCTTGTAAACCACCATTTATATCCAGGTTCTTTCAGCTCATGTGCCCATACACATAGGCATTGTCTTTGGAGACATCTATGCATATGAGTCTCTGTTAACTTTTAAAATTATCAAATCTGTGTAACCATTCATCCTGAGCAATATAGGAGGTTAGCATCATAAGTAGACAAATCTGTCGCATGTCAGGCTGCCCACATTTGGGAAGTGGAAGTCTCACCTGACCCAGTCTGCTCATGTATGGCCTTCTTAACACCAACCAACACTGATACAACAATTGTAAGAAGACACTGGATGATTCACTACTGTCTATTCATAACAAGAAGCCAACAGTGCTAGCTTACTACTAGCTGGTTCAGCTTTGAATTGCTATGTATTGAATTGGGGTAACTTCTGATTAAATTGTTTTAAAAGTCTTTAAACTGTTGTATTGTTATTAGTATATGTATATATACTATGTTTTTAGTATACTAAATATTTGTTTTACAAATAAACATTTGTTACACAAAAAAGGTTTCCCAGAGTACTGAGGGATGTCTAAAGAGTTCACACAGCATAATCTGCCTGCCTTAAACACTTTATTTCATTGAGACCCTGGACTGAGCCATCCAATAAGATATGACACTGCTCTGACCGACCTATGTGTAAAATGTAGGCTTGAAATATTGAGCTGTAAAAGCAGATGAGATGGGGGAATAGGAACCTAAAGCTCCATCTGCTGGCTAGATAGTCATTTTCAAGATTATCTGTCCAGAAAAATAAATAAATAAATGGTATTGTTAAAAAATAAAAAGGGTGTGTGTGTATGTGTGTATATATATATATATATATATATATATATATATATATATATATATATATGTATATATAAGAAGGCCAGTATGGTGGCCTGCAATTATGGGAGGAGCCCGGGGGGGTATTTAACCAGCCCGTTCGGCTGTCTTCCTTGTCGGTTCCTGTGCCCGATACCCACCCTCCCATCCCCTTTTTAGGGCATTTCTCAAGCATCATTTCACTTCATTTCATGTTCATTTCATTTAATCCTCATTTCTTATCTAGGGTATGCCCCCTTATTTTGGTATACCGTACTTTAAACCAAGGCACACTTTCAGGTCCATTTCAAGTAGTGAGTTTATGTTAACCCTGTTTGTCATCCTTATCCGTACCGGCCATAGGGCTCTGAACCATAGATGTGTGTGTATATGTATGTGTAGTATGTCACAAAAGTGAGTACACCCCTTCACATTTTTGTAAATATTTTATTAAATTACACTTTTCTACAATGTAATAGTGCACAGCTTGTATAACAGTGTAAATTTGCTGTCCCCTCAAAATAACTCAACACACAGCCATTAATGTCTAAACCGCTGGCAAAAAAAGTGAGTACACCCCAAGTGAAAATGTCCAAAATGGCCCAATTAGCTATTTTCCCTCCCCAATGTCATGTCACTCGTTAGTGTTACAAGGTCTCAGGTGTGAATGGGGAGCAGGTGCGTTAAATTTGGTGTTATCGATCTCACTCTCTCATACTGGTCACTGGTAGTTAAACATGGCACCTCACAGCAAAGAACTTTCTGAGGATCTGAAAAAAAGAATTGTTGCTCTTTATAAAGATGGGCTAGGCTATAAGAAGATTACCAAGACCTGGAAACTGAGCTGTAGCATGGTGGCCTTCATATCCAGAAGTTGTCTTTGGGAAATAGATGTACGACGAAAAGCAGACTAAGGACATAGATTACTGGAACAATGTCCTATGGTCTGATGAGACCAAGATAAACTTACTTGGTTCAGATGGTGTCAAGCGTGTGTGGGGACAACCAGGTGAGGAGTACAAAGACAAGTGTGTCTTGCCTACAGTCAAGCATGGTGGTGGGAGTGTCATGGTCTGCGGCTGCATGAGTGCTGCCAGCACTGGGGAGCTACAGTTCATTGAGGGAACCATGAATGTTAACATGTCCTGTGACATACTGAAGCAGAGCATAATCCCCTCCCTTAGGAGACTGGGCCGCAGGTCAGTATTCCAACATAACGACCCCAAACACACTTCCAAGACCACCACTGCCTTGCTAAAGAATCTGAGGGTAAAGGTGATGGACTGGCCAAGCATGTCTCCAGACCTAAACATCATTGAGCATCTGTGGGGCATCCTCAAACAGAAGGTGGGGGAGCTCAAGGTCTCTAACATCCACCAGCTCTGTTATGTCATCATTGAGGAGTGGAAGAGGAGCCCAGTGGCAACCTGTGAAGCTCTGGTGAACTCCATGCCTAAGAGGGTTAAGGCAGTGCTGGAAAATAATGGTGGCCACGCAAAATATTGACACTTTGGGCCCAATTTGGACATTTTCACTTGGGGGTGTACTCACTTTTGTTGCCAGCGGGTTAGACATTAATGGCTGTGTTGAGTTATTTTGAGGGGACAGAAAATTTACACTGTTATACAAGCTGTACACTCACTACTTTACATTATGACAAAGTGTAATTTCTTCAGTGTTGTCACATGAAAAGATGTAATAAAATATTTGCAAAAATGTGAGGGGTACTCACTTTTGTAAGATATTATATATTTTTATATGTGTGTGTGTGTGTGTGTGTATATGTATGTATGTATGTATGTATGTATGTATATATATATATATATATATATATATATATATATATATATATATACACACACATATATATATGTAAATAAGGTGAGGCAAACAGCACCACGGCAGTCTTCCAGTGCATGCAATCAGGCCTTCCCAAGCGACCACATATGGAAACGGGTCCAAGGATTGCTGCACTTAAAACAATTTATTTAGGTATATTTAGGTATATTCATAAACAAATAAATTGCATATCGTTCCAGTTCAACAGATTCGGGCTGTAAAGCTTGTGCCCTTCTGCAGGTTGGAACAGATATCATGTGTGTGTGTGTATATATATATTGTGAGGGGTTAGCTCGGCAGCGGGTGTGTGTGACCCCCTGGATGGGTTCACAACACAAAATCAGGCACAGCAGACAGCGTTGTAGGTGCAAAAAACAAAAGATGCGGTTTATTTATGCTACATGCAGTGATACATATAACAGCCAAACAAAAATAAAACATGAAAATAAATCCTGGTCAGCTTGACCTCTAACTACACACTTAGATTCCCTGTCTAACAACTGAGTGCAGCCTTGTGCTGCACCAGTTCCTGTCTCTGTTGTAGAGGTTTGCCACACAGGTGTTAACTCACCGCACAGAACAGATATCACACTCCCCAGTCTATACAACACAAAACTGGTTCCAGGATGGAGCATCTCCCTAAGCATGCTGGGGTTTTTTGTAGAGGTCTTAATGAGCCCACTTACTTCAGCTGGGCTCATTAACTCTTCCCCTCTAATTGTAAAAGTCTGCATAAAGCCTGAATCTAGGGCACACATATTTCCCATCCTGGATACAACCAGGTGACTTTACCTGCGTGCTGCCACAATATATATATATATATATATATATATATATATATATATATATATATATATATTTTTTATGTGTCTGCTTAAATACTACATCAAACTATACATATTGTATTTTTTTTTTTTTTATAGCTATTTTTATTTTGTCTTTTTATACATCCAGCTGATGGGAAAGTTGACAGACTGTGACAACACCTTCTGCATTCCTCCTCTCTCTTGGGTTCCTCTACCCAACATTGCACTGAAATTAAATAGCTTGTTTCCTTAATCTTGGTATATTCCCCCAACCCATTTTATTTTTATTTCACATACCTAAATTAGATGTGTTTTTTAATGTATTTATTTCAAACAATAAGAATACATACCTAAGGATGCATTTATCTTACTACTTGTTAGAGAAAGACGTGAGAGGAAAAACTCTCTGACATAGTTATTACCAGAACAGGTATCGCCATTGGAAGATTTTCCCTTACCCCATGTTGGGGTGACAACATAAATTTTTTTGGAATTCCTGTCCCTCTATGGCCTAGTTACAATGGTACTTAGGGCAAACAGAGGGAAAAATCTCCCAAGCAGGGGCATACTGTAGGCTTTAATAGTCTAGTTCTTCCCTACTCTATTCAGAACAAAAATAATAACAAAACATCGTCACACATAAACTAAAAAGATCATCATGGAGCAAAATGGTTGTGTGGGAAACTGCAGATGGAGCTTACATTTTCTAAACCAAAGCTGCATGAAGCTAAACTCCCGCAGCTTCAGTGCAAGTCCTATTACTGACCTGCAATTATCACTGCTGTGTAAATGGTTAATAACTGACCACATGCAGAAGAGTTCTTGAAATAAAATGTGTAACATTAAAAAAGCCTGTCTCTCTTCATTGTGTTATAGTAGTTAGTGACTATATAAAATACATTAATTAAATTGTTATACTTTGCATGAATATGCTAATATAGTATGCTCTGTGCTACGACTATTTAGGTGACTGAGTTACTTTGCAAACAAGAGGGTTAGTATGTGCCACCTAGATAAGAATGTAATCCAGTAAGAGGGTTATGATCTCCAGCATACAAAATAGAGCGTTCAGAAAGAAAGCTAGGATCTGTTCATATGGATTATAATACAAAAGCCTGCATGCAATACAAATACTAATCAGTAATGTAAAGTAAGTTCTTGCTCTTGGTCACACAACTTACACCATGTATACTACTAGGGCCAGCCTCTTAATAAACTCTGCTCTGGAAAATAGTTTACCAGCCCGTTCTTTGTGCTTGCCATATGGCAAGCATTAATGGATCCAAATCTAAGACAGGAGCTGGAAGAATCTGTGAATCGTTCCTCACTTCTTTTAGAAAACATGTCTCTTATGAATGAAAGCTGGCAGGAAGAGAGCTGCAGAGATCGTCAGGTTTTAGCAAGAGCCACCAGATACAATAGTCACACAGTACAGGGAAATCTCTTTTGTAGCTGTGAACTGGCAGATTGCAGTGTTAAAAGCTTGTCAAGATGGTTTTAACACTTTACAAATTTTTATTAAATGCAAATTGTGTTCTTTTAAATTGAAAAAAAAAAAAAAAAAAACCTACCTAGAACTATTCTTAAACATGTTAACTCCCTCCTGCTCCTACCCATAAAAAATATCTGTGTACTTCCTTATTCTCAGTCCGGTGAAGTGATCCTGCAGCTCTGTGTCATGTAGTGCTCGACAATAGCTGAATTTCCTGAAGGCATGGCATCACCCATAAGCTCCTATGGCCCAGCCGTTGGTGCTTCCGCCTCTCCCATGCAGCAGCCGGTCACTGACATGGGATGTGAAGGGGATCACGTGACTGGACTATATTAACCACTTCAATAAAGGTCATTTTCACCCCCTTCCTGCCCAGGCCAGTTTTCAGCTTTCAGCACTGTAACATTTTGAATGACGTGGTCATGCAACACTGCAACACTGTACCCAAGTGAATTTCCTCACAAATAGAGCTTTCTTTTGGTGGTATTTTTGATCACCTCTGCGGTTTTTATTTTTTGTGCTATAAACAAAAGAAGAGCGACAAGTTTGAAAAAAAACACAATATTTTATACTTTTTGCTATAATAAATATCCCACAGTTAAAAAAAACAAAAGCAAATGTTTTCCTCAGTTTAGGCCGATATATATTCTTCTACATATTTTTGGTGAAAAAAAAAATCGCAATAAGCATATATTGATTGGTTTACGCAAAAGTTATATGGCCTAAAAGATAGGTTATTGATTTATGGCATTTTTATTTCATTTTTTTTACTAGTAACAGCGATGATCTGCAATTTTTATCATGACTGTGACATTGCAAAAGACAGATTGGACACTGACAATATTTTGGGACCATTGACATTTATACAGAAATCAATGCTATATATATGCACCAATTACTATATAAATGTCACAGGCAGGGAAGGAGGTAACACTAGGGGCGATCAAGGGGTTAAATGTGTTACCTAGGGAGTCACGAGCGATTGCGGGTGCCAGGCGGACATCACGGCTGCCAGGCACGAGCATCGGCTCCTCAGTGACGTGGCGGCTCGTGCCCCCTATACCGCTGGGAAGCCGAGGACGTCATATGATGCCCACCCAGCATGGGAGATCCCATCTGCAGACATCATATGACAATTGGTGGGATGGGAAGTGGTTATATGTAAGTAAATCTTTTTCATATAGGTTAGGTAGGGGTAGGGAACATTTTTAAGAACAGTTAGAGTTAGGGTTTTCTTCCACTTTAACTTTTGGGGTAAGAATTGGGGTCCGTTTATGGACCGCACAGTCTCGCACAAAACGCTCCCAAAGCATAGACAGAAAACTTTGCTTTATGTCCTGTTACATAGACAGGTTGAAAAAAGACACAACTCCATCTAGTTCAACCAAAAAAACATACAATCCCATTTATACAATCCTATACCCACAGTTGATCCAGGGGAAGGCAAAAAACCCCAGCAGAGCATGATCCAATTTGCTCCAGCAGTGGAAAAAAAATCCTACCTGATCTCGTGAGAGGCAATTGGATATTCCCTGGATCATCTTTACCTATAAATGTTAGCATCCAGTTATATTGCGAGCATAGAAGAAACACCTAGTACCAAAAGTACAGTGAGGTACTCCTTAAGGCCATTAATAGACAGATCAAACCAGGAGTAAAAAGTATATTTTTGATATTTTGTAATAAAATTTATAACTTTTTACTCCTGATTTGATCTGTCTATTAAAGACTCTAAGGGGTCCCTCACTGTACCTTTGGTATTAGGTGTTTCTTCTATGCTCTCAATATTTGGGACAGACAGACCAAACTTTTTCACACACAGTCCCGTCCCTCCCCTTATTTTTTAGTATCCAGTTATATTATGCACATTTAGGAAAGAATCCAGGCCTTTTTTTAAAACAATCTACTGAGCTGGACCGAACTAGCTCTTGAGGGAGTCTATTCCACATTTTTTACAGCTCGTACTTTGAAAAAACCTTTCTGTATTAAATCAGTATTCCTCTAGACGTAAAAGAGTGTCCTCTGTGATGGCCTTAAAGTGAATAACTCAACACCAAGTTCACTATATGGACCACTTATGTATTTATACATGTTGACCATAATAATCTCTTCTTCTTCTATTAGCTCAGTTCACACCACTGTAAGAAAGGGTAGGACGTGCTCTACTTTTTTTTCCCCAGTACAGCATGTTGGGAAAAATTGCAGCCCACTGCCCTGAATAAAGGGAAATAAATGTGGTTTTGTGATATTTCATTTTTTGTTTTTAGTGGACAGTGAGATGTATTAATTACAAGGCATCAGCACTGCTGCCTTCACAGTGCACATCAGCTGCTGTGGTATAACTGACGCTGGTGTGAATAACCCAATAAACTATTTTGTTTATTGTCTCACTGCCACTGGAATGGCAGTTCAGATATACCAATAGTATAGACTAGCACAAGGACCTTTTGAGACTTTGGGACCCATTTATACTAGATGTGGATTGGGCATTAGATTTTTTTTTTAATATACTGTAGACCTGGATATTGCTCACCACTGGGGCAGGAAATAAGCAGGGCTGTACCTGTTCTCATGGTTTGTAATATCCAAGTGGTATTGGTCACTGAGAAAGTCCTTTACGTCCTCTCTCACCAAGGAGACATTAGAAGGCTTTTCTCATTTCCTCTGTCAAGAACCACTGTATGTATTTGCTGTCTGTGTCCTCAGTCCTATATGTTTTGGTCACCACTGTCACCGAAACAGGAAGTGAAGAGAAATCGGCCAATGGGAATACCTGTTCTGTTTACAACTCTGTAGGAAGAGATATTTTGTCACTTCCTGTTGGGTAGGAATTTGAAATGGGAAGTCAAGGAAAATCTCCCCAACAAAACAAAATCTACAAAAAGAAAAACTGATATGAGTTTTAAAAATTCCCTTCACTATCTAAAACTAAAAAGAAAATTTTGACTTCTGATACACTTTTAAATGAGAGAAATATGTTGTATGCCGTTGTTATATTCTTAAAATGCTAGTTCCTTGTATATATAAGGTTTAATTCTTTCAGGTGCATGTTCTTCCTGTGTTTGGGTGAGTTTCCTCCCACACACCAAAGGCATGCTGGTAGGTTGATTGGCTCCTGCTTAAATTGATCTAAGTATGTTCATAATATTTGCTTTGCACTTGTTATCACGTTGTACCTGCCAGTGCCAAGCCAAGCAATTGTGGAAGGTTGAGGAAAGACCTGGCACCCTTTCTCATAAAAAAAATTGTCCAGGAGAATTCCATAGAAAAAGCATTTTTTCCATATCATGGTGCCCAGAAAGTTGGCCCATAGAATTACCGAGAGTTGAATACAGATATAAACATTTAAACCTACTACTGTACTTACATACAACTCTTCCAGTACTGCCTGAGATATGTCTGCACATAGCCCAATCCAGTTCCCTTGATTGACTGGGCTGTGCTTACCCAGTCAAGCTCCCTTTCAAGCTTATTGCACTGCCAGAGCCCTTGCTATGAGAGTAGGGTTTTCAGGTATGAGGTAAAGCTGGCCATAGATGGATCAAAATTCGTCCAGTTCAGTAGGGACTGGTTGCATCTCCATCCATATTTAACAGAAGTCGATCATTAGATAGACTTTTGTCAAATGGCAATGTTTTAAAACTTTTCTCAATCAACAATTACAGCTGCTGATCAGTGTATTTGGACAGCAGAGGAGTCCCGCTGTCAGAATGGAATGTCTCAGCAAGGAGGATACCTCTAGCTTTAAGCCTGCTGCCTGATCAAAAAAACAAGTAATCTATGGCCACCTTAAGACTTGACCTTCTCTGTGTGACAGCGCTCGGTTGCGAATAGCTAATCGTCTGACATGTGGAGGGGGCCATGAGGTAATTTCCACATCCAAACTCAGACACTTGTCAATATCAAAGGTTAGACAGGTGGGGATGCTGCGGCGAGAGAGGGTGGCTGGGCTATGTACAAACCCTGCCACATTCATTACTGCCAATGAAGTTTAAAGATAGATTGTCTCTTTGTTCCTTCAGGGCAAAGTAAGTGTCTGCACATGACCCATCCCCCAAACATTTATACTTACTCAGCCATGACAGGGGAATGACATCATGTCACCCATCACGTGACTGCATTTAGGTCTAATAATTGGCCACTCAGGACTGGGCCTGCTCCTATAACGAAGGTCCCATGTTTTCCTATAACCAAAAGTCCTGCTAAGTTAGTGAGGGCCCCAGCAGTGGCTGGAGATGGCAAGGGGAGATAGGGCTGAGTGAAGAAATATAGGCAAAGTGACAGGGCCTGTTTAACTTTCTTTGGCAGTAATAACAGACTGAGGCCTATACAAAGGCATTTTTTAAACCTTAACTCCAGACAAAACATTTTTTTTTTTTTTCCTAACTAGATTGAGGCATTATTAGCACTTCTGTCAGAATATATCCTGTCACTGGGACAGCACATATGAATGTAAATCTCAATGAGGAAAAACGATGGACTGAGTCTACAACTTTAGGTCACAAAGCACTGAAAAAAAAGGTTTTAGTAGAGTGTAGGCTTTTAGCAGGCATCATAGGCTTTTCACGCTCTTTTAAAGCTTGCTTAAAGCCAAAACCAGAAATCTTTTAAAATCCATGTTCATCTACTCTAGATTGCAGTTTAAGTATACTTACAGGGCTTCAGGAAAGCTGCTTGAAGCTTGATAAGTGCTTGCTGAATTTCAGCTTTAACACTAGCATGTCCATTCTAAGATTTAACAATTAATAATATTATTTTTATTATACAGGATTTACAGCATTGCTTTACAAATACATAAAGGGAGATAGCATAGTAACAATACAATTCAAGGCAAGGGTGTCAGGAGGACCTGGCTTCAGTTTACAATCTAAAAGGCAGCAGGGGAAATGATACAAAAGGTAGTAACTGTGTGGGGTTGTGCTCCATTGTTAGGAACTTTCCCTGAAGGGATGAACTTTCAAAGATCATCTAAAGGCGGATGGAGTACAGGAAAGGCGGACAGATTGGGGTAGGGAGTTCTAGAGGCTCTGGAGAAGTCGTGGACATGAGCATTGTTTTTATTTTTTATTTTTTTATTTTTTAAACAATCAAAAGTGCTTTATTGTTGTCATATCGGGTAAACACGGCATACATACTGACATAAAGCAAACCCGAATACTTTGGTCTTAGGCAATAAAACAGAGAATAAAGGTATTTCCAGTAGTATATAGGTCTTACCAAATATGTTGAAGTTAAAAACAAATACAGAACTTAAGCAAAGAAGGGAAATGCGGAGATGAATAAGACAAAGCAAACATTCGTTAAGGGCTTTAGGTAGAGGTCCACGGGGCCCATACGTCCACTGACATCCTCTATTCATATATGTAATTCTGTACATAGGCAGGGCGGCGTCAATCAGTGCTTCCCAGGAGTAGAGGGATGGGGGAGATGGTGAGATACATTTTAGGAGAATCGCCTTATTTGCGTAGAATAGGAGGTAGTAGATCAGTAGTTTTTGATTGTGAGATTGCTGTGTGCTTTATCGTGAACCCTCAGTAATTCTAATTCCGGTACCACGGGAAGGGACTGCTGTAACCTAGTATTGATTTCAGGTCAGCTGACCAGTAGGATGATATAATCGGGCAATCCCATAACATATGGATAAAAGTCCCCACCTGTGTTTTACATCTAGAACATATGGGATCCCTATCTGGGAATATGCGGCGTAGTCTCTGTGGCGTGTAGTAGACCCTATGGAGGAATTTTACCTGGACCTGATGTAAGGGGGACCCCATCAGGTCCCCCTTACATCAGGTCATAGCAGAGGCCATAGGCAGCCTCTGCTGGCCCCCTGCTATGGGCCATATAAAATCTTGTAGTGGGCTGGATGTGGCCTGCAGGCCATAGTTTGGAGACCTCTACCATAGGGCAATCAAATACTCCCTGGATCAACAATCTAAAGTGTTGTTACTTATAAATATTAATAGATAGCTATATTTTGCTCATTGAGAAACATACCCAGCTTATTTTTAAACAATTTATGTACAACCTTTTGCGAAATCAGACTTACCGTATATCAGCAAATAGTTAAAGGATAGGATCACCTTCAGGAACATGTTAGATGTTACATCCGTATTCAAAGTGTAATGTTCCAGCTCCTGCCCCCTCTCCCCCTAAACCTCTTCCCCTGTGACAGTTGTGGGGGGAGATCCTCTCTAGGCTTCAATCGCAGCGATCTTTGAATGAAACTACAAATCCTGTCTGCCACCGCAGCAGCTGGCTTTTAGTTCCCAATACACTCACTCCTGCTTTCAAACTGACCGCTTCTACAGAGGTAAGGGTGGAAACTGAACGGAGGGTGTGCAGGAGCCTAACATTGCACCTGCAATCCACTGATTGCGGGTGCAGTGCTTTGCAGGCTCCTGTAGGAAGATATAATAAATGCACATTTTTCTACCTGCAAACATATGTGCATTGATTATATTTTCCTAAAAGGTGAACTTAGCCTTTAAAGTGTATGTAAACTCAAGAACAAAAATTTAATATATTGCAACTTACTAGTGCTTAGTTGTGGTGGCTTTCGGTAGCCACCGATTGTACTTTCTTTTTCAGGCAACATGCACCAAATGTACTGTATCAGTGAAGTAACATCATTGTCACCCTAGGACAACACTATAAAACATCTCACCCTCTATTTAACATAACATGGAGGGGGGTTTGTGGTCCACAGAGATCACTGGGTACAATGGCAAATGATAAAATTAATGGTGCAGAGGCAGAGAGAATGGGACATTTCCAGCTGCTGAAATTTCTGCAGGCTGGACAGGTATTTTTTACACTTAATGAACAGATATACCAAAACTTTCAAGGATATATTTAACAGACCAAAATTAAACAAGATACGTTCATTATTAGTGTTTACACATACTTTAATTTTTTTTTAGCTTTTTGGACAGAGATATTTTCTTTTCAGTATTGCAGTGTAGAACAGCCTTTTTCAACCAGGGTGCCTTCAGGTTTCTTCATACAAGCCAGCAGGTCAATTAAGCAGCCTGCCCTTTACTTACACAAAGTCACAGGTTTTCATTGTGTGCCATTATAACCTTCTAGCCGCTGGCATCCTAGCAACCTATGACATCATCGGTTGGAGGACATTGGACACCTGCACAGCATCCTTGTGTGCCAGTCCCCTGCCCCGCTCCATCAGCACTGGGGGTCACATTAGCTGAGTGATGGAGAGAAACTGAGGGAGAAGAGAAACACTGGATAATAGTACCAGTCTGCTAAGGTGTGTTTGCTTAGGAAGAATAAATCACCTCTAACATTGGGTGTCCTATGTGTGTGGATGTTGTTGCATTATTAAAAACTATTATGGCGCGTACACACGACCGGACTTTCCGGCAGACTAGGTCCGAAGGAATTAGTACGTCTGACAATCCTTTCGTGTGTGGGCTAGTCCAATAGTTTTTTGCAAAAAAAATCAGAAGGACTTAGAAATAGAACATGTTTCAAATCTATCCGACACACTTAATTCCGACAGACTAAAATCGGGCTCGTCTGTGTGCTGGTCCGACGGACCAAATACGACGCAAGGGAAGCTATTGGCTACTGTCTATTGAACTTCCTTGTTTAGTCCCATTTTACGTCATCACGTTCAAAATGAACGGACTTTCGAACCGACTTAGTCCATTCGTGTGCGGCCAAGTCCGTTTGTTCGGAAAGTACGTTGGAACTCCGCCGAAAGTCCATTGGGAAGACTGTCGGACCTAGTCTGCCAGAAAGTCTGGTCGTGTGTACGCGACATTAGTTTTGTTTTTTACATTTTAGAATGGGGTGCCTCCAGATTGTGTATAATTTTAAAGGATGCCTTGACTGAAAAAAGATTGAGAAACACTAGTGTAGACCTTTTCACACTACTAATCATGCTGGTTGGCTGAACCACGCCAGAGGAGAGGTCAGGCTACAAATATAGATGCAGTTCTGTCCAACAGCATTCTTTGACTGCTGAAAAGCACCAGTCTGAGGATACTAATAGGTATAAATATCTGAAGAAACATGCAATCCTGAGCCAATCAGTAAAGATTATGATGAGTACCAGAAAAACAGTGCAATATGCATACCTTATCAATGAAATAATGGAGTACAGAACCTACTTATGTAATGAACAAATATGGCTGCTCCTATGTTCACATATAATTACAAAATCTACATAAAAATAAGGTTTTTACAATGTTTACCCACAATTTTACATTTTACTGATGTGTTTTTCACGTATCTAAAAGATATTAGTAAGACCACATGTCCTCTTTATTGTTTAGATATGCCTGATTTGGGTAATTTAGCCCATTATATAAAAGATGCAGTTCTAGGAAGTCATCTTTCAGAACTCTACCACGGTGCTAAGTTGTTTTGTAGATGTCTTCATGTTTTTACATTCACTCTACTCTCCAACTCTTTTCAACACCACCAACGCTTTGCCAGATGTCTAAGTAGGCTTGTTTGCCTCAGTTTTTAGCTCTTTCTTTCACGTTCAATAAAAAGCTTGTTTGTTCATTACATCCCAGTTACAACTTCTTGAAGACTTTCTTAGGTTGTTTTCAGACAGCCACATTGGTTGAGAAGTTATGATAAATGGTAACATTTAATTCATTCTTAAAGCTAAACTCCATTACAAAAGCGAAATAAACAGATACAATAAGTGTATATGGGAGTTATTTTAAAATTGCAAATTTATTTTTGCAAAAAGATATAGATTTCTGTCCATCCAGTCATGAGATTTACACAGCTCTACCACTCAGAACAGCTCTGTCTAACAGGGTAGGAGACCTGATTTGTCTCTCCTACAGTTATGTAACACCTAGAGGTCGTGTCCCTCCCCAAGCTTGTGACTGGACAGTAAAGGAAAAGCAGCAGACTGATTAGCTTATTTCTCACATTGCTCTCCACTCCTATCAGCATTATCCTTGTTTGCACATAAGAACTGTAGCACAACTGATTGGCTCCTTGTGCTGCTTCTCTCATTTGTGCTCTGGGCTCTGCTGTACACAGATTGCAAGAGACTACCAGGTCACATTCAGCTACTTACACTGCTTCCATTTAAAAATGTATCAATGACAACCGAGTCACGTTCATTTGAGTATTTTATATCTGTCTGAGGTTTAGCTTTATTATAGGCATGTTGTAAACTATATTCAGCCTTAAATATAAAAGCAGGACTTGTGAAAACCTGGAGACCAACTGAACTAAGGGAAAGGTATTGCTTATAGTAAATAATACAAGTCTGATTTTTGGGTGATACAATAATTTTTTTTTAAAGCAGCCCCTAGTTCCCCTACCTATAGGTCCTACCTACCTTTATATAGGTCCTACCTATATAAAGTATGATAGCTAACCGTAAAATAAAATCATTTGTGCTTTATTGTTACATTTTTTTGGAGGAGCTAAGGCATCACTGGCTTGAAGGGACGATATTTCTCTTGGATAATCTCTCTGTTTTTACATAAGCAGACTATTCAGGATAGACCTTATTGGGTTTATTAACAAAAGCTTGCAAAAAGCAATGATGATCTGTAAGGTGCAGTAGCCAAAAACAGCCAGTCAGCTATTTCTAATTTGTCATTTGGGGAACTTATTTTTTTTTACATTACTACACTCATGGAATTCACTTACATTAGACCAAAATTATATAAATCTAGGTGGGATCACAAAAAGTGATCTATTACAAGTGTTTAGGCTTTTGTGTATAATACAGAAAGACATGGGCTTGGTCAGCATATACCGGGAACATGGATAGGCCATATAACCACAGGCTTAAGGTAGGGAAATTCCTAAAGGTGGTAAGTTGAGCCTTGTTTAGTTGGCCATTATATTCAGTGTAAAAATATATTAATTTACATTCAACTGGGATAAGGGCTGGATCAGATCTACAACAGTTGAAGAAATAACTCTATCATGCAATTACAGAAAGCAATCAGCTTTAAATCACCAATACAAAATGACAGAGAATAAGAGTTTGAAACTAATGGATTGCAATTATTGGTCAGGGCCAGTTATTCTCTGAGGACATAATTGACTCCCCAGCCAAGAAAAGTTCAACATCTTTACATTAATGTGCATTAAAACACAAAATAATGGGTGTTATATCTGCATAGTGGTTTGTTGACACTTGTTCTTGAAGCTGAACTACAGTCAAAATAATCTAAATATCCTTTCAATCCCTCCCTTCTCTGCTCTCAAGAAATTTCCGACCCATTTTGTAAAAATAATGTTTCTAACACCCAGTAATACTTACCTTACATAGTTGTAAGCCTCAGACATAAACTATGGATAAAGTATATTCTTCCATACTGTGTATTTTGTCTCTGTCCAAAGCACTGGGTGTTATTTATCTCTGCTGCCTCATTTCTTTGTGATCTGCATGAGTCACTTCTGATATCTTTTCCTGACTCCAAGAGATAATTGGTGACAGGAAGAGCTCCTGCATAGCCTGTGATTGACAGCCACAGCTGTAAATGCTCTGGTGTACTGCAAGGAGGGGGTGTGTCTCTTCTCTCCAATCAGGGCTCATAGCCCTCCTCAATGAGCTCTGCAGTGTAAAACTTCAGATCCTTCCCCCTTCTTTTCAGAGCTAAGAGATAAGATGTAAACTTTGTGTTTTGGAAGTCTGTAAAGATAAAAATGACTGCAGATGAACAAGTACAACTTATGTAGTGGAATTTGTTTAATCTTTACTGTATGTATCACCTGAGGCTAGTCACTTCACTGGGTATATGTAAGGGTTTTCAACCACTTTAATAAGCACCTACAGTATGACAGATGGCGGCACAGTACCAGTGCCAATGTCCCGTTCTGATGATGCTGGTCCTTCATTGATTATAGTTCAGGTGACTTGACCTTGATTAATGGGGCAGCAACAAAACCATTCACAGACCAGCATGCAGAGCAACATTACCAGTCATCAAAAGCAGCAAGGAAGATCATGATATTGTGAAATACTGTAGGTAAGCATTACTGGGGGAAATGTTAAGAAATATGGAAGTGGTTTGTTATGGTATGCAGTCTTGATTTATGTCCCACCCATTTCCCATCTTTCAAGCTTTCTTATTAGTCCATTAATATGTTCTGTAGCTTACCCTTCTAATAGAGAGGACCAGCAGAAAGGAGATGGTGGGACCAAGACCAACTTTTATAGAACAACTTGAGCATATAATTTCCACTGCCCATATCTCGAAATCCACTAATCAGTTTCATGTGTGTTTATTTTTTAGTAATATTATTATGTAATAATATTAGGTAATTTCTGCACATGGGATTATTTTCATTAAGGTTTATGCTAATTTCTTTATCTGTGTGAGGCCTAAAGAAACTGTTAAGGTTGTGCAACCAAAAACAGAAATATGGACAAGAGCAAAATTCAGATTGATGAAGGCCATTACCAGTGCCATGTTACCCAATTCAAACAATTCAGGATACAAGAACTCAAACAGTCCTAGGTTATTGGGGTCAGATGGTGTTGTATTAGTAGATGCAGTAGAGAACCATCATTTCAAAATACTGAAGAATGTTTTTGAAAACATTAGCCATCCCATAGATAATATAGTAATATAGGTAGGTATAAAACATAATGCTTCTTTGTCTCTCTCTATATATGTGTATAAATATATATATATAAGTTTATATTGGAAAGTGGAAGCACAGGATAGGATTTGGATTGATTACCAGCAATGGTGTTTTGGTTATAACTAGACAAATAAGCTCTATATTTAGAGCTGTAGCTGTTGATGTGTTGAAATAGTAATGCATAGCAGCATCTACTAATTTGGAAATGGAATGTTTTGTTAACAGATAAACTTCATCTACTTACAGCGCATGATATTGTAATACTGTGTGTCTGATACAAAGTCAGAAATAGCTAGGTGAAACATTCCCGATAAACAGGGGTGATATGCAGCACAGTAATGCCCAGTATAGTACAAGACTCGTGTGTACCAAATTAGACTGGAACTTTGAGTAAAGCGAGTTTGAACTTTGAGGTTTTCCAGAAAGGTTAAAAGGTATATTATAAAAGAGCGCCAACCTTGAAAATCCCTTTCTATGTAATTAGCAGCTGCCCCTTTAAGTGTATTACACCACTATGTATAATTAACCACTTGCCTACTGGGATCTTTTACCCCATTCCTGACCAGGCCAATTTTCAGCTTTCAGCAATGTTGCAATTTGAATGACAATTGCGCAGTCATGCAACACTATACCCAAACAACATTTTTATTAAAAAAAATTCACACAAATAGAGCTTTATTTTGATGGTATTTAATCATGACTGTTTTTTTATTTTTTTTACTAAATAAAAAAAAAAAAAAAAAATTTTTTTATAGTTTGTTATAAAATGTTGGAAACAGGTAATTTTTCTACTTCATTGATTTGCACTTATGAGGCTGCACTGATGGGCACTGATAGGCTGCACTGATACTGCGGCATTGATGGGCAGGGATAGGTTGCACTGATAGGTAGCACAGATGGGCAGCACTGATAGGTGACACTGATGAGGAGGCACCAATCGGCACTGATGGGCACTGGTTGACAGTACTGGTAGCCACACATTGGTAGCACTGATGGGCACAGGTTGGCAGCACTGGTGGGTACTGTTTGGACTGCACTGATATTCAGGACACTGATAATAAATGCCCTAATTTATCAGTGTACATGTCCCATTTTAAAGAAGCCGGTTATCGGCTCTCTTCTCCTCTCCTCATGCTGTCAGGATGAGTAAATGAGTGCCGATAACCGGCTTCTATTTGCATACGTGATCAGCTGTGATTGGACACAACTGATCACATGGTAAAGAGCTGCTGATTGGCTCTTTATCTTAATCTGTGATCAGCAGTGTCCTCCAGCAGCGGGCGCAAATAACAGGAGGCCATCATATGACAGCCTCTCAGAACCAGCTGTCTGCGCTATGGCTGTCATTTGGCTATAGGGTGGCCAGCAAAGGGGTCAAATTGTAAAGGTAGGCACTACATCTACACTCTGTGTGTACAACCCCTCCAGTGACTCTTTACATGATACAGTATACCAAATATAAAATATATCAAACACTTGAATATACCAATACACCATAAACCTATTAGTGTCCATATACTTTCTAATAAAGTTTCTTCTGCTTTTATCCAAACACATGTGGAATGACTTCCACTTTTATTATAATAACTCTTATATAATTCTGTTGGTGTCCATACGTGTTAGAAATTATCTCACGCACCGTGTCTTGCTTCTTCACTCCAAAATAAAGTGCTATACCACGTGTGGTAAAATAAACCACTCACCAGACTCATATGGCCATAAAAACCTGCTTAGCATTTGGATTATATTAACAAGGAAGGCAAAATAAGCTCACCATATAGTATGCAGTCCTCTACACCTCCTCTTTCACATCCAAATAGGAATCATGGATCCTAAAAAGATATAAAATATCGACAGTGTATTATGTTTATTAAAATTCACCAAATTAAAAACAAGCCAACCATATGCACTTACATTTTATTTTGGCAAAAGTGGCACCAGCACAAGCAGCTTGTGATATTAGAACTCTGCACCACCGCTCTCCGAAGGTAACCAGCGTGCGTTCCACTGATTCCAGATGGGATGTCACCGGCAACACGGACGTGATAGCAGCGACCCAACCTCAATAGAGTGTAGAAGTAGCGCCTACCTTTACAATTTTGAATTTCCAGAAAGGTTACTGCCAAAAAGGTCACTGACATTCTCAATGCATGTAAAGATACCACGTAAGAAATTGAGACCGTATGTCAAAGAATTTCCTTAAGGCCAATTTTTTTTTTTTTTTTGCCCCTAAGACCTAGAAATCATCTGTTACAAATTGTTTATGTGGTTCTAAAAGTACAAGAAAATAAACTCCTAACCCATAAAGCTGAATTTCAGTTATTTCTTTTTCTTTTTTGTATAGTTACCTGTGGAAGCGAAGAATCATTTTAGTAGCCGCTACTATTACACTGATCCTTGCTCTCTTATGGGTCCTTTGCTAAGTGGTAATCATAGTGGGCACCTTGCTCAGCATATGTGCCTTTCAGAGAATGCATTGTATTTTATCATTGAATGCAAAGCATTCTTTGATTGGACAGGTGGAGAGATGGAGAAATTACATCACAATCTTCACCTCCCTGCTCTTGCAGGCACAGAGGCAGCAGTGGGAGCCATTGGTTCCCGATGCTTTCAATCAAATACTGTGGGGAGGAGTTGGGGGCAGGGCCAAACCACGCTGTGTGTGTCTATGAACACACACAACCTGGCTTAAGAGCATGCCCACACGTGTGTCCCATAGCAAGTGGCTTGCTATGGGGCACACAAAAAAGAGGAGTGGAGAGCGCTGGCAGGGGACCCCAGAACAGGAGGCTCAGGGTCACTCTGTGAAATACCATTGCACAGAGCAGGTAAGTATTAATCACTTCTTTATTTTAGAGAAATAAAATCAACCCTTTAGCATAACTTGTCCAGACCTCTGACTTGCTTGGAATCCCAGATGTAGTAAACAGGTTTTGTGCCTTGTCCTATTTTTCTTAAACAAAAACCACATTCACAGTTAGAATTTAATTTGTTCAGGAAAAATTTCCATTATGCTTCTTCGAATTTTCTTATCATTATTGTCAAAAACGATCATCAATTTGACCCCACAAACCATTATAAAATAAAATAAAAAAAATCTACAAAATTTTGTTGGTTTTGGCCAGCTTAGCAGTCCTTCTCCAAGCTCTACCAGGCTGAAATCTTGCCCCCAAAATCAACATCAGTGGGGTAAAAACTGTATAATGCTTATTTCCTTTAAAATACTTATACAGTTGGCTCTTATAAAAGCAGTACAAGAGGCAGAGGTTTTAAATCCAGTCTTATCATATAAGACAGTGTTGGCGAACCTTGGCACCAGAGATGTTTTGGAACTACATTTCCCATTATCATGCACTCTGCAGTGTAGTTGAACATCTTGGGAAATGTAGTTCCAAAACATCTGGGGTGCCAAGGTTCGCCATCACTGAAATAGGATATATTTCAGTACATTGCAACCGTGAGAATTTTAGGGTGTGGCGAGAAAAACAGTAGAAAAAAAGGAAGAGGGTGTTAAAGATTATTAAATATAATTAAATAATGATTATTTGCAGCAAATAAATTTAGATGATGAAAAAGTAAACTTGGTCCTTAACATATCCAGATACTTTTAGAACTTGTATAAGGGTCTGAGATGAGAACAGGACATCTTGCTGCTGTTTGCAAGCAATGATTGGTCTGCCATCAGCTGCACCAGCTGTGTATTGAAGATAAGGTTAAAAAAAAAGCTAATTTTGCTGCAATAAACAGTTTGAGTATAGTGTGAATGAACCATTTTGGAACTAGGCCAATCAACTTTACTTTGTCATGAAAATATGTAGCTGCCCAAATTTTGACAGCTGGCATAGCAACTTCTTTCACATCTTGCCCAACCTATTTTCATACATCAAAAGTCTCATTTGCTGGGTGCCGTTATAAGTGTTCAAAATAAAAAGTCATGCATAAAATCAGCTCGTTCAAAGTACCCACAATTTCTGATATTTTGTGGTGTACTCTAGGAGTGTGTTGTCCATGATGACAAGCACAAAATAATTTTCATTACTAAATTGTGAAGCAAAATCTTTTATAATAATAGGATATGGATTTGTTAAGCAAATGTCTCATGAAAAAATCAGTGTCTCCATAGAAACATGAAGTCTTTGCAGTGTTTCAGCATTCATAGTTCTTACTTTTTCAAAAGACTCTTTTTATTAAGTTTTTATTTAAATAAAGTTTTTGTAAATTTGCATATACAACGTAGTAAAGAGATAAAAAGCAGTCCTCCACCTACCAGTTTCATCAACCACCAAAATGTGGTTAATTGTGAGATTGAAACTGGGAAATACACTGACAGCTTCAATACAGTGTAATGAAAGATCTAATCAGAAACAGATTTTTTTTTTTTTAATGGGGTTCAATGCCACCAGTTTATGTCTTCCATTGCTTTGTAAAATCAAGAAAAATAGAATCACATGTCAGATTGCACTATCAACTTTCAAAGTGCATGGCCAGCTGTAAAATAAACATACAGTAAGCTGTTAATCATTTCCAATCAGCTTTTAATTGCAAAAGTAGATCAAGATTGTTGTTTAAATCCACCATTGCTATTAGTTATTTTCAGTGTTAGTAGAAACGGTACAGGTAGGTACAGTCAACTATTTTTGCAAACAAAAACTGGTTAAAAGTGATTGAAACTGGTAGAATATTGTTAGTATTATGGTGTAGCTAATAGTTTACCACTTATACATTTTTCATCCAAGTTAAAGGGGTTGTAAACCCTTGTTTTTTTTTTTGTTTTTTTTTCTTTAAATAACAAACATATACTTACCTCCACTGTTGCATTGATGATCATTTTGTGATCATGGTCTTCTGGTGTCCCCCAACGGCGCTCGCGGCTCCTCCCCGCATCAGTAAACCCCCTAGGAGAAGCGCTTTCCTTGGGGGTACTGTGCGGGCGCCCTCCCAAGTCAAGCATTTACGTCCATAGACACAGAATGCTGGACTCGGCCCCGCCCTCCGGTGCCCGCATCATTGAATTTGATTGACAGCTTCTCGTCCTTTTGGCTAAGATCAAGTGTAGTATCTGTTCTTATCAGTTGGCAGAGGAGGCACTATGCTACTCCCAAATGGGAAGGGCAGATGCAAATCCAATATGTAATTGTACCTGGACGGTCTATTTCAGTAGGGACCACATCAGTGCTCTTTGGTCATAGAGGCTGATGATTGGTTGTGTCTCAGCAGGCCAGAAGGGTGCACCTGGTGAGGATGGGTGCTGCACCGGTCTGGCCGAAGGGTCGGTCCCTGGCCTTCTGGCATAAATTGGTGCGGTCATTGCTCCTGTCAGTCTTTCGAGAAAAGAACACTGGCCCCCCTTTGCATCCAGGGCTCTCCCTAAGCTCTCAGAGCTCCAGGCCTTCCTGGTAGGGGTGGGGGCTGTGCCAGTCTGGCTGTGGGCCAGGGTTGGAACAAAGCCCATGGTGTATGTGTTCCTGCAGTGGCAGTCCAGGGGGTGCCGTAAGATCACTGTGAGTGAGGGTCATTTTGATTTATGGCACCACGGTCACTGCACCATACCACACTTTTTTCTCACCTGCCTCCTGGGCTGGGCCTTTCGGCTGAGACTTTTTGATTCCTGGCCAGAGGGCATGGCCAGCTGTAAAATAAACATACAGTAAGCTGTTAATCATTTCCAATCAGCTTTTAATTGCAAAAGTAGATCAAGATTGTTGTTTAAATCCACCATTGCTATTAGTTATTTTCAGTGTTAGTAGAAACGGTACAGGTAGGTACAGTCAACTATTTTTGCAAACAAAAACTGGTTAAAAGTGATTGAAACTGGTAGAATATTGTTAGTATTATGGTGTAGCTAATAGTTTACCACTTATACATTTTTCATCCAAGTTAAAGGGGTTGTAAACCCTTGTTTTTTTTTTTGTTTTTTTTTCTTTAAATAACAAACATATACTTACCTCCACTGTTGCATTGATGATCATTTTGTGATCATGGTCTTCTGGTGTCCCCCAACGGCGCTCGCGGCTCCTCCCCGCATCAGTAAACCCCCTAGGAGAAGCGCTTTCCTTGGGGGTACTGTGCGGGCGCCCTCCCAAGTCAAGCATTTACGTCCATAGACACAGAATGCTGGACTCGGCCCCGCCCTCCGGTGCCCGCATCATTGAATTTGATTGACAGCTTCTCGTCCTTTTGGCTAAGATCAAGTGTAGTATCTGTTCTTATCAGTTGGCAGAGGAGGCACTATGCTACTCCCAAATGGGAAGGGCAGATGCAAATCCAATATGTAATTGTACCTGGACGGTCTATTTCAGTAGGGACCACATCAGTGCTCTTTGGTCATAGAGGCTGATGATTGGTTGTGTCTCAGCAGGCCAGAAGGGTGCACCTGGTGAGGATGGGTGCTGCACCGGTCTGGCCGAAGGGTCGGTCCCTGGCCTTCTGGCATAAATTGGTGCGGTCATTGCTCCTGTCAGTCTTTCGAGAAAAGAACACTGGCCCCCCTTTGCATCCAGGGCTCTCCCTAAGCTCTCAGAGCTCCAGGCCTTCCTGGTAGGGGTGGGGGCTGTGCCAGTCTGGCTGTGGGCCAGGGTTGGAACAAAGCCCATGGTGTATGTGTTCCTGCAGTGGCAGTCCAGGGGGTGCCGTAAGATCACTGTGAGTGAGGGTCATTTTGATTTATGGCACCACGGTCACTGCACCATACCACACTTTTTTCTCACCTGCCTCCTGGGCTGGGCCTTTCGGCTGAGACTTTTTGATTCCTGGCCAGAGGGCCTGGTCATTGTTTCATACAATGACCACTTTTCACTCTACTCTCCACTTCCTTCTCCCCTCCTTTTTTTTATTTAAGCCCTGGTTTGTCACTTTTTGTATTTTTATGTTGTACATGGTTTTTGCATGTGTGACTGATAGGATGTAGGTCCTCGGGCCTGCCCTGAAAGTCTTGGGAGGTGGTGGACATGGCCTTCTGGCTTGGTTCCCCCTTTCTCATGGGGTCTCCCTTCAGGGGAGCCTCACCAAGTACTTAGGTGGGTCTGTTTCAGCAGTACAAACACAATAAAAGAATGACAATTCACATACAGTTGTACAGAAATGTACGAAGGCAAAATACAAGCATCAACGAAACCCTACACATTTCGCAAGACCATGCTCACTTCTTCAGGGGTGGATGCATAAATATTAGTATTGTATCGGCAATATAAGTAATGAGATCAATAAATATATGTTAACACAGGAGGCATATGAGGTTAATGTTCAGAGAGGTCTACAGAAAATACCTCATACTCACCAATGGGCTGGTCAGATGGCGGCAGCAAAAGATGTTTATTGCTGCAGCCGTCTGGATACCCAGTGACCGGTGATTTGGCCCAGACAAAATGGACCCAAATAGCGTAATAATACTTGGTTCATTAAAACAACAAATGGTAAAAACAAAATGTCTGCTTACATTGCTAAGTGCTTGTGTCCTGGCAGTAGCTGGGACCTGGAAATGACTTGACCTCTAGGCGTATTCCGGTCACGTCATTTCCGGGTCCCAGCTTCCAGTTCTATCTCCAGCGATGGTGGAACGCACGCCGATCCCAACAGGGCTCAGTGCGGCTCCATCCGAACACATACATACCATCTAGTGCCGGGACACAGGCACTTAGCAACGTAAGCAGGCATTTTGTTTTTGCCATTTGTTGTTTTGATAAACCAAGCAATATTATGCTATTTGGGTCCATTTTGTCTTTCTCAACTCATGTTACCCACTGTGGGGGAGAAAACATAGTGTCAGACAGTCTGAGATACCACACCAAGCTGCAAGGTAGCAGCACAAGCAAATTCTGACCTTCTTTTTGGGTAAAGAGGTCATGGCTGTTTGGTGAGCAGATATTTTACAAGAGCACTTTGGGTGTTGTTGGATGTTTGCAAGCGGTGGAGGATATCTACAGATATTGATTTACCAAACACATTTTCATTTTTTAACTACTTGCCGACCGCCGGCTGTCAAATGACGGCCAGGCAGCACAGCTCTTGTGGTGGGAGGCCGCCATATGACGGCCTCACGTTTAAACAGGGAATGCACGCTATTGTGCGTGCGCATCCCTGTTCCTTCGGTGGCGGCGTGTCATAGAGACACCGCTCGCCACTGAGGGGGGTGAACAGCCATTGGGTATGGCTGTTTACTACGTGATCGGCTGTGATGAAGTCATGGCCGATCACAAATTGTTACACCCCCCACTGTGCACGGCGTGCGATCGGGAGCACGCTGCGCATGCACGTCTGTGGTGGCGTGTTCCTGGGAACACTGCTCGTCACCAACGCTGGTACACAGCCATTGGCCTGCTGTTTACCCACGTGATCGATCAGCTGTAATCGTTTCACTGCCGATCACTAAATGTAAACAAACCGCGGTAACAAGATGTTTCCGGGTTCTCCTCCTCACACACCGATCGTGTGTGAGGAGGAGATTGCGGTAACATCTCGTTACCGCTTACAGTGTACACCAATCACACTGATTGCCCCCCCAATAAAGAGGACCTGTCACCACCCATCATAGTACCTGTCACTCACAGTCCATCAGAGTACCCACGTACCTGTCACAGCCCATCAGAGTACCTGTCACAGCCCATCAGAGTACCCGAGTACCTGTTACAGTCCATTAGAGTACCCGAGTACCTTTCACAACCCATCAGAGTACCCGAGTACCTGTCACAGTCCATCAGAGTACCCGAGTACCTGTCACAGTCCATCTGAGTACCTGTCCCAGGCCATCTGAGTACCCGAGTACCTGTCACAGTTCATCCTTCACATCTGAGTACCCAAGTACCTGTCACAGTTCATCCTTCACAGTATAAGCCACTGTGCTGCTGTTTAGCCACTGCTGCTGGTGCGCTGGGGGAATGTTCACTTTTTACTTCCGAATATACTCCGTGGTTATATACATGGGGGGGAGAGAGAAGCATATCCATGGTGCAAATACGTTTTTTAAAACATCTTTATTCCATATTTTAAAAAAAATTACTCACACAGTATTAAAAATTAGTTCGCGTGTGTAACAAACTCCGCCGGCCGTTGCTATTGTTGTGAATGGAAAGGTGCACGTCCGTGGCCACGCCCTATGCGTTTCGTCAGAGCGACGTCTTCTGGGCTCCAGCGCACCAGCAGCAGTGGCTAAACAGCAGCACAGTGGCTTATACTGTGAAGGCCTGGTTAACCCTATGAGGGTGCTTGATCTGGTGAGCACAATCATATCCTTACAGCACTGAGTGGCGCACCGGGAAGGAGTGTTTTCCCTCTATATTGTCTTCTGTGCACTAGTCACCTTATTTTTACCAACATTCCTGAAGTACTGTACTATGCGACTTTCTAGCTACTTTTGAATGCGATTTGGAAAAACCTTTTTATATTGAAGGACGTTATTTGGGACTTATATTTTTTGCACATTTTTTGCACATTTTTTGCACGAATCATTTGCAATTTTGCACACGTTGTTGCACAATTCTTTGAAGGACTGTTTGAGAACATTTAATTTGCACCTTTACAAAGCATTTTTGCACAATTGTAATTTTTTGTTTTGTATTTTCATGTATGTGATATCTGTTACACAAGTGGAATACATATGCAACATTGCATAACACGGCAGCACTAGCACTTTATATAGATTCAGTTAAACAATGTTTTACTAGTAAGGTCACATCCAAAGCACATATTTAAATGCACAAGTACAGGGTCATAGCGCCATAGCTTATTTTTAATTTTCTACCATAGATTGTAGACTCTATAACTTTCACAAAGACCAAATAATATACACTAATTTAGGTTATTTTACCAAAGATATGTAGCAGTATAAATTTTGGCCAAAATGTATAAAGAAAAATTACTAATTAGCAAAATTTTATGACAGAAACAAAAAAAGGCATTTTTTTCACAAAATTTACATTTTTATTATTTATAGCACAAAAAAGAAAAAACCCACTACTGATTAAATACCACTAAAAGAAAACTCTATTTGTGTGGAAAAAAGGACGCAAGTTTCATATGGGTACAGTGTTGCATGACTGAGTAATTGTCATTCAAACTGTGAGAGCGCTGAAAGCTGAAAATTGGTCTGGTCAGGAAGGGGGTGTAAGTGCACTGTATTGAGGTGGTTAAACAATCACAGATGAATATGGACTTTTTTCATTTATAACATTCACAGTGTTATGCATATTTAAGTTTCTGTATATTTAAGTCGATATGTATTTTGGCATCTGTTCACAAATTGATATTTGTAGGAATATATCTAGTTAGTAGTCACAGTGCCCCCTATTAACACTTCATGCTTACAATGATCAGCTTTTATTTATTCATGTAAAACCTTTATCTCAAAAGGGAAAAAAACTGTAAGCCCTTGTACACACGGTCGGAGATTCTGACGGAATGTGTCCTATCGGACCGTTTTGTCGGATAATCCGACTGTGTGTTGTCTCCATCGGACTGTTTCCGTCAGAGTATCCGACGGACCAAGTTTTCCAACTTGTCCGTAAAATTTTCCGACAAAATGCTCCAATCGGACATACTCCGATCATGTGTAGCCTACTCCGACGGACAAAGTGCCACGCGTGCTCAGATCAAATTTCTAGACCAAAGCTATTGGCTACTAGCCTGAACGTAGTCCCGTCGTAACAAAGTAACGTCATCACGTTATGTACAATTGGATTTTCCGACAACTTTGTCCGACCGTGTGTATGCAACAGTTTCGGACAAAATCCGTTGGACAAAATGCAACAGATTTGGTTGTCAGAATGTCCGACCGTGTGTACAAGGGCTAACTGCTGTAACTCTTTATAAAGTGTAAGCTGGAGTTGGCTTCAATTTGTTAGTTTATTTAAATCTATTAGTACATCTAACAGGCTCTCTAATAAAGGAGGTGTGCCACTGGCCATATTACGGGTGAAGACAAAGGGAAAAAAAGATTAAAAAAAGGAAAATAATGCAGCCATAACATCTAATGATTGGTAAGCTGTAATATATTAACGTTTTGGTTTTGGGTTTAATACCGCTTTAAGAATTATGAAGGGTTTGGACCCACATATGCTGGCCATCCATATGCAATATTTGGCAATTTTGTAAGATTTTTGAAAGTTGTCTACCAGACTTTGAAAATCTGATTGTATGAATGAATGAATAACTTGTATAGCGTTACATGATTGGTAAGCTGTAATATATTAACGTTTTGGTTTTGGGTTTAATACCGCTTTAAGAATTATGAAGGGTTTGGACCCACATATGCTGGCCATCCATATGCAATATTTGGCAATTTTGTAAGATTTTGGAAAGTTGTCTACCAGACTTTGAAAATCTGATTGTATGAATGAATGAATAACTTGTATAGCGTTACATATGCAAACTAAATTGCCTCAGGGCGCTTTTTGCTGCCAGTGTCCGTCGGGGGGGTCTCCAGAAGAGATGGGTCTTGAGCTTCTTCCTGAAGGCCAGATGGTTTTCTTCCGAGCAGATGTACGTGGGTGGAGCGTTCCATAGCCGTGGTCCTTGGACTGCGAACCTTCGTTCGCCTTTTAATTTATAACGGATCTTGGGGATGTGGAGGAGGTTCTGGTTAGTTGAGTGGAGAGTGCGATCTGGGGTGTAGTGCTTTATTTTGTCGCAGGGGTATTGCGGGGCTTTTCCTTGTGTACATTTGTGAGTGAGGCAGAGGGTCTTAAATGTAACTCGGTCCTTCACGGCTAGCCAATGGAGGGTCCTGAGGGATGGGGTGATTGACTCCCAAGGTTTTTTTCCAGTTACCAGTCTGGCTGCTCTGTTCTGGACAATTTGTAGACGTGAAATTTGGTATTTTGGAATTCCTAGGTAGAGGGAATTTGCGTAGTCAAGTTGGGAATTGATGATTGTTCCAACTACTGCTGCTGTATCTCCTTCCAGGATGAACGGGATGAGTCTACACAATAGGCGAAGAAGGTAGTGGGATCCACTGACTACTGATCCTAGTTGTGCATCCATCGTCATGTTTGAGTCAAAGATGACTCCGAGGCTTTTGGCTTTAGTGTGGACATCGTGCCAGCGTTTTTGTTTCGGTTTGCTTGGAGGAAGAGGAGTTTTGTTTTGGATCCGTTGAGTTTAAGGGAGCTCTCCGTCATCCAGTCGTCGATCAATGAGAGACAGTTTTTCAGTGCCTGGTATTGGTCTTTTTTGTTGGTGATGCATAGGTAGAGTTGGATGTCATCTGCATAGGAGTGATAAAGTAGGTCCTGGTTGCTGATGCTTAAAGAGCAGGGGCTGATCCTTGAGGGACTCCGCATGTAATTTTTCATGCTTCCGAAGTGAAAGCTCCTAGTTTCACTTTCTGGGATCGGTTCTCTAGGAAGGATGTGAACCAGGGTAAGTCTGAATCTGCAACTCCAGCTACTTCTGTGAGACGAGTGAGCAGGGTTTTGTGGTCTACTGTGTCGAACGCTGCACTGAGGTCCAGCAGCCCCAGGAAATACAATTCTCCTTCACCTGCTGCTTCAAGGGTGGCATCCCAGATTTTGAGCAGTGCAGTTTCTGTCCCTTGGCCAGAGTAAAAACCAGATTGTAGTGGGCCCAAAAGTTTATGGGTGTCCAGATGGAGTTGTAGCTGTTGCACTACTGCTTTCTTGATAATTTTGGAGATGGTGTTGAGGCTTGTGACAGGTCTGCAGTCGTTTGGGTCTTTGGGATCGAGGTTAGGCTTCTTTAGGAGGGGTTTGATTGTGCCTTGATTTTTGAAAAGTTTTATTTATTATTTAACATAACAGGTATATACAAGACCCAATGGGCCACACACAAAAATAAACTACCGGTATGTACATTGTGTGTCGCTCAGTGAAAAAATCAAAATAATAATAATAAGGCCACCTTTTCTCAATAACAGTCAATGGTACATTTAGATATGTCAGATAGTTACATACATGTTAAAACCCACTGCAGGTGCATTCTATTAGGTGCCACTTAATCCACCACAGTAGTTTTCACTATTCATCCAACTGCCCCACACTTTATCAAATTTTTGTGGTATGCCCTTGCTAATGTATGTAGCCTTGTATAAAGGTGCAGCCCTATTAACCACACCCTTCCACATTGATACAGCTGGAGGATTAGGCTTTTTCCATGATAACGCTATAATTTTCCTAGTGTAATAGATTAGGATTGTCAGCAAAGTATGAGTTACTCATTTTGGGGCTAGATTGTCCGCCAGTCCCAAAAGGCACACCTCTTTTGTGGGCTGTATGGGAATGGCTGTTATTTCTGCTATACATTCTGTGACCCCCTTCCAAAATACTTGAATGTTCGATATGCATTAAATCGGCATTGAGTGATGATTGTGCCTTGCTTGACGGAGGTCGGGATGATTCCTTCTTTAAATGACTGGTTTATGATGTATGTTATGATGGGTGCCAAGATGTCCGTTCATTCTGTCAGAAGATTTGTGGGAATAATGTAGTTTGGCGATGTGCTGTCTCGGAGGTTTCTGATGATGGTTTTAGTGGTGTCAGTGGTAATTGGGACCAGAGTAAATCTCGGGGGTTGTAGAATCTTTGTGTGGTTTTTGTCTTCTTGCTCTGGCCGATTGGGGTTACTTGCTATGTTCTGCTGAATTATTTCCCGAATGGTTGCGATTTTGTCAATGAAAAAATCAGATAACTCAGATAACTGTGTTTCTTTTGCTGGAGACTCTAAGCAGGTGGGGTTCATAGTCTGGGTGACTAGTTTGAAGAGTGCTCGAGGGCGGTTTGTGGCTTTTGAGATGGTTTTGGAGAAATTTTATTTTTTTACTATGAAGATGGCTTTGTAGTATCTTGTGGTGAGTGATTTATCATTTGTGTGGTTTTCCATTGTTGGGTTCCTTCTCCATGCTCCTTCAACTCTTCTGCGTTCTTTTTTCAGTGATGTAAGAGAGTCATTGAACCAGCCCAAATTGTTTTTGCGGGTGGGTGCTCTGCATATTGGTGCGACTATGTCGGCTGTCTGTAATAATGCTGTGTTAAGGAAGTTGAGTGTGTCTTCAGTTGAGTAGTTTTGGGTTAACACAGCTATTTTGTTAGATAGTGTTGTTTTGAAGAGTTGTGAGTAGTTTCTTCTGTGATCTTGTCCAGTGTATTGTCGTTAAGTGTGTTGGTATTTGGTAAATGATATTTATTTTGAATTTGATCACGTGGTGGTCAGTCCAAGGCAATGGCATGTTATCAAGTGTGTTAATATCAATGTTTTGTTTGAAGATAAGGTTGAGGGTATGGCCTGAAGCATGCGTGGGAGCATTTATCAGTTGCTGCAGGCCTAGTGCCTCCAGTTGGTTGATGCAAGCGGTAGCGATGGAGTCCTGGGAGGAGTTTGCCCATAGATTAAAGTCCCCAAGTAGCAGGAGATTTTTGGTTTTCATGGTGGATGTATGAAACTGATCAGGGCACATCCATCTGTTTTGAGCAATTTCAGAGAACACTTCCTAATTTTGCGCAATATTGGTTGATAAAAGTGGGTCGAAAATCAGTTAAAAATGACTTTCAGCTACCATTGGAAACAAAGTACTAGATGGTACTTTACACTCAATATCAAGTGCAAAAGAAATCTAAAATCTATTTCATCATAAAAGAATCATACATATTAAAACCACATGTACCAGCTGGTAATTTCTTTCATATTCATATTTGTTAACAACAGTTTAACAATACCAAACCAATCCATTGTTTTTCCAGGTCCAGCTAATGTTACAAATCATCATTTTTTCACATATTATTGCTTTTGGTGATTAGACTATTCCATAGACTTCGAATTTTCTCTTGATGTGTTTCATGAACCACATTTACTTATGCTATAAGTAAATCTGCATCTAACATTTTACAATGTATCCATACATGTACAATGTAGCCAGCTCTTAAGGTCTACCAATATAACTTAATTTTTACCTACCATTGCTGCTCAATATCGATCATTAGGTCTATCAGAATTGGGACATTTTAAACTCAATAGGTTTTCGACTCCTCCAAATCTTTAAGTTCCAAGTTTTTGGGATTTTTTTTTTACTGAAAGTTGATGAACAATTTCCATAATTGTCACATCTACGACTGGCATTCGGCGTGGATTATCCTTCTTACAGTCCATCATGGCTTGCTAACCAAGGTTGGTAAGTTTGCCTACTATGGATTCACAGGTCAGAGGTGGGACTCGTCAGGTTCAAAAAACGCTTCAATTTTGCTGCTCTCAATAAACAGTACTGGGTTCAAAACTCCACAAAAATTTCCCACCACATGTAGGTCCAATAAATTTCACTTAGATATTTTATTTTGAACTTTCTTGCTCTTAAAAGTTAGCAGGATGTTTGTTTCCTAAGCAGAATGACACCAATATATTCAACAATCTCTGGTCCTTATAAGCTTTTGCTGTTTATCTTTTTTTTTTTTTTTTTTGGTGAGCTTAAATAATTGTATGCTTATCTCCAATGCCAAATAATACTCCATATGGTGAAACTAATGGGATTTATTTTTCATAACTGACCTACTTTGCAGAAAATAAAACTGCTTTCATAGCCTTTGGCAGTGAATTGTGATCCGACGTGCAGATAATGAAGGCGCTTCTTTAATGACTCGCATTAATTCTAATGATAATTTCCAACATGGAGTGAAGATCGTTCAGCTGGGTTTATGGTCTAACAGCGTGAAATAGCATTGATGTACGCCATTAAATTAATCAGGAGAGCTATGAGTATGTGAAACAGGGCTGCCTGGGAAGCGTTTGCGTTTTATTTTTGGGAACCCTAATTTCAATGAGTGCTTGTGTTGTTATAGAAGCTTTAATCACTTCATCTACATTATAGTCATTAGAATTAGAGAATCAGTTAAACCTCTGTGATCTTTCCTTCGCTATTGTAACCGCTGTGTTTATATAGAATGTTTGAAATATGTTTTAGGAGCTGCTGGGTCAGCCTTTTCATACTTTATTACTATTTACTAAGGTAAAATCTCACTTTCAGATGATGCAAGTAGCCTATACCAGCCACATTTACTGTATATTAGATTCTCAAGTTGCAGTTCCAAAAATGTTTCTCTGACAGAGTTAGCCCTGTATCTAGTCAGAGCATCTCGTTCAGGCAGTTGGGGTGTATTTATAAAAAAAAAAAATGCATAGCTGTTCATCCATGGAAGCTGCATGTAAATTTATTCAGTGCAAATTAAATACTCTCAGGCTATATTCTTTGCAGATCGAATTTGGGAGTAAGGGAAATGTTGCATCGTGGGCAGTAGTTGGTGCTGCCTATCATAGAAAATACGTATGCTACTAAGCTTCATCTAGTGGCCATAATGTGGTATTTTCCCCATTGACACATTCCATCTGTAGAAAATGTAGTGTAAGAACATTTGCCCCTATTCCACAGCAGGACCGTTTTTAAGGCAGGCCAAAAGGGCAGCTGCCCAGGGCCCCATCATTGTTGTGGGACCCAAAGCAGCTGCCTTATACTTGCCAACTATCCCAGTTCCCTTGTCCCTTGAAGTTTTAGTCCCGTGCTGTGTCCTGATATCTCAGTGTAAAGTTCTGTTACTGCTGCCCAGCTCTGCCCTATTGCCATGTACAGATGACTCACTTGCAGACCCTGTGTTTACATCTAAATAACCTGTATTGATATGTAAATAGCAATGGCATTAATGTGCAAATTGTTGCTGACCTCAGCATTGATATGTAAATAGAGACGACATTCATATGTATATCATGTGCCCCTGAGGTCATATCTACCATCACAAAGGAATATGTTTGAAAGTCCTGCCTACAACTATAGTCATTAAGCCTAACATCAGCCTGTTCTACAAAGCTAAGCAAATTGGAGGTGAATTCCTTCTTAAAAAAAATATGGTGCCACAGCACCCTGAGCAGGTGAATACACACATCTCAGCAGATGCAAGAAGGTGTCATTAACAATGGCACTGCTGTGTATCTGCTAAAGGGCAGCGTCAGGAAAGCAATTTTGCATGTGTTCCCGTCACACACAAATGTGAACGCAGGCTAAATGCCTCACTTACATTGGTGGTCAGTGTAAATCTTCTCATTACATTTGGGCTTGGTGTACAATCCTTTAATTCACACTAGTGGCCAGTGTGAAGGTCCCCCTTACATTGGTGGTCAGTTGAAATTCCTCTTTACATTGGTGGTCACTGTGAATGCTCCTGTTACATTAGTGGTCAGTGTAAATCCCCATTACATTGGTGGCCAGTGTAGAAACTCCTCTTTATATTGGTCATCATAAAAAAAGCCAAACTTGCATTTGTGGTCATTTTCAAATCCCCCCTTATATTGGTGGTTCAGGTAGAAGACCCCTTTAAATTGGTGGTGAGTGTATATCCCCCTTACATTGGAGGCTAGTGTAGAAATCCCTCTTTATTGACTGTTGACATAAAATCCCCCATTAAATTGGTTGTCAGTGTAAATTCTTCATAACACTGGTGATCAGTGTACATTTCCCTTCACATTGGTGGTAAGTGCAGAATTGCTCTTACACAGGTGCCCAGTGTTACATAGTTACATATAGTTAAGTAGTAGGTGAGGTTGAAAAAAGACACAAGTCCATCAAGTCCAACCTATGTGTGTGATTATATGTCAGTATTACATTGTAGATCCCTATATGTTGTGGTCGTACTGATGCTTATCTAATAGTTTTTTGAAACTATCGATGCCCCCCGCTGAGACCACCACCTGTGGAAGGGAATTCCACATCCTTGCCGCTCTTACAGTAATGAACCCTCTACATAGTTTAAGGTTAAATCTCTTTTCTTCTAATTTTAATGAGTGGCCACGAGTCTTGTTAAACTCCCTTCCGCAAACAAGTTTTATCCTTATTGTGGGGTCACCAGCATGGTATTTGTATATTGAAATCATATCCCCTCTCAAGCATCTCTTCTCCAGAGAGAATAAGTTAAGTGCTCACAACCTTTCTTCATGTCCTCCAGACCTTTTATTAGCTTTGTAAATACTCCTTTACATTGGTGGTCAGTGTAAATCCCCCCTAACATTGGTGATCAGTGTAGAAGTGTCACCTTACATTGGTGGTCAGTACAAATTTCCTCAACAATGGTTGTAAGTGTAAATTCCCCTTTCCACTGGTGGTTGGTGTAAATGCTCTTATTACATTGGTGTCAGTGTAGAAATCCCTCTTTTCTATTGGCGGTTGGCGCAAAATCCCCTGTTACATGGTGGTCAGTGCAAATTCCCCCTCACATTGATGATCAGTGTAAATCCCCCCTCACATTGGTGATCATTGTAAATTTCCCATTACATTGGTAGAATCCCCCACTATATACTTGCCAAAGATTTTCAGCTTTGTTCTACATCAGGGATTTGTAATTAGCGGACCTCCAGCTGTTTCAAAACTACAAGTCCCATCATGCCTCTGCCTCTGGGTGTCGTGCTTGTAGCTGCCAGAGTCTTGCTATGCCTCATGGGAATTGTAGATTTGCAACAGCTGGGGGTCCGCTAATTGCATATCCCTGCTCTACATGATTCATAATTTGCCACAGTGTAGTGCCGCCTAACTAATCCCACCACTGCCACTGATCACACCCCTCCCCCAGCATTGACACTGATCCCAGGAGTCCTAGGATTTCTAGGAGATTTCTGTCTATTGATGGGCCCCCTCACCTCCCGAGTCCATGGTGTGCAGGCAGTGAGGAGATGATGTGCTGTAACCTTTAGCAACCAATCAGTGAGCAGTAATGCTGTGCACTAACCTTTAACAACCAATTAGTGAGTGGTATAGATGTCCAGTAAAAATTGTGCAAAGAATGCAGATAATGAGCATAACCTGAGTGAAATATCTTCAAAATGTTGAACACTAAGTGTAATCAAACAAATCACATAAAAAATATATGAAAAGCTGTCTAAATATGTATATTATAAAGTGCTAAATGCAATAAATAAATAAAAAATGCTGACAGTCCATATAGTGCAAATCAGAACTAAAGTGCTAAAAATTTGCAAAAAATGGTGTCAACCAAAAAAGGTTCAATAATAAAGTCCAAACAAGTGACTGTGCTCTTGCCGATTAAATTCCTACTGCCAGGTATCTATATCAATTACACTGGTGCGCTCACAGTGCTCTTACCTCATAGGCATTAAAAATTGCCTTGAATAGATGCCTTAACCATCTGTGGGAGCCCTTTGATTCATGGTACAATTTAACCAGATGCCAAAATGAGCGTCCACTAGAAGTGCTGGATGAATGCTTGCATAGGTTTACGCATGCTCAGATCAAATTACGAGATCAAAGCAGGGCTGGACTGGGACAAAAATTTGGCCCTGGACTTCATCCAGACCGGCCCACTTTCATTTTGCAAACAAGCACAAAAACAGTATGTAAACTATACACAATTGTGCAAAAAAAACATAAGTAGCATAACATAAGGAGCCCTCACTAACCTCTTTTATTATTTCACTAATATCATTCTCCTCTGTATTTTTCTCATCCTTCTCATATCACTGCGTGAAGTTGAGGGCGAGCCACGCAGCCATTACTTTGACAGGCTGTCACTGAAACCGGCCCACTGAGCTATTAGCCCACCGGGAAACTCCCTGTAGTTCCGATGGGCAGTACATGCCTGGACCAAAGCTATTGGCTACTAGCCTCTACGTAGTCCCATCATATGCAACGAACGTCACCATGTTCCGATTGGATTTTCCGACAACTTTGTCCGACCGTGTGTATGCAACACCAGTTTCGGACAAAATCCGAAGGATTTTGTGATCGGAATGTCCCACCGTGTGAACAAGGCATAAGTCTTTTGACTAAAATGGCATTTTAGTTTTAGTCCCATTTTAGTCTTTTGACTAAAATGGCATTTCAGTTTTAGTCTTATTTTAGTCATCATTTTAGTCAACTAAAATAGTATTAATTTAGTCGACTAAAATTTTTTAAAATGAAATTATCACAGTGTCAGAAGTGACTGATGCAGATAGCAGAGGAATGCCAGGATAGACAGTGCTTTGGCTCTAGGCAGGTACATTCTATAGAAGGATATGCTTTGAACGTTTTTCATTTGAGGTTTGCAGCCAATTTAACAATTTTCTTTACCTTAGCTGATGCCATTTGATAATGAGAGTGATATGAAACATGATGAATTAGGAGATGCAGATTTCATTGTGTTGTAAATTATAAATTAGCATGCTTCAGAACATATAGGATTATAAAAAAAAAAAATCTAGAAGCTCTCAACATATTAACCCTTTCTGTATGTAAAGTGCTACTATTGCTAGCTGTATTGAATGTTGTGTCTTTTTTTTCTTTTTTAGCAGTTCTGCGATCAACAAGCACTGGGAAGCAGAACTGGCCACACTTAAAGGAAACAATGCCAAGCTCACAGCAGCCTTGCTGGAGTCTACTGCCAATGTCAAACAATGGAAACAACAGCTTGCTGCATATCAGGAAGAAGCAGAGCGTCTCCACAAGCGGGTGGGTACTGAGTTACTGATGTCCTCTACTAACACTGAATCATGTACCTGACTGGCAGCTGAGGACATGCAGTAAAAAAGTTATTGTCTGCTGTGTCCATAGGAATTGGTATTCACCATTTGTCTCCCATGTACTGTGAAGGCACTTACTTCTAGTGCAGGATTATATGGCTACAAAGTTGATTTCTATTATTTATATAGCTGGCTAGGCTGGACAAAAAATTTTGCATTACAAAGTGCAAAATGCTTGAGGCTATTCATGGTGCCAGTATCCCAATATTACTATAAATCGAAAGAAATCAATGGGTAAAGGAGACTTTAGCGGCACCACATATTACAAACAACCAAATGATTAAAATCAACACAGCTTTATTTTTGTCAATGTAAATCATGCAATACAAAATGTGCACAGGATGAAAAGTTGCCTGTAGCCATCGAGTCCAGGGTCGGGACAAGGGGTGGGCAGGAGGGACGGCTGCCCTGGGCGCAGTTGTATACTGCAGGGGCAGCAGGCAGGCAGCATCACTACTCCTGTCTGCCAAGTGCTGGGAGCAGTGGGGGGAACAGTAGGGAGCGAGGAGGCTGTGCTCTCTATCTGCCACAGGGGTCTCTCACCATGCACAGCCTCAGTTCTTGCGATGACTCCACTCTTAATAAAATTCCCCCTATTGACAAATGGATGACTGCTGGGGTTAGGTTCCCCTAAGCTTGCATATAATGGGGGGGGGGGGGGCAGTTTGGCATCTTTGCCATTGGTGCTGAATGACCTTGTCCCGCCACTGATCTCATCAATCCCAAGAAAATAGCATATGTTACAGTGTCAAGACATATTTATCTAGAACATAGCATAGAATATCTGCCCAAAATCCTGATTCAGGAAGTTTAGTCCAACACTGTCACGTGGGGTCAGTGACAGAGTTCCTGCTTGAGATCTGCCAAGTCAGAGCTTGGAGATTACAGGGCTTGATTTTCCTAGTTCCGGCAGCAGTGGAATGTGTATATATTGCTAGCGGAAGAAGGAAAAGTTCACTTTACAGCCAACCTGTGGCCAGGCTTGCTACATTCAACTATTGACATATTCCTAACAGGTAGTTATTCAGCTTAAACCTTTACTGGCTGTTAAGAATATGTAAATATTTGAATGTTTCTAGCCTGACCCCGGTTGAACACCTAATTGGACTAAAACAGCAGCACCAGCATAGGCGTGCGCATAGGGTGTGCCTGGTGTGCCTGGGCACACCCTAATCACCTTGTGCAGTAGCCATTTCCCCTGCTTCCTGGCACTCCTTGCAGTGCTGCCAGCTTCTCTCCTCTCCTCCTACTGGCTGCTTATGGGGATGTTTCATGATGGAGAGTAGGGGAAGGGGCCGAAAAATATTTCATTTACTGGCCCCTTCCTTTTCTGAACGAATCTGTACCGTTCGCTCCTGTATTCATTCTTAACAGAAGCATAATAAACTATGCTTCAGTTTTTGAATGAACAGGAAGCTGCTCAGCACAAAAGCACTTCCCATTCATTCACTGTCCAGTGCAGCTGTGACTGCAGAAAAAAGGACTGGGAAGTCTCTGTCCTTAGTCTCTTTCTCTATCTCAAAAATACAGCAGGGGTGTAGATTGCTAAATTGCCCTAATATTAGGAGGGGCTTATTACTTGAGCCTACTCATTGTGTACATGTTACCCTATTGTACCCAGCTAACATGCTTTAACCACTTAAGGCCCCATGCATGCAGGCAAAGCGACGTACTGGTACAATGTTGCCTGCTTCCAGGTTTAAGGCTTGCACACATGCGCACCCCCCCCCCCCCCCCCCCCCGCTGACACAGCAATAGTCTGTTAGCAAGTCCCAGACAATAAATCATGACCGGGACCTTCCTGATCGGCTGTGTCCAATTACAGTTCAGAGTCCTATGTTAACAACACAGGGCTCTGTACAGAGGGAAAGATTTCTCTGCTTCTTACCCCTGCAAGGCAGGGATAAGAAACAAAGAGATCTGTTAGTAAAAGCAGCACACTTTGTTAGGCACACATTTAACCCCTTGATTGTCCTAGATGTTAACCCCTTCCCAGCCAGTGTCATTAGTACAGTGACAGCGTATAGTATTATCACTGATCACTGTATTAGTATTATTGGTGATGTCAGTGGTGGTTAGTCAGTCGTCCCCCCCCCCAGCGTCAGTTAGTGTCAGATTAACTGCTGCACTATCACAGTCCCATTATAAGTCCATTCCAGTATATACGTATACCATAGTTTGTAGACACCAAAACGTAAAAATGTTTAAAAAACGGGCCACAGACAGATCCTCTACCATCTACTAAGGCCAGTAAGAAAACGTGGGTTGGGTTAGCAATTTGACACTGAAGGGACATGTCAAGTTTGACAAATGAAGGCATCCTATATTCACATAGATAGTGCTAGGGATTGAGGTAATTATGAGTATATTATTATGAATATTGCGTTATTATGAATGTTGAATTGTTATGTAAAGCAGCCTGTGGTTTATGTTTGGTAGTCCTTAAAGCAACTGGCACATTAGTGAGAATCGATTGATAACAGCTCCAAGTAAACCATACCATGAAAGTACAGTGGAATATTTCGATTGTTGAATGTAGAATGGTCTATCTGCTTCCTCTCCTGGATAATTATTCCTTTTGATCTTATCTTTACACAGGTGAGCGAATTAGAATGTCTCAGCAGTCAAGCAAACGCAGTGCAGACGCATAAAACAGAACTTAATCAGACAATACAAGAATTAGAATCCACATTGAAAAAGAAAGAAGAGGTATTCTATATTTTATGTTGATAACATAAGACTTTTCTTTTATTTTTTATTTTTTTTTATCATTTCTTGTACTGTACACAGGGGGTAAATGTAAATTGTCTATATTTGGACAAACTTGTATACAAGGTCAGATGAACACTTTTTGGTATGCATCAGGTTTGTTTACATAAGTCTTTCACTAACATGTTGGTGAAATATCCATGGCAGTGAACAATTCTGCATTAGGCCTTGTTCTCATGGGGTGTACTACAGTGTATGCCTATACGAGGGCCATGTTTACCCACATGGGGATGAACAGGTGTTCCGTGCATCCCTGTGCAGGCATTCCCACTAATGCTAAATGGGATGCAGTGGCTACACAAACACAACCGCTGCTCCCATTTTGACATCCATGTGGGTGCGGGTACATGGGTCCGAATGTAGACAGTTTGCATGGATGTGGCACATGCAATGCTGTTACCATGCCTTTGAAAACATCCATAAACAATTTACATTGTCAAAGGCCACAGAGAAGTACATATATGATGATGTCCTAAATCTGCCAAATGCCAGCTGACTGGTAGAGCAGATGGGGTCATTTACTGTAGGACACGTATTTGATCACATTTTTAAGTTCCAGCAGGTTAGACAGTAAAAGAAACAACTTGACTAATGCTGGCCATATACTATACGAAAAATTGGCTGAAATATGGTCATTTAGACAGTTCATTCATTTTTCGGCCAGTTAGGCCCCTTTCACACGGGACGGATCAGTAATGATCCGCCCCGTGATGATCCGCTCGCTCAGCGGGGATCGCTCCGTTGTCCCCGCTGAGCTGGCTGCGGACAGGGCGGTCTCCGCACACTGTGCGGGGACTGCCCTGTCAGCTCTCCGCTCTCCTCTATGGGGATCGGATGCGCACGGACCGTCTGTCCGTGTTCATCCGATCCACTCTGCAGACGGATAGAAAAATAGGATTTTCCTCCGTCTGCAGAATCGGACAGTAGCGGAGGCGGACGAAATCGGGTGTCTGTGGATGTTCATCCGCAGACACCCGCTATCCCATAGGGATGAATGTATGCCGTATTTCATCCACAAGCGGATGGATGAAATACGGACATATCGTCCGCATGTGTGAAAGGGGCCTTAATGGGCACAAAATCGATAATCATTGGGATGTTTTTGAGCTGAAAAAATGAAGGACAAGTTTGGAAATTTTCTGCCAAACGAATGATAAATTGAAAGGTTTATGTGTTTCCCGTCCGAACTGTCTGCACTAGGTATATGTAAAAAAAAACTAACAAAGAATGCATTCATTTATGTCCACTTTTATTGGTCATTACATGATGGCACTATTGTTTGCACTCACGGTCGAATGTTTGTTTTTTGAAAATGGGTTTGGTCTATTTTTCATATAGTGTATGGCCAGCATTACTCTCCATTACCCCGATGGATGCTTCACATCCAGTCAATGCCGTTTTGATATCAAATTGCATTGACAGCTCGCTATACACGAGAATGCTATAATTTTCAGTTTTCAATCTTATTATAATTATCAATATTGTCAGTCATTTCCAAATTAGCTTAAGCTGGGTATACACTGACTGAAAATTGTCCAGATCAGCAGGAACCAGATGAATTTCGCTCTGTGTATACACCTGTCTGTTCAACATAAGACAGTCCAACGACTGGAAAATCAGCATTCAATGAACACATGCAGCCAATGGCTGCTGCGCTGATCTGTGTATTCTGATGGGTGGGGAAGTCCCTGCTGTCAGAATGAAATAGTACAGCAGGCGTGAATCCCTGCCTCTACATTACTTGTGTGGATGCAAGAATATGTGATTTTTTTTTGGTTCAACCTGTTTGTTGAACCAAAAAAGAAAACGGTCTGTGTATACCCTGTTTTAGTTGTCTCTGATAAACTCACTTTATCTGAGCACTTATATATTTTGTTTCTAGTTATCTGTGCATGGCCACAAGTGCTCAACCATTTAGAGTATGGTGCCAGTGATCTTTAGCAGTCAAATGTGACATGTCCAATCTCTGTCTCCTACAGCAGGTCTGCAGTTTCCAACCACACCTGTAGCATGTCCACAGTCACTGATAATGTCCTTTAGCATGTCTGCAGTCTACAACGGTGTTTTATAGCATTACATATTTGAATATGACATATTGACACCTTGGTTGTGTTAGGGTCTGCAGTCAAGTCCCCTATATCTAGTAAGCTGTTCCAGACTTTGGATACTCATATGCTGAATGCACATTAAAAATAATTTTCTCACCAAACTTGAAGATTTCTATTGAACAAAGTGCATACATTTAAGACGCACTGGAGACCCTGGGTTACCCATTACCTACACCCCTGGATTTAATGATACCCTACTGCTCCCCTAATTTTCTAGTTGTAAGCTCTCTGTCCTACCAATTCCTCCTGAACTGGTCATTGATGTCCATGCTTCCCCTAGGGCAGTGATGGCAAACCTTGGCACTCCAGATGTTTTGGAACTACATTTCCCATGATGCTCTTGCACTCTGCAGTGTAGATGAGTATCCTGGGAATTGTAGTTCCAAAACATCTGGAGTGCCAAGGTTCGCCATCACTGCCCTAGGGGAACCTTCACTCCTCCTCCTCCTCCTCCCCCTTTTTTCTCCCCCTCCTCTTGTCCTACTCTCTTCCTCTCCCTCTTCATTTCTCAAATGTCCCTCTTTTCCTACTACCCCTCCACATCCCTTCTGTCTATGTCCATTCCATGTTTTGTCCCCCTGCAGTGCTTTCTGCTTACCTCCGGCCTCTAGGTAGGCCTTCCTCCTAGTATACTACTACCATTTACCCTAGTATGGTGCCAGTTGGGGTGCCCATTTATGTTCATTATATTATATCACCCCATCCCTTGTTTATCCTTCTCCAAGTCAACAAGTGCTATGCACTTGAATTATTTCCTACTTTGAATGCCTTTGTTGATGATGGTCCTCCCATACAAACTGTTAAGCCGCGTACACACGGGCGGACTGTCTGGCCAACTTAGTCCGTCAGACAATCCGACGGACAGTCCGTCATACTTTCGAATGAACGGACTTGCCCACACACGGCACTTTTTGAGTGGACTAATACGGCGTACTAAGTCCGCCATACTATCCGCCCTACTTTTGAAATGAACGGACTCGCCCACACACGCGGAGGAAAGTCCGCTCATTTCGAGCGCGTCTCCAGGTAGGCGGGGCCCGCGAAGGAGACGTCGCTGACCCCGTCGCCTGGTATGGACTTAAAGGGGAACCCCAACGCCGAAAAAAATAGGCGTGGGGGTCCCCCCCAAGTCCACAACAGACCCTTGTCCGAGCACGCTACCCGGCCGGCCAGGAAAGGGGGGCGAGCGAGCGCCCCCCCTCCTAAACCGTACCAGGCCCTCAACATGGGGGGGTGCCTTGGGGAAGGGGGGGCGGCGGCGACAGAAGACCGGGCCACCGCCTGCAAAAGAGCTATAAGAAGGCGCGGTGGCCCGGCAGAAGAACCGAAGAGGGGGACAAGACCCCCGAAGTCGGGAGAAGAGGCCGGCGGCGAGGAAGAAAGTCGGACTCCTCCGCTAGCAAAAGAGCTACAAGAAGATAGCGGAGGAGTCCGGCGAGAAGACCCCCGAAGACGGAAGACCCCCGGAGCTGTGCAATAAAGTATTTTATCTCGTGTGTTGTGTTTTTTTTGGTACTTTTATTTTACAGGTGAATGGGTAGGGGTACATTGTACCCCATACTCATTCAAATAGGGTGGGGGGCCGGTATCCGGGGGCCCCTTATTAAAGGGGGCTCCCGGATTCCGATAAGCCCCCCGCCCGCAGACCCCGACAACCAACGGCCAGGGTTGTCGGGAAGAGGCCCTTGGCCTCATCAACATGGGGACAAGGTGCTTTGGGGTGGGGGGGGCCGGGTAGCGTGCCGGGTAGCGTGCTCGGACAAGGGTCTGTTGTGGACTTGGGGGGACCCCCACGCCGATTTTTTTCGGCGTTGGGGTTCCCCTTTAAGTCCATACCAGGCGGCGGGGCCAGCGACGTCTCCTTCGCGGGCCCCGCCTACCTGAATACCCGCTCAAAATGAGCGGACTTTTCTCCGGGCGGGAAAAGTCCGCTCATTTCAAAAGTACGGCGGACTGGCATACACACGGGCGGATTGTCCGCCGAAATGCGAGTCCGACGGACAGTATTACGGAAATTCCGAAATACTTAGTCCGCCAGACTGCACGCTGAAAAAGTCAGCTGAAGCCCACACACGAGCGGACTGTCCGCTGAAATGTGTTTCGGCGGACTAAGTTGGCCAGACAGTCCGCCTGTGTGTACGCGGCTTTACTTGTTACTTGACCCTGTATGGTTGTTTCCATGCTTCATTTTTGATGTACCTATCTTGTTGAATACTTTTCATATGCAGTAATACCTGTATACATATTTTGTACTAATCTTTATTTTAATAATAAAATACTTGAACAAGAAAAATATATTTTTCAGGCAGAAAAATCAGAAAAATGTTTTGGGTACACCAGCAGTAATACCTAACAATTTATGCATTACCAGTAGCGTAACTTTAAAATACCAAGAAGGCTGCAAAGGAAGACCCTCAGACAGCCAACGGGGAGTTATCCTGCAATGGAGAACTCTGCATGGAACATATTAGTTGGGATCGTTAGCAAAAAAAGAAAGAATTGCAGATTATAATCTTTCCCCACTCTAATGTAAAACAAAAAATATATATTTTAGGTAACATTCTATTATATTTTTTCAGTTTACTATATTTTTTGGATATTTTTTTAAACAATTGTGTGGAGTTTACTCTAAGAGCCGGTTCACACAGCGGGCAATGCGAGGCGACACGACTCGCCTCGCCTCGCTCTCGCAAGTCGCCCCCGTTCTGTACAATGGAACCGTTCTGAGAGGAGCGACTCGAGTCGCTCCGACTCAGAAAAAAGGTTCCTGTACTACTTTTGGGCGACCTCGGGGCGACTTGCATTGACTTCTATACAGAAGTCATTTGCAAGTCGCCGCTGAGGCCGCGGCAGGTCGCGGCGAGGCAAGTCGGAGTCGCCTCGCCTCGCCTCGCCTGCAGTGTGAACCGGCCCAGTGTAGCTAATTTATAAAGAGCTGCTTTGCTAATTGGTGATGGGAATTATGCTTTTAGTTATCATTTAGCTTAGTATTATAGCACTGGGAAAATGTTTATTGCCTGGAATCCCCCCTGCAGTTGAAAGTTCATTTGAAGATAAACTGGGAGAGCCAGAGATGATGGTAACAGCAGTGCGTATCTGTAATTATAAGAAATGTTCTGCTTCTGTTCAATGCTTCCCATATGGGGTCATTATTTGACAGATTTGATTTAACCTGCCACTGACTGGGTCATGTACGGGTTTAGCGTTTTCCAGAGCAGACAATGTTTTAGATATCTGATAGGAGACGCAGTTGTACAAAATATACCTTTGCTGTATTTGTAACACTGTTTCTGCAAATACCTTAGTGGATATATTGATAACTTTGGGTAAGCCCTTGTACACACGGTCGGACATTCTGACAACCAAATCCGTTAGATTTTGTCCGACTGATTTTTTCCGAAACTGTTGCATACACACGGTCGGACAAAGTTGTCGGAAAATCCGATTGTACATAACGCGATGCCGTTATTTCATTACGACGGGACTACGTTCAGGCAAGTAGCCAATAGCTTTGGTCTAGGAATTTGATCTGAGCATGCGTGGCACTTTGTCCGTCGGAGTAGGCTACACATGATCGGAGTATGTCCGATCGGAGCATTTTGTCGGGAAATTTATACGGACAAGTTGGAAAACTTGGTCTGTCGGATACTCCGACGGAAACAGTCCGATGGAGACCACACACAGTCAGATTATCCGACACAACGGTCCGATAGGACACATTCCGTCGAAATCTCCGACCGTGTGTACAAGGGCTAAGAACTGGTTTCTAGTTTTGCCTATACCCAGTGTCACTTTTTAGAGAGCCAGATCCTAGTACATAAATAGCACAAACTGTTTTATACACATATACTAATTCTCTAGATAAACTGCTGTGTACCTTGTAGTGTTTATTACACTGCCAAAAAATGGTGACTAGAATGAATTGCATATTTAAGATAATGAAAGCCCCAACTTTAGACAAAATGTTTGTTATATTTTTGAAATGGTGAGTAAGGGCTAAATCCCCTCTCAGGTGTTTATTGCAGTTTATTAGGTCATCCAGGCAGAATGTGGTCATCCAGGCAGAATGCATCTTTCTAATGTAAAAGCTTGCTATGGGTCACTGCAGAAAAAGGCCTCAACTTCTTCTGTGCCTATGAGGTGGAGGGGCCCAACCATGGCTGCTCCGCTCCTGTATTTGTGTTTTGAACTTCTAGGAAGATTATTGTCTAGAATAAGAAAGGTGAAACTGCACACCAATTTAAAAAAAATTAACAGCACATCAAGCTCACGATTAAAATTATTTTCTTTGTCTCTGCGGCTTTTAGAAACTTATCTGGATGATGTCCAAAGTGCAATGACTTGTCGAAGCTCATTATTATTGCCTGTTTCATTGATTGTGAAATATTTTTGCATTTTTGTCTTCTGTCCTTTTAGGAAATAGAAAGATTGAAGGAAGAAGTTGAGCATGCAAAAGAGTTGCAAGACCAGAGAGATTCTTTGAGCCAAAAATTACAGGTACTTGTAATTCTACATATCTAAAATGCAATGGGGAGTCAAGGGTTACACAAAGCCCACCACGCTTTGATTGATGTTCCCACTTGCATGGGCCAGGTATAGAGACAGTTTATTTTCTGGAAGACTAATGGCATTGAATGTAGTTCTCTTGAGGGCACTTGGTTAGTATCAGATGGTTTCTTACTATTGTTAGCTGATTTCACAGATGCTCACAATCATTGATCACATGCACACAAGCAGATACGATTTGGTCGCAGAATTAAGGCTAGGACACTTTTTCTCCTTCATGCTGGTCTAACCTGCTTGCCCCCGCTCACCCCACTGCACCCTCCAAGGCCATTTTTCTGTAAAGAATGCAGATACTAAGGCTACCCTCAGTGCACACATTCCCTGGGCTGGAATTCTGTAAAGGCAACATAGGCCATGACCCTGGTTGGCATGCTTGCCAAAGGCAGAGCAAGATATCTCAGAAATGATGTGGCTAACTGTGAGTATCAAAGTCAGCAAACAGACCATCCGACCCATCCTTCCCCCAGCCTGGTGGGTGGTACTCAGGTGGTCGGGTTCTTGGCCAGCGATGCAGAGCCAATGACGGCCTGTACATCCTCCCCGCTCCCGGTACCATCCAATACAATTGCTTCTCCTCTTTGCCAATTGTGCCCCCTGCTTCCTGATTGGCCGGGAGGAGAAGCAAGAAGACAATAGCGAATATTAATTTGCTATTGTCACACAAGTGGGTGGGTTCACTGTGCCCCAAGCCCACCCTTTTTCGAAGCCAATTGGTGCTTCAGGCTCTAATCACGTGCTTAAAAAAACCCCCAAAAAAACATTGGAATCCATGCATCTGGCACCCAGCATGTGAATTAGGGGCCAGGCGCATGCCCCGTATGGAGCGGCCGCCACTGACTCACATTTCTGTGAACAATGAAAAGTTCTAGACTCCCATCCTGCTTGCTAGTACTAGCTGGTTGGGTCCCATGTTGTTGCTGTTCTAACAAATGTTTGTGTATTTGGGTACAATTTATACTACTGTTCTACTTATCAATTCTAGGTGTACCAACACAGAGTTTAAATGTCTTGCCCCTTGCCTCAGAGTGTTCTGTGTGGCTATGATGTCCCAACTTGTTAGTGTAAGACTCACCAGTTGCCTGGGGCATGTACAAGACAGTTGGTCTAGGGGTTAGAAAACATAAATTTATAGTATACTTGAATCTTGCACTCCCTCTGCCAAATCTATAGACCATTTGGCTTCACAGTCCAAGTTCCTATCTCACACAGATTCTTCCTCATGCTAGAGGACATCTCTTCGATCTGCAACCATACAGTGTCACATAAAGAATATGTTTACATTAAAAACAATTCTAACTCTTCTCCCCTGACTCTTCTAACTCTACCTGTCTGTTTATAATGAGACCTCAAATGAGCTCTAAGCCCTGCACCGCTCACGTTGGCTTATGCACAATCCATAGCCTATAGAGAATAACAGCTATCTCAAGGGAAAAGCTAGAGACCAGATGGCTATTATTCTTTATGACGGATATGAATGTGCATTGCATATGCACACCCACGTCACAGTTAGACCACCAGGAGTATGACAGTAGTATCACAGCATCATAGGTATGTATATTAATAGATACATTTAATTAGGATGGCAAGAAAATACCAGACATAATACGTTGTATATACAACCCATAAAGGGAAACTAAATCTGATTCACTTACTACAGTCTATCTATGACCAGACCAAGCCTCTTTTCAGGAACAACCTGTCAATTTAAGACTTCCATATTTTGATTGTTTTGGCAAATATAGTGGTAAAAAGGTAACTAAGACACTTTTTGTTCCAACTATATGCCTCATTAATCTCTATGGGAGCTCTACAAGACCTCTCTTTCCTACAACAGTGTGAAAGGTATCTGAACACAACTTTTCTCAATCACAGAGGGACAGGATTTTACTTTTTGCTCATAAGGCATCCCTGGCACATAGGTACCGAGGGGGGTAAAAGCTCTTCACGAAATGGTACATGACGCCTATGGTTTTACAATGCATGTTTCCCCATGCATCTTGTATCTGTTGGTGCCGTTTGGAATCTGAGGCGAGCTTACTCCACATTTTTTGGAGAGATTTCTAGACCAAGGTTGAAGAAACAGTTAAAACAATCACCATTTTGTCTGTTAAAGAGGTTGTAAAAAAAAAAAGAGAGATACTGTTCCATTATAGCAGATTAAATAGCACAGTGCTTGTGCTGTCTAATCTGTCCCTCTCTAAGCTATAAGAAACCTGGTTGCTCCTGCCTGTTCATGTGTCCCCCTTCGTGTGCTGACCACAGTAATAATGACTAATTATCCATGATTAGTGTGATCAGTTTATGTGCCTCCGTCATCAGGCTTCTCTCCTCTCTCCCCCTCTCCCTCCTTGCCTGTCGGCTCCCGTGTGTATAAGTTATCTTCCTCCCTCCCTCTATTAGTAGCTGGCAGTAAAGGTAAAGAAATATTACTGCCAGTCCCTCTGTTCTATCAATCCATCCTACACTGTTTACTATCTCTTTTATGATCGGTTGCGTGACCTCCGGCCGCTCCCCCCCCCCCGTCTAAGGGCTACAGTGGGAGGGGCTCAGCAGCCAGCACAGCGGTCACATGACCTTCCCGGCTGATGTCAGAGGGGGATTTTGGCCCCTCCCACTGTAGCCCTTAGATCAGGGGAGGAGAGCAGCTGGAGGTCATGTGGCTGGCCATAAAAGATCTGACATAAGGTATTTACAGGCATTGTTTTATACAAACATTTACATATTATATGATGGATTAACCGCTTGCCGACCACCCTGCACTCCTGTGTGAATCGATGTAGCTGTACAACGGGCGCCTTAAGGAGTACAAGGCACGCGCATGCGCCTGTAGCATGATGTATGAGCCCATGCGTGTGGCCAGGGGCCGCAATAGCCGTCGGCTACCCGCGATTGCTCCTGAGAAGGAGAGAATGGAGATCTGTCAATGTGTCAGGGGTGAGGAGAGCGATCTGTTGTTTCTGCTGCTTAGGAACAAAGATCAGGTTCCTCACCCAGGCAGTCCCATCCCCCCACGGTTAAAATCACTCCCTAGGACACACATTTAACCCCTTGATCGCCCCCTAGTGTTAACCCCTTCCCTGTTAATGACATTTATACAGTAATCAATGGTTATTTATAGCTCTGATCGCTGTATAAATGTCAGTGGTCCCAAAATTGTGTGAAAAGTGTCCAATCTGTCCGCCGCAATGTTGCAGTCCCATTAAAAATCGCAGATAGCCGCCATTACTTACTAGTAAGAAAGAAATAATAAAAATGCCATAAATCTATCACCTATTTTGTAGACGCTATAACTTTTGCACAAACCAATGAATATACACTTATTGTGATTTTTTTTTACCTAATATGTAGAAGAATACATATGGCCTTAAACTGATGAAGACATTTTTTTAAATATATTTTTTGGGGATATTATAGCGAAAACTAAAAAAAATAGCTATTTTTTTGCAAAATAGTCAGTCTTTTTTTGTTTATAGCGCAAAAAATAAAAACTGCAGAGATAATCAAATACCACCAAAAGTAAGCTCTATTTGTAGGGTAAAAAGGATGTCAATTTTGTTTGAGTACAGCGTCGCACAACAGCACGATTGTCAGTTAAAATGACGCAGTGCTGTATCGCAAAAAATGGCCCGGTCAGGAAGGGGGTAAATTTTTCCAAGGCTGAAGTGGTTAATAGAAGAGGGGCTAGCAGTAATTATTATTATTATTATTCAGGATTTATATAGCGCCAACAGTTTGGGCAGCGCTTTTCAATATGAGGGCAGACAGTACACTTACAATACAAATCAATACAGGAGGGATCAGAGGGCCCTGCTCGTTAGAGCTTACAATCTAGAAGGGAGGGTCAAGTTGAAACAAAAGGTAATAACTGTGGGGGATGAGCTGATGGAGAAAATGAAAATACAGTTAGGTGTGGGTGGGGTAGGCTTCTCTGAAGAGACGTGTTTTCAGGGATCGTCTAAAAGCTAATAAAGTAGGAGATAGGCGGACAGATTGGGGTAGGGCATTCCATAGGATTGGAGAGGCTTTGGAAAATACTAATACTTCTATTAGTAATACGTCTTTACCTTTACAACCACTTTAAGGGAAATCTGACAGCATTTCTTCTTTTAAAATCTGAGAGGTGGAAATTCCTTATTTTGAGCAAAGTTTGGTTACCATGATATAGGTTTGAAATGCTTCATATACTTTGGCTCAACTATGTGATTCTGGTTGTAATGCTTTGTTAACTCTCCGCTCTCTGTCCGATAAAATGTTAGAATAACTGAAACTGAATTGTCTATTTTTTATGGAATTGCAATGCTGATTTTTATAAATAATTTATATAAAAAAGAAAAAAAAAGAAAAAGGTAACTAAGAAACGTTATTTTGGCAGGATAATTTTGACACTACAGCAAACACCATTATCTGGTCAATCTGATGGGTAGTTACATAGTAACATAGTTAGTCAGGTTGAAAAAAAGACAGAAGTCCATCCAGTTCAACCACAAAAAAAATAATAATAATAATAATATCATACAATCCCATATACCCAATTCTATACCCACAGTTGATCCAGAGGAAGGCAAAAAAAAAACACAGCAGAGCATGATCCAATTTGCTAAAGCAGGGGAAAAAATTCCTTCCTGATCCCCCGAGAGGCAATCGGATTTTCCCTGGATCAACTTTACCTATAAATGTTAGTACCCAGTTATATTATGTACACTTAGGAAATAATCCAGGCCCAGCTAGTTGTATACCACCTTCATCATGAGGCACAACATGCATAGACACACTCACTGATATAATAGTTTATGCACTAATAGTAATAGAAAAGTTAATTCTTTATTAACCTCTTACTGGTACCTAGAGACCTTGACCAGCTGTGGAGCGTATGGTCAGGCTAAGCCAAACCAAGATAAGGGTGTCCTACCTCAAATGCTGTTGAGTGATGAAGCTGGAGTGACAGACCTGTGACATCCACAGATCATATTGGGGGAGCAGCTCCCTGATCTAATCAGCAAGTTACAACCAGATCCCACTGTGCATCAGAAGCTCTAACAGTGGCTCCATCATGATATTATCGCCACCATGTATAACAATATTGTTCAATTTTTGTTAGTGGCTTTGTGCAAATCAAAGAATTGTCCTTTGTGCACATAGTGACAGTTCCCAGATCTGCATTGACAGATGCAAACAACATCCAACCTTAATTTTCCATCCTGGAATTTCATTAACTGAAGCGAGAGTTTGCCACTTTATAGCAACCTTATCTGTCCTAAAATTGACCCAAGTACAGCCATTTCTTCAGATAAAGAGGGTTTTTAGAAAATACCCTCTTCCACATTCAAATGACGACTTTAAAAACATTGTGCTCAGCTTGAAATGTAAAATCTGCTTACATATTCACTTTCTCGCTATCATCAAAGGAATATTAATATAGACTGATAAGATTCTAATTGCACTGTTCATCCAGAAGCCTGTATCATGGACACAGCACTCTTTGTAATGAATATGAAGGAACATTTGAGAAGTGTTAAATAATTAATCTGGAATAAAGCTTGAAAATATACAGAGTAGTGAAGCAGCCAGCCATGAAATAAAATTCAAACATGAAAACACCCCATTCTTAAAGTAGTTGTAAACCATACTCCATATGAAGACGTTTTTCAATAGGAAGATATAGAATACTTTAATAATGCCAAAGGAAAATTGGGAAATTATTACGACACAGACACACTTAACAAAGACAACACAAGATCACAACTGAACAAGATACAAAAACACAACAAAATGACCAATAACAGCCATTAGCGCCAGATAAACAAAATTAAAACTACACTACAAATAAAACATCCATACAATTAAAATACGACATAGAATAAATAACACAGATTAAAATAACAGACAATCAGACTACCAAATACAAATAATATACCACTTTCGCTAACACCACCCCAAATAATAACCAACACAATACCAACATACTATAAAAACAACACAAAATCCTGATCATAAACCAGAGTTTGTAAGCTGGAATACAGTATGAGTTGCTTTAAGAAACAAAATTTCCCTTTGCTTCCTTCCTCCTAATGCAGGTCCATGCATCGCTGTAGCCTCCAAAGAGATGCACAGACCTATAGGTGGGCATGTCCAGTCTTGGGGGCACCTACAGTATCTCACATAAGTGAGTACACCCCTCACATTTTTGTAAATATTTTATTATATCTTTTCATGTGACAACATTGAAGAAATTACACTTTGCTACAATGCAAATTAGTGAGTGTACAGCTCGTATAACAGTGTAAATTTGCTGTCCCCTAAAGATAACTCAACACACAGCCATTAATGTCTAAACCACTGGCAACAAAAGTGAGGGGAGTGAAAATGTCCAAATTGTGCTCAAAGTGTCAATATTTCGTGTGGCCACCATTATTTTCCACCATGCCTTAACCCTCTTGGGCATGGAGTTCACCAGAGCTTCACAGGTTGCCACTGGAGTCCTCTTCCACTCCTCCATGACGACATCAGGCAGCTGGTAGATGTTAGAGACCTTGCGAATCTCCACCTTCTGTTTGAGGATGCCCCACCGATGCTCAATGGGGGTTAGGTCTGGAGACATGCTTGGCCAGTCCATCACCTTTACACTCAGCTTCTTTAGCAAGGCAGTGGTCATCTTGGAGATATGTTTGTGGTCATTTTCATGTTGGAATATTGCCCTGCAGCCCAGTCTTCAAAGGGAGGGGATCATGCTCTGCTTCAGTATGTCACAGTACATGTTGACATTCATGTTTCCCTCAATGAACTGTAGCTCCCCAGTTACGGCAACACTCATGCAGCCCCAGACCATGACACTCCCACCACCATGCCTGACTGTATGCAAGACACACTTGTCTTTGTACTCCTCACCTGGTTGCCGCCACACACGCTTGACACTATCTGAACCAAAATAAGTTTATCATGGTCTCATCAGACCACAGGACATGATTCTAGTAATCCATGTACTTAGTCTGCTTGTCTTCAGCAAACTGTTTGGGAGCTTTTTTGTGCATCATCTTAAGAAGAGGCTTCCTTCTGGGATGACATCCATGCAGACCAATTTGATGCAGTGTGCGGCGTATCGTCTGAGCACCGACAGGCTGACCTCCCACCCCTTCAACCTCCGCAACAATGCTGGCAGCACTCATACGTATATTTCCCAAAGACAACCTTTGGATATGACGCTGAGCACATGCACTCAACTTCTTTGGTCGACCATGGCGAGGCCTGTTCTGACTGGAACCAGTCCTGTTAAACCACTGTATGGTCTTGGTCACAGTGCTGCAGCTCAGTTTCTTCTTATAACCTAGGCCATCTTTATGTAGAGAAACAATTCTTTTTTATTCAGATCTTCAGAGGGTTCTTTGCCATGAGGTGCCATGTTGACCTTCCAGTGACCAGTATGAGAGAGTGAGATTGATAACACCAAATTTAACACACCTGCTCCCCATTCACACCTGAGACCTTGTAACACTAATGCCGCGTACACACGACCGGACTTTTCAACATCAAAGGTCCGACGGAACAATTCAGGCAGACGATTCGATCGTGTGTGGGCTGCAGTGGACTTTTGATTTGCAAAAATCCGACAGACTTTAGAAATGGAACATGTTTCAAATTTTTCCGCCGGACCCAGTTCCTACCGAGAAATCCGCTCGTGTATATGCTAGTCCGACGGACAAAAACCGACGTGAGGGCAGCTATTGGCTGCTGGCTATGAACTTCCTTATTCTAGTCTGGTCGTACGTCATCACGTTCAAATCCGTCGAACTTTGGTGTGATTGTGTGTGGCCAAGTCCGTTCATTCGGAAAGTCCGTCAGAACTCTGTCAGAACTCCATCAGAACTCTGTCGAAAGTCTGTCGGACCTAGTCCCTCGAAAAGTCCGTGTACGCGGCATAACAAGTCACATGACACCTGGGAAAGGAAAATGGCTAATTGGGCCCAATTTAGACATTTTCACTTAGGGGTGTACTCACTTTTGTTGCCAGTGGTTTAGACATTAATGGCTGTGTGTTGAGTTATTTTGAGGGGACAGCAAATTTACACTGTTATACAAGCTGTACACTCACTACTTTACATTGTAGCAAAGTGTAATTTCTTCAGTGTTGTCACATGAAAAGATATAATAAAATATTTACAAAAATGTGAGGGGTACTCACTTTTGTGAGATACTGTACGTCATAACCAGAAGTGATGTTGCCGCTGAGCTTTTGCGTTTCCATAGCAATGGACCGCCATCAGTTCCGGCAGCATTACATCACTATAGCAGAGTGCAGTGGGTGGAAAAGAGGATTAGCTGGAGGGGGGCATTAATTTTTACTGAAAACAGAAGATACAGGCACGTTTTGCTCTTCAACAGCATTCCTATATTTTAAAGGGGATGACGCAAGACATAATCTGTCATGCTAGCATGGACCGGCAGCCATGCTAGCGTGCGTGGTCAGTTTACCTTCAGGAGGAGAGGCACAGGCAGGATCAACAAGTTAAAAACAGAATACTGACAGAGAGAAATGTATTAATGACATGACAGATAACATTTAAACACCTGAAAGGGCCAGTGCACTTTTTTATTTTTATTTTTTTACTTTCAAAATATTTTATTTTCGAATACAGCATAGGAAACAAGATACAGGCCCACATGGCCAACAGATGACTTAATACAGCACTAGAACAATGCATAAAAATACAATTAAACAAAACAACCATATGCCTAGGTGAGTCGGATCCACCCATCAAAGGGTAAGTGAGGTCTAGTAGTCCTACCCAAACCAGTACTCCTTAAAGGGAGAGCACTGATCAAGGAAGGGCGAAAGTCGGAGATGTCCCCTGAAGATCCCGGACCACGTGGTCTGGGAAGAGCCCCAGCGGTCCCTGGGTCACTCGGCACCCCTCGCGGGATCATGCTGTGCCGAGTGAGGGACCTAACCAGAGAGCCTCCGCTCATGGGAGACCATCCCTTCCGCCCCTACTTTTTCTTTTTTTTTTTTAAGGTTTATAAACACTTTAAACCACTGTGATCCAGTGGTTTCTACATCTATGCCCTAACTGCAGTTTTACATATCAATATCCATTTGTATATATTAAGTATTAATACATATTAAAATACTTGCAGAGGCCCTAATAAATTTCCATATATCTTAAAATAAAATGTAGTGTTTAGGAGGAACGCTTGGCTCTAAGCTAACTCAGGATGGTCAGTACCTAAAGCTGGCCATACATATGGGTTGCAGGAAAGATATTCGCTAGATTCCCCATCAACACAGACAGTATTGATGTGGGAATCCCTACTGCCGGACCTATGTCTTCTCCTGGTGGGGCAGAGGGGAGTAGGGGAAGTCGTCCCCGCTGGGGAAAGACAGTGATAATCGCAAAATAATTTGTCAGGCTTGTTGTACCCAACCTGATTGATTGATCAATTTGGTACATTCAGCCTGCCCATTAACGGTTCAAATAATTTGAACCGTGTATGGCTGGTCTAAGGCTCTGAACATCTATAGCTTTAAATGCCTACAAATAGATAAAGCCAATATGAGGTTGCCTTGTTATCCACTTATGTGGCATTAGTGACCAAAAATGTGTTTACCATGTGTTCCCATGTTACCTTGGTTTTTATTACATTTGATTATGTGGTTATCAGGGAATCTTTAGTATGAGGCCAACCTATCCAAAACCATTGGTGTCATTTTTACCACATCTGCAGAAGGCCAACCCAACTGAAAACTTTAGCTCATTTCTATTATTGCATCTATTGGGATGTATATATCCAAGATCCAAACCACTCTAGGGAATTTTGGTATTATTATTACCTTATATACTCGAGTATAGGCCGACCCGAATATAAGCCGAGGCACCTAATTTTACCACAAAAAACTGGGAAAACTTATTGACACGAGTATAAGCATGTCCATCTGCAGCCTCATGTACGTGATCTCCGGCTCTGTGACATGCAGTCAGTCTAGTCAGCGTCCGTCCAATGTAACAAAGCCCCGCCTCCTCCTCTTCCTCGTCCGTGACGGAACACTAATTCATTTTCCCAGCAGTGAGTCAGTGTTCCTCCTATTATGGACGAGAACAAGGAGAAGGTGTGGCTTTGTTACACTGGATGGCCGCTGACTAGACTGCATGTCACAGCGCCGGGAGATCAGGTGCGTGAGACTGCAGATGGGGACAGTGACTTGAGTATAAGCTGAGGGGGCTTTTTCAGCACAAAAAAAAAGTGCTGAAAAACTCGGCTTATACTCGAGTATATGCGGTATATAGGATTTATATAGCACCAACAGTTTGCGCAGCTATTTACAATATAAAGGGAGACAGTACAATTACAATATAGTTATACAGAAGAAATAGGAGGACCCTGCTCATGAAGCGTACAATCTAAAGGCAGGGGGAGGTGCTAAAAAAAGGTAATAGCTGCCGGGGACAATCTAATGGAGGTGTCTGAATTACAGTTTTTAGGTGGAGGTGGGGTAGCCTTTGCTGAATAAATTATTTCTTTAAGGATCACCTAAAGGCAAGCAGGGTAGGAGCTAACTGGATATACTGGGGTAGGGAGTTCCAGAAGATGGGAGAGGTTCTGGAGAAGTCCTGGAGGCGAGCATGGGAGGAGGTGACAAGGGAGCTAGAGAGCAAGATGTTTTAGGAGGAGCTGAGTGGATTTGAGATATCTCAAGATGAGGTTAGTGATTTAGCTGGGGGCAGTGTTATGGATGGTTTTGTATGTTGTGGTTACTCTGGTTAACACAACAGCAGCCACTCTGGCTAACACAATTGTATGGGGTCTGTCTTTTGGCCACTAAAGTATTGGAATACTGTGCAAAATCAACAGATGCATAGCAAATTATACTGATAGGAAAGGTATGTTGTTTTAGGCCTCTTTCACACGGGGCGGATCAGTAATGATCCGCCCCGTGAAGATCCGCTCGCTCAGCGGGGATCGCTCCGTTGTCCCCGCTGAGCTGGCTGTGGACAGGGCGGTCTCCGCACACTGTGCAGGGACCGCCCTGTCAGCTCTCCGCTCTCCTCTATGGGGATCGGACGAGCACGGACCGTGTGTCCGTGTTCGTCCGATCCGCTCTGCAGACGGATAGAAAAATAGGATTTTCCTCCGTCTGCAGAATCGGACTGTTGCCGAGGCGGACTAAATCGGGTGTCTGCGGATGCTCATCCGCAGACACCCGCTATCCCATAGGGATGAATGGATGTCCGTATTTCATCCGCAAACGGATGGATGAAATACGGACATACCATCCGCAAACGGATGGATGAAATACGGACATACCATCAGCATGTGTGAAAGGGGCCTAATGCCCCTTTCACACATGCTGATGGTATGTCCGTATTTCATCCATCCGTTTGCGGATGAAATACGGACATCCATTCATCCCTATGGGATAGCGGGTGTCTGCGGATGAGCATCCGCAGACACCCGATTTAGTCCGCCTCCGCAACAGTCCGATTCTGCAGACGGAGGAAAATCCTATTTTTCTATCCGTCTGCAGAGCGGATCGGACGAACACAGACACACGGTCCGCGCTCGTCCGATCCCCATAGAGGAGAGCGGAGAGCTGACAGGGCGGTCCCTGCACAGTGTGCGGAGACCGCCCTGTCCGCAGCCAGCTCAGCGGGGACAACGGAGCGATCCCCGCTGAGCGAGCGGATCTTCACGGGGCGGATCATTACTGATCCGCCCCGTGTGAAAGAGGCCTTACTGCATACTTGCAAGTTTATGCTACAGTGAAATGTATTAAAATATTTATCAAGCAAAGTGTTTTCATCCTAGGATGTGGTTTTAATTGTCCATAGAGCAACAACCTTAAATAAACAATATATTAAACACTTATAATAAACATCGGCCACCCAAAGAGCACCCATAGGTACATAAAACTGACCGATTACCAAACCCTTGGAAGCCTGAGTCAGACAACTTGACTTCCGAAATGTTTACATAAAACCTGAAATAACTTAAAGCGCTGGCAAGATTAAAAAGGCCAAACAAACTGACAAGGAATAGCTAAGAAAATTAAATAAATACAGGAAGGGATTATCTCCTGGTCCAGAGGTCCTTCCTGCCCTTTGCTTTGAATCCTCTTCCCAGCTCTCATGTACATCTTTCTTTACCTTTCTTCCTTTCCTTGCCCTAAGATTTGTATTTGTTTGTCCCTTTTGGTACTAAGGTGACAATGGCTTGGCAATTGGGTCACCCCAATAACTAATGTGTCACTTAAATGAACTGTCTGACCAATTTGGCCACACTGGGCCTTTAGGTACTGAAACCTTTGGTATGTGATTGTATCCTTGGCTAACACCAGGTCTTTTGCTGTCTCTGTGGTTAATGATGGTTTTGTAATGTGTAAAACTCAATATAAACTTTTTGAAACAGAAATACAAAGTGGGAATAAAGAGTAAAGTTTACCTAAAAAATATTTCTTTCTTCACAGCTTTAATTACATTTCCTGTAATAAAGTATGTTTCACAATGTGCAGGATGATGGATTCTGTAGAAATCTTCACTCCAGGGCTGTCCTGTCCTCTTCCTGCTACTGAACTTATGGCACTGTGGAGATTTGGGTCTTCGAGCTCAGCTGCATTAAAGGTGATTTAAATGGGACACGCTCCCTGCTCCCCTCTGCTCTGTTGAGAATAGTTCTTTCACTGATTACACTGCTTGTAACATGATTTGTGAATGGGGGAGAGTCTCATCAGTCACAGGATTATCACTTCCATTCACAGATCATGCTACAGGCAGTATAATAATGAAAGAATTTTTGACAATGGAGAAGAGAGTAGGATGGGGTGCACCCCCGTTGATCATTTTCAGTGCAGCTGAGCCTGGAGACCCGAAGTTGTTAACTTCCAAAGTGCTAGAAGTTCAGCAGCTGGAACAGAACAAGGCAGCCCTTTACTGCCATTTTCTACAGAATTCAGCAGCTTGTACACCATGGAACATACTTCATTACAGGTAAGTAATGTAACTAAAGGTGTAGAAAAAAAACTGCTTTTAACTAAAGCTTTAAAGTGGACCTAGCATTAATTATAATTTTTCATGTTAAAGTGGAAGTAATCCTTTTTTGGCACTTGTACCTACAGGTAAGCCATAAGGCTTACCTGTAGGTACAGCGAATATTTCCTAAACCTGCACGGTTTAGAAGATACAGTAACTGCATGCAGCAAGTGAGGTCACCGCTCTGAAGGGACGGCATACCCATGCCGCCCCTTTAGAGCTCCGCACCACGGTTTGTGACTCCCGCGCATGCTCATGGGAGTGACATAATCGCGGCACAGCAAATCAGATGGCCAGAGGACCTGTACCCAGAAGGAAGACTGGCTGAAGATGGAAACGCCTTCAGCAGTGACAGCGCACCACTGGTGGGCTTCATTCTAAGGTGAGTATTTCATAATGTGTTAGTATGTGATGCATACTAGCACATTATGCCATTGTTTTACAGGGTTTAAAAAAACGACTACCGCTTTAAGCACATGCATTCTATGGAATGTGTAGGTGAAACACAATATGGTATTACTATCGCTCAAATATTTTATCTGCCTTTCTCTACAGAAATCTTTTTTCAGGCTTTATCCACTTTCTGGACTGAAATATAGGCTCAAGGATTGAACAATCTTCTGAAACTTGGTTCCTGTGCAGTTCTTGCTATGGTCACAAATGTCTAAAACTGCAGCCCCAAAGTTACTTAACTGGAGCTTAAAGCGGTGTTGCCATCAAAAAAAAATACTTAAAATTCATAAAAAAAATAAATAATTGTAAAAAAAATTTTTTACTCACCTTTAAATGCCTGTTGCTGGGGGTCCCTCGTAGTCTGCCTCCTTTATTGCCCGACTTTTGACATCACTTCCCCTCGTCGCCGCACAGTCATCTGGGACCTGTCACGTGTCCCAGATGACTGTGCGGCGTATCACGGTGCACGGTGCCTCTCGCGCATGCACACTGGGTGCCCGGCTGTGAAGCCACAGGCGGGTGCCCACAGTAAGAATGCCGGCGCCACGAGCGGAGCGGGGAACGAGGGGGGGGGCTTTGTTCCCCCGCATCGCTGGACCCTGGGACAGGTAAGTGTCCGATTATTAAAAGTTAGCAGCTGCAGTATTTGTAGCTGCTGACTTTTAGAAAAAAATTTTTAGGGGGCACCCCACTTTATGGACTGCTTTTTAATTAGAAAAGTATAGTTTGTTTTTAAAATGATATTGTATGACATTGTGACCTATCAGGAGTTTATTTGTGCAGACTTGTAACTAAAAGGTCACTTTAGCACACAGCCTCTAATCCTTCCCACATGCATTCATAAACCACATAACAGCACAGTGAGGCAGATTATCTATTGCATGGGTTCCAGTTTCTCTCTCAAGGCTCAAGAGTCCACCATTCCAAAGATGTGGACCTGTAAATTAAATCCAGATACCTCAGTCTAATGAATAATAATTCTAATATTTTTTTTTCTCCAACTTTAGGAGGTGGAAACACATAACAAAGACTTGGAAGGCCAGCTAACTGACTTAGAGCAACGTCTGGAGAAAAGTCAGGGTGAACAGGAGGCATTTCGCAATAACTTGAAAACTCTTTTAGAAATCCTAGACGGAAAAATCTTTGAACTCACTGAATTGCGAGACAACCTGGCCAAGTTGATAGAGTGCAGTTAAAAAGGCGAAAAGGGCTGCCACCACCAACCTTCTTCAAGATACACCGTCTCCATTCACGTCACGGTGGTGGGCTCTGCATCAGAGCTGCACAATACCTGTATGGGAAAATTCCTTTTTCCGAGAGTTTAATTGCAAATTTCTTAGTTGGCTGAAGTGTGAAATTGAGACTTGCTTTATTAGCTAACAGAAAGGAAATTAAAAAAAATAAAACTTGAATTACAAATTACCTCCTTATTCCCTTATTGGCCATAATGAACTTTTAACGCATTCAGTGCTAGATCGTCCGAAACACTAACCCTGAATGTTTACAATTATTACCAGTAGTTTAATGCAATCCACCTCTGGTTTGCTAATAGACAAAAAACAAAAAAAAAAAAAATAGTCTCCAATGTTTTTTTTTGCAGACATATGTAGAATTTTTATTTCATTTTCTAGGGTTTATTTTAATCTATTTTCTTTTTATGAAATACCTGCCTGCAGTGTTTTGTGCAAAAAATGACCTTAGTGATGGGGTTTCACCCTTTGTATTTTTTGTTGTAATCTGAACATTTTCTCAGGATATTTTTGCACTGTCAGAAAAAAGTGCATTACTAATTTACCTAACCAGGATTGAGACAGACTACATCTTTACCTGAAAATACTTACACTCTATCCTACCCGTTGTATAATGCTCTTCCTTTTTTTCTACTGGAAGCTGTTTCTTTTTGAAATTTGCTCTCGTGTTTTTTTTTTTTTTTTTTCACTTTCTTTCTTTTCTTTACTACCGTGTCCAGTGTAAATTTGACCTTTTAGTTCAATTTTGACACTATTTTCTTTTCAAAAGGGTCTCATTTTCTTATACACTCTAAAGCCAACTCCAGAGGCAGCTGAACACTAGAGAGATTAAAGTCGTTAAATTAATATATATATAAATATATATATTTGAAGAGCGTTATGAAGAATATTTATCAAAAGTTTAATGTATGGACTTTAACTGCATACAAGTATGTTTTTGAGATGAATGCAACATGTTTATTTTTTGTCTTTTTTGAAACCTTCATTTCTGAGCGTCTCATGCATTTCATTGTGTGAAGTAAGCGATAATAGAAAATCCTGTCTGTTCCTAATTATGAGGATATATATATATCGCTGTTGGGAAGCTATTCATTTGAAATGGTCAAACTGTGAACACTGCTTATTGAACCTCCCTTGGGATGTTGGTTATAGTCAGGGTTTAGCCCCTTCATCCACAATATATACAATGATTTTTCAAGGATTGACTGTAAATGACAGGATGTGACTTGTTATGGTTAAGGGGCATTGGTTATTGCTTTAAAACATTAGGGCTCCTTTCACACTTCTGCAGTGCAATGCAGTGCCATACACATGTTATTGTGCGGTATTTCATGTGTTAACATATGTTGTGTTAAGTCAACACGTTACATTTTGAATGGACTGCCAACAACACATGACGAACCAGACATGTACCGTACTTTGTACCACAACAAACAGATGGCTCCCATCTGTGCATTGGGGTATGTTTGCAAGGTGCATTTGGGTGTAGTTTAAAAGGAATGGTATTGCACCGCAAATGAGGCACTATGGTAATGTGCATTAATGCAACACATAGGTGTGAAACTAGCCTGAAAGCTAACTTGTCTCAAGAGAGCCAAGATCTTAAGTGTTGAACAGTGCAGATCAGATTGAAATAATTCATTTTTAAATTCAGTCTGTAATTGTCACGCAAAAGCAGAGAATAATTCAGTAGTTGATGTTATCTAAAGCTCCAACCATAGTGGAGAAAGTTGAATTGGCACTGCTTTGTGCCTACATACTGCAGAAAAATCAAAACGGCTGTAGGCTTTATTTTGTAACATCTGTACACTGAGAAGACTTAATTGAAACATGTTACTTTATTTAATTAGTGAACCTCTGCTTATTAAGCTCTCTTCTTTCAGGGATAGACATGCTTTACATTCAGATCTGTAAAACTGAGTCAGTGAAATATATTTTAGAAGAAGTTTTATTAAAAGACACTTTATAGACCTGGGAAATTTGGGACTACAAAATAACTTTATTTTGTGAACTCCACTGTGACGTAATGCTCACATTTCATACATTTGGGACTGTAGATGAAAGCATGTGTCTTAAAGTGTAACTAAACCCACAACTGTAAAATCAGTCTGTATATGCAGTAAGGCATGTTATACTCACTGTAGAACCTAAGAGGTTATTCCTCTGCATTGTGTAAAAAGGCTGTTTGATCCTGTCTTCTCTGATCCTCCTCTGCTTCCACTGACTCCAAAACAGTTATGGATAAGACAGAGTTGACTGGAGTCAGGCTGCACATGCTCAATTTGGTGTGTATTGCTAGAGTTTTTTTTTCTCTGGAGAGTGCATGTGATCAGCACAGAGCCAATCAGCACTGTCCAGAGGGTCAGGGGTCCTTAGTGCAGCTTAGTGCAGTATGAAAACTCCTCCTACAAGTTTTAACCAGGAACTGATAGAAGTCACAAGACTGCTATATACTGCTGATGAGAAAAGGTATTTAGCAGTTTATATTTACTAAAATGATTGCCTTTCTGTGTACTGTGGGAGACCAGATATAATGAATGCAGGGTCCTGGGTTTAGTAACACTTTAAGCCTGGGTTCACACTATAGCGATGCGGGAACCAGCACGATTCCAGCATTTCATCTCTCCCACAGGCAGTTCACACTGCTCTCTGTGAACCGCTGCAGGTGTCAATACAATGTTAATGACACCCCCAGATCGGTTCACATATCGCAGTGCAAACTGTGGATTCAGACAGGAATCAGATCAGATTCCAATGCAGGAAAAAAAAAGTCCCTGCACCTTTTTTATGCGAACCCAATGTGAGTTCAGCCATACAATTGTATGGCTGAACTTGCATTGCACAGACATCGCATGTGATCGGCACAGCAGTGTGGGTGTGAATCACATGTGTTGTCTGTGTTCGCTATAGTGTGAACCCAGGTTCCGTCAGGGAAGAGGAGACTGGGGATGTACTAAATGTTTTGCTTTTTGTTTTTGATTGATGAAGAAAGATCTTTATTGTCCTTAATGAATGCTCTAGATGGGTTTTATTTAAATATACATTTCAGTGAACATCAAAGTAAAGGCTAAAAGTTAGTAAAATTATATTGAACCTTGGTAGAGTTGTTTCCATCTGAGTAAATTTTATAGATGTAATTAATGCAATAAAGGTTATCATTTTATTAAACAAATAATTTTAGTGCTTGTTTAAATAACACACTGCTAAAAACCTTAAAAACTTCAGCCTGTCGAACATGCTGGTTTAGTCATTTACATCTAAACTCATGTATGTGATAGAGCAGAATTTAAGGTCAATCTGCATAGAGGACTCATATATCTCTTAATTATTCACTGCAAATCACCACTGATCTGGCAAGTCAAGTTTACCAAGGTGTATTGTATAACAATAGTCCACAAAATCATCACACCGGGAAGAAGTCTGCTGTATTCCACACTATGGTTCTGATTGCAAGGAATTCTTGGTAGTATGTATAACCAGTTATAAAACAGTAGTAACTTGTATAAATCAATATTGAATCACTGTCTGTAATATCCAAGCGGTATTGGCATACATGATGTCATCAGGGCTTATTAGTATAAGTATAAATGATATTTAAATATATATATATATATATACACACACACACACGCATCTAAATTACTAAATTAGCATGTTCTACGGGCTGAATATTTTAGGGTTCGTTATATAAATTAGTGTTGAAAATTTACTAAATTGATAAATTTTGATACATTAATTACAGCTAACATATCTACTCAGATAGGACCATCTATACACCAAGGGACCATTTGATTCTAGAATATTTTAGAAAAATGGATAATGGATTCCCGCTAGAATATGGACACACACATATTTTAATTACACAGGTTTAAGATATAAAATGATAAAGAACAATTTGAAAACTAGCACGGGTTGTTGCTGGCACAACAATGTGCTTGAATGTCAGCCCCAGTTACTGCTGTAGAAGCTTTTTAAGGAAGGTCAGGTTCATTTTAAATCAAAGGGATTTTCCATTTGAGACTGGATTCACACTATAGAACGCAGCGGCTCACAGCAGGAGTTTGGTGTGTCCCCATTCACTGTTTCAGGTCCGATTTCAGTCTGAATTTTGGGCTGAAATCGGACCTGAAATGGACAAAAAGACGCACAGGACTCCATAGCGTCGCACCGATTAGGACAGTGCCATTGCCGGCAACTGCCACCGATTTGATATGTCAAATTGTACCAATGTGAACCAGGGCTTAAAACTAGAAGCTGATTGGTTACGGTGCATAGCTGCATCAGATTCTAATTGCTTCAGTTTTAGTAAATCTCCCCCAGTGCGACCTATTTAGAAAGGGAAAGTAGATCCAAACATATTTGATTAACCTGGGTTCACTAAATATTCCTCTTCTTCTTTTATATAGCTGTAAATTAAAGGGAAGTGAATACAAAAAAAGTACCTGAAAACTCAGGGAAACTTGGTCAAAAATGTGGGAAATAAAGAAGTAATTACTTTTTTTCTATGCATACTACAAAGTACAAGCTTGCAATGTGCAAAAAAAAAAAGAGTTTATTTATTGGAAAGCAGATGAATACACTTAATAAATGTACATTATTAAACAATACATTGGTTAATATTAATACATAAAAGTACATGAATTCATTATAATTACTAATAATTTTAATTATTTCTATTATTTGATAATAAAGAAAACCCTTTAAATTATACAATATTTAAGTCTTTTAGTACGTTTGAAGAAAAAAAAATTTAATTAGAAATAATTGAACATTTCTTATTTTTGCGTGGCAATTCCCTTTCCTAAATAAAACAAAATGTTTTTCATATCGCATAACAGCAAGAAAAAACTGAATTTGAGAAAAACAAAATCATATAAGCTCTATAAATTAGTCAAATGGAAATATGGCAAGTCTCCAAAAAATATTTAAAACGGAATTCCAGATAAAATACATATATGATAGTGGTTTACCCAGCAAAATGATTTGAATTTCTGTCCATTCAATCCTGAAATGTACACAGCTTTCCATGCAGCAGAGTGGTATGGGAGGGGACCTGATTTTTCTCTGCTGCAGTTTACCTATCACCTACAGGTCCCCTCCTCACCCTGTGACTGGACATTGAAAGGAGGAGCAGTACACTGATGAGCTCATCTGTCATTCTGCTCTTACCTCTATCAGCATTCTTCTTACACTGCAACACAAACAATTTTTTTTCTATTTAGTGATAAAGTGTTTAAATCTTTGCCAGGTGTTGCTGTTATCTGGGGCAGGAAGTGAGGGGGGCATTTCTTAAAAAATAAACTTTTTTGTTAAAGAGAAATGGTGTTAATTGATGTTGGTGTCCTTTTTAGGGAGATTTCTCCTCTTTTTCAGTTGTGCCAACGTCTATATCTCTATCATCCCAAAGATAGATTTAATATAAAATAAAACCTAGTAGTGACATTCACTTTTTATTTTGCATTGTAAACTGTTTAAGCAATAATACTTATTATTGTATCTATTGTTATTTTTACATATATTTTTAGTTACATATGTTCACTTTGTTGAGGCCGATACATTATAGGTGCAATCTCTGCCTTAAATAGAATACTGTATTATGTAGAATCAGCCTCAAATGGCCTTGTGGCATTTATACTTTTTTTTGGCATTGTAGGAAGAAAAGGACATGCAATATAACTGTGTTTCTGGGCCCCAGAAGACCATATTAGAGCATCCAAATCACATTAACAGATTGGGGGCAACCAGTGTCCTCTTTAACATGATTGTAAATTCTAGTTTAAAAAAATATAAAAACAACGAGCATGTTATACTTACCTGCTCTGTTGTAGTTGGTTTTGCACAGAGCAGTCAGATCCTATTCTTCTCGGATCCCTCTTCTGTGCTCCTGGCCCCTCCCTCCTGCCGAGTGCCTCCACATCAAGCAGCTTGCTATGGGGGTACCTGACCTGAGCTGCAGCTCCCTGTGTCCATTCAGACAGGAAGCTGTGGTTCGGCTCCACCCCCTATCTCTCCTGATTGCCTGACTGATTTGATTGACAGCAGTAGGAGCCAATGGAGCCTCTACTGTGTCTCAGTCAATCAGGAGGGAGAGTCCTGGATGGCCGAGACACTGGTGAACATCGCTGGACAGAGATGGGGCTCCGATAAGTATTAGGGGGCTGAGAGGGGCTGCTGCACAAAGAAGGCTTTTTATTTGAATGCACAGAATTAAGCTAAAAAAAATTCTGACATTACAACCCCCTTAAAGTAGTAGACGAATTTGACTTCTATGCAAGACCCCAAAGGTAAATGAATGTAGTGAAAACGAATTAAAGTAAGCTCACAGGACAACTCCAATAAGACCTAATTCACATGGACTTTTACAAGCGGACATGTCTTTTTGCATAAAATCCCTATTGCTTTTCTTGTGCCCAGGAAGACGCAGGCGTTGCATAAAGCTTCCAATACAAGCATAAAGCTGTACGCAGCCATACTTGTTTACCCACACGTGAGCATATGGCATATTTCCCAAATGTGGAGGTGGTGCATTGGGGAAATATGCTGTATGCTCATACAGAGGTAAGCGTTGATGCAGACCCACAACCGCATACAGTCATTCACTTCTATTGGTGACAGTATGGAGCTCCAATGGCTCGAGAATGTTTTGGAGATTTTTACACTAGAAGAGTAACAGTGCATAAATAGCTACAACGTGGAAAGGTAGTGGGACTGCCTTGCATATTACAGAAAATAAAGTCCCATACTTTAATGGGCAGCTTGAAGGATACAAAATGAAAGCATAATGTTTTAAAAAGGCAGTCCTTCATAAATGCACAATGCATTATGCCTTAACTCTGTATGCACAAAGAATGGCATTTCATCCTTTTTGGATACACAAGTCTCAAGTTCCGTCCTTAAAAGCAGCATGGTGCTCTTTTATATGATTTATCTGAAAACCAAAGGAAATTTACACAAGATAGTTTATTATGTTACAAAAAGCTGAAATAAAACAAACAATTTTGCTGCTGTTTGACTCCTAATAGTAATAATATAAAAAAAAAAAAGTTCAGCCCTCAAAATGTATGTCTCTACTATGTACTGGTTTTAAATATTGCCCCAAAGAGACATTTACACTTGACCACACTTGGCTTTCTTTAATGTGAGGTTACCAGTAGCATCATTACACATAGCTTGTACATTCAAACATAACCATGTTGTATAAAAATCATATGTGAAGTAAGGGTAGGCCACCAAGGCAACATAAACATCAAGAGGATGAGATTTTTTTCTGTTGCTTATCAGAATAGTGGTGGAAATGCCTCCTTCTTCCACCACAGAGGGGCCCTAAAAATAAACTCACTTAAAGACGAAAGTCTTACAGATATAATCACCCCTGTTTCTTCTGCTTCTTCTTGATTAGCATTGCAAGATCGATGCGTTGTATTTTCCCTTTGCACCTCATGCTATAAGGGCAGAACTGAGCATTTACTCTAGCCAGCATGACTCCCCAATTATTTTTTGATTCTAGAAAATCCATCATGGCAGTGTGACACAATTTACTAAGACTGCTGCACACAGAATCTGGTGCAGCTGTGCATAGTAGCCAATCAGCCTCTAGATTTAATTGTCAAAGTTACTAAAGGTGTTACTAAACCCACAACAGTAAAATAAGTCTGTATATACAGTAAAGCATGTGTGCTATATTCACTGTGGAACTTAAGGAAACCTTCTTCCACAGTTCCCAACCCATCTCCTGATAGAACTGAGCCTCGAGGACAAGCTGCACATGCTCAGTTTGGTGTGTATTACCCAAGAGTTATTTGTTTTATTGGGAGGGTACATGTGATAAGCGCAGGGCCAATCAGCACTGTCCAGAAAAGGGGTCAGGGGTCCTGCAGCCTCATAGGAAAATCAGGGGAGAATGAAAACTCCACCTACAAGCTTTAACCAAACACTGATGTCACAAGACTGCTTTAACTGCTGATGAGTAAAGGTATTTAGCAGTTTATAGTTACTCAAACTATTGCGTTTCCATGTTCTTTGTACTGTGGGAGACCAGATATAATGAATGCAGGGTCCTGGGTTTAGTAACATTTTAACTGAACAAGATGGAGTTAGAAGCTGATTTGGTTACTATGCACAGTTGCAACAGACCAGTTTTAGTAAATCTCCAAAATTTGTTTTAGTGGGACTGTTTTTATTTTTTTCCTTTTTTTGTATTGAAATTTTACTACTGCAATATCTGAGAGCTGACATAAGGAAGTGCGTGATTCACCTTGCAATCTGGCTTTTAAAGAGTCCACAAAACTTTATTCCAATTTTAAGTGAATTCTCTCAGGCTTCTTTTACCTTTCAGGGACCACATTAGTGACCATTATGAGGGCGTTTTCACCCTTACAAATAATGCAGCAGATGGAATCAGGCTCTTTTGTTAGGCTTTGATATAGATTAGGACTGAAATCTCCAGGGTGGAGACCATACCTTTCCAAAGTAAAGAGAAGGTGACCACACTCCAGAATGCAATGAATGAAAATATTTATTCCATAAAAACCATCAAATATCAAAAAAATATTCATAACATCTTGATACATACAGAAAATGGCATAGTTGAGGCGTTTCATGAATTGCTTGGCTTAGTCATGCTGAGCGAAGTCAGTAGACCAGCCAAGACAACTAGTATCTTTAGAAGGAGGTCAACATATTTCTCCCATGGCAGGTCTACTTTAAATTATTCTGAGGATGAAGGGGCTAAACGAATATGCAGTATACAAGGATGATTAACAATTCTTTTTAAATCCACAGCCAGCATTAGCAGTACTGTTAAACACTAATTGAAAACTTGGCTTGAATCAGATTGTTAATGTTCATCAACATGTACGTTTTTAAAGAGTTCAAATGTACTTTTACCAAACTTTTTAAAAATCACGCATATGTTTATATTTCTTTTAAAACATGTTTGGAAGATAGTTTTCATTTTTTCTTGTTCACTGGGTGCAAGTGGCATAATATAATATTGTTACTGTAAAAAAAAATCTTGTACCTCAAGGGGTATAAATGATATGTATTTAGTAAGCTCCCACCTCAACATGATGTGAATGTTATTAGGTTCTGGGGTATGGCAGAGGGCATAATTACTATTCTCTTTTCTCCTTCTGTACATATTTTGAGAATTCAATGTAAATTCACAATTACCTGTACAGCGGGTCTAATACCTTAGGATACAGAGGGCCATTTTACCTCCCTCGGTGGTGCCTAAGGTGTTATTGGTTCTTTTAAAACTGATGTCACTGATTTAAAGAAAAATATTCTTACTCTGTCTTAGTGTCGGTTTATTTATTACATGTGTGTGACATTATTTTCCTTGTTTGATGTGTAAACACAAGAAAAAAAAAAAATGTACAATAACCAAATCTATGTCAAAAAGCCATTTTTCATAGGTTCTTATAAAAATCTGATGATCTTCATCGCAGTTACTTATTTTCTTAGAGGAAAAAAAGTAATGATTAATGAAAGATATTTGAGAGGAGTATGCATCTAAAAAATTATGATGTTATTGTATTTTCTCTGAAAAACATTTTATGGAGAATGCGTCTGATAGATGTAATTACAGTGGATATAAAAAGTTTACACATCCCTGTTAAAATGTCATATTTCTGTGATGTAAAAAAATGAGACAAAGATAAATAATTTCAGAACTTTTTCCACCTTTAATGTGACCTATAAACTGTACAACTCAGTTGAACAACAAACTGAATTATTTTAGGTGGAGGGAAGTAAAAAAATAAAAATAAAAAATTTGGTTGCATAAGTGTGCACACCCTTAAACTAATACTTTGTTGAAGCACCTTTTGATTTTATTACAGTACTCAGTCTTTTTGGGTATGAGTCTATCAGCATGGCACATCTTGACTTGGCAATATTTGCCAACTCTTCTTTGCAAAAACACTCCAAATCTGTCAGATTGAGAGGGCTTCTCCTGTTCACATCCGTCTTCAGATCACCCCACAGATTTTCAATCGGATTTGGGTCTGTGCTCTGGCTGGGCCATTCCAAAGCATATATTTTCTTCTGGTGAAGACATTCTTTTGTTGATTTGTATGTATGCTTTGGGTCATTGTCATGCTGAAATATGAAGTTCCTCTTCATGATCAGCTTTCTAGCAGAAGCCTGAAGGTTTTGTGCCAATATTGAATGGTATTTGGAACTGTTTATAATTCCCACTACCTTGACTAAGGCCCCTGTTCCAGCTGAAGAAAAACAGCCCCAAAGCATGATGCTGCCACCACCATGCTTCACTGTGGGTATGGTGTTCTTTTGGTGATGTGCAGTGTTGTTTTTCCATCAAACATATCTTTTGGAATTATGACCAAAAAGTTCAATCTTGGTTTCATCAGACCATAAAATTTTCCCACATGTTTTTGGGAGACTTCAGGTGTGTTTTTGCAAAATTTAGCCGGGCTTGGATGTTTTTTTTCGTAAGAAAAGGCTTCTGTCTTGCCACTCTACCGCATAGCCCAGACATATGAAGAATACGGGAGATTGTTGTCACATATACCACACAGCCAGTAATTGCCAGATATTCCTGCAGCTCCTTTAATGTTGCTGTAGGCCTCTTGGCAGCCTCCCTGACCAGTTTTCTTCTCTTCTTTTCATCAATTTTGGAGGAACGTCCAGTTCTTGGTAATGTCACTATTGTGCCGTATTTTCTCCACTTGATGACTGTCTTCACTATGTTCCATGGTATATCTAATGGCTTGGAAATACATTTGTACCCTTCTTCTGACTGATACCTTTTAACAATGAGATCCCTCTGATACTTTGGAAGCTCTCTGCGGACCATTGCTTTTGCTGTAGGATTAGACTAAGAAAATGTCAGGAAAGACCTACTAGAACAGCTGAACTTTATTTGGGGTTAATCAGAGGCACTTTAAATGATGACAGGTATGTACTGACTCCTATTTAACATAAGTTTGAATGTGATTGCTTAATTCTAAACACTGCTACATCCCTAGTATTTCCTACATTTTTTTTACCCCTCCCCCCTAAAATATTTAAGTTTGCGTTTCAATTGAGTTGTACAGTTTATAAGTCACATTAAAGGTGGAAAGAGTCCTGAAAGGATTTATCCTTATCTCATTTTTTTACATCACAGAAACCTGACATTTTAATGGGTGTGTAGACTTTTTATATCCATTGTACATATGAAAGAGATTGTGCCAAACAAGTGATGGAGTTATGCCTTCCAAAGCAGATCATTCGCTACTTACATTTGTCAGAGTCTTCAGTGGTGACATTTCTTCACCAGTGCTCCAAAGTCTGCCTAACTGATGTGGGCATTACAAAGTCAAATCATGGTGTCGTGCGCCCAAGTTATTCTCCATAATATAAATAAGTTGGTTCTATAAATCACAGAAGCATAACCCTCAACTGTCTCTGATTTTTAGGGACTATCCCTAATTTGGAATAACGTCCCTCTGTCCTGTTCATCTGTCCCTCATTTTGATCTGATCTATACAGTTGTATGTAAAATGCACTATTTATCTTTAAATAGTGTTTCCCAAAGCTAAACCTTTCATCCAATTTCTAAATTGCTGCATTTGTAAATTTCAAAAGCCAGTATAAATGAATAATAGTGTTACAAAAAAGCACTTGTGGGTATAACTAATATTTATTTTTTGTATAATTATCCTTTAAGGGGGGTGTGGTACGGGGTGTCCTAAGCCTGCATGCTTTTGCAAATAGACGTCCTTCATTCCCTTCTCAAAAAGTTGGGAGGTATGACAGAAGTCAGGTGGACAGAGTTGGTAATATCATTTGAGATAGCACAGGGCAGCACTGGACTTTTGACAGGGTCAACAGGTCTTTTACACGAATCAAAAGATATAAACATAACAATTTCATTGTTTTACTAGAAAAATCGGGTCTGTTCCAGAACGATCAAAGTTGGAAATATTACAATCAACGTTAAAGACATGTTTTTGTGGATAGGATGCACAGGAGAGGAGTGCACAGTATAGAAAAGCAGGTAGTATATGTAGGAATAGAGTGCAGAAGGTATGACAGAAGGCACTATGTGCAGGAGAGGAGTACAAAGGGTATAGCAGTGAGCAGAAGAGTGCATTGGATATGATAGAAGGCTGCATGTGCAGAAGAGTGGGTATGACAGCAGGCAGTGTATGCAGGAGAGGAGTGAGGTTATGATAGGAGGCAGTATTTCCAGGAGAGGAGTTTGATGGGTATGACTGAAGGCAGTATGTGCAGGAGAGGAGTGCAAAGGGTTTGACGGCAGGCTGTGTGTGCAGGGAGGAGTGCAAAGGGAATGACAGCGGGTAGAATATGCATGAAAGAAACATCAGAGTATGACGAAGGGAAATATGTGCGGGAGAAGGAAGATGTGATCAGGAATGGAGTGTGGGCGATATAATAGCTAGCAATATGCATACCTCCCAACTTTTGAACTAGAATGAGGGACACTTGAGGGAGGCAGTGACCTGTGGCACACTATATAAAAAGTGGATGTGGCCAAACTGGCAACTGTGGGAGGGGCTTAAGGGGCATTGTAAAAAAAAACACGTTTCCATTTTATATGGTTTTGCACTCACTGAAAATAGACAAAGAGCTATCACTTTGTCTGAGCCTATCTTACAGAAGAACTTCATTAAAATTATCAGGGAAGTGGATATAAATCCTCACATATACCCAGTGAAGTGAACAGCCTTAGATGATACACAGAGATTAAACAAATCCTCCTACATAAGTTTTGCATGTATATCTGCTGTCTTCAGTTTTATATATTCTTTAGAAAGTTCAAATCATGTTACATATTTGCTCTTCCTGTTCAGCACTGCAGTAAAGTCTGGGCATACAGCCAAAATAGCAGATTGGAAGAAAGGCACACAGACCCTCTCCAGCTGTTTTGTGAATAGTTCAGCTCCATGCTAATCTATAGGAACCTCCCATGACACAATATTTAGCCTGATTTTATCTCAGTTGATGGAGAACTTGTCAGAAGTTATCACGCTGATAACAGAAGAACGGAGCAGGAGAAAACCACAGGAGTTAGTGCTTTGAAGAAAGATAAAAAACTAATTGTCGACCTCAAATTTCATGAATCAGGTTTACATCCACATTAAATCAAATCTCAGGATGGTCCCAGCAAATCCAGGATGGTTGGGAGGTATGCAATATGTACAGGAGAGTGTAGAGGGTATGACAGCAGGCAGTGTGTGCATGGGAGGAGGGCACTGGGTAGGACAGCAGGTAGTTTCTACGGGAGAGGAGAGTGAAGGGTATGACAGCAAGCAGTATGTACAGGGATGAAGTGCAAAGGGTACGACAGTGGGTAGAATATGCAGGAAAGAAACATTAGAGACAAAGGGAAATATGTGCAGGCAAGGAGAGTGGAAGATGTAATCAGGAATGGAGTGTGGGAGGTGAGGGTATATCAGTGAGTAATATATACAGGAGAGGAGTGCAGAGGGTATGACAGCAGGCAGTGGGGTTGATTTACTAGGGGAAAATGAATGCAACTGCATGTCAGAAACCATGAATCAGACTGAGACAGAAGTACAGTTAAATCACACTTGTTTAATAATAAAAGTAAATAGAACAAATGTAGTCAAAACATAGCCAAATTTCGGTAACCTGAACGGATAGTCAGACAAGTCAGGAAGCCAGGGAACAGCGTAGTAGAACATCAAGCAGGATCTGGAGCCAGAAGGAATGTCAGCCAAGCAAGTATTTAACAGGAATGCAGGAGATAGTCTCTGTGATGTTGACCAAAGTGAAGGCAGAGATCATCTGTGCTGGATGGCTTAAGCAGGCAGTACTGACGAGCAGGATATCGTCAACAGGCGAGTCACTGTGGGGAGATAGGAGCTGGCAATCAGCCGACAGCTAAGCGGCCAGCTCAGAGAAGGAAGGGCTTAGTCCAGCTCTGACAGTACCCTGTCCTCAATGACCCCTCCCCCTCAGAGGACCACCAAGCTTGAGGGAAAAACGTCTTTGGAAATCATGGAGGAGGACAGGGGCATGTACGTCCGAGGATGAGACCTAAGAGCGTTCCTCTGGACTGTACCCTTTCCCTAAAGCACCAGGTACTGTATGTGACCGCAGAGCCTACGGGAGTCAACTGTACATCATACTCCTCATGGTTCCCAACCCGTACAGGGTGAGGACGTGGCACGAGGTGGTAAGGGGGTTGCAGATCAAAGGTTTTAATAAGGAGACATGAAATACATTTGAGATACGCATATTAAAAGGAAGGTCTAATGCGTAAGCCACTGGGTTAATCCTGCAAAGAATACGAAAAGGACCAATAAACCAAGGTGCGAACTTCAGAGAGGGAACACGAAGTCAGAGGTTGTGAGATGACAGCCAGACCTGTCCACAACCTGGTAGGAAGGTGCAGGCAGGTGTCTGCGGTCAGCATGGAGTCTGTACCTATCGTTAGTATGTTGCAAAGCCTCCTGGGCTTGTGCCCAAGTAGAACGAAGACCACGGAGATGCTCCTCTAATGCAAGAATACACTGCGGAACAAATGAGTCAGGCAACATGGAAGGTTAGAAACCATAGTTCACCATAAACTGGGACAATCGGGAAGCAGTATTCAAGGCTCTATTGTGTGCAAACCTCACCCACGGTAGGAGGTCTGACCAGTTGTGATGATCAGAAAAATAGCAATGTAGGAATTGCTCCAAGGACTGATTGGCTTGTCCTGCAGCCCCATTAGACTGTGGGTGATACGCAGTGGAGAAAGCAAGCCAAATTTCCAACTGTGCACAAAAGGCTCGCCAGAACCGGGACACAAACTGACTACCCTTGGGTAGCCCATGTAAGCGAAAGATCTCCCGAACAAAAATGGAAGCCAGTTCCTCAGAAGTGGGCAACTACTTAAGTGGAATACAAAGACATTTTCAAATACTAGTCAACCACCATAAGGATAACTGTATTGCCCTGGAAGTTGGGTAACTCCACAATGAAATTCATAGACAGGAGGGTCCAGGGTCTCTCTCCATTGGGTATAGGTTGTAGGCGGCTCACTGGAAGGTGTTGTGGAGTTTTACTCTGAGCACACATGGAACAGGCATCTACGAAGGCAGTTACATCAGCACGTAGACTAGGCCACCAGAATTGTTGGGAAATGGCCCAAAAGAGTTGATCCTTCCCAGGTTGGCCAGCAGCATTGGTAGAATGGTAAGTCTGGAGCATGGCAGTACAGAGACTCTCTGGGACAAAGCAGCAGTCACAAGGTTTCTCAGGAGGAGCATGGACCTGAGCAGAAAGAATTTTGTCACCCAAAGGAGAAGTGAGACTGGTGTGAACCGTAGCCAGAATACAATCAGGAGGAATCACAGGAACCAGAAACTACTCCATCATGGAAGTGGAGGAAAATTGTTGTGGCATTCTTAGAAGTGGGTAAGAAAGAGCCCATTGCGCCCTCCCGGGAGAGAGGCGTTTAGCCTCAGACAAGAATGTGAGATTCTTATGGTCAGTAAGAATGGGAACCGCACAGTGGTACCTTCGAGGAGATATACAAAATGAAGTCCTGCGCAAATTATGCCAAAATAATAAGTCCTGAAATTGCTAAGTGCAAAAAACCGTGTGAAAAACTTTTTTTATAGTTTAACGAAATAGTCCATATATTCATAAACACCAATGATGAGAAATGGATGGACAAACAGTGATAAACAATCCCAGGGGAAAGGGCTCACAGAACTCTCACCTTAAAAAAGGAAATTCAGGTTCATCACAAATTCTGCAAGCATCTACCTTCGAGGAGATGTCTCCATTCTTTCAGGGATAAAATAATCGCTAACAGCTCTCTGTCACCAATCTCGTAATTGCACTCCACAGGTGGGGATTTCTTGGAAAAGTAGCCACAAGGATGCATAGTGCTCTCAGAGGTAGGACATTGAGACAGAACGGCGCCAACTCCAGTCTCAGAAGCATCAACCTCAAGGATAAAAGGTAACGTAGGATCAGGATGTGCCAACACAGGAGCAGAAACAAAGGCAGCCTTAAGACTCTCAAGGGCCTTAATGGACTCCGGAGAACAACTCTGTGGGTTAAGTCCTTTCTGGTCATATCAGTCAGGGGCTGGACCAGAGACTAGAAGTTATGAATAAACTTCTGATATAATTAGCAAAGCCAAGAAAACGGTGCAGAGGATGTAAACCCACAAGTCGGGCCACTGTAGAACTGCCAAAAGTTTATCTGGGTCCATTGAAAGACCAACAGTGGAAATTACAACACCCAGGAATTTAACCTGTTCATGTTGGAATTCACACTTCTCTAATTTACAATAGAGATTGTTCTCTCTTAGTTTCTGAAGCACACGACAGACATCTGTGTGGTGGTTCTCCAGGGACTTGGAAAATATGAGGATATCCTCGAGATAAACCACCACAAATAACTGCAACAAATTTCAGAGGACATTGTTAATAAATTCCTGTAAAACTGTTATAAAGGCCAAAAGGCATTACGAGGTACTCATAATGGCCTGTTCTGGTATTAACCCTTTTACGACTAAGCCTATTTCTGACATTTGGTGTTTACAAGTAAAAATACGTATTTTTTGCTAGAAAATTACTTAGAACCCCCAAAGATTATATATATATATATATATATATATATATATATATATATATATTTTTTTAGCACAGAATCTAGAGACTAAAATGGCGATTGTTGCAATATTTTATGTCACACACAATTTGTGCAACAGTGTTTTAAACGAAACTTTTTGGGAAAAGGGACACTTTCATGAATTTAAAAAAGAACAAAACAGCATAGTTATCCCAATTTTTTTGTATAATGTGAAAGATGATGTTATGCCAAGTAAATAGATACCAAACATGTCACGCTTTATAATTGCACGCACATGTGAAATGGCGACAAACTTTGGTACCTAAAAATCTCCATAGGTGTTTTTATGGTTACCAGGTTAGAGTTACAGAGGAGCTCTATTGCTAGAATTATTGCTCTCACACACACTGTTTACATATGCGGGTGCAACTTCCGTATGAGTTTTCTTTGCTGCGCAAGCTCGCGGTCATGGGGGTGCTTTGAATTTTTTTTTATTTTATTTCTTTTTATATTCTAAAAAAAAAAAATTATCACTTTTATTGCGTCACAAGGAATGTAAACATCCCTTGTGACAGTAATAGGTGGTGACAGGTACTCTTTATGGAGGGATCGGGGGTCGAAAAGACCCCAAATCCCTGCTTTACACTTCAAAGTATTCAGATCACCGAAAACGGTGTATCTGAATACTGTATATTTTTTAAAATCCTGTGCCATTGGCAGCCGAGTAATCAGGAAGTGACGTTGTGACAACGCTTCCGTGTTTACATCCAGGAGACTGGAACAAAGCCGTTTCCGGCTTCGTTCCAGTCTGTCACTAGCTCGGGCGTTTCGATCGGGCCTTCAGGTGGAACGGGAGGCCCGGGAAGAGCGGCGGGAGGGGGGGCTCCGCCGGTATAACAGCCGAACGGCTTTTAGCCGCATCGGTTGTTATCCGATCGCCCGCTATAAACAACAGTACTGGGATGATGCCTGCAACTGCGGGCATCATCCCGTTATAACCCCCAAAAGCCGAATACGCACATCTGCGTACACTCGGCGGAAAGGGGTTAAATGCAGTTTTCCACCCGTCGCCCCCTCCTTAATCCTCACGAGCTTGTATGCCCCTCTCAAATGAAGCTTTGTGAAAACCTTTACTCCCTTGAGGCAGTCATATAACTCCATAATCAACGGATTTGGATAGGCATTCTTAATCGTAAAACGACTGAGACCCCCTATAATCAAGGTCTCAGTTCAGCACCCTTCTTCACAAAGAAGAAACCAGCACCAGCAGATGAGGATTTGTGGATGAAACTTTGAGAAAGTGTTTCTGCAACATACTCCTCCATGGCTTTATCCTCCAAGACCGACAAAGGGTAAACCCGGCCATGAGGAGGTATGGCACCAGGTTGAAGGTCAATTGCGCAATCATAAGACCGGTGTGGAGGCAAACTACCGGCTTGACCTTTATCAAAGTCATCGCTAAAATCGCGGTACTCCTCCGGGAGGGAGGAGAGTGAAGAGGTGCACAGGACCTTGGATACCTTCAGGAAGCATGTCTCACTGCATTGTGGTGACCAGGAAAGAACCTCGGCATGGAGCCAATCAAAAGAGGGGTTGTGCCTCTGTAACCAAGGATAACCAATAACCAGCGGAAACCTGGGTGAGGAAATAATTTGGAATTGGATTATCTCATGGTGAAGAGCCCCTACGGCCATGGACAACAGAACCGTCTCATGAGTCACATGGGCAGTCTGTAAAGGTCTCCCGTCAAGAGCCTCAATATCAAGTGGAGTGTCACACAGCTGCAGCAGAATTGAGTGCTGCAAAACAAATGTAGCATCAATGAACAGGCCTGCAGCCCCAGATTCGATTAGAGCCTGTATCTCAATGGACGACTCAGCCCAAGAAAGGGTGACCAAAACCAGGGGCTAATCCTTCTGGATAACTGGGGATGAAACAACGCCACCCAAGGTCTGTCCATGACAGGAACTCAAGGTTCGGGCGTTCCCTGGACGGGTAGGAAAGACCTCAAAAAGTGACCTGTCTGGCCACAATAAAGGCACAATCTCTCCCTCCTCCTAAAGGCTCTCTCATCTGCAGAGAGACACGTGAAGCCCAGGTGCATGGGTTCATCTTCACTGACCGACTCGGTACCAGGAGGCACGAGAGGTGAGGGAGGCATGGGTGGGAAAACAAAGCTCTGAGGCAAGCGTACAGGAGGCTTCCGCAAGCGCTCCTTAAGAGAAAGTCTTTCTCCGAGTCTGGAGTCAATAAGGATGGAAAACGAGATCAAGCTCTCCAGCTCAGTGGGTATATCTCGGGCTGCTATCTCATCCTTGATGGAATCCGAGAGACCATGAGAAAAAGCAGCCACAAGGGCCTCATTGTTCCAAGCAACCGCTGCTGCCAGAGTACAGAATTCAATAGCATAGTCGGCAACAGTTCCCGTACTGTTTGATGGACATGAGGCACTTGGCAGCAGAAGCGGAGTGTGCGGGAACGTCAAATACTCTTTTAAAGGAGGCCACAAACTGAGGGTAATGCAAGACAACAGGTTTTTGCGTCTCCCATAGAGGGTTAGCCCCGGCCAAGGCTCTCTTAGAAAGCAAAGATATCACGAAAACCTACTTTGCTTCTGTCTGTGGGAAACTCCTGGGGCAGCATCTCGAAGTATATCTCAACCTGATTGAGAAACCCTCTGCATTGAACTGGATCACCCCCAAATTGCTGGGGAAGCAGAGCGGAACCAGACATACCTCTTATAGAGGTAATACTCGAGGCGGGTGCCTGCACAGAGACTGGCGCAGCAGCAGGGACGGCCTGCGACTCAGGTTGTACCAGAGCAGCCACCGTGGGGGATTCCAGGTGAGACGTGCGACTCAGGAGCGTTTGCATCGTCATGACAAACTGATCCTTGCGGTGATCTTGCTCATCCAATCTGGAAAAAATATTACCAACAAGTGGATTGACTGTATCTTCTGAATTCATGGCCTTCGCCTACTGTCAGAAACCATGAATCAGACCGAGACAGAAGTACAATTAAATCACACTTGTTTATTAAATAAAAATAAAAAGGTAAATAGAAAAAGCGTAGTCAAAGCATAGCCAGAGTCCAGTAACCGGATCGAGTAGTCAGCCAGGCCAAATTTCAATAACCAGATTGGGTAATCAGCCAGGCCAGAAGTCAGGGATCCAAGTAGAGCAACAGCAAGCAGGATAAGGAGCCAGAAGGGATGTCAGCAAGCCAGTCTTTGAACAGAACTGCAGGAGATGGTTTCTTGTGATGTGACCAAGGCAAAGGCAGAGGTGAAGTGAGCTGGACAGCTTTAAGTAGGCAGGTCAGACGAGCATGATAAGGAACAGCTGGTAAGCGTGGAGAGAGATGAGAGCTGGCAATTAACCGACAGCTGAGCAGCCAGCCCAGAGAAGGAAGGGCTAAGCCAGCCCTGACAATAGGAGAATGAAGAGGGCAGAGCACACTACTGGTGGATGGGGGCTTTATGATGTAAAGGGGGGTGATGTGAAGGAGAAGCAGGTGTTGTGGAGTAGGGGGCAGGTGAATAAAGGGAGGGCAGTGCTGTGGGAGGGGTAGGGTGAGGTGAGGGTGGGCAGTGCTGGGGAGGCAGGTGATGTGAAGAGGGGCAGTGATGTAAGGGGGCAATGCTTTGGGGGTGTAAAGAGGGGCAGTGCTGTGGGGGAAGCTTGATGTGAGGGGGGCAGATGAAAATACTGTGGGGGGGTGTGATGATCTGAAAGGGGGTGAGGACCCTGCTGTGAATACATGGGGTGGTGCGTTATGTAAAGTACACTACGATGAAGAGGGTGGGGGTGATGTGAAAGGGGCCTGAGAACACTACTGTGAAGGGAAAAGTGTGAAATGAAGTGGGGGACTGATGTGAGGGGGACTGACACTGATGTAAGAACGGGATTGTAATATAAGGGGGGCAGTCATGTAAATGAGTATTCCCACAAACGTGATTTGGGCCTCTGCTGGAAGAAAATATTACTGATTGGACCTCCGAAAATTTTAATTCAGTGCCCTTGGGACAGAGGGTAGTATGGGCAGGTGAGGAATAGTGAGGGTATGACAGCAGGCATTATAATGACCACAAAAAAAAACACACATCTGCGCTATATGAGGTCCGGAGCTGACACACTCCTCTGTGCAGAGTGCAGTAAGCTGTGAATGGTTACCAAGGCAATGGGTTTCAGGAATGGGTCCTCCTTTTTCAAGTTGGCAACCACTAACAAGAATGGAGAGTGTGATTTCAACAAGAAAACTTTTGACAGGCATGGGATCCTGCCCAGATTTACACAAAGCTCCAGCCTAAATAAACATGTCCTTACTACATCACTGGTCCCGGGGATTATATTTTGCGGTTTCCCCTTCCAATGTGGCAATTTTCACCAAATGTGAGTACATCTTTTTTATCTTTTCAATCAATAAATTATTTCTCTGCGCTAGATGTCTGACTGCAAGCAGTATGTGCAAGGAATTAGTGTGGAGGGTATGGCAGTGGACAGCATGTGCAAGGAAGGAGTGCAGATCTTAAGACAGTGGGAAGAATATGGAGGGGAGGAGTAGGGAGATGACAGCAGGCAGTGTGCGCAGGGGAGACGTCTGGATGTTATGACAGTGGACAGCACGTGCAGGGAAGAAGTGTGGGGAGTATGACAATGGGCATAATGTGCAGGATAGAAGTGCAGAGCGACTTGACATTAGGCAGTCGAGGCATTAGGCATGTTCAGGTAAGGCGTATGGAGGGTATGACAGTGGGCAGTACATGTAGGGTAGAAGTGCAGAAGGTATGACCGTGTACAATATATGCAGGGGAAGAGTAGGGAGAGTATGACAGTGGGCATTATATGCACAGGAAGAAGTAGGGAGGGTATTATGGAAGACAGTATATATAGGGTAGGGTGACTGAGGACACCGTCCCCGGACAACATCTGTCCTCAGATGCAGGGCCAGGTTAACCTAAATAGGGCATCCCAGGCTGGTTGAGAAACAGCCTGGTGGCTTGGATGCTGACGCCCCCTGCTGGACGATCTCACTGCCGCTCCTGCTGCTGTTCAGTGGTGGAGAGTAGGAGCCAAAATGTGACTGTGTGGAGGGCTGAGACCGGGAGGTGAGAAGATGGGAGGGGGGGTCCATTTGTACACAGGTGAGGGCAGCGGGGGAGCAGGGGTCAGAGCTGATGCAGGCGCTTGGAGAGATGGAGAGTTTAGCTGTTGTGGGGGAAGAGCTAAGGGGTGGCTGCAGAGAATCTGTGACAGAAGAGTCCAGAGGTGAGCTATGAATGTGGGGGGGGGGGGGGGAGAAGTGTCCTCTGTGCATAGCAAACACCTGAACCCTGCATATTATGTAGTCCTGTGCCCAGTGCTCTGTGTATTATTTATAAACAATAAGCTTTTATTGGATCTTAGATATAACAATTGTACAATAATACTAACATTTGTACAGGTGTATCATATTAAAATATAACAAAGCATAATTGAGTTCAGTGGTAGAGTATATTACTAGTAAAACCCACAGAATTGCTTTGTGATCAGCCGATCATTACATCGATGGTCTATTTAGAAATACTCTGAGTTTGTGTAGAAAAATCTATTATTTAATTTGAAAAGAAGAATAAAATTGTGGGCCCTTAAAAGTATAGAACAGAAATGAAAGAAAAGAGGAGGAGAGAAGAATAAATAAAAATGGGAGAATATTGATTGTTCACAATTCTTTATACTTTGAAGGTCTATCTCTGTGTAAAAGTGGCATAAGAGTCAGAGTATTTAAAGATGATCCATGGCTGCCATAACGTATTGAATTTTTCTGTATTCCCTTGTGTTGTTGCCCTGATCTCCTCCATGCCTTTGAGGAGATGTATCTCTTCCAGCCACTCTTTGATTGTGGGTGAGGTGGTGTCTCTCCTGTGCCTCTGTATCACTGCTGCTGTGATTAAGAATCCGGTCAAGGAGTTTTTGTATTTTCTCTAGGTGCAATTGGTAATATTTATAAGACAGCAAGCAGCGTCTAAATGGATTTTCGTTTTTGTAATGTGTTTTATAATCTTGATTACTTGGATCCAAAAGGGTTTAATCAAGTCACATTCCCACCAGATATGGTAGAGAGTACCTTCTTTCTGGTTGCAGCGCCAACAATGTCCAGGAACTGTCGAAAACCATTTGTGTAATTTGTTTGGAGTTATGTACCAATTTGTTAAGATTTTAAAAGATGTTTTTTGCAATCTCACACTGATTGCACATTTGTGAGCGAATACTCAAGCTTGTAGCCATTGATCTCTTGTAAAGGATCTATTTAGGGTTGATTCCCAGAAGGTTTTGTATCTGTTCGGTTCCTGTAAATCATAGGACTGCAACCAGGTATATGTTAATGAAATGGTCTTAGTGGTCGTGGTAGCCATGAAACATATAGATTCGAGGGGTGTTAAGGGTCTAGTAAAATGCTTTTGTCTCTGAATGTTTGTGATAAAGTCGTGTATTTGTTGGTGTTCCCTGTTGTGTAGGGGCGTTTGTCCTAACTGTTTTTGTAAATCTGATTGAGACTTAATTTTGTTATTCGTTAAACAGTGTGTGACCAGAAGAGGCGTGCTTCTGTTGCAAAGAGATTGTATAGAGCCATCCATTCCTGAAGGAAAATCTGGATTTAATGTCAGTGGGGTTAGTGGCCCTAGTGAGGAAGTGAGTAGGTGTCTTTGATTGTAGTTTTTTTTAGTGTTGTTGAGGGGGTGTTGTTTTAATTGTTTCGGGCACAGTTTCCAAGGTATCCATGGGGTGTGTGATGTCGGGATAGGTCCTATGTTGTTTTCCAGTCCCACCCAATCTTTATTCTCTTTGTGGCAAGTCCAATCAATGATTCTAGTTAGTTGCGTGGCTAAATAATAATTAGTAAAATTAGGGAAACCCATGCCTTCATTTTGTTTATTCATAGTAAGTAGGTAATTTTCTTAACAGAGTATGTAGTGATTTAAAGAAACTTGAGGGTAGTAGTATGGGTATTGTTTGGAAAAACTATAGTATTCTGGGTAGAATTGACATTTTAATTATGGCCGCCCTACCGAACCATGAGAAATATTTCAGTGTCCATTTCTCAAGGTCTTTGTTAAAATTTTGTAAAAGTGGTTGAAAGTTAGCTTTATACATTGAATCTAGTTTTTGGGTTAATTGTACTCCCAAGTATGTGAGGGATGTTGCTTCCCATTTGAATTTGCAGTTGTTTTTAGTGTTGTTTAGTGTGGTTTCCGGAAGTGTCAGATTCAGTGCTTGGGATTTTTGGTAATTAATTTAAAAATTTGATATATAGCTATATTGGGAAAATACATTACATAAATTGGGCATGGTGATGTGTGGTTGGGATATGAAGAATAATAAATTGTCAGCGTATGCTGTGCATTTGTATATTTTGTTTTTGACATTGAATCCATGAATGTCAGGTATTTTACTTACAGTGCAAATTAGAGGTTTTAGGGTGAGAATGAATAGTAGGGGCGATAGTGGGCATCCCTGTCTTGTCCCATTTTGAATCTTTTCTTTGTCAGATAATGTTCCATTTATTTTAATTTGTGCTGTCGGGTTGTAGTACAAGGTCTTTATCCAAGTTAGCATGTGTGTGTTTAGTCCGATATGGGAGCATGTGGCAAATAAGAAGTCCCATGACACTCGGTCGAAGGCTTTCTCCGCATTGGTTGATAGTAACATGCCTTCGTTTTTATCTGCGTGTGTTTTATGTATGAGATTCATGGCTTTTATTACATTATCTTTGGCTTCCCCACCTGTTCTGATCCTATTAGTTTGTTCAATAATGGTCTTAGTCGATTGACTATTATTTTTGGTTGTATTTTCAGGTCGAGGTTAAGTAGGGAGATTGGTTTGCAATTGGTACAGTCTGTTGGATCTTTATTTGGTTTGGGCAATACTGTTACATGTGCTCTCAGAAAGTCTTCAGGAATAGCATGTGGATTCTTTAGTGAGTTCAGTGTCTTGAGGAGGTGTGGTATCAAAATGTCGGAGAAGGTCTTGTAGTAACGGGCTATGAAGCCATCTGGTCCTAGGCTTTTCCCTGATTTAAGAGATTTAATAGCTTCGGTGAGTTCAAGTTCTGTTATTGGTTCCTCTAAAGCTTGTGTATCTATGTCGTTCAGAGTGGGGGGCGCTATCTGTAAGGAATTTGTGAATTATTTCTTGATCCTGTAAGGTCTTTGGGTTTGTGTGATGGTGGTAGGTTATACAGATCTTTATAGTATTCTCTGTGTATTATTTAATCCTATGCCCAGTGCTCTGTGTATTATGCAGTCCTGTGCCATTTGTCAATGAAAAAAATATTTCCCTGGATTTAATTTTAAAACTCTGATCACCCTAAGTAGGGGAGGAATGCAGAATGTATGACAGTGGTCAATATGTGCAGGGGAGGCGTGTAATTGGCAGGAGAATATTGACAGCATAACAGCAAGCAATATATTCAGGGAAAAAGTACTGAGTATGACAGCAGACAGTATGTTCATAAGAGGCGTATAGTGGATATGATGGCAGACAGTATTATGCATGGGAGAGGATTATAGTGGGTATGACGGCATACAGTAGGTATGGAGGAGGAGTGTAGTGGGTATGACAGTGGGCTATATGTACAATTGAGTGTGGAGGGTATGGCAGTGTGTGCATAAGGGAGTGCAGAGGGTATTACAGTGGGCAGTATGCACAAGAGAGGAGTGTAGAGAGTTAGATGACAGGCAGCATGTGTAAGAGAAAAGAACAGAGCCAACGACAGTTGCCAGTACGCACACATAAGGAGTGTATAATGATTGATGTCAGTAAGTGCAGAAGAGAGGTGGGTAAGATTTAATGCACCCAATAATTGAAAGAGGTGGTAGGGCCTATGCCAGCATAGGCAACACATTTTTCTTTACCGTGGTGACAGGTTCTCTTCATTAGACCCTGTTGGCTCTTCATCAGATACAAATCAGGGTCAGAAAGAACTTGATATACATCTAAGCTGTCTCAGATCACCAGCATACTGAAGCTAAGAATCTAGAGGTGCTCTGTGCTCTGGCAGAGTGAGTGTAGGCACAGGATAACAGAAGGGTCTTGTATAGGCACTTACCTTCTTTCAGGGCCAACACACAGATTAGATCAGTCTCGCAAATTAGGCAAAGTCTCAATACAGACCGCAGAAAAAAAAATCTGCAGGATTAAATTCCACCATTCCACTTCAGATAATTCAAGACTGCTACACGCCCCCAAAGCACAGAAAAATAGGATTTTTAAAACAGGTTACCTGTAAAATCCTTTTCGTTGAATTACATCATGGGACATAGAGCCACAGTAGTTACTATGTGGGTTATAGGCCACCTTCAGGTGATGGATATTGACACACCCTAAGACAGAAAATCAACTCCCTATATAACCCCTCCCACTACTGGGAGTACCTCAGTTTGGTAGCAAAGCAATAAACATGTATACCAAAAAGAAGGAAGGGACCTCTGTGTCCCATGATGTACTTCAAAGGGGTAATCTGCGTTACCCCCTAAATAAATCTACGAACCAGCAAGTGGTCGTTGAAAAAACAGAGATAAGGCTGACACCTGGCCTTTGATAGTACGCCAGGCAGAAAAAACAGTATTTATAATATAAAAGTGTATGCAGGGCACTGGACAGACCACTAGGGCCAAAGGGGGTGTGTCATTTTTTTTATACAGTACTGTAATCTGTAAGATTACAGTACTGTGTTTGTTTTGTGTGTTTTTACTTTTTTGAATTTGGCGCCGATCTCCGCTCCCGTGCGTCGTAACATCGCAGGGAACGGAGCTCGGCGGCACTCGGCACTGTGTGAATCGAGCGGAGGACAGCTCGATCACACAGCGTGGAGGACATTGCTGGATCCAGGGGACAAGGTAAGTAACTTCTCCCTGTATCCTCCCTGTATCCAGCAATGCGATCCCGAGTCTGGCTCGGGGTTACCGCTCGTGGTACTGAAATCCCAGCCCGAGCCAGAGGAAAAAACTGTTTATCTGGGTGCTCTCACTCAGAATACATAAGCTTTTTCAGTAATGAATATCCAAACAAAAGAACTTGCTGCTCCAGGTGAGACAGGAAGCCCAATAATATCACAGGTGCTTGCCTCCACATACGATCAACACTGAAGAAATGGCTGCACTTAAAGATCCATCAAAATTCTTATTTAATAAATGAACATCCCAAGTGTTACAGACAGTTCAAATAGTAGACGCATTTCACACACTAACAGGTGCGCTTAATGAATAAGTGCACCTGTTAGTTCAAATGGTAGGTGCGTTTCACACACTAACACTTGGGATGTTCGTTTATTAAATAAGAATTTTGATGGCTCTTGGAGTGCAGCCATTTCTTTGGTGTTTTTCAGTAATGAATGGATAAGAAAAGCATGAATAGGTTGGGGAGGCTTTAGCAAACTTAAACAAGAAATGGGCTTATCGACGGACTCCACTACTGGCAGCAAAAATGTGGAGCGGACCAATTCAGAGAGATTGTACCAACAACCTTTCTTGTGAACCCGATCCTTCCGTATTAGACTCTTCAGAAGGGGAGTGATCAGCCTTTTCCTGGTCCCAAGAAAAAAGCGTCATCTCTCACCCGTTCCTCAGTTTGAGGGTCCTGGGTAATGGACGGGGACCTATTACGCTTAGTCCCATTCTGGGATGCGATTAAGGCATCCATTTTTTGTTCCAAGCCTAAAAAGGTTGAGGAAAAAACCTCTTCAGTAATATATACAGGGGCTGCAGTGCTAAAAGCAGCTGCAAAACCTGATGTCCCTGATGGCTCACTCTAACCAGCCATATCACTCTCAGGGTAGGATGCCATCTTTTTCAAGATGGTTTTAGGGTTACTGGTGGCTGTAGAAGTCTTTCTATAGCCTTTTTTTTAGGTGTTTTTACCCCCCCTTCTGACCATAGCACGATGCACAAAGCAGAGGTACTACCAGAAGGAACACATCCACCACTTGAGCAATAGTCCAGCCCTGCCGCTGCTATTAATGCTCAGCCTGATGCAATAGTAAATGTGTCAAAAAGGAATGCTCCTTTTCTCGTGTCCCTTCATCAGCTTGTAGTAGTAAAAATGGTGCTTTAAAACACACATTCCTGCGCTGGACATTGGAAGACACCAATGTTGCGCTAAGCTGCACCCCCTCCGTCACCTTCAGCCCCCCTCTTCTCTTTTTTAAAAAAACGCTTTGCTACACGAGCGCAGGTCTCTGATCCTACGGGATCACTCTAAGAGGGGGGAAACAAATGGTGAGGAAAGCACCTGGAAGCTGCAGAGTAGGGCGGCATGCCGATTGTTTTTTTTTTTTCTTCATTTTTCTCCTGACGCTCTTCCTTATAAAGAGGGGGAGAATACAGCACAGATGGGGGGTGTCTGGTGAGGAGGAAACCTCCCCAAGACTTACCGGAGGTCTGTTGCTGGCTGGAGAGAAAGGAAGCCTGCTGCTCTGGACACATTGTGATTATTTGAGGAAGCATGAGAAGGTATGTGCTCCTTACAGCCCCACAAAGGTGACACATAGGCATGACAACATTTACTAATTTAAAGAAGACATTCATAAGAAAATTTTAAAAATTTCTTAGAAAACTCCACTTGCCTTTCCCGCCGCAGGGTTTTCTATGGTAAAACCAACAGACTCAATCTTCACCCTTCATTGCGGGTTCCGTTAGCACCTTTGCCAGTAAAACTTTATGGCCTTAATACCAAAAGTACTGGATCCCCGGGTCTAGCTCTCTAAAAAGAGAAGCATTTACAGGCAAAACCTTGTTTCTTCGTACACCAGGCCCAGGTACCATTCAATTTGGTCTAAAAGACACTTTGAATGGATCTGGCTGTATGGCTAGCCCCAGCAAGGATTGCTCCAGTGGAGCTCAGCACAGCACATCTTCACCTGTGACTAACATTTAAACCAGGATATTGTTCTGCCTTCATTTCTTCCAGAACCTCGTTCTGTGGACGAAAGGTCACTACATGACTTGATCTGGTGAGAGCAGTCAAGGTCTATTTGAAGGTGACTGCTCAGATTCGGAAAACAGATGTTTTGTTTGTGGTGCCAGAAGGTCCTAAGGGAGGGCAGGCAGTGTCGAAATCTACTATTTCTAAATGGATTTGTCAAGTGATTGTTCAAGCTTATGGTTTAAAGAGGAGAATTCCACCTTTTCATATTAAAGCGCACTCCACCAGGGCTGTTAGTGCTTCCTGGGCAGTGCATCACCAAGCCTCCATGGCTGAAATCTGCAACTTTGTCTTCAGTACATACATTTACCAGTCTATCAAACAGATGTAAAAGGTCATGAGAATATCGCCTTTGGGTGCAGTGTATTGCAGGCTGCAGTATAAGTCCTCTAGTCTTCGTGCCGACTACTACTACTACGGCTCTGTGTCCTGTGATGTATGATAAAAAAAAATAGGATTTTTAAAACGGCTTACTTGTAAAATCCTTTTCTTTGAAGTACATCACGGGACGCAGAGGTCCCTCCCTTCTATTTGGCATACACATGTATTGCTTTGTTACAAAACTGTGGTATTCCCAGTAGTGTGAGGGGTTATATAGGGAGCGGACTTTTTGTCTTAGGGCGGGCCAGTGTCCATCACCTGAAGGTGGCCTATAACCCACATAGTAACTACTATGGCTCTGTGTCCCATGATGTACGATAAGGAACACAGACTTGCAAGTCAGTTTAAAAGCAACATTTTCATATCTGACTGTAGGGTATCTTTAAGGACATTTCTATCCATACAAAAGTATTACCAAACACTTCCTGTAAATATCAGTACGATTAAAGAACATTTTGATGGCAGAAGCTCTTAAATATGAGACAACCATGTTGCTAGGAGACTGGATGTACAATACAAGTATGTGACTACCCTTCATACTTCTGATCATTTACAGTAGTATTAAACCCTCAGAGTTTGTTGGCCTAAAGGCTCGTACACACTATAAGAAAATCAAGCAAACATTTTCAAACGATCGTACGATTTTCTGATACTGAGAAAACAACTTTTGACAGCTGATTCCGATTTTCCAAACAGACAAACTCTAAAACATGAGAAAAATCAGAAACAAAAGACTGCGCATGATCAGAAACAATAACAAAAATTGTTATCCATCAGTTCAGTCAACCTTTTTTTAAATAAAAAATGCATGAAGTTTTCATCAGTTTCTCATTTGTTTTTATAACAGTTTTTGCACATCCTCCAGCATTAACCGCTCGAGTCCCGGAGTCATTTTTTCATAAAAAAATGGGCCATCTGTCTGTTTACATCTGTTCGTCCAATATGTCTTTTTAACGGCAGAAAAAAGAGCTTTGGTCCCTTTAAAAAACAAACAGATATAAATGGACGATCATCTGTTTTTCCATAGAGGGGTATTGATTTTCATCCGTCAACTGACGGATGAAAAATGGACAAATGGTCCGCATGTGTGAAAAGGGCCTAAGAGTATATAGGAAGGGATCACAAGTGGATCAAAAGGATGTTTAATTGCACTTATTTAAATGTGAGCACATTATTGTAAAGATTTTTTTTGAGTAGAAAATACTACACTATGGGGTTTATTTACTAAAGGCAAATCCACATTGCACTATAAGGGCACTTGGAAGTGCATTTGCTGTAGATCTGAGAGGGACATGCATGCAAAATAAAAAAATCAGCATTTTTGCTTGTACATAATTGGATGACAAAATCAGCAGAGTTTCCCCTCATTTCAGATCTTCCCCCCAGATCTATAGTAACTGCACTTCCAATGCAAAGTGGATTTGTCTTTAGTAAATTAACCTCTATATGTTTTTTTTATTCTTTTGTATTTTTCTTGGCACTCTATCGCCTAGAGAAAGTGGGATCAGCGTGCAAATCGGGACTGCACCATGAGCAAATGAAATCAAGGAAGCAAAATAATTTTTTGAACTTGCATACATGCACTCTATTGGACATAGGATTGAGTAATATGTTGGACTCTTCTGAGGGTAATTTTTGCTTGTAAGCACTGGTTTTGAAAGTCAAGATAATCTAGAATCTGCTTTTACAGTACATGCTTGGGGAGATTGATAAATGTAGCTATGAAACAGAAAAAAATAAACTCGGAACTATACTCCCCTGGACAATGCAGCGTGTGTGTGTGTCTATGTCTCCAATTCAACAGAATCCAACCAATAGTCAAGGATATCAGGAAGTGTCGGATAGAAGAGGGATGGTGTTTTTGCAACAGAAAAATTCTAAGATACCGAAGGAACCTTTAAATTTTTAATGAGATCTATTAAAAATACTGTAGCGTATTCCCCCCTAGGAGCCGCTGGTGAATAGGGATCCCCACCTTGCACAGCCAGGCACACCAAATTTCCACAGGCTTGCTTGAGTCAGGAAAACAGTCCAGAAACTTTGTTTTTTGTGTTATTTAGGGGTTAATAAACTTGGATAGGATAAGAGTATTATGGGATGCCCACTTGCCTGGAATGATTGTCTCTTCAGGGACAATCTAACTACAGTATATACATTTTCTGTATACACTCCTCTTCCTCCAGCACATCACTTGCTTCCAAAACAACTCAGACTCAGCTTGAACACTTTAGTAAATCTGACTAGGCACTCAGACAGATTAAGCAAAAGCTCTTTACAGGCAGGGACTGCGGGTCCCTTTGGTGTTTAAGAGAAAAAGTCCAGTATCCAGTTACATTCCTGCAGCTACTGATCCCAGCACCACCTCATCAGGCACTACCAGCCTGCCTGGCTGTAGCTGCCCCCCTGGCTACTCCTCCACAGGCCTCCCACATTTACCAGCCACCCAGCTATCTTCTTCCTGGAGATTCGGCACTACGTCGCTTTAACTGACAATTGCGCGGACTTGCGACGTGGCTCCCAAACAAAATTGGCGTCCTTTTTTTCCCACAAATAGAGCTTTCTTTTGGTGATATTTGAGCACCTCTGCGGTTTTAAATTTTTTGCGCTATAAACAAAAATATAGCGTAAATTTTGAAAAAAACGCATTATTTTTTACTTTTTGTTATAATAAATATCCCCCAAAAATACATAAAAAAACATTTTTTTCCCTCAGTTTAGGCCGATACGTATTCTTCTACGTATTTTTGGTAAAAAAAATCGCAATAAGCAATTATTGATTGGTGTGTGCAAAAGTTATAGTATTTACAAAACAGGGGATAGTTTTATGGGATTTTTAAAAAAAATTTTTTCACTAGTAATGGCGACTATCAGCGATTTTTATTGTGACTGCGACATTATGGCAGACACAGCGGACATTTTTGGGACCATTGTCATTTATACAGCAATCACTGCTATATAAATGCAGTGATTCCTGTGTAAATGACACTGGCAGTGAAGGGGTTAACCAGTGGGGGGCAGTGTAGGGGTTAAGTGTTCCTAGGGGTGTGTTACTGTGGGGGGCTGGGCTTTCATTTAGTGAACACTGATCTCTGCTTCAAACACATGGAGCAGAGATCAGCGTCACTAGTTGCTAGGCAGAATGGGGAAATACTGTTTACAACGGCATTTCTCCATTCAGCCGCCCCGTGAGACGATCGTGGGTACGCCCGCGGCGATCGAGTCCGCAGGACCCACGACCCGACTCACGGGGGTCCCGATGGCGTGCTCGCGATGGCAAGGCGGCATTAAAGATTGGACGTACCTGTACAACAATATGCCTGCCCATGCCATTCTGTACATCGGCGTGCGCCGGTCGGGAACCGGTTAAGTAGGTATCCAAGTATAGAGCAAGTCCATGTGTGGAAGAACCTTTTGGTAAGGATACCCCGATTTGTGGAAGCTTGCAAATTCTGTCAAAATACAGATTTTATATATTTTTGTGAAAGATCTGATCTTGAGGGAATCTATTTTTTTTTTTTACCCTGTCTGATTGGGAACTAGCTTGAAACAGGAGTAGCAGAAAAAAGGGGTGCCTCCAACTCTTAAACTGGTTTAGTAAACCTCTTTTTTAAATTCCTACACCTGCATGTACAGGTTACAGCTTACAATGCTGCTGGCTCCTGATCTCAGTGCTTCTTCCCTAAACTTCCAATCTTAACAGCAAAGAGCTGTAACGTCACATTTATTAATTTCTTTGATTCTCTTTGTTTTAGGTCCCTGCTCAGTACAGCGTGCGTGTTTCCCTAATATTATAATGCTAAATACCTTCTTTGCAGAGCCCTGCTGTGTGGTCATGTGATATCCCTCTGCCTTCCTTCCTGTTCTAAGTGAGCACAGTGAGATGGGCTATTCCCCTTTGATGAATGAAAGCTAGCAGAGGGAAGTCACGTGTCTGCACAGCAGGGCTCTGCAAAGAAGGTATTTCACATTATAATTTTAGGAAAAGACACGCACACTGTACTGAACAGGGACCTAAAACAATGATGAAAGTAATTAATAAGTTTCTTTACTTTACAAGCGCTGGAGAAACTGCAGTGAATAAAATCTCAGATATGAGAGGAAAGGGGCGGGGAGGAGATTGGCTTTCTCACAGACTATGGAATTGACAAGGAGAGAGGGAGGGGGGAGATGCTGAGGAGATAGTGGTATGGCGGAGGCATGTAAACTAGTCATTCTATCAGAGATCAGCAGCCATGGTAAATGTGGTCAGTTAACAGAGGTGAAGACAGGAACAGGCAGGATCAACCAGGTGTTGTACAACATAGAAAGGGACAACTGACATGGTGAAAGCACTATGCTATATATCTCATGCCTTATAGGAAAAGGGGCATTTTTTTATGGTTATAACCACTAACAGTGGACAGTGCAGTCTCAAATCAGTCTGTTAGCTTGGAGAAAGGAGGGGGTGGGGGGAGTGAGGGAGCAGGCCTTGCCATTCTAAGCTATTGGACTGTGTGTTTCTATTGATGCAAACAGTGTATAGAGACACAAATCTAGTTCCTGCATGCAAGGGTAGCTCCATAGGATGCTGCTAGAGAAGGGTACCACCCTGAAACAAGAATTCTGGCACCTGATTGGGACATTTCATACTAAGCATGCATAATCAGAGGTTACCTGTAGTAAAAAAAAAAAACATCTAAACAATCAGTTATTTAACAATTTAAATTTATTTGCAATCTAGATGTTTTCTGTGTAAGTCAAGCCTGGCTATGTCCTGTCCCCATTTATGGGAGACTTGGCCCCTGTACACACGGTCGGAGATTCCGGCAACCAAATCCGACGGATTAATTCCGGAAGAGGTCCGGAAGTGATGTTGCATACACACGGTCGGACTCAGTTGTCGGAAAATCCAATTGTACATAATGTGATGACGTTATTTCGTTACGACGGGACTACGTTCAGGCTAGTAGCCAATAGCTTTGGTCTAGGAATTTGATCTGAGCATGCGTGGCACTTTGTCCGTCGGAGTAGGCTACACATGATTGGAGTATGTCCAATCGGAGCAGTTTGTCAGAAAATATTTCCAGCAAGTTAGAAAATTTGGTCCGACGGATATTCCGACGGAAACAGTCCGATGCATACCACACACAGTCGGAATATCCGACAAAACGGTCCGATAGGACACATTCCGTCGGAATCTCCGACCGTGTGTACAAGGGCTAAGAAGGTGTGAATGGTGGGGCAAAGCTTGACTTTTGCATGAAAAGTTGAGATTAACTAAATAAAATCTCAGCTGCCTTCAACTTCAGACCGACTGAACATTTGGATATGCAAATTAAACTCAAGGCAACCTCTGCATTGGCCTTTTCTTCTTCAAATTCTCAGTTCATCTTGATCAGATTTGTGTCAGGTTTACAATATTAAAATTACATAGGCTTCTTAAAGCGGTGTTTCAGCTGTAATTTATTTTTTTTTTTTTTAGCTGCTGACTTACCTTTCCAGGCCGCCTGTGATGTTGGCCGCTGAGGCCGACATGTCCCTCGGCTCTCGGGTCCCAGCGCCGCCATCCTCACTAAGGGAAACAGGCAGTGGAGCCTTGCGGCTTCACTGCCTGTTTCCTACTGCGCATGCGTGAGTCGTGCGGCGCTTTGTGAATGGGACGCGCTGTGTTAGGATACACACAGTTCCCAGATTATTTTCAAATGTTTTTTTTTTACTTTTTTTAAGAATATTAATGCTCTTTTTTTTTTTTTAGGGTGGCCCTCCACTTTAAGAAAGATCAATATTTGTCCCCATATTTACGTGGCCTATTTCTGACTCGCCTGCCTTGGTTGCTGTACTTGTAGTTGCTTGCCCTAATAAACTGCCGTGAGACAGTGTGTGATGTCAGCCAGTAGACAGGGCAGCAACTGCCAGACTTCGGGTGACCTTTCTCACATGACTAAAAAACATCAGCCATTCCAAAAAATAAAAAAGTTGCAAATGCTGATGAGTTTCATTCTACATATTTAATTTTTCAAACATTTTTGACAAATTGCAAATCCAATACACTACAGTCTACTTTGGCCTCATCAGTATCCCATTCCACTAGCATTCATACTGTGTAGTTGACAGATAAAAGGTCGCTGAGAATTCTGACCCAAATTCTCATCCAAACATTTCAGATGCAGATGAATGTCAGGATGACAAAAATATTAGAGTATCGAGATTTAATTTAATGCTGGATGATCTTCTCAGAGCCATTTATATTATTTGAAATATCCAGAAAAAAAACAAAAAACAATTTTTGTTTGCATGGCCCGATGTATATGGGACTGCAGAAGAAACACGTTTTTCCTGTGTGTATGATTCTGTCAGATTCCATTCCATGAAAACAGATGGTCTAAGCCCTTGTACACATGGTTGGAGATTCCGACGGAATGTTTCCTATCGGACCGTTTTGTCGGATATTCCGACTGTGTGGTCTGCATCGGACTGTTTCCATCGGAATATCCGACGGACCAAGTTTTCCAACTTGCCGGTAAAATTTTCAGACAAAATGCTCCTATCGGACATACTCCGATCATGCGTATCCTACTCCGACGGACAAAGTGCCACGCATGCTCAGATAAAATTCCAAAGCTATTGGCTACTAGCCTGAACGTAGTCCTGTCGTAACGAAATGACGTCATCACGTTATGTACAATCGGATTTTCCGACAACTTAGTTCGACCGTGTGTATGCAACATCACTTCCGGACCTCTTCCGGAATTAATCCGTTGGAATGACTGACGGATTTGGTTGTTGGAATCTCTGACCGTGTGTACAAGGGCTAAGACTTTTTGTTTTGGATCGTACTTCTAAAAAGTAGAGAGTGGATGGAAACTGGGACTGGTTTCTCCTGAAAAGAGAATATAGGTGCATTTACCAGTTTAGAGCTAGGGATGGCCGAACGGTTCGCCCAGCGGTCGTTTCGCGGCGAATTTTGGCTGTTCGCCGTCCGCCCGATCGGCGGACTATTGCCGCCGTTCGCCCGGCGGACTTCCGTGTTTACTGTGTAAAAGAACTTTGACCTATGATGACACATCCATCATGGGGTACAGGACAGCCAATTGAGACATTACAGCACATGGACACTTGGACATTCCCCCCAACTTATAAATAGACCCGATCCGGCGGCCATTTTACATTCTTTCGTATGTCACTATAGGGAGAGGTTGCTGTGTGGAGCAGGGAGAGAATTCAGTGACCCAAATCGCTAGCTATTAGGTCCACAAAAGTTATTTTAAGGACTGGTATCATGGTATAGGTGTTAGGTGTAGTTCAGGATATAGGTTTGAGGCGCTGCTGTGCTAGTGATTGTTGCAGCAGCCTGTCTTTTGTCAGTGTAGAGAGAGGGACAGGACGCTGTGTGCAGCAGGGACAGTCAGTTTAATCATTAGCTGTTACTATTAGGTCCACAAAAGTCCTTTTCAGGACTGGTATGGTAAAGTAAAACAGGATATCGTTTTGAGTGCTATTCAAGTTATTGTTGCAGCAGCCTGTGTTTTGTCAGTTTAAATAGGGACAGGCAGGAAGCTGTGTGTGGCAGTGAGGGACAGTCAGTTTAATCAGTAGCTGTTACTATTAGGTCCACAAAGGTTCTTTTCAGGACTGGTATGGTAATAGGCTTGTACACGTATAATATTCTTTCTTCCAAATATAGAAAGAATATTATACTTGACTGCTGCAGTAGTCCTTTATGAGTATAGGGACTGAGGTACAGTCTGCTAATCATTCACAACCTACTTGTTCCACAAAGGTCCTTATAAGGACTGGTAAGGTATAGGATACTACAGTGCATAGGGTTGAGTGAGGTAAAGTCTGCTATTCCTTAAGGACTGGTATAGGTCCACAATATATAGGGTTGAGGTGCACTACTGCTGACTGCTGCCCTTCTGCTGCAGTAGTCCTTTATCAGTATAGGGACTGAGGTACAGTCTGCTAATCATTCACAACCTACTAGTTCCACAAAGGTCCTTATAAGGACTGGTAAGGTACAGTGTACTACAGTACATAGGGTTGAGTGAGGTACAGCCTGCTATTCCTTAAGGACTGGTATAGGTCCACAATATATAGGGTTAAGGTGTACTACTGCTGACTGCTGCCCTATTCTGCAGCAGTCCTTTATCAGTATAGGGACTGAGAGTTTTGTCACAGGGTCATTTAAAAAATGACAAGCAGAGGAAGAGGCAGGCCCTTCCGCAGGGGTGGTAGGGGTAGGGCAGGAGCAACAGGCCTGAGCCAAAGTGGGAAGTTGCAGAAGGTGCATTCAATTATTTTAAAGGACGGACCAGACTTGGTTGAGTGGCTCACTCAGCCTTACTCTTCTGCACCCTCCTCATCCTCTTGATCTGCACCCTCTTCTTCACTCTCTGCTATGTGCACCCCCAAAGACACTACCACCAACAACACCACCACCACATACCTTCCGCTTGAGTCACAGGAATTATTTTCCGATCCATATCAAGACATTTCTGATACGCAGCCACTCTTGGCATTGGATCAGGAAGAGGAGGTAGCAACAACCCGCCACTCAGCAGTCTGACGACAGTACCCAGATCAGCCCAAGGAGGAGGTTGGTCCCCGGTGTTGCTGCCTACTCCGAGATCTCTACTTATAGCGGTGGGGAAGGTGACGTCGATGACGTGTCTAGTGATGTCACATGGGTGCCCACAAGAGAGGAAGAGGAGGGGAGTTCAGAGGGCGATATGGACCAGCAGATGGGGAGGAGAAGCAGGAATAACTTACATTGCACAGGAGGGACAAAGCCGACTGCTAATGTATCAGGAGCGAGTCATCGACCATGTACGGTCACATCTGGCGCTCCCAGGACGCCGGCACATGGCTCAGCAGTGTGGGCTTTTTTTAGCGTGTCCGCTGCTGACAATAGTGTTGCCATCTGCAATCTTTGCATATTTGCATCATTAGTCGCGGTAAGCCCAACACTCACCTAGGGACGACCGCCTTAAGAAGGCACATGAGCAGCCATCACCGAGCCCAGTGGGAGCAACGGAACACACAAAGCCACACTCCAGGCTCTCACCGTCCAGCCTTGTCCTCTACTTCTCCTCTCTCCTCACAATTGTCCTCCACTCCACCTTCCATCACGCCAAGCTCACGTTTTTCTGCAAAAAGGCAGGCTTCCGTGGGCCTAATGTTCGAGCGTAAAAAAATTATGACGCCGGATAACCCTCTTGCCCAACGGTTGACGGCTGGCTTGTCAGAACTGATAGCCCCGCCAACTACTGCCATATAAACTGGTGGACTCGGAGGCCTTTCAAAAATTTGTGGCCATTGGAACACCACAATGGAAGGTCCCAGGAAGGAAGTATTTCTCAGAGAAGGGCATCCCAGAGCTACAGTGGTGTGAAAAAGTGTTTGCCCCCTTCCTCATTTCCTGTTCCTTTGCATGTTTGTCACACTTAAGTGTTTCGGAACATCAAACCAATTTAAACAATAGTCAAGGACAACACAAGTAAACACGAAATGCAATTTGTAAATGAAGGTGTTTATTATTAAAGGTGAAAAAAAATCCAAACCATCATGGCCCTGTGTGAAAAAGTGATTGCCCCCCTTGTTAAAACATACTATAACTGTAGTTGTCCACACCTGAGTTCAATTTCTCTAGCCACACCCAGGCCTGATTATTGCCACACCTGTTTACAATCAAGGCATCACTTAAATAGGAGCTGCTTGATACAGTAAGGTCCACCAGAAGATCCTTAAAAGCTACACATCATGCCGAGACCCAAAGAAATTCAGGAACAATTGAGAAAGAAAGTAATTGAGATCTATCAGTCTGGAAAGGGTTATAAAGCCATTTCCAAAGCTTTGGGAATCCAGCGAACCACAGTGAGAGCCATTATCCACAAATGGCGAAGATATGGAACAGTGGTGAACCTTCCCAGGAGTGGCTGGCCGCCCAAAATTACCCCAAGAGCGCAGCGACGACTCATCCAAGAGGTCACAAAAGACCCCACAACAACGTCCAAGGAACTGCAGGCCTCACTTGCCTCAGTTAAGGTCAGTGTTCATGCCTCCACCATCAGGAAAAGACTGGGCAAAAATGGCCTGCATGGCAGAGTTCCAAGGAGAAAACCACTGCTGAGCAAAAAGAACATCAAAGCTCGTCTCAATTTCTCCACAACACATCTTGATGATCCCCAAGACTTTTGGGACAACATTCTGTGGACCGATGAGACAAAAGTGGAACTCTTTGGAAGGTGTGTGTCCAAGTATATCTGGCGTAGAAGGAACACTGCATTTCATAAAAAGAACATTATACCAACAGTAAAATATGGTGGTGGTAGTGTGATGGTCTGGGGCTGTTTTGCTGCTTCAGGACCTGGAAGACTTGCCGTGATAAAAAGAACTATGAATTCTGCTGTCTACCAAGAGATCCTGAAGGAGAATGTCCGACCATCTGTTCGTGTACTCAAGCTGAAACGAACTTGGGTTCTGCAGCAGGACAATGATCCTAAACACACAAGCAAGTCCACCACCGAATGGCTGAAGAAAAACAAAATGAAGACTTTGGAGTGGCCTAGCCAAAGTCCTGACCTGAATCCTATTGAGATGTTGTGGTATGACCTTAAAAAGGCCGTTCATGCTCGAAAACCCTCTAATGTAACTGAATTAGGACAATTCTGCAAAGATGAGTGGGCCAAAATTCCTCCAGGACGCTGTAAAAGCCTCATTGCACGTTATCGCAAACGCTTGGTTGCAGTTGTTGCTGCTAAGGGTGGCCCAACCAGTTATTAGGTTTAGGGGGCAATCACTTTTTCACACAGGGCCATGATGGTTTGGATTTTTTTTCACCTTTAATAATAAACACCTTCATTTACAAATTGCATTTTGTGGTTACTTGTGTTGTCCTTGACTATTGTTTAAATTGGTTTGATGTTCCGAAACACTTAAGTGTGACAAACATGCAAAGGAACAGGAAATGAGGAAGGGGGCACACACTTTTTCACACCACTGTATATGGCCATGTTCAGCGGCAAGTGAATGTATCTCTGGCACAGTGTCAGTGCCAAGATACATCTGACCACAGACACGTGGTCTAGCAAACACGGGCAGGGAAGGTATATCACTTTTACTGCCCACTGGGTGAACCTTCTGACGGCCGTCAAGCATGTAACCCGTGTAGATTTGGTTTTACCGCCACGGATTGCATGCAGGCCTGGCTCTTCTTCTCCTACTCCATCCTCTTCCCTCTCCCCCTCGACTGACTCCTCCTTTTCCGCTGCTAGCGTCTCTTCCGCTGCGCCGCCCAAGCTCCCCAGAACCTATTCGACATGCCAGGTGAGACGTTGCCATGCCGTGCTGCGTCTGTTGTGCCTGGAAGCCAAGAGCCACACTGGCCCGGCACTCCTTTCAGCTTTGCGTTCACAGGCAGATCAGTGGCTAACACCGCTCAATTTGACAGTTGGTAAAGTGGTGTGTGACAACAGTGCCAATCTGCTTAGCGCATTGAAACAGGGCAAAATGACGCACATGCCATGCATGGCAAACGTCTTAAACTTGGTCGTGCAGCGATTCGTTGTCAAATACCCTGGGGTCCAGGACATCTTGCGGCAGGCAAGGAAAATCTCGGCCCATTTCAGAAGATCTTACACGGCCATGGCTCGCCTTGCCGACATTCAGCGGCGACACAATCTGCCCGTCAGGCGTCTTATTTGCGATTGCCCGACGCGATGGAACTCAACCTTCTATATGCTTGATAGGCTGCTCCAGCAGAAACGTGCAGTTAACGTCTACCTGTATGAACTCTGCGGCAGAACAGGTTCTGTGGAGCTGGGGGTTTTTTCACCGCGCCAGTGGCTGCTCATGCACGGCGCATGCAGACTTCTGCGCCCATTTGAGGAGATCACCATCAGTGATATACCTTATGCCTTCTTTATGGAGCGTGCATTGCATCGTGTCATTGATCAAGCTGTGGAGGAGCAGGAGCGGGAAGATGAGGAAGTCGCAATGCTGGATGAATTCCCAGGTGGGGCTACTCAGACAAGTCAACAACAGGAGTCTGAAGAGGAGTCAAAGGAGGATGGTGCCGGGGTGGGTGAGGAGGAGCAAGAAGAGCATGCTTTAAACCTTTCTGGGATCCCTGTTGTTGTGCGTGGATGGGGAGAGGAGAATGAAGAGGACGACATTATCCTGGATGATGAGCAGGAGCCAGGCCACCACACCGCTTCCAGTTTAGTGCAAATGGGGGCCTTCATGCTCCAGTGTTTTAATAGGGACCCCCGTATAAAAAGCATAAGGGTCAAGGACCAGTACTGGGTGGCAACGTACTTAGACCCCCGGTACAAAAACAAAATGGCGGAAATGTTACCGCCGTCACAGAGGGCTGTCAGAATGGAGCACTTCCAGGCCTTGCTTCGAGAAATGCTGCATTCTGCTTTTGCGTGCGCTGGCACAGGAGCAATTCCCACTCCCAGAGAAGGAGTTGCGGGTACCAATCCAACAGCGCCTGCAAGAAGAGGCCGGTTTGAAGATGTGTTGGTGACTTCGGATATGAGGTCATTCTTTCAGCCGACCCATCATCAGGGAACGCCTAGACCGTCAGGTGTCCGACTACATCGGGTTAACGGCCGATGTGGACGCTCTGAGGAACGATGAACCCCTGGACTACTGGGTGGGCAGGCTTGACCTCTGGCCAGAGCTTGCCCAATTTGCAATCGAACTGTTGGCTTGCCCCTCGTCCAGTGTCCTGTTCGAAAGGATGTTCAGCGCAGCAGGGGGGGATCGTGACCGATAAGTGTACTCGCCTAGCTCACGACAGTGTTAAAGGGGTTGTAAAGGTAAATGTTTTTTCACCTTAATGCATTCTATGCATTAAGGTGAAAAAACATCTCACACTGCCGGCGCCCCCAGTCCCCCCGTTTTACTTACCTGACCCCTCGAAAATCCCGCGCTCGCCCCCAACTTCCTCTTCGCCGCTCAGCCTGGCCGCTGATTGGCTGGAGTGGATGGATTGAAAGCAGCGCAGCCATTGGCTCGCGCTGCTGTCAATCACATCCAATGACGCAGCGCGCCGGGGGGCGGGGCCTTGTGATACAGCGAGCGGCTATAGCCGCCGGCTGTATCACGGGAGCGCGCCCGCAGTGCTTCTCACCAATGCGAGGGAGCTCGCATTAACGTGAGAAGCACCTGCGGGAGGAAGCAGAGACAGCCGCCGAGGGACTCCAGAAGAGCAGGTTCGGGGCCACTCTATGCAAAACGAGCTGCACAGTGGAGGTAAGTATGACATGTTTGTTATTTTAAAAAAATAAAAAATTTTACTTTACAACCCCTTTAACTACCTCACATTTCTAAAAATGAATGAGGCATGGATCTCTGAGGAATTCAACACATGTGACCAGTAGACCATGTATATGTCTATAAACAATTTTTTTTTAAATCGAGCACACAGACCTTCTTTCTTCATTTGGCTCACTTCCTTGTCCAAAAAAAGCACACCGTACCATATGCCCGTACCCTCCTGTTTGAAGAGGTTGAGCGGTGTCATATTTCTACTGGGGCTGCTTATTATGAGGGGCTCCCACCATCCCTGTGCTGTGCTGACTTCCTCCTGGGGCTGTACCTCTGCTGTGCATATTATGAGTGGCTCCCACCATCCCTGTGCTATGCTCATTATGAGGGGCTCCCACCATCCCTGTGATATGCTGACTTCCTCCTGGGGCTGCTTACAGTGCAGGTGTCAGTGCTGTATATCACGGTGCTGGTGTCAGTGCTGTATATCACGGTGCTGATGTGAGTGCTTTATGTCACGCTGCCGATGTCAGTGCTCTCTATCACGGTGCTGGTGTCAGATCACTCTATCACGGTGCAGGTGTCAGATCACTCTATCACGGTGCAGGTGTCATTGCTGTATGTCACGCTGCTGATGTCAGTGCTGTATATCACGGTGCTGGTGTCAGTGCTGTATATCACGGTGCTGGTGTCAGTGCTGTATATCACGGTGCTGGTGTCAGTGCTGTATATCACGGTGCTGGTGTCAGTGCTGTATATCACGGTGCTGGTGTCAGTGCTGTATATCACGGTGCTGGTGTCAGTGCTGTATATCACGGTGCTGGTGTCAGTGCTGTATATCACGGTGCTGGTGTCAGTGATTTATGTCACGCTGCTGGTGTCAGTGCTTTATGTCACGCTGCTGATGTCAGATCACTATCACGGTGCAGGTGTCATTGCTGTATGTCACGCTGCTGGTGATCATCTCCTGCACCCTCTTCTTTGCCTACCCTGACCTTCCCTCTCCTCCATTGCCTTCATGCGCTCCACAGTCCTGAATTGTCACAATTTCACATATAAAAAAAAGAATGCTTGTAGTTGTCGATCCCAGATTCACCTCATACATGTGTTATGTCATTGGCCATGTGGTGGGACTAAGTTTGCACAGCTAGTAATTATTTTGTGGCTGCAAATTTGACCAGTAGGTCAAAGTTCGCCTCCCATTGAAGTCAATGGGGCCCGCCACGAACGTTACGGTTTGCGAATTATCGGCAGCGTTCGCGAAACGTCCCGTCGGAAGTTCGTCCATCACTATTTGGAGCCTTTGAGGACCCGGGGATTGAGGGGGCTTTACATTTCAGTTGTTTTTTGGAAGACAACTAGATAACAATAATTCCTTCAGGGTATATATATTTTGTTATTCTATTCAGGAAGTATGGATTAAGTGGTATTAAACCCAAAACGTAATATATTGCAGCTTACCAACCATCAGATGTGGTGGCTGCATTCATTTTTTGTGGGGTATTTTTCCCAGTCGGTTTCACCAGATGATCTGGCCAGTAAGACGCCTCCTGCATTAGAGTGCCCCCCCTCATGCACATTGCTGGATTGCAATGGGGTCCAAGTATTTTTTTTATTTCAAAGCCTCCGTGTGCTCTGAAAGCTCAAACACTAAACAATATTTTGTGGGAGCTAGTGAATCAGTGTTTTCAGTGCCCTCGTTGAAGGAAGACCAGGGTTTTTAGTTACAATTTTTGTGGTTCAAAAACCCTCAGGGGAATACTGCCTCATCCTAAACCTCAAGCCTTGGAATCGTTTTATCAGGTGCAAAAGATTATGAATGGAATCAATTTAGTCAGTAAGTGCCTCTAACCAATGAAGTACCTTACCGCATCATGGACCTAATATTTGAAAAGTGTGGCATGCATTTGTATTCAGCCCCCCCCACCCCCCCCCGAGTCAATACTTTACAGAACCTCCTTTCTCTGCAATTACAGCTGCAAGACTTTTTGGGGATGTCTCTACCATCTTTGCACATCTAGAGAGTGACATTTTTGCCCATTCTTCCTTGCAAAATAGCTCAAGCTCTGTCAGATTGGCTGGAGAGCGTCTGTAAACAGCAATTTTCAAGTCTTGCCACAGATTCTCAATTGGATTTAGATCTGGACCATTCTAACACATGGAAAAAATGTTTTAATTTTCTTAAATTTTGTTATAAAGTGTTAAAACGGGTAATTTTTGTCCTTCATTGATGTACGCTGATGAGGCGGCACTGACAGGTGGCAGTGATGGGCACTGATAGGCGGCACTGGTGGGCACTGTTAGATAGCATTAATGAGGCATAATTGCCTCTTCCTTTTCATGACCGATGTCCCTTTAAGATGAGCCGGTGATCGGCTTTTTTCTCCTCCACTATCAGCCTGAGAGAAAAAAAAACGATCACTGAGCTTTTGTTTTGATCATGTGATCAGCTGTCATTGGCTGACAGCTGATCACATGGTAAGGGGCCGGGACCGGCCCCTTACTCGGATCGGTGATCACCCGAGTCTCAATGACTTGGTGATCACAACTTCTATAAAAGGTATCACAAGTTATATGTAAAATTTTGCTTAAAACATTGGAAAGTGTTTATTGTTCAGTCAAACCATCTGTGCAAAATAATTTTCTTTTTAATGAATTCTAACATCACGTTTACTGAAGGAGTCAGGTTAATTCAACAAGAGAGACCACAGATTAATATGGTTGAAATAAATAATTTTTATTCAAGAAAACAAACAGTTTAAGCACCAAAACTGAGTATGCGGTTACATTTAATATGAGAAAAGTGATTGCGGGACAAAGTATTCAAAATACATTACAGTGACAAATGATAAAAAAAAAAAAAAAAAAAAAAAAACGGAAAAAGAAGCAATAGAATAATTGGCGATACCATTTAAAAAATATGAGGCAGAATTGCAAATCAATTATCATTTCATAGTATTGCTATATATAAATGTTTGTTTAAAAAAATTATACTTTTGTCACTTAATAAATACTTTAGATTACTTAAGCAAATAATAGTATTGTAAATCCCTGCAATACCATTTACAATACAATGTGCATCTGAAAACGTTCTTTATCTTAAAGTGATTTTTGTCTTGTATAAAGAGCACAGTGTGCTAGTGTTCACTTCATCAGAATATTGCACAAAGCTAGAATGTGAGTACTTGACGTCAGATATTCTACATACCTACAAGTGGGAAAGTTCAACTCATGGCTGCACAAGCAGTTCATGGCATTAAGTGAACCAAAACTACAGGTTATAGGCTTGGGCAAAAAGAATGCTGTGTTTTTGTGCAAAAATAGGTCATGTACAAAGTAGAGCTCACGGGGAGCTGGAAAAAAAAAATAGGACAGTCGTGGTTTGCAACCAATCAGGAGCTAGCTTTTTTTGTTTTACTTTTTTTTTTTTTATTTAAATTGCTTCAGAAAAATCAAGTGCAACACAATACAAATTGGCCCGACAGCCTAATAAAAATGTCAGTCATTTTGTGGGCTAAACCAATATCTGGCCTGACATTACTCTAGGAGCTTGTGGCATCACTGAGTAGATCTCACAGCTGTAATATTAGCCCAAGATACAGTATGTGAACAGGTACACTATGAGTAATGTACAGTTTTGGATAATGAAGAAGAATGACTCCAATCACATAAGAACCCTACCACGTTTCTATGCCATCAGTGTAGGATATCTACTGACAGTGTATATGAGGATGGAAAAGCCTTCAATTTATGAAAGCTTTGACAGGTGTCATAAATCTAATAAGAGAAGCAATAGGCAGCCTTGTAGCTTGTGCTAGAAAACCACAACACTCGTGTTCAATGCTGCTTAATTAAGCACGACTACACAGTTTCAAATTTAAATGTTAAAGTGACAATGTCAGTATGTACAGACAGATAAGTACCAAGTCACGTAGTTGCAGGACTAAAGTAACACAGGAAAGGGGGGACTGGATTATCCAGTGACTTGTGGACAAAATCAGGGCCTATGAAGTTGAAATCTGACTGTCTCTCAAAGCATATATCTGGGCAAAATAAATAAAATATGCAGGACATCTCTGCAACACATGTGCACTGCTTCATGTTTTATCCTTTTATTAATTCTGCAAGTAAACAAAAATACCAGTTGAATTTACAGAAATCCATTTAGTCACTTTCTGTAGTAAGCTGAAACATAGTACCTCTACTGCAGGCTTTTTCACCCAGGGTGCCTTGATGCTTCTTCAGGGGTGCATTGGCAAAATGGCTAAAAATTGAATTTTGAAAAATTGGATCAAAAATTGTATACAAGCCAGCAGGTGGACGAGGCTTGTCTTTTAGTTGCACAAATCCGCAGGTTTTCAATGTGCACCATTACAACTTTCTAGATAGTGCCATCCTAACAACCAATGATGTCAGCAGTTAAGGAGGATGGTCTGTTGCCTCCACAGCATCCTTTGTGACCCACTGGCTCTCTCTCTCTGGAGGGACCACATTAGCCGACTGATGGAAAGAAATTTAGGTACTGGTGAGAAATTTAGGTACTGGTACTAGTCAGTACCGGTGTGCAAAGTGTATTTGCTTTGGAAGAAAAAAAAAAATCACCTCTAACGGGTGTTCCACATGTGTGGATGTTGCTGCATTATGTAAAACTATTAGAATCATTTGATACATTTTAGAATGGGGTGCCTCAAGACTGTCTTTAATTTTAAAGGGTGCCTTGACTGAAAAAAGGTTGAGAAACACTGATCTACTGAACAGAAATCCCAAGCAATGTTATCATGTCATCCCATCCCCCCTAAGTTGTAGAGATAAGGGGAGGTGATGCATTCTGTAGTCTAGCGAAAGACAACAGGGTAGGGCTGAAAGCATTGCCTGGCCTAGTACAGAAGGAGGCACTGTGCTGTTAAGCTTGCTATAAGAAGTTAGGAGCTCCCTGGATTTTTGGTGGATCAACAGGTATTTACTGTACCTCTACCATTCCTAAAAGAGACAAAACATGAGGAAACGTGCATGTATTAGGGTGTTGCGAGATGTTGAGATAATATACTGAAATAGTTTTCGTATACAAACTGCCTTTGAGCAGCACACTGGAGAAATTACAACAAGCTATGATCTCATCCACTTAAAAACACAGTCCTGTTGCCATTTTGCACTGCCTTGCTGTGCAAAAAAGATGATACATTTCCCCTATTATCTAAACAAGCTCACTATTGGGCTGCATTCAGACCTTTTAATTTTGATTACGTAAATACAAAAAATCTTGCATCTTTGGTGCAGTTTCCACCATAATGCATCTTTCATAGAGACGAATGGTTACACATGTAACGTGTCCCGCATGCAGAGGTGTGGATGCCGCCTGTTTTTTCTGCATCTTTACACTTTGGAAATATAAACAGTTCCTCACTGGTGAACTGGTAATCTAAAGATGAAAGAACGTGCTTATAATAAGGGCATTTTCATTAATTGAATTCATGTAGCGTGCCATTTACATTTACAGTAGTTTCTCTGCATTCTGGCAACATAGTGCCTCTTGTATATTTGTCTTCCATGGTTAGGGGATGATTTACTAAAGGGAAATATACTGTACACTGCAAGTGCACTTGCTCCAGAGCTCAGTTAACTAGGTAAAGCATCACTTTGCAAAGATTACCCAATCACACGCAAGGAAAAACATGATTGCACATGATTGGATGATAGAAATCAGCAGAGCTTCCCCTCAGATCTAGAGCAACTACTTCACTTTTAGTACAGTATATATTTTCCTTTGGTAAATCAACTTCAGAGTAACTTTTGATTTAAACCAAAAATCTTTTGTTTTGGACCGCTCAACAATGTAACTTTGAAAGTGGCAGCTACACTTGTATCTAAAGTCTGTGACCCTTGCAAATAACGCATAGTGTAGTAAAAATGTAGCCATGACACCATATCATATGTCTTACAGGATTTGTCCTGGAAATGCATTACTTTAGTTGATGCATCCTACAGAAACATAACATGTGCTGTTCATACACTGGTAGATTAAAAGGACCTTTGTGAAACCAAGAATATACAGACTAAAATGTGGTTAATGGCACAAGTTAAATGCTAAAGCAGTCAGTTTATCACAATGGTAAATGTAGCTTATTACAACGTTGGCTATGAGGACCCAGGCTACCTTAGTATTATAAATCAAGAATATGGGGGTTTGAGAACAAGGACCACTGCAGTGAAATAAGGGAATTGAAATACCTTGGTAAGCACTATTTTACATACATGGCCTCATTACACATCCCCATCAGAATTTCAGAGAAGCCACAAACCAACTTATGTGAAGGCCTAATTTGTTGGCAAGCCCTCTAACTGCCAATAAGGAATGCAGGAGTTTGGATTTTAGTTTGTGTGTGTGGCCACTCCTCTTGCTCAGCTGACTTTGGTCTAATAAAAATGTAGTGATTTTCCTGTGCTAACAAAAGTATTATAAAATATGAGCTAACTGCTGAAACAACGAAATGTTCAATCCGTGGCCAAGGAAATATAAATAATGTGAACGGTGCTGCACTGTTATAAGTGGAAAACAATAATGAACTGGAATCAGATTGATAAAAAACTCATGTGCATGGTGTTAAACAAATCCACATACATATCAATTAAACAGTAAAAATCCAAAGGGTGCAATATAACAAATGACAGTGGTGCAATATTGTATACAAAACAAGTCCTGAGTAACAGTGCTGCCAATAATAAGAAAGAGTGGATGGAGTGGTGTATTTCCTCTTTCACTCTTGTGCAAAATAAAACAATAAAGGTGGGTGTCTTTTCTTTCCTGTGTGGTGACCTCTCACCTTACAGCTGTAGGGTAACAGCATATGAGGATACTATTGAAGACCCTGGATGGTTCAGACGTCTTCTACTGCACAAGATGGACAGCTCGGAAGGGATACTCAGAACATAGATTTGCTCCAAAGAAGTATACTTGATACATCTATTCAAATGTAATTCATCTACTAGGAGAATAAGGCCCTCTAGAGGAATCGTTTGCATTCATTCACAGAAGCCCACAGCGAGAGTGATCTTCAATAGTATCCTCATATGTCGTTACCTTACAGCTGTAAGGTGAGAGGCCACCCTGCACTTAGGTGTAACCACACAGGAAAGAAAAGACACCCACCTTTATTGTTTTATTTTGCACAAGAGTGAAAGAGGGAATACACCACTTCATCCACCCTTTCTTATTATTGTCAGCAGTCACTCAGGATTTTTATTATGCAATATGACTTTGGTCTAAACCATTGGTCTCCAAACTGTGGCCCATGGGCCAAATGTGGTCCTTTGCTATCCTTTATCTGGCCCTTGGCTCAAAATTCTTGCCACAGACACCAACAGTGGGGAATAATTCCTGCCACTGACACCAACAGTGGGGCATAATTCCTCCAACACGATATCAATGATGGGGCGCTATACCTTCTACTGACCACAGGTATTGTCATTTCTATACTCCCACTGAGCACAAAGCCTGAGGCATCGTTTATTCTCACTGAATCCATATTTCCTACCCCTAATGGCTACAATTCAGCCCCCCTAAAGTCTGAAGCACCATAAACTGGCCCTTTGTTTAAAATGTTTGGAGACCTATGGCCTAAACTAAGAAAACAATGTTCTGGTCTAAAAGTACAACGGTTACTTCCAATATTTTGCTCTGCATGTCCATATCTGTATAATGCAATGGGATGGGGGGCATATGCAGCATAGATTTGTGTCAGAAAACTAAAATTCATACAGCAAATTCACAATTATCAAAATACAATATGGCTTTCATGATCCGTAGCATGTCTCAGCTTTGGAATAAAATGGCAAAGAATGCAGCTAACATGGATTTGGATAAGGTGCCTAAAATGCTAAAATCCAAACTTCACCCAGAAATGGTCCTGGTGGGCTGTATCACCAGTGTGGTTCTGGCATCATTCAGATATTCCATAAGATGCCATCATTTACTTAAAGGAGTATGAAAACTCAAACACCAATGCTGTGTAATGCCCCGTACACACGAGAGGACTTATGTCCGACAGACTTCCAAAGGAGTTCCGCCGGAGTTCTGACAGACTTTTCGGCCGAACGGACTTGGCCACACACGATCACACTAAACTCTGACGGATTCGAACGTGATGACGTACGACCTGACTCGAATAAGGAAGTTCATAGCCAGTAGCCAATAGCTGCCCTAGCGTCGGTTTTAGTCCGTCGGAGTAGCATACACACGAGCGGAGTTTTCGAAGGGGACCGGGTCCGGCGGAGTTCCTTCGGGAAAATTTGAAGCATGCTTTATTTCTAAAGTCCGTCAGACTTTGGCGAATCAAAAGTCCGTTGCAGCCCACACACGATCGGATAGTCTGACGGACTCGGTCCTTCGGACTTTGGATGTTGAAAAGTCCGCTCGTGTGTACGGGGCATAAGGCTTCCTTTTTGCCTTGTAAATACAGTAGTGAAAGTTTTTTTTTTTTATATACCGGTGTCAGTAAATGTTTAACAAAAACCTGATTAGCCTGACAGTTTATGTTCTCTATGTAGCCTCCCAAATCGGATGACCACCAGCTTCCTATGCTGCAGAAGTGCAGTCACCTTACCAGCAGCTGTGCTTTCACCCAATCCACTACAGCCTGTGCCCTCTGCTGGTTGGTTGTCCATTTAGCAGCTGAGACGGGGAGTTCCTGTAATTACAACTAGTTTTGTTTGCCGGCTTGGCCGATTACAGGAAGTAAAAAAAATAAAAAAATAAAAGCAAAACAGTGTATCTACTGGCACTATTCACAAGTACTAACTATGATACCAGAGGAATTCAGAAATAAAAACTGCTGCCATGACAATGCTACTGACAGGCTATGTAATATATTTAAAAAAAATTATTTTACCCTGAAATGCAAGTTAAAAGCACAAAAAACACTAGGTATCAAATATAAAAGTGTGCAAGTCTGTGCTAAAAATGGATAAACGAATAAACTACAAGCAGCTATATTAATACTACAAAATTATATAAAATGAAGATTAAAAAAAAACAAAAAAAACTTGCTTATTGCAAAAACAACAAATAAATGCATAAATCAATCGAACCAATCTATTGCACAGGTTAGACTGGTTTGTATTTACTCATTTATTGTTTTTTTCACCAATTGCTATTTTTATTTGGTCTAGGTTTAAACTATGACTTGGATGATGGGATTAGTAGTTTGACTGTTGTTGCTGTGCACAGTAAGTGACAAGGACACTGCATTTCTGGAAAGATCGGATATTTTCTGTACTTGATGAAAATGTTCCTGGCCTAAAAAACAGTAACTAATGCAGCCAACCACATCTAAAGGACTGGTAGGCTGCAATACATTACATTTATGTTTTTGGGTTTAGCCATCCTTTAACAATGACTTGGTCATTTTTAATCTTCAACTGGCCATGATTGCTTTAACCTCCAAATACATTTACATATTCTTTACTGAAAAACACAGTAACAGCATCTCCTTTGTAGATAGATTTCTCAGAATCTGAATCCTTCTGTTAAAGTGGAACTAAATGTAAAATATAAAAAAAGAAAATGGTGAACAGGAGGGCTTTTTTTATTGCAGAAGAGATACGCATTGTCACTTTTCTATCTACAAGCAATCCTCTGCGGAATGCACACTGAACTGCACATATTCAACTCAGTGTACATTCAGGCACACTGCTAGCATGCCCGGATGAGTGCACCCGATAAATGCAAGGGAGTGATGTCATCCCACACCACCAATCAAAACTGCTGAAGACCAGCACCTAGAAAAACCCAGGGAAAAGATGCCAGTGCAGGCGAGGGACCTTGCGGGTGTTGGGCCGTTGATGTAATGGTAAGTAATTGTGCCTTTAATTCCACTTGAATGCAACCAATCTACTGTCTGTCCCATAACTCTGAACAGAGTCAGGGGTTACATTACAGGCAGCTTGTCAGCTCTGGCAAGGTCTAAGCCAGTGATTCTCAACCAGGGTTCCGTGGAACCCTAGGCTTCCTCCAGAGGTTGTTAGGGGTTCCTTCAGCATTGGGAAATTTCTGCCTCTGAGATAAGTTCCCACTGACACCATTGATCTTTTTAACTATCTGTAAGGAGGTAATTCTTCCCAAGGACCGCAAGTGTAAGGACCATTCTTCCCACTGACCATCACACTAATGTATCATGAGTTGTAGATTTATCATTTTTAACAGGGGTTCCCCGAGACCGGAGAACTATTTCAAGGGTTCCTCTGTGTTGAAAAGGTTGAGAAAGGCTGGTCTAAGCTGTTCTAATGTTCCTAAGGAAATTCTGAAAAATTGTTTCAGTGCATTCTGTCTTGCCATCAGTAAATCAACAAATGTCATTCAAAAGCCCTTAAAATTTAATCCAGACTTTGTATTTGAATGAAATCCCAGGTGTTTTAAAACAGGTTTCTTTTGTGCCCAAAACATGTATATTACAATATTTACAATTCTTCCTGAACGAAAATCACGTTCACAGTTGAAAACATTTTCTTGAATGAATATATATTTCTATCCTACTACTTCTTCAAAATGTTCTCGTCACTATAGGCAAATACAAATGTCGAATCGACCCCAGTAACCATTAGAAAATGAAAAACATTTTCTAACAAAATTTTACTGGTGTATGGCGGTCTTTAGGGTTAATGCAGGTATTTTATCCTTGGTAAGATTCAAACAGAACGCCGCACATTTAAAGAGATTCAAGGGTGTGCAATGTATGTATGTATGTATGTATGTATGTATGTATGTATGTATGTATATATATATATATATATATATATATATATATATATATATACATACATACATACACACACACACACACATATACATATGCACACACATACATATATATATATTGTTTTTTAAAAGTGCTGACTGATCATATCACAGTAAGCGTTTGAAATGGCCTCGATTCTGCCTACGATTCCAAAATCGCAACAAAACTTGGGGTGCGATGCCATTATATCATAATGGCACCTCAAACGCAGTACAATTCTGCCATGATTGTCGTGTGAAAAATCGTGCAATGCATGTCTCCCAAAATAAGTCTCAGAACTTTGCTTGGAAGGACGCACTTTGCACGATCTTGTTGGTGTGATTGCATCGCGATTTGTCATGCGGCAATCATTACAGAATAGCACCGCTATGCAAATGCATCTTGATTCAAATTGCCAATATGTGAATGAAGCCATAGAAGCATTTCAATATGTATATATACCAGCATGTCCTATCTTAATGCCTATGGAAGAATGGAAGCAGGATCTTGAGGGAAATATATATTTCAATCCTTGCTAACCATCTAATTGACATGAAATTGATTTTTGCACTTCAACAAGACTAGAGTTTCACTTTAAACCATTAACGCCATTAGATTATGACAACATCAACCAACTGATGACAATCATAGATTTTGTTGGTTATTTGCTAGATTGCTCATCACTAGCGTACAGACACTCTCAAGATCATAAGATGAACAGAGAAGGGAGCTTTTGATGAATCAGAACACTTTAATGCAGGGCTGAGAAACTAGGTGACAAGTTAATCACCTTTTTTAAGCTATCGCAGTCAAATTAAGACATGAATTAAAGAACAGTTCTACATCAAAGATGTACCTCTTTTAAACAGACCATTTATTCCCCAAACACAAACCTGACCTAGCTCTCCTCGCTGATGGTGTATTAGATCTAGATAATTTGGCAAGAAAAGACCAAAAAGCTCAATGTTAACAAACATATGACGTAATTCTAAAGTAGTTGCAGTATTTAAAAGCAATTTAAAGCATATCTTTCACCCTCCCGCACCCACCCCCAGGAAGTTTTTTTTTTTTTTTTTTTTAAACCCCTGCTTTTCCACTTCAGCACCGGAAGGCTATTTTTTGCTTTGCGGTGCTGCGCTACTTTAACTGACAACTGTGTGGTCACGCAACACTGTACAAAATTTATATCATTTGTTTCACAGAAATACTAAAAATAGCTTTCTTTTGGTGGTATTTGATCATCTATGTTTTTTTTTTCTTATATAAACGAAAAAAGACTGACGATTCTGAAAAGAAACAAAATATTTTTTTATTTTCCTCTGTAAAACATATCCTATGAAAAAAATAAAAATCAAATCTCTTCATAAATTTTGGCCATAATGTATTTTGTTATACGTCTTTGGTAAAGAAAAATTCCAATAAGTCTATATTGATTGGTTAGCTTAGCGTCTACAAACTATGGGATGTATACTGCAATTAGTCTTTTTTTTTTTTATTATACTAGTAATGGTGGTGATCAGCGACTTTGGGCAATCTGCTGGGTGGATAAGTATAACAACTTGCCAACCGCGCACTGTAAATTTACTGGGACAGTGTGGGATGGCTGTGCAGCTTCATGTGCTTAGCGGGGAATGAAAAATCAACTAGATCCCCTGTCAACTAGATCCCCTGTCACTGAACACAGCTCTGTGTTGTTTAAACTCACAGGAGCTGTGTTTTGTGAAGCTCAGAGTCGATCACTAGCAGTCAATCACTGGCCAGGACCCGGTGACTGGCATGTGCTGTGAAGAATCACAGCAAAATCAGGCGCACGTGCACCCTACCTGGAAATGCAAAAACATACACACATACATATACAGTATCTCACAAAAGTGAGAAATTACACTTTGCCACAATGTAAAGTAGTGAGTTTACAGCTCGTATAACAGTGTAAATTTGCTGTCCCCTCAAAATAACTCAACACACAGCCATTAATGTCTAAACCGCTGGCAACAGAAGTGAGTACACCACTAAGTCTGCTTGTCTTCAGCAAACGGTTGGCGGGCTTTCTTGTGCATCATCTTTAGAAGAGGCTTCCTTCTCGGAGGACAGCCATGCATACCAATTTGAGGCAGTGTGTGGCATATAGCCTGAGCACTGACAGGCTGACTACCCACCCCTTTAATCTCTGCAGCAATGCTGGCAGCACTCATATATATTTCCCAAAGACAACCTCTGGATAGGACGCTGAGCACGTGCACTTAACTTCTTTGGTTGACCATGGCGAGGCCTGTTCTGAGTGGAATCTGTCCTGTTAAACTGCTGTATGGTCTTGGCCACTGTGCTGCAGTTCAGTTTCAGGATCTTGGCAATAGTCTTATAGCCTATGCCATCTTTATGTAGAGCAACAATCCTTTTTTGGAGATCCTCAGTTTTTTGCCATGGGTGCCACCATGTTGAACTTCCAGTAACCAGTATGAGAGAGTAAGAGCAATAACACCAAATTTAACACACCTGCTCCTCATTCACGCCTGAGACCTTGTAAAACTAACGAGTCACATGACACCGGGGAAGGAAAATGGCTAATTGGGCCCAATTTGGACACTTTCACTTAGGGGTGTACTCACTTCTGTTGCCAGCAGTTTAGACATTAATGGCTGTGTGTTGAGTAATTTTGAGGGGACAGCAAATTTACATGGTTATACAAGCTATACGCACACTTTGCTACAATGTAAAGTAGGGAAATTTCTTCAGTGTTTAATTTCTTCACAAGATATAATAAAATATTTACAAACACGTGAGGGGTGTACTAACTTTTGTGAGATAATGTGTGTTTGTATATCAACACACGCATAAGCACATACATGGGTGATTTAGCGCAGCTGCCCCACGCTGTCGCAGTAAATGTACAGTGTATGGTCAGCCAGTGATTATACTCACCCACCCAGCGGACCCAGGTGACATCCCCTACTCTTCTGGCAGCGCTCAGCCTCGTGGCCTCATGTTCTTCTGTGATGTCAATCAATAGGCCGCCAGCTGTTCTGCATTCAGGCAGCGTGCCTCCCAATTACACACTAATAGGTCCTCCCCCTTTCCTGAATGAAAGGCTATGCCTCCTGGAATATGTAATATGCACGTCATTCATCAAGGCGAATGGCACGACGCAAAGGAAGGTGGGGCCGGCCAAAGTCTTTAAAAAAAAAGGGGGGGGGGGGGGGGGTTGCTATTCAGGTAGAAGAGTGGAGCAAAGGGACATGCTATACTTTTTTCAGCGCACCTTGTTGTGATGTATCCCGCTGCAGTGAATAAAGACGAATAAATTGTCACTTTGTAACATTTTAAAGTTGAAAAAAAAAGTAAACCGTGCAACGTGCAATTTACTATGCACTGGCCCAACTTTCTCCACAGGGAACACCATGATATGGCAGCTGGTGTGAACAAGCTTTGAAGCTGTCTGCCTCTTGAAAACTGGCTGTTATCTCTTCTACTACCAGTAGCTACCACTGTATTTCAGAGCAGCTTTTCCCACTTTAAAGCGGGAGTCCGCCGGGACTTCGCATTTTTTTTTTTTTTTAAAGTCAGCAGCTACAAATACTGCAGCTGCTGACTTTTAAAATAGTGACACTTACCTGTCCAGCGCGCCCGCGATGTCGGCACCCGAAGCCGATCTCTAGATCGACACTCGAGTGCTGCCACCGCCATCTTGGGTATGGGAATCAGGAAACGGAGCCTTTCGGCTTCATTTCCCGGTTCCCTACTGCGCATGCGCGAGCCGAGCCGCGCTGCGCAATGAGGACGGTCCCCGCTGCCTCTGGGATCTGTGTGTTTCCCAGCAGGCAGCGGGGCACTTGCGGAAGGGGGCGGGCACTTGCGGAAAGGGGCGTAATGTACGCCCCTTTCCGCAGAGAGCTAGCCCGGAAGTGGGTGCAGTTACCTGGATTATCCAGGTAACTGCACCCCCCTCCCCCCTGAAAGGTGCCAATTGTGGCGCCGGAGGGGGGGGAGGAATCCGATGAGCGGAAGGTCCATTTTAGGGTGGACCTCCGCTTTAACACCATAGGGGACACAATTATCAAGCAAATTAGTGGCATAATTAGGTGCAAATATGGCTGCCTCTTATTCAGCTAGGTCTATGCAACAGGTTTTCTCCACTGGAGATAAAACAGAATTTCACTTCAGACGTACAACTAAGAAGTGGTCAGGGGCAGGTTTTGTTCTGATGCAGGACTCTTAGCCCTTGTACACACGGTCGGAGATTCCGACGGAATGTGTCCTATCGGACCGTTTTGTCGGATATTCCGACTGTGTGTGGTCTCCATCGGACTGTTTCCGTCGGAATATCCGACGGACCAACTTTTCCAACTTGCCAGGAAATTTTTTTGACAAAATGCTCCGAACATATGTAGCCTACTCCGACGGACAAAGTGCCACGCATGCTCAGATCAAATTCCTAGACCAAAGGTATTGAATACTAGCCTGAACGTAGTCCCGTCGTAACGAAATAACATCATCACGTTATGTACAATCGGATTTTCCGACAACTTTGTCCGACCGTGTGTATGCAACACCACTTCCGGAATTAATCCGACGGATTTGGTTGTCGGAATCTCTGACCGTGTGTACAAGGGCTTATATCAGCAGAGGGAGTACTCTTATTGGAAACCTCACACACACTGATTCGGTTTAGCACTGCTTTGTTGTATGATAGAATTCATAAATGTCCCCATACATCTTCATTTCTAAAACACCCCATACCATTCAAGGTTCTTTCTCAAAGGCTGATCAGCTTTCTTCCTTGACCAGAGTGTTTTCACTTGTTTTATAAATGTATATCTGTTGCACAATTATTCTAGGTCTAAACAATCCAAATTTCAAAAGTAGTTTTCAATAAATTTAAATCTGTAGTTTTAATTAAAACAATACAAGGTGATCCTGCCTTAAGAGGTCTCAACTAATGCACTTCCTGTCATATGAGAACGTTGTTTCATCCTTGCCTTCTAACTGTGCTCCTGCATTGTCACCCTGTCTCACAGATTTCCGATGGAGACTACATGAGAGACACAGACATGGTGCAACACTATAACAATCAGGAACCCCAACCCTCAGAGCTACCATGCAGCCATCTCCTAAATGCATGCACGTAGACAAGTGTCTGCAAAAATGTTGCCAAATTCAGTATCATTTAGATAAAACCAAGGATGGAAAGGGGTAAAAACGTGTGTTTAATTTAAATAAAACGTTTCGGATACACAGTGCTTTAGCAAACCAAATGCCAATTAGAGCTTACATCTACCTTAGGTTTGAACCTTACTTGTGCCTCTCTGGTTTGGTTAAGGACACCTTACATATGGAGCCGCACACAAAATAAACCCCCCCCCCCCCCCCCCCCCCAAATAGCATGAAAGAAAAAAAAACACATTAAAACAATGCGACTTTCAGATGTATAAAGGGCACCCCACCTTGATCAAAATGCCAATCTGAAAGAATCGTTTGAAATCTGATAATGGTATTCCTATCCTGTCTATATGCACACCCCAAAATACTATAACATACGAGGAATGCAGTTTACAACTAAGGCCGGCCATACACAGTTTGAATCCTGCTGAACCAGCCAAGATTCAAACTGTTAATAGGCAGGCTGAATGTACCAAGTTGATCAATCGATTGACTTGGGTACAACCAGCCTGCCGGATTCTCTTGTAATTATCAGTAGAAGCTGCTATAGCCACTAGCAATAATCACGATCTTCTCTGTAATATGAGAATTTTCATACTTTAGTTACCTATTGTTTTCCATTTGGAGGTTAGAATCCAAAAAACAAAACAAACAAAAAAAACAACAGACAATCATTCGTTTGATAATCTCATTGTTTGTACTAGGTTGTAGCAACAGAAAACACTCTTTCAGGTATGTATTAAGTTTACACTCCATTTACCACACCTTAATCCTTACTGGTGCCACCAATTACTTCCCAATGTTATATTAGAAGGGAAATGGAGACCATCTGTTTGTAGTCAAGAGGTTTCTCGTGATTGTAGTGTGAATACAAGAATATCCACTTTAATATAGTGTTCAGTATTGTAGCAAAACCTGCATTAAGAAGACAAGAACACTGCAAGCAATTCCATAAAGGTGAATGAAAAAACACCAGTCAGCGGATGGATACAAAAAAATTTCAAGTCACTGAATATTTATTCACAATTAAAAAGTTTGAGAAAACCTTGGAAAGCTAAAATCTGTTCAGATCGATATATAAAGGTTATCTGAAATAAGTTATTGTGCTTTATTTGGGTCCCAGGCATGCTCCCATTCGCCACAATGGTCTCCTTGGGTCATTTTTGCTGACATCATGTATTCCATGATAAATCTCAGGCTTCTAATGGCTAAGCTGGGCCAATATAACTATGCTAAAAAAAACAAACAAAAAAAAACACATACCTGGAATTCGGCTTTTATGTGCTAGAATGGCCAAGTCAGAGTTGAGAACTCAATCCAACACAGAATTTGTGGCTGTCCACTCAATCTCTATATAACCTGAAAAAGTGTGAGCAATTTTACAAAGAGGAATGAGTTAAAGTTGCAATATCTAAATACACAAAGCTGGTAGAAACTTAGCCACATCTTATACTAGTCATTTTCAACCAGGGTTACTTGAGCTGTGGCCGATTGACCTTCCTTTTGATGGTGCCTACAAAGTCCCAGAGCCTACTTTGACAGAGCCAGTAGCATGACATATTCTGTCTGGAAGTAAGCAGCATTTCTGACCCCTGATGAATTGCAGGGGTTTCCTTAGCCCTTGTACACACGGTCGGAGAATCCGTTGGAATGTGTCCTATCGGACCGTGTTGTCGGATAATCCGACTGTGTGTGGTATGCATCGGACTGATTCCGTCAGAATATCCGTCGGACCCAATTTTCCAACTTGTTGGAAATATTTCCCGACCAACTGGTTCGATCGGACATACTCCGATCATGTGTAGAGAATTTTGATCGGACCAAGTGCCACGCATGCTCAGATCAAATTCCTACATCAAAGCTATTGGCTACTAGCCTGAATGTAGTCCCATCGTAACGAAATTACGTCATCACGTTCTGAATGATCGGATTTGTTGACAACTTAGTCCGACCGTGTGTATGCAACAGTTTGACAAGATTTGACGGTCAAAATCTGACGGTCAAAATCCGACGGATTTGGTTGTCAAAATCTCCGACCGTGTGTACAGGGGCTTAGACCTAAAATAAATTTCAAGGGTTCCTCTTGGATAAAACGGTTGAGGAAGGCTGTCCTATACACACACACAAATGCTCAAGGCAGTAATGACACCGATACAAAGTGCATGTATACTTATGCACTTCGGTAGTTTGCGTTTTTTTTTCACTGTAATTCATTTAAATCAGTTTGCAGAGATCTGTTCTCTCTTTGAAATCAAAGAGTTGATTTCTACTAATAAGTGTGATAAAGCTAAATAAATTCCACTGCGATTCAATGTTCTATTGGAATAAAACATGACAACTTTCAAAGCGGGATGGTTTTCATTGGTGGATGTAGATGTTGATAATGGTCTAGCTCCTTGATCAGTGCTGGCACATCAAGCACAGGTGCAGGCAGAGCAAGTTAAGTACATAATGCCGAAAAAAAAAAGTTGGCATACAATGCAGTAATAACTCACAGCATGTGTTTCAGGGTACTGCAAAATAAATATGAATCCTGCATGCATTTTTAAAAGGCACAAATATTCCAACATTTTTTTCCTTAAGATTAAGGTGCAAAATAAGCTAAAGAAGTAATCTCTCAAAATAGAAGTACTTTATTATATATCACGTTTATTATAACGGGATGGAGAACTAAAGTACCCATAATATCTCAAATTTTTACTTTAAAAATAACTATTACATTAAAAGGAATAATAAAAAAAAAAGGTATTTTTTTTATTTCCCACAGTGAAAAAATAGAAAGCGTAAATTGCTTCCAAATGCAGATCAATTTGTTGTGCTACCTTTAAGAACTACAAGATGCTTGCTGACTCTTTGGCAGAGGAGAAAACCTGATCCAGTGCTGTGCTGGTTTTCTGATCAGCCAAAGAAAAAACTTAAACTGGCAATACATTATACAATTTTCTTCTTTAATTTCCTTTCAGCTATGTAGTGCAAGGGCCTTCCTGATTGCATACAAATTGAAAGTGTTTAAGTCTGACCTCATATTATATGGTTTTGATAAATCTAAAGGAAAATTGTACAAGAAAATTGTATAATGAATGAGCGGCTTTACAGGAATCCAGTCATTTGGGCCACACAGCAGCCTACAGAATTGCAACACAAACAAAAGAAGGCCAAGGATCCCTCTAAAAACGTATGCACCGCAAAGAGTGCATGCATTATCGGAGCACATTGACATTGCAAGCGTTCAATCATTTAATGTTCGCGGCTGCCTTGAAGTTTGTGGCTTTCCAAGCACCACTAAACATATCCACGATTATCAAGCTAGGCAAAGAATTGTACAGAATGGCTTTATTCTAGTGAAAGATGTTTTGATATCTATCTTATAATAAATGATGCACTTCCTAAAGCTGTAGTCTAAGAGTTCTTCCTATGAGCCCTCCACAAGGGCCATGCAGAAAAAAGAACTTTAACTGGCTAACACAATGGCCCATAAGAACGAACAAAGGTCTACAGTTCCATGCTCCAAACATAGGAATTAAAATTTACAGACCACCACAAGGGATTCACTTCCCACAGCATACACGGTTCTGAGCTAGCATTTTGACTCTATAAAATTGTTTCTTGCATAGGTTATGATTTGGAAATATCATGCCAAAAGTTATCCAAGTGAATAACCAAACTATACAGGTATGACTCCAATATAGACACGCAAAGAAATAAAAAGGCCATTTAGCTACAATGCTTACATCTACCCAAGGCATGTATTCTACTACACAATTCTTCAATTCTTAGGTTAAACACCAGAACCTAAATCTAAAAACAGAGGTTGGTAAAGGACAGTAAAAATTCATAAGGCTGCACTTTTGGGTCATACAAGTGAAAGTGGAAACAAATCCAACTACCCACCTGTCCAAGCAAAGATTTATAGCTTTAACATAAAAAGTTTAAACAAGACGCCGAGCACATGAGCAAAAAATATGTTGAAGCAAAGTCACATATGACTACTTTACAACATATACCGGTACTTCATGATTTGTACATGTATAAAAACTGAAGGAATGAAAAAGGAGAACTGGTTGCTACGTGTAATACAGGCGCCGTTCTTTTCTTACAATTTTATTTATGCAAAAGGCTTGGCTGTGTTAGGTGTGGCACCTTCAATCACATCCAATACTAAACAAGGATGCACCTCCCCCTTGATGTATACAATAGGCAACACAATATACAATTCAGCAGCTATTTACTCCAGGGCAGGAGCAAGCGGGCATTACTAAGGGAATCAAATACGAACTAACATTAAATAAACATGATGATCATCTGATGAACGTAACAAATAATCCTGTCACTTGAAGTTGCAAAAGTAGTTCTATTACTGATAAAAGAAGAAATATTGGTTGTAAGGACTTCCTGGCCTAGCTGAAAAAAAAAAAAAAAAAATGCTGATAACCAATTCCAATTTTTTTTCAAAACAAAGACAATTTTTATTGTCTATAACAGGCAGCTTATCTATATGTTAGGAAATCTGAGAATTATGGTTAAACTTAAAGTGTTACTAAATCCACAAACAATAAAATAGGTCTGTATATGAAGTAAAGCATGCTTGTTATACTCACTGTGGAATCTAAGGGGTTAATCCCCCATATTGTATGAAAAGGCTATTTTATCCTGTCTTCTCTGACCCTCCCCTTCTTTCACTGTCCCCAATCCATCTGCTGATAGTACAGAGCCTTGGAGGCACTCTGCACATGCTCAGTTTAAAAGGACCTAAAAATTAGTGACACCTATCTCAGCCTGGAGCAAAAACACCAAAATGCCTCCATCCCTGAATACTAGGCGAAAACAAAAGAAATGGGGTTGGGACTTTGCATGAGGCATGTTGGTGTGTATAATGGTATATAGAATTAACATGAATGAGTTGAATGTCACAATCCCCTAGGGGTACATCATAATGAATGTTAATGATAAAGCCAATAGTAATAAAACATTTATGATGCAGAATGTATCAAATGTTTTACTACTATTGGCTTTATTATAATCATTAACATTCATTAAGATGTACCCCTAGGGCACTGTGACATTAAACTCATTCATGTTTATTCTATATACCATTATATACACCAACATGCCTCATACAAAGTCCCAACCCCATTTCTTTTGTTTTCACATGCTCAGTTGTGTGTATTGCTAGAGTGCTTTTTTTTTTAAAGGGTGCATGTGATCAGCACACATCCAATCAGCACTGTGCAGACAGAGGGTCAGGGGGTCATGCTGACTCTCAGGACAGACAGAAGAGAATGTAAATTCCACAAGCTTTAACCAGACACTGACAGAGGTCATAAAACTGATATATACTGCTGGTGAGAAAAGGTATTTAATCATGTAATTGCATTTCAATGTTCTTTGTACTGTGGGAGACGAAATATAGTGAATGCAGGGTCCTGGGTTTAGTAACACTTTAAGATCAGAAACAAAAATCAGCCACACAAAATCCCAACACGACCATGTTAATCAGTCACTTAAAGACCATTATGGTATAAAAAGTTGAGGATTGAAAGTTCCAATTGTGTATGACCACTGAACAGAGGCAGGGGAACATTCTGCCATCAATACCAAAACATGCAAATGAAAATGGTAGACACTGCTTGTAATTTTGATTACCTGGCTCCTGGGATTGTCCAGCCAAGGACAATACAAATATTGCATTAGAATAAAGATGTTGGTGTTTTAATAGGACCAATTACCCTAAATGTAAACGGAACAGCTTGGGTTTTGTACAGTGCAGAGGAAGAGCTATAAAAGTGAAATTGTTAGTCTTCATACTGTCAAGCCAGAACTATACATGCAATGTTCTAAAACAAAACGCCTATGCTGAAACTTTAAAGTATCTCATGCCAGCAAACCAGAATTTCAGCCAATATAAGCAAGACCAGCCTCTTCTATCAAAAATATGCAGAATGTCTTCTTTTCAGATATATATTTAAGTCAGAATCTACCTTTTTAACTTAATGGCCAGACAGAGTAAATAAAATTAGTGACTTGCTGGTCCTCTTGTTTGAATAACTTCCCCAAACTAAAAATCACATGCAAAGTTTAAAGCAACCATAATAAAGAAAAAACTACCCACACAGAAAATAATACTACGTTTTCTGATCAATATTTAAATATGTTTTGCATTTTCCTTCAGATCGCTGAAAGGAAGTCAAAATGATATTGCATGAAACAATTAAGACAAAGAATAAAAGCAATCAAATCTTAAAAAATGAAAAAAAATATATAGGATATTGTAAAATGATGCACTGTCCCCTAATACACATCATGTAGTAAAAAGACTATTATTATTATTATTATAGCAAATGTGAGAAGCTATTGGTTAAAAAGAATGGTAATCAGACGCTGATGAGAGCCTGGCAGTCTTGTAGACAATGAACACATGCTATCTGCAGTGGCCAGCTAATTGGAGGTTAAGTGTAAATATCCCATCGAGAAACACGGAATGATTTTCCAACTACTTTAGTTATACTTGACTCTTAATATTGGTCTTCTCAAAGAAATCTTGGGTCACTTTAACCTCAAAGCTTTCCCTTGAATCCTACATAGCTAGTAAACAGAGGACAGTCTACAGTTGGGCAATACAGTGTCTGGTACTGCTGCTGCAAAGAGGTCAGTTCTATTCAATCTCCTTCAAGCGAATCAGATTCAGTGCATCCAGTGATTAGAGTTTCATAGATGTCCTTCGTAAACTCCAACTTCACTAATAAATCAAGTGTGTTTGCCATAATAGTAATAATAAAAGAAAAAAAAAAAAAAAAAACTCAAACTGGTAACTGGCCACCAAGCTAAATGGAAAAAGTGCCTCTGGAAGCAGCGGAGGGCTCATGAAATCCATCTAAGCTGTAAGTGTACTGGTGCTTCAGCGGTAACTATAATTTTCTAAACTGTAGAGATTCCTCTAGTTATCTACCAGAAGGATTTGCTTCTTCCTCCTCGTAGGCTTTTCTTCATCTTGTGGCAGCAAAAATCATCACCTCCGCTCTGCTACAATACAGTAATGTCAGCCAAGGACCTATTCAATGCAAACAAAAGATATTACACAATATGTTCATAAAGTTAGGCGCAAGCAGCTTCTATTACCAATGAAGTAACACTGGCTTAACTAAGTTAAAAATGCATATTTTTGGCCTGACGATTCCTTAAACGCTTTAGCCCCAGACCATTTGGTTGGCCAAAGACCAGAGCACTTTTTGCGATTTGGCACTGCGCTGCTGTAACTGACAATTGCACGGTCGTGCAACGTGGCTCCCAAACAAAATTGATGTCCTTTTTTCCCCACAAATAGAGCTTTCTTTTGGTGGTATTTGATCACCTCTGCGGTTTTTATTTTTTGAGCTATAAACAAAAACAGAGCGACTAAAAAAAACGCATTATTTTTTACTTTTTTCCTCAGTTTCGGCTGATATGTATATGAAAGTGTATATTGATTGGTTTGTGCAAAAGTTATAGCATCTAAAAAACGGGATAGTAGAGCTGTAATTTTGATTATCATAATTTGTCCCCATTCTGTGGGCACAAATCATTTTCAGGCCTGACATATTAATATATTAATATATGTGATGACCCAGAATTATACTTCCAAATCTGGCGTGTGGCGATACCCAACTTGTGTTGTGTAATACGCCTGTACATACTGTATGTATGTATATATGCTTGTCCTAATAATGTGGACTATGTAATGAAAAATCATAATCATAAAGCACTTACAAAGGCTTTTGCATCCATGTTTTTTGAAAGACTAAATCATTTTGTGTGAAACATCAATTTCCACTGTTTTCACACATGCATAAAGCTTAATTCCGGGCAATATTTATTTTTTCGCATGCAGTGTCACTGTGCCTGCATTGCATTTTTGTTATCTGAGCTTTATTAATGGAGCTCTCTCTGTTCCCTTAAGCAAAAAAAACTCATTGAGGCTCCACACCATGGCCCCATTTTTTATGAATGGCAAGGGTCAAGCTATAAAGCACAATACAATGTAGAGCGGCTAGTGATATCCACTCTTCATAATATATGAGCGTCTTAGTTATCTGCACTTCTTTTACCTAAAAGGCTCCATTTCTATTACAATATGTATACGCGTGAATTGGGAAACATGATTTACATGACATAAAGCTGATAACAGTGTAGCAACTGTTTGACCTGAGCAGCTTCTCACCTCTTTTGGCTCAGTTCATACTGCCGCGACCTGAAAGTCGCGCAACATACAGTGCGACTTTGAAGCAACTTAAGTGAATGCCTGGGCAATCTTCCTGTAATGTCAGATCCAAATCACATCAATTAAGATAAGGATCGGACTTGGAGGTAACTGCCATTAAAGTCTATAGGTGGAAGGATGATAGATGTCACCTTGAAGTAGTACCTTTGCCTTCTAAAGTTGGAGCGACTTCAGTAGTGCTAATTAAGACAGCTCTCATTGACTAAATTTCACATGTCACATGACTTGGGGTCTCACAGTGTGAATCGGCCTAAAGCAGAATTAAACCACTTCCCAAATCAGTTACATTCAAGGAATGCTGTGAAGTCTAACTGTCACAGTTGCTTGTGCCAACAGATGAGGTGGCAGCTTCCTTGGCTGTAAGGATACCATACTGGTGACCCTAGCATAGGGAATAAATGTTTCTGCGATAGGGAATTTAAAGAGACACATGGCCATTCACTAAATTAGAAGAGAAGCTGTTTAACCTTAAACTGCGTAGAGGGTTCTTTACTGTAAGAGCGGTCAGAATGTGGAATACCCCTCCACAGGCGGTGGTTTCAGCGGGGAGCATCAATAATTTAAAAAAACTATTAGATGGGCACCTTAACGACCATAACATTCAGGGATATACAATGTACAATTAACATATAAGTGCACACACACATATAGGTTGGACTGGATTGACTTGTGTCTTTTTTAAACTTAACCAACTATGTAATGTTGTATGTATTTTGCTTTAAGTCGATCTCAGCCAAAAGCAGTAAAGCTAAACTGACCTTTTTAACGTTCTATGTACTGTAATTATTCTACAGTCAGAAAACCATTCTAAAGCCTCATACACACGATCGGACTTCGTACAAACGTTCCCGTGGATTTTTGTACAAAGGGCGTCGGCCATGAACTTCTATTGCATACACACGGCAGGACTTTTTCATCCAACTTTCACCAAATCGCGTGGTTTTTCTGCTCTTTACCGCCACCTTTGGTCGACTTCTGTATTGTCGTCTGATCTTTTGCATTGGTTCTGAGCATGCGTGTTTGTACTTTGTACAAAAGTCCTATGGTTTTCTGTACACACGATCGGACTTAGCTCCATCGGACTTTTGTTGCCGGAAAGTTTGTCTGTTCGTACAGCCAACAAAAGTTCGATGAAAACCGAAAAAGTTTGTCTGATGGAGTGTACACGCGGTCCGATGTTGCCTTAAAACAGATAATTCGCATATTTGTTGCGAAAGAGTCCGATCATGTGTGTGGGCCTTTAGATGTAAAGAGTTAGTCTAAATTATCTTTTAAAATCTGAAGCCACTAGTGTCATGAATCATTAAAATTAAAATTAATGATGCCCAAATAAGTATTAAAAGAACACATTACCACCAGCTAATTTTCCCAGTCTGTGCAAGGCAAACTCTCGTCTTCATCCTCCGATTCAGGTGAGGCCTCTTTAATTCTTCTAAGTGCCTCATGAATGCTGCGTGTCAGCGGGTCTGCATCACTCAAAAGTGTGAAAGATTCTCTTAAAACATCTTTCTGCACCTTCTTCAGTTTCACCCCCTTCCTGATTTGTGCCAATATATTATTGCTGTCGTCCTCATCGGGGTAAGGGGCCAGCGTCCTTTGTTCCACTTTTTTCAGATGAAAACTTCCACGTTTTAGGGAAGCCAAAACTTCATCCATTGGCGAGCTCACTAGAAGAGACACATAAATCAATACCAGTAATGTCATTTAAAGGCTTCATCTTCAAACATTTTTGGTTTGTTGAAAGAACTGAAATCAGTAGTATAAGAGAAAATAAACCCGCTTTAATGCAGGCCATACACGAGTTGAATTCCGAATGAATTTTCTTTATGCATTTTGTGATCCAATGGTGGCACCACTGATTTTGAAATTTGACCAACCAAGCCTTCAATTTCACCTTACGATACTACAGAAAATAATTTTCCAGTTTATAGTTCATGCGCATTTTTTTTTTGCTATATTTCTTGCATGATTCTCCCATCTCGGATTAGAAATGAGTTTCTTTTGCAAAAAATTTCTACCATACCTGATCACTCAAGTTTGATGGCTGCACGAAAATCAGCCATTGCTGCAGCCCCACTAAATTCCAACCAAAATTCTTAGTTACAATTTTCCAAAAAAAAAAAATCTTTCAGAATTAGACCCAAATATGGCCAGCCTAAATCATTTCATGTGCTATGGCTTCTAGCCAAGCTATTATATCTGGATGTAGATTATATTAAGGGTTGGGCACCTCTGCCTTACTGTATGATACAAAGGATGAATGACTTCAGGCCCTAAAACCCAACTAAACATTCAGTTTAATGCAGCTACGGCATTCCAGATGCATCAAAACAAAAAGAGTATTCAATGTCTTACATATCGATTTCTTAGCAGCAACAGCCTAAAAAGAAACAGCCATACCCTGCCAGCATGGGACCCTTGCTCTCTGTGGGAAAGCAGTGGTCTCACTGCAGAGATCCTGACACTCACCCATAGTGAGTCAGACCTATAGAACTGCAATCAGTAAATCATACTCCCATCCCTACTGATTGGAGAGCCCCAGCTCTGACTCATCAGAAGTCATGTCAAACCTCTGCAAAGATAAAATGACTGCTTCTACACAGGATGCGAGGATCCCACACTGCAGAATGCAGACAGGTAACAGGCATTTCTACTTAAGCTGTGGCTGATTTTAAATAAAACACAAAATTGCAAGAATTTATACACCTTTGTTTTGATGCAAGTTAAACAGGAAGTTCAAATTATATAATTAAAACCCCACACGCTATTCAAAAATATAAATCATAAAGCAGCTATTACTACAAAATGTGCACTCATCACACTACAACAAAAAAAAATATTATAAAACAGTGAAGCACAAAGTGCAAAGACCCCAAATCAATAAATTATAAACACATTTAAATACAATATCTGTTCAGATATGATAAATCAGTGAGTAGGTCAAACAAATACATCTACAATGAACCATAAAAACGTGCAATGAATCATGTAAATCAGGGGTCTCCAAACTTTTCAACACAAGGGCCACATTGTACATTTTACAAGTATTCAGAGCCAAAAAAATCAGTTCTATACAAATGAATGAATCATCATTCCCATCATCAGTCCTTCCAGCAGAGTTTTCTCATCATCATTCCCACCTCACGGCAGGGTTTTCTCCATCAGTGTCCCCAGCAGAGCTTTCTCCATCAGTGTGCCCAGCAGAGCTTTCTCCATCAGTGTCCCCAGCAGAGCTTTCTCCATCAGTGTCCCCAGCAGAGCTTTCTCCATCAGTGTCCCCAGCAGAGTTTTTCCCATCAGAGCCTACTGTACATTTATGTCTGCAGATTTATGCCCATTTGCCTCTTGTCACCGTTTGAGACAACTTCAGTTCTCCTGCACCTCCTAACTCCTGCCCCCTGCTACACATGCAGGCAGTATGGTGGAACAATTCTAATGTAAACAGAGGGTGGGAAGCCTGGAGGTGCCACGCTGATGACGTCACATCCTAGAAGCCAATCTACAGCACAGCAGCCAGTTCCCTGGCAGCACGGGAGGGTATGGGGGGTGGCTTAGTATCCAGGACCTGCCAGACACACTGCCGATAATAGCAGCTGTTTTTAAAAGCCAGCAAATCGACAGTGATGTGTTGGCAGAGCCTGGGTAAGCTGTGGGCCGGACAAATCACACGCATGGGCCAGGGTTTGGAAACCCCTGATGTAAATCATTAACCACTTACGGACCGCCCACGGCAGTTTTACGGTGGCTGTTTGAAGGAGGATATCGTTGTTATGGCAGCAGCTAGCTGCCATAACCCCGGTATCCTCGTCTTCAGCAGGCGTTCCGCTACAAGATAAACGTGGTCTCTGCGGTGGATTCGCCGCAAGATCACTTTTGTTGGTGGTGGGAGAGGGCCCCCCCTCCTGCCGTGATCTGGTGCCCTCTGCTTACCGGAGCCGTAGGCAGCGGCGGAGGGGATTGCGTGCTGTCTCCTGTCAGGTATGGAGACGAGTGAAGGGAAGATACAGATCCATACAATTGCTGGCCCTTTAAGAGCTGCCCACAGCTCTTAAAAGGGACATTTTTTTAAATACATTTTTTAAATTACAATTTTTTATTTTATTTACTTTTAATGCATTTTAGTCTAAATATGAGATCTGAGGACCTTTTGACCCCAGATCTCATATTTAAGAGGTCCTGTCATGCAAAAAAAATGGTTTTAAACATGCAAACACCAAAATCTCAAAACAAAGTGGTAAAATAAACGATAGCATAAGCAATCCATATGTCAGTGATAATAAATAATAATAATAATAATAGTGATAATAAATAAATTATAAAGTGCAACAGTGGTAGAAAAAAAAAATCTCTCTCATATATATATATATATATATATATATATATATATCTCCCATACAGCAATTTTCCTGCAATATCCTATTACAATTAAGTCGCTCTTCAGCCTGGTCAACTTAATTGTTGGACCCTCACTGATAAAAAGGAGGCCAACGATGCTTTATTTACAAACGCAACTCCTCTCCAGTCTTCCTCTTAGACCATCTCCCAATGGCAAGATAGTATGTGGGAAGCCTGGTTAGTGGAGTCGGGGTGCCATATATTGGAATATGGAAGTGACGTGTCTGGTTTTATCTGCTGAAATGTGTAACCATTTTTAATAAAAATCACGAACCTGATCTGCACTATCAGTGTCTTTCTGCTTCCCACATATTATCTTGCCATTGGGAGACTAGAGAGGAGTTACTTTTGTAAATAAAGCATGGCTGGCCTCCTTTAATCAGTGGGGTCCAACAATTAAGGTGAGCAGATACCCATAAGGTGGGGTGAAGGACATTCTGGTGTGCGTGGTGTGGAAATTGGAGCTTCCTTGCACAGATAGACTTAATTGCAATAGGGGATTGCAAGAAAATGGATTGGTGTATGGGACTCACTTTATTTATATAGACTTCTTTTATTTATTTAATTTATAATAAATATATTTAATATCACTGGGACATATGGATTAATTGCTATAATTTAATTAATGATTTACATGATTCATTATAGAGGTTTGAGCTACTCACTGATTTATCATATCTGTTTTTTTTCTACAAATACATTGAAAATGAAAAAAAAAAAAAACAAACATTGTTTTTGGCGGATAATTTTCGGTGGCCAAAATTTCGGTGCACCTCTAGGGGAGAGCAAAAGAATTGTCAAAAGGATCTGCAGGAAAAGGTAGTTGAATTGTATAAAACAAGAAAGGGATATAAAAAGATATCCAAGGAATTGAGAATGGCAATCAGCAGTGTTCAAACTCTAATCAAGAAGTAGAAAATGAGGGGTTCTGTTGAAAGCAAACCACGCTTAGGTAGATCAACTAAAATGTCAGCCATAACTGCCAGGAAAATTATTTGAGATGCAAAGAAAGCCCACAAATAACTTCAGGTGAAATACAGAAGTCTCTGAAAACATGTGGTGTGGCTGTTTCAAGTTGTACAATAAGGAGGCAATTGAAGAAAGATGGGCTGCATAGTCAAGTTGCCAAAAGAAAGCCAGTACTGTACTATGCAAATGCCACAAAGTATCCCGCTTACAATACGCCAAACAGAAGAGAGACAAGCCTCAAACCTTCTGGAACAAAGTCATTTGGAGTGATAAGGCCAAAACCATAAAAACACTAAGTTTGGAGAAGAGTCAACAAGGCCTGTGATGAAAGGTACACCATTCCTACTGTGAAATAGGGAGGTGGATCTTTTGGGGATGTTAGAGCTATAAAAGGCACAAGAAAATTTGGTCAAAATTAATGGCAAGATGAATGTAGTATGTTATCAAAAAAATACTGAAAGAACATTTGCATTCATCAGCCAGGAAGCTGCGCATTGGACGTACTTGGACATTCCAACATGACAATGATCCAAAACACAAGGCCAAGTCGACCTGTCATTGGCTACAGCAGAATAAAGTGAAGGTTCTGGAGTGGCCATCTCAGTCTCCTGACCTCAATATTATTGAGCCACTCTGGGGAGATCTCAAACGTGCAGTTCATGCAAGACAGCCGAAGAATTTACAGAAATGGGAGGCTTTTTGCCAAGAGGAATGGGCAGCTATACCATCTGAGAAGATAAAGGGCCTCATCCACAAATACCACAAAATACTTCAAGCTGTCATTGATGTTAAAGGGTGCAATACACGGTATTAAGAACTGGGGTATGTACATTTTTGATCAGGGTCATTTGGCTAGTTTGTTGTCATTATGATTTAAAAAGAATAAAGACAGTTGATTGATAATAAATGGCTTCAGCCAAACACTAACCATGAGTGAAAGAAAAGGGTTTGTGTTATCAATTATATTCTCAGAAAAATGACCACAAAATAAAAATCTGCCAGGGTATGTTAACTTATGAGCATAACTGTATATATCCAAAAAAAGAAAAAAACAATTTGCAATAGGTGTATATTGATTGGGTTGGACAAAAGTTAGCGCGTCTACAAACTATGGGATAGATTTAGGGACTTATTTATATTTTATTGTTTTTACTAGTAATGGTGGCGATCTGATTTTTAGCGGGACTACGCCACTGCGGCGAACAAATCTGACCGCAAATTACACTTTTTGCAGACCAGTTACATTATTACATTAATCAGTGCTATAAAAATGCAGTGATCAATGTAAAAATGACACTGGCAGGGAAGAGGTTAACTCTAGGGGGTGATCAAGGGGTTAAGTGTGTTCCCTAGGTGTGTTCTAACTGTAGGGGGAAGGGCTGCCAGGGACATGACAGAGATCACTGTTCCTGATGACTGGGAACAGTAGATCTCGGTCATGTCCCCTGTCAGAATGGGGATCCGCTTGTTTACATAGGCAGATTCCTATTCTACCTCTGTACTAGGCGATCGCGGGTTGCCGGGGGACAAAGCGCCCGACCCGTGGGCATGCTCCCACAGCGGGTGAGCGCCACCATACAGCTATGGCAATTAGCGCTGGAGAGCTTTTATAATGACGGCGGCTGGTCAGCAAGTGCTCTACATAAAGATTGCCAAGACCCTGAAACTGAGCTGCAGCACTGTGGCCAAGACCACAGGACAGGATCCACTCAGAACAGGCCTCACCATGGTCGACCAAATAAGTTGAGTGCATGTGCTAGGAACTGGAGAGCTACAGTTGATTGAGGGAACCATGAATGCCAACATGTACTATGACATACTGAAGCAGAGCCTGGTCCCTTCCCTTCGGAGACTGGGCCGCAGGGCAGCATTCCAACATCCCCAAACACACCTCCAAGATGACTAATGCCTTACTAAAAAAAGACTAGGGTAAAGGTGATGGACTGGCCAAGCATATCTCCTCCATACCCTAAACCCTATGGAGCATCTGTGGGGCATCTTCAAACGGAAGGTGGAGGAGCGCAAGGTCTCCAACATCCACCAGCTTCGTGATGTCATCATGGAGGAGTGGAAGGGGACTCCAGTGGCAACCTGTGAAGCTCTGGTGAACTCCATGCCCAAGAGAGTTAAAGCAGTGCTGGAAAATAATGGTGGCCACACAAAACATTGAGACTTTGGGGCGAATTTGGACATTTTCACTTAGGGGTGTACTCACTTTTGTTGACAGCAGTTTAGACATTAATGACTATGTGTTGAGTTATTTTGAGGGCACAGCAAATTTACACTGTTATACAAGCTGTACACTCACTACTTTACATTGTAGCAAAGTGTAATTTCGTCAGTGTTGTCACATGAAAAGATATAATATATTTACAAAAATGTGAGGGGTGTACTCACTTTTGTAAGATACTGTACTGTATGTAAAACAAAAAGGGAACTACGTAGAAGAATACATGACCATGTTTCAGATAGAAAGGATGAAGATTTATATTCTCCAATAGCTCGTCACTATGCCTATTACCATGACCCTAACAAAGATACATTTTTCATGTTAGAGCATATCGATATACCAAAAAGAGGGGAGATCTTAAGAAGTTATTAGTACAATGAGAATGTAAATGTTATATAAACTGTTATTCTCAACATTTTATAAGTTTTCATTATCTATTACACTTTTGAATCAAGTGGACATTTAAGATTTTAGAATTGTATTCTGTATATTAATTCTATATATGCATTCCCTATTTACTTTGGTATAAATATGAGGTTCTATATTATATGTATAGTTACATATCCGTTTGCATTATGAAGGACTGAAACAACTAATCGATTAATCGACAACTAATCGATTATGAAATTAATCGATTACTATTTTCATAATCGATTAATCGGCCAGTAAAATAATGGTGTTAAAAAAACTAAAATGAGCTCTTGATAGTACAAAAAGAGCAAATAATGGCTACTGTAAAAATATTACTTTCACTGTTCTACAGTAAAAAAATAAACCCCTACAGTAGTGATTATCTGCTTTTTTCTACTATAAAAGGGCTCATTTTCATTTTTTTAACCCCATTATGTTACTAAACGTCTTAGACCTGGTTCACAGCTATGTGTTTATTGGTGCTTTTTGCAGAAATGCACTACAGTTCATTTACATGGTTTCCTATGAGACACGTTCACATCTGAAAGGGTCAGGGACTTTCAACGCAAAATGGTGCTTTATTGGTTCAACATACTTCAATGGAGAAGCTGCAGAAAAAGCATGTAATGCGTTTTTGCAGCAATTTGTGTTTTTTAATCTGCCCAAAAAAAAGCAAAAATGCGAATTGCATTAAAATCACATGCGCAAAAAATCAAAACGTACTGCAAAAAGCACGGCAGAAACAGATCAAAAGCAAACTGCATAGGTGTATACCGAGCCTTATGCTGGCCACACCGATCAATTTTCAGATGAGAATATTCAGACGAAAAATCTTTGTACATTCGCTGAATGAAAGAATTTTGTTTGAAATTTTCACTTGTTTTTTACATTCTGTTTTTAAAATGAATGTAATTTCTGAACGAAAACCACAAACACCGTCTGAGAATTCCTTTTGACTAAGAAGTTTTCTATGATTTCCAAATTTTCCTGCCACTGTGGTTGAAAATGAACGTCAATTTGACACACTTTTTTTTTAAGGTTATTAACCAATTAATCGAAACAATAATCGGCCAACTAATCGATTATAAAAATAATCGTTAGTTGCAGCCCTAGCATTATGTATATATGTTTTAATATTTATTTTCTCCTTCAGGAGTTGCCCAAGTGGAGGCCCATTTTCAAGATGGATGCTCCCCAGACTTTCCATTCTCCCTCTGCCTTTTTTTCCCCTTCACTGAAGAATGAAGTTTACGTTTTTTCCCCATCAGTGGCTTTTGTTTCACATATTGCTCGTCCTTTTAGGATGTATGGTTGGTGCCATGGGATGGGGCTCTGCACTCCCAATAGGGAGGATCTATAAGCTGGCAATGGGAGGAGGAGGAAGCAAAAGTGCTCCACACTGGAGTGCAAGTGTGCATCCAGCTGCTAGTGTATCAGTATAAGTCATGTCATCACATTACCTCGTGACTCTTTGGGCTTGTTCACACTTGACAAAATTTCTAACGCGCGACAAACGCTCTATAGCGCTTGTATAGTGTTAGTATGGGCATTAGACAGGCGTCAATGAGCTTTAGTATGGGCAGAGTAGACAGGTGTTTTACAAGCGTTAATGAGGAGTTAAAAATGCTTGCCCTATGGGCAGTTTTGAAGCATTTTACAAGAGTTAAAACTGCTCCACAAGCAACTATTTTGCATTACAGTAAATTAACTCATCTTAACGGCCCTAACTGCTTTCCAAAGCATTTGCGAGCCGTTACCATAGGCCTGAAGGGAGGCGTTGAAAGGCTTCAAAACGCCTCCTGACTCGTCATGAGGCTACAATATTGAAGTGATCCAACGCTAATGCTTAGTGTGAACAGCACTATGTGCTGTCTATTGTATCTTGTGCATAGGCGTTTGAGGGGTTTTTAACGCCTCTCAAACGTCTGCTCTTAATGCCAGTGTGGGGGGCACATAAGAGCAATCAGATTCCTTGCATTAGGGTAAAAACATTTTTAGGTGGCAGTATGCCCCCATCAACTCCCCATTTTACTTACCTCAATCCGAAACTGTGCCTGTCTGTAGTGGCTCTCCCCACTCTCACAGGCTGTGCTGAGGTGGCTGAAGCCACTGGCTTCTGCTGCTGTCAGGCACATCCTGTGACAGGGGACTGGGAGGTGTGTGTTGGGGGGGGGGGGAGGGAGGAGGGGCCCGAGTTGTGCTGTTACTTTGGATTCAGATAATGAGAATTGGAAGAGAGCCCGTAGGTGTGTCCCGTTAGCAAGTGGCTTACACCAAGAAGAGAAGGAGCAAGGAATGCTGGTGGGGGACCCAAAAAGAGGAGCACTGGGTCTGCTCTGTGCAATTCAATTGTACGGACATGGTAAATATAAACCGGTTTGTGATTTACTAAAAAAAAGAATTTGTTTACAATCACTTTAAGTCATCAAATTATCATGACAGCCAGGAAACCAAACATTCCCAAAGGAAAGGTCAGCAATGGCAATGGCCCCTCCTCTTAGGTTTTCATTCATCATGTGTTTGATTACTCTTTATGTTATGTATTTATCTGATCTGTTTCTATAACGGTGTACCACCAATGACACTAAGAGCCGGTTCACACTGGGACAACTTGTCAGGCGACTTAGCCGCCTGACAAGTCGCGCCCCGTTCTATACAACGGAACCATTCTAAGTCGCTCCGACTTAGATAAAGGTTCCTGTATGGCTTTGGGGACGACTTTCATTGACTTCTATAGAGAAGTCATTTTGCAAGTCGCCGCTGCTGACGTGTCCAGGTCGCCTGAGGCAGTCACGCTGTAAGACGTGCTGCCTCAGTGTGAACCGGCACTAAATCCAGACGTTGGCATGAATCCTGAGGAAATGATGTTATTGCAAAAAGCGTTGATAATCAATTCACCATACGTTTACAATAAAGTATATGGGCCCATATATATTTTGTTGTTTACTGTGGGTGATTGTCATAACACATTTTTGTCTTTGGCTTTTTTATTTTTATTCTGTTTTATTTCGCATGTGATTGCTAGGTCTGTGTTGATCCATTTCCCCCCTCCTTCTCTTGGGATGATCTAGGGGTTTCTAGCAGATATTTGAGTAGGGATGGTAACAGAGAACTTGTTGTATATGGAATGAACCCACCCTGCATATTTTTGATAGAGCGATGGCAGCCTCCATGACAGAGTCACATTTAACTAGCTCCTGATTTCAGTTAGAGATAAATACAATATCACAAACAGATCAGTATTCTGGAAATAAAACACTACCTCTTCTTTGCTGCAGGCCTTCAAGAGCTCCAGTTTTCTTCAACTTTTTTCTGGCACTGACAAGTTGACTGCTGTCAAATATTTGGGTTAAGGGGGCGCCTGCAGGTATTGGAGGTGCAGTGTCCTCCGGCTCCTTCTTGACGTGTATAACTCTGACATCTAAAGGTTCTGTCTCCTCTTTTAAAGAAGGTGGAGGTGGAGGTGGTGGCGGCGGAGGGGGAGGTGGAGCAGAGAACACAGGCAGAGACTGGGGTTGTACAGTATCAAGTTCAAGTTTTTCACTGCTGAAAGTGGGAAGAGAAGCTGTTTCAGGAAGTTGAGAGCTAACTGCGTCAGGAGGTAAGGAATTATCTTCAAGCTGTGGTTGTTTATAGGTTGTATAAACATCCAATGGCTGTAACACTTCTAGCGTTTCCACATCAGGTATTCCTTGCGTCTGAATACTGACAGAAAGGGATTGCGGTTCTTGAAGGCTTGGGGTAGTTTTTACTGTAGGTTTCCTTCTGCCTGGAGTCAAACGAAATCTTGTTGACTTCAGTATTACTTGCCCTGGATGACGCTACGTATAAAAAAAAAAAAAAATAAGACTCAGTGAGGTCAATCGTAATAAAAATTATTGGGAAATATAACATTCCATAAATTGCATCAAACTGATTTTACTTACGACAAACTTTCACAAAAGTACAATTGCTGCTGGCAATATAAAGCTACCACAGCATTGTCCTGATTTGCCACCAACCTGTTTAAATGTGCGGAGTCTATCCAAGGTCTTTTGTCGCTCCTGACTAACCCAAGTGTTCTTTTGTTCTTCCTCATCCTGTTGTTTATCACGTTTCTGAAAACACATAACGCAAACATAATTATCAAAACCGACCCCGTATAAACAGTCATTAAAATGCAGGCATGACAACATTTAAGCGAAAGAAGACTACATGCATAGCTCCGTGGCAAATCTAACCTTATTCTACCAAGCGATTTGATGCAGAATTAAACCCCAAAATAAATTTTTATTATTTTGCCAATTTGTAGACACTGGGACTGCATTTGTTTCCTTTTTAGTCTTTTTCCATTATTTTCACCTGGTAATCTGGCCAGGAGGTCTGCTAATTTTCAACTTCCATTACCAGACCAAGCTGTCCAGCAAAAGTGGAAGTTAGAAGTCGACACAAACTATTTAAAGAGATTGTAAAGGTAAATAAAAAAAACTGTCTATATTTACCTGCTCTGTGCCATGGAATGGCACAGAGTGTCTGCGATCCTCCTCTTCTTGGGACACCAACAGGCACTTATGGCCCCTCCTCTCTGTCCAGTGCCCCCATGGTAAGTGACTTTCCATGGGGGCACTGGACAGAGAGGAGGGGCCATAAGTGCGTGCTTGCTCCCGAGCCCCGCTGCTGTGTCCATTGATACAGACAGTGGGACTCAGCATCCCCCCCCCCCCCCTCCCATCACTGGCTTTAACTGACAGCACCAGGAGCCATTGGTGCTGATGCCTAAATGTTTTATACCTTAATGCAAGGTATGTATTAAAGGTAAAAATGTTTAGGCATTAGAACCACTAACACGGACAGGGTGCTTACAAAGGTCAGCTTTTAGGGCCCATTCACTCTAGCCTGCAGACTAAACTGCAATGGATTAGTGTGCAGGCAGTAATCGTGGGTTGCAGTTCCATGCAGCAGGGAGTGGTATGATGTTCATTTTATCGCATCACACAGCTCTTTTAATTTTTTTTTTTTTTTTAAATTTATGTAAAATGTATTTGCTGTGCAGTGACAAGCACAGCCATCAATTGAACTGTGGTATTATGCTAAGATTTTGGTATAGCTCTGGAACACAGAGAAAAGCTATTGTTTTCTGTGTGCCATTGCAGTTACCTGCGTTTATCCATGAGAAGAAAAATGCAGGTAACTGCACATAGTGTTAACAGATTTTCCCTCACCACAGGCTGACAATGATGCTATCCAAATGTGTCTCCACTGCTCCTCCATTCAGAATGGAGACACCCCAAGACAAGAAGTGTGTTACTGGCTAGATCAAAAAACACAATTTCTTCGGGAAAAAATGTTAATGCAAAAAAAAAAAAAAAAAAAAAGATATAACCCAATTTTTTGGTAAAATATAAAAGACGTTATGCCAAGCAGATATATCATGCTTTAAAATTGCGTACGCTTGTGGAATGGCAAAAAACGATGACACTTAAAAAAAATCTTTTTGATCACTTTTATTGCCATCACAACAAATCCTCCCTCACTGGAACACTGAGCTGTGGAGGGGTGGGGAGCGGCCGTCTCAGGCTCTCAGCGGCTCGCTGAGAGCCTGAGACAGGTATCAGTCCAGGCACTTGGTGGATCCAGACTTCCATTATTGGGATGACGCGGTGCCTGAACTGATTTGTGACGTCAGCAGAGAGCAGGCTTCAGACTGCTTTTTTCTGCTGAAAACGGGCCATAGGAGAGCAAAACTAATTGCACTCCTGTGAACAATAGGAGAAGCCCAGACAAAAACGAGCTCAGGCTGGACTTCTCCTTTAAGTAAACCCCGCACCCAACCAAGTGCAATCTGCTCACAACCTTTACTGCGAGGGCCCTGCCTGGTGTAGGCCTTTGCATCAAAAATACAAATGTAAATGAAGATCATACTGCGCAAATCCTTCATGGTCCCATTCAGTCCTATGGATGAACCATGCTCAGCTGGATGAATGGGGGCCACCATGGAGTAGGTGGAGTATGTCTGGGAAATAGGCCATGGCTGCAGAATAAAGACCGCAGGGAAGAAGGTAAATATTTTAGTGAGCAGGGTACATATAAAAGGATGTACAACTTCACTAAAAGGGCACAATTTAGCACAGCCATATCTTAGGTTGCAAGCAATTTATGTTTACATATCTGTCTTCTCTTTAGGCCATCAACTGAGCCGCTAATGTCACAATGTTTGCTTTTGTAGTTCTCACCTACACAGCAACATTTCTGCAACACTTGCAAATACCAAATAGTAAATGGTCATCTAAAAAGCTTCATTGTTTTGTGGTGGTGATATCCAGTATATAGTTCTTTGTATGTAAAAATAACAAAGTCTGTAGAAATCAAATGCCTGCATGTGATATATACAGTTTGAACATACTAGCTGTGCAGCATGTGCTCCATATTCCTCGTCACTATGAAATTGTTGCTGTATCTTCTCTGTATGCTTGGCAATACAGATCTCCTGAAAAAAAAAAAAGACAGGAAAGAAGTAAAAAATATGCTAATAGAAGGCAAAATGGGTTTTGGGTGCACCAACAGTACCTGAACTGGAAAACCAGGCAGATAACGATATCGCAATGTATAGGCCACACAAGGAGTAAACAATTTGTAATAAAATCATACAATTTATTAATAACAAAGATTAAAAGAATTCATACAATGTGATTATTTTTTAACCCCCCGACGGTATTCCCGAGTCTGGCTCGGGGTGGAATTTTTATACCAAAAGCGGTATCCCCGAGCCAGACTCGGGACTGCATCGCTGGATCCAGGAGGATGTTTACTTACCTTCTCCCTCGGATCCAGCGTTGTCTCCCCGCTGTACGAGCGAGCCGTGTCTCGCTCGATCTATCACGGACCCGATCTCCGTTCCCTGCGAGCGTTGCGACGCATGGGGACAGAGATCGGCGCCAAATTCAAAAAGTGAAACACACAGTATACATACAGTATAATGTAATCTTACAGATTACATTGCTGTATGTAAATATTTCACATCCCCTTTGTCCCTAGTGGTCTGTCCAGTGCTCTGCATGCAGTTTTATATAATAAAAACTGTTCTTTATGCCTGGAAACTGGAGATTGTCCATAGCAACCAAAACTGTCACTTTACATCAAAAATGGTTTTAGACCAGCTAGAAAACAGCGATAATAAATTGGAATCACTCGCAGAATTGAGCGATAGTGATTTGTGGGGAGATCCGTCATCAAATACTGAAAAGTAATGACAGTGACAATTCTGCAACTGAGCAAATTTCAGTGTTTTTGATTTGCTTACATTATTGAATACTTTTTATTATTGTTATATTATTATTTGGTACAATTATTTATAGTTATTTATTATATTATAATTTATGATTTCATTTTTCAAACTTTATTATACCCAGGATGTCTGCTAGATTCTGGTTTGGACAGATTTAAGAGAGTTATTCCTAAGAATTACAGGACTACAAAATAAAAAGCCAAATTTTCATGCAAAATAATGGTACCGCTTTTAGCACCTAAAATCCGAAATAATCGTACCGCCAGGGAGGTTAATCAAAAACAATACTAGTGCTGATAGAATTCATTGTGTATATTCATACACCAAGAGATAAAGCTGATAAAGGATATAAATCTTCATATGCATGTCATCAGACTTTACTTTATCAGGGCCTATGAAGACAATACAGCACTCATCCTTCATGCTCCTGCACCCGCCTGGGGAGTGATGGTGCTGATGTCTCTTCTTGTGCCTGAGGTGAGCCCCACATAGTGATTACATGAATGTATTGAATATTGATATATGAATACTGTATAATGTTATTGTCGCTTTGTAGATAAGTGCTGTATTGTCTTTATAGGCCCTGATAAAGCAAAGAGTTGCTCTTAAACCTGAGAGCTGTTTGTCTCTCTTTCCTTGGAGCCTATTGCAATGCCATCTGAATATGGCACAATCCTGTGAAATACCAAAGTGGCTTTCCATGTCATGGTGTTCCGTTCCTGTATGGTTTAAAGTGTCTTCGGTGCAAGCTAAAGGCCGTGGCTGGGTTATAGCCAAACGTTGTTTACGCTTTGCCATCTGGTAAGCGGATTCATATCTCGGTGGTCGGGCACTTTCTGTATATGTGTGGAGTCACCGAGGTGTCATTGGATGATTAAACATTGTTGACTTAGTTGCGTTCATTTTTACTGCTAATGACTTTTAAAAAAATATATTTTTATTAATGATTATATTAATTGTTAATCACTGGCGCAGCTTCATATATATCTTTTCATAAATCTTCATATGTTGATGCGTTTCGTCAGACTTTGCTTCATCAGGGCCTATGAAGAGCAGCACTCATCCTTGATGCTCCTGCGCCCGCCCGGGGAGTGATGGTGCCGGTGTCTCTCCTTGTGCATGGGATGAGCCCCACATAGTGATTACATGAATGTATTGAACATTGATATATGAATACTGTATGTTCTCGTCTCTTTGTAGATAAGTGCTGTATTGTCTTCATAGGCCCTGATGAAGCAAAGTCTGGTGCATCGCATCGGCATATGAGTTCTTAATTTATCAGCATTGTCTCTTGGTGTATGAATATACACAATGAATTCTATCAGCACTAGTATTGTTTTAAACAAATAATATTCACATTGTATGAATTATTTTAATCGTTATTAATAAATTGTATAATTTTATTACAAATTGTTTACTCCTTGTGTGGCCTGTACAGTCCATCGTTCTCTGCCTGGTTTCCTAACGATACACTAGTGATAATGGCCATGAGTGGCACTTATTTGACAGTTCTTTAACTTTGACCTCCAATATATTCCCAGCATATCCTTACCTTTCCGGTGCTCCCCATCCCCATATATGAAACTTCCTGGGCCATTCGGTATGCGTTACGCCTTGTGTAATCTATGACTAATGACTTGTAACTTACAAGGGACATGTGATTGGTCCCAGAAGCTGAAATAAGCAGTGGGGGAGTATGAAGGGAAAGGCTACATTAAAGTGAACCTGTTGCTTTAAACTGTGTAGTTAAACCACAGGCTTGCTTGTTTGTAAAAGGTCTTAATTTTTTTTTGGTTACATTTCTGGTGCTGATAATGTCATTTACAGAAAGGTTACATGAGAAAGACAAGAACGAGAATCGCATATTTTAGTAACGGCACCTTTTTGTTTCTGAGGTAGGCTTTCTTGGCTGAAATTCTGCCACGTTTTGCTTCAAGCTGCCGAACTTTCTGCTGAAGTTTAAGCAGTTCTTCTCTTTGTAAATGGATAGAAGCTGCCATGTCTTCAGTTGCAAGCATTGCCTCCATGCTTTCATATGTATCATAATAGACAACTTCATCTCTTTTCTCTGTGGAAATAAAATAATAAAAGGGAGGGGTTATTTTGCAAACAGCTCTTTTCTTTTATTTTGAATAGTAGCTAAAAGTTATTGACAACTAAATTGATAACTATCATCCTTTATAAATGTATACTAGGGCTGCACCGATACAGTTTTTTTTCTTTTTTTTTTTACAGATGAGTACTGATACTTTTGGTCAAGTACTCACCAGTACTGAGTACTGATACTTTTGTGGTGTGATTTAGGCTCATACAAAAAATGAAAATCATTATGATCACAGAATCCAACTGAGCAGAGATCGGGATATGTGCGCTGCGATTGGCCCTCCTGATCACGTGACGGCTGTGTCCAATCACAGTCCTCACAATGTAAACAAAGATGTGCGTCTTTGTGACAGGTCTCCCCACCGAGCTCAGTGAGGGGGGGGATCTGCAGATCCGTGACAGCTCTTTGTGTGAGGATGATCTTACACAGAGAGCTGTTACAGATCACCCCACAAACAGTACACCAAGCACCACCGATACCCCCTGTCCCCATACACGTCAGTATCCCCATAAAACATCTGTCTGTCCCCCATCACTGCCAAACACCAAATAAACACGGATTTGGGCTTTTACCAAAGAAATGTAGCAGCATCATTTTTGGTTAAAATGTATCAAGAGTAATTACTTATTTGCAAAATGTTATTACAGAAACAAAAAAAGAAAAAAAAAAATTTGGAAAATTTTCAGTCATTTTTTTATTTGTAGAGAGCAAAAAATAAAAAACCCCAGTGGTGGTTACATACGACTAAAAGAAAGCTCCATTTGTGTGAAAAAAAATGATAAAAATGTCATTTGGGTACAGTGTTACATGACCATGCAATTCTCAAAGTTTAACAGCGCTGAAAGCTGAAAATTGGTCTGGGAAGGAGGGGGGTGAAAGTGCCCTGTATTGAAGTGGTTAAACTGACGTAATTTACAGAACGAAGTTCATTGATCTAAAAGAATCAAAAAAGATACTTTGTTTATAGTTCTCTCCCAGATCTAAGAGTGTTGATAAACATTTAACAGTTTTTTTGACAGCAGTGAGTGAACAGAGAATGGCTCTGCACTTACATGAATCAATCGTGGAAATGTTAGCTTAAAGTGGGGTACCCCCTAAAAAAAAAAAAATTAAAAGTCAGCAGCTACAAATACTGCAGCTGCTGGCTTTTAATAATCGGACACTTACCTGCCCCAGGGTCCAGCGATGCAGGGGAACGAAGCCCCCCCCTCGCTCCCCGCTCCGCTCGCGGCGCCGTCATGCATACTGTGGGCACCCGGCTGTGGCTTCACAGCCGGGCACCCACTGCGCATGCGCGAGCGGCGCAGGGCGCCGTGATACGCCGTACAGTCACCTGGGACACATGACAGGTCCCAGGTGAATGTGCGGCGCGAGGGGAAGTGATGTCACCAGCCCGGGCAATGAAGAAGGCAGACTACGAGGGACACCCTAGCAACCGGTATTTAGAGGTGAGTAAAAAAATTTTTTTTTGCCAATTATTTGTTTTTGATTTTTTTTACGAATTTTAAGTAGTTTTATTTTTTTGGTAGCAACACCACTTTAAGATCATGAGGGGGGTTGAATAGAGATTGCGATTTTTTTTTTAACAATTGATCGTGCATCTCTTGTAAAATCGCTGGCGTTTTCAGCAACTTTTTTTCTTTTGGCACAATACTGAAAAACCTAATTTCGGCCAATAATTTTCATTGGCCGAAATTTTGGTGCATCACTAGTTTGTGACAGCGCCATCTCTGTCTGGTGCATAAGCTATTGAACGATTATGGTATAGAGCAGGGATCTCCAAAATACAGCCCTCTAGCTGTTGTGGAACTACACGTCCCATGAGGCATTGTAAAACTGACATTTACAGACATGACTGAGCATGATGGGAATTGTAGTTTCTGAACTGGAGGGCCAAAGTTTGGAAACCCCTGATATAGCGTATCTGATTTTTTTTTTTTTTTTTTCTCAGTAGGAGCCACATATCACACAAGCTGTATTTGCTAAGCGGTTTTGTTTTTTTTTACATTTTATTTGCACTTGTTGCCTGTATTTTCTATTTTTTATACAGGTTGGCACACCCCTGTGTGGGTTACACCACCTGCTACTGTATATTTTTTGCTCTTGTATCATCATTGAAAATTCAAATAAAAAGATAAAAAAAAAAAAAAAAAAAACAATGAAACGTTTCCCAACTTCATGAATATACCTTGTTCCAGTGCTGTAGCAAACTAGACAAACAAGGGAAAACAAATCAGTGTACATTCCCTTGAAACAGAATGTTGCAACTTTTTTTTATTAACTGTATTACTTATTACTTGTAAATGTGGTGCAAGTATTAAATTGAGAAGTTTTATATAAATATAAGCAACACTAATGTCTGGTCTGCATGTAAACACACGGATGGAGGAATTTCCCCTGCAAGCTGTAATGTCCACACAGCCACTAGACCTGCGGCTATCTGAATACCCAAACAGCCACAGCATCTGACAGGATGCATTACTATTCAGCTGAATATTTCCCACCAGGCTTCTTTCATTTCTCACTGCAAACTTGTTGAAGCTGGTGGTATGCCACAGTTCAAATTTGGGCCGATTCAGGAGTCGGATGAAATCTGAGCAGAGCATGGCCAAGTTTTAAGGCCAATGTTTCTGGAACAGCCAGTATGACAACCAGAACTGCAGAGATGAGGACAAAATGTACGACCCTTCTTATTAAATAATTTGATACCATGTGTGTCCTTTTGTTCCTCTGGGAAAGGTTATGATCCAATCCAAATTTGATTTGTTATTTACAGCAATCCTGAAGTAAAAATGTTTCCAGGATAAGGTGAGGATAACAGATGTATAGGTGCTACATCCTTCCCACATAAAAGCCCCACCTGATGCTCAGACCTTGAGGCTGTTGACATCTCTAACAGAGTAAGGAAAGGGATGGTCGGCACTCAGGATGACCTCCAAAAAAAAAAAAAAATGTATTTATTATGTAAAAACATGTACAATACTCTAAAACAGCCTATGCGTTTCAGACGTTAGTCCTTAGTTATGGCTAAGGACTAACGTCTAAAATGCATAGGCTGATTTACAGCATTGTACAGGTTTACTTAATAAATACATACTATTTTGGTGGTCATCCTAAGTGCCGTCCATCCCTTTCCTTACTAAGGATGAGGATTAAACTGAGAATGAATGGACTATTATAAGCTGAAAAGGTAGGCGACAGATTTTTACGTAAACCAACTTTTGACAATCAAGTTTCTTTAGATAGAAACATTTTAAGCAATGGGTTTTCTTTAAGACACTATAGAAATATATGATACATCTCTAATAGATCTGAACATAGTTATCTACACATAAAACAAGACACTCTCCATGTACATTCAAATGCAGAAAACAAAGTCAAAGAGCTGGCTTAAACAAAATGTACAGTTTTATCTGACCTTTATGATAACAATAAAAACTTGCAGAACATATCTCTGTCAAAACACTGGAATGCTGTATGCGTTCATTTAAATAGAAACCATGACTCATTGTTACTGTAAGGCTAGGCTGTCATTAAAAATGATTCTGAAATGTAGGGTGATATAATTAGACACAAGGGAGTCGCGCTAATCAAATAACTGACACCCCATTTTATCTTCCTTGTTTGATATTTTATAGACTAATAACAGAGGATGATCCTCAGCAACAATAGCTGTATTCTGCCAGTAAAGTTCAATGTATATAGCAAAGTTTCAGTTTTTTCCTCATTCAAAAAGATGCCTCTAGCAAAAGGTTAACCATCATTTAACCGAAATAAAAAAATATATAAAAAATTAGAGTGTGGTTTAAGGAGGTGCTACTTATAGCAAAACTAAAACTATCATTTACAGCCAAGGAAACAGCCATCTTAGCCTCAGCTTGATCTGCAGTTACCATGATGCTGCACATGTGATCAAATACGACACCAACCATTAAAGTGGTTGTAAACCCTTACAAACCACTTTGACCTACAAGTTAGCCTAGATTAAGGCTTACCTGTAGGTCGAAGAAATATCTCCTAAACCTATACGGTTTAGGAGATATTTACAAAAAGACAGCCACCGTAGACAGTGGCGCGCAGGCGCACTGGGCAGGCCGCAGCAATATGCCGCGAGTGTCGGCTCCCGTGTGCATGCGCGGGAGTGACGTCATCGCTGCTCCGGTGAATCACAGCGCCGGAGCAGCGAGACCTGGAAGTCATTCCGGGATACATGGCAGCGGCGGACATGAAGATTGAGGACCGCTTCGGGGGCTTCGTTCTCAGGTAAGTTATTCATAATGAGCTAGTATGCTATGCATACTAGCTAATTATGACTTTGCTTTGCAGGTTCCGTTTTCTATTATATTTTTTTACATGCCTTTACTTTTTAATGGCTTAAACCAAGGGTGCCTAACCAGTGGCCTGGGGGCCACATGTGGCCCGCGGAGCCCTCTGATGTGGCCCACAACCTCTTGCTCTGGGATAGGATAGAAAGAATACTGTTATTAAAGGTCAGTGTATTACTAAAATCACAGTGTATATATATATATATGGGCATATCTTTTCTGCAGTGGGTACTGGGCTGCTTTCAAACTGATCCGCAGGTGCAGAGCAGTTTACCTGCAGGTTACCTGCACTGAGCCGTAGACTATTATTACCTGCAAGTTTGGTGATCTTTCTGAAAGTGCACCAAACCTGCAGAATATAATAGAAGTCTATTGCAAACTCCAGGAAGGCCAAAGGAACACTGCATTGCACACATGGTGCGGGTAAACCGCAGCGCATCAGTGTGAAAGCAGCCTTGGACCCTTTTCACACAGTCAGTCCGACCAACTGGACCCTCCTTTCACCTCTAAGTAGTGGTAGACATAAACCGACTTGTGTTCTACCTCAAATACGATCTGCCAAAAAGTATCGTGGGCTGCGTCTGTGTCCGCTCTGCAAATGCAGAGTAGACATGGACATGCCATTCACCTGCTACACTCATTGTGGCCGGCGACCGGTTACCAAGTCGGTTAAGTGGCCCTCACTCTTCAAAAGTTTGGGCACCCCTGGCTTAAACAGTTAAGAATGACTGTAGTAGGCATGCCTTGAATGTAACCATACTTTTCTTCTGGGTCACATGCAGCAGAGAGGATGAGAGAATTTTAATTTGAGGGTGGAGATTCACTTTAATAAAAAAATAATTAAACTGCTCTTTTGGTTTGTGGTGCCCAGATGCAGTGTGGTTGCACTATGACATGATAGGTCAGAAAAGAAATGTCTGAACACCTTCACCAAAAAAGCAAGAAGGGTTGCTGGTTCAAATCCCAACCAGGACACTACCTGCCTAGAGTTTGCATGTTCTCCCTGTGCCTGCGTGGGTTTCCTCCGGGTACTCTGGTTTCCTCCCACAGTCCAAAGACATGCAGGTAGGTTAATTGGCTTCTGTCCAAAATTGGCCCTAGTATATGAATGGGGACCTTGGATTGTGGGCTCCTTGAGGGTAGGGACTGATGTGAGTGTGCAATGTACAGGGACAATTGTAGACACTCACTCAGATTGAACTGGATGGACTGGTGTCTTTATTCAACCTTACTAACTATGAAACTATTTCATCAGTTGGAACTAAGGAGGAGTTACAGTGCATCTGGAGTAGCGCTTCATTCATTCCACATTTTGTTATGTTACAGCCCTATTCCAAAATGGATTAAATTCACAAACAATACCCCATAATGACAACGTGAAAGAAGTTTGCTTGAAATCTGTGCACATTAAAAATAAAAAAATAAAAAAAATAATGTACATAAGTATCCACAGCCTTTGCTCAATACTTTATTGAGGCAACTTTGGCACCAATTACAACCTCAAGTCTGAGTATGATGCTACAAGATTGGCACGCCTATTGTTTGGCAGTTTGCCATTCTTCTTTGCAGGACCTCTCAAGCTCCATCAGATTGGATGGGAAGCGTTGGTGCACAGCCAGTCAGATCTCTCCAGAGTTGTCCTGTAGCCACTTCTTTGTTATCTTGGCTATGTGCTTAGGGTCGTTGTCCTAATGGAAAATTAACCTTCGCCTCAATCAGAGGTCCAGAGCGCTCTAGAGCAGGTTTTCATCAAGGATGTCTCTGAAGGTTGCTGCATTCATATTTTTCCCCAATCCGGACTAGTTTCCCAGTTCCAGCCGCTGAAAAACATCTCCACAGCATGATGCTGCCACCACCATGCTTCACTGTAGGGATGGTATTGGCCAGGCGAAGAGTGTTGCCTAGTTTCCTCCACACATGACGCTTGCCATTCAGGCCAAAGAGTTCATTCTTTGTTTCATCACACCTGATAATTTTGTTTATCATGGTCTGAGAGTCCTTCAGGTGCCTTTTGGCAAACACCAGATGGGCTGCCATATGCCTTTTACTGGGGAGTGGCTTAAGTTTGGCCAGATTGGAGGAGTGCTGCAGAGATGGGTGTTCTTCCGGAAGGTTCTCCTCTCACCACAGCAAAATGCTGGCGTTCTGTCAGAGTGTTTATTGGGTTCTTGGTCAACCCCCTGCCTAAGGCCCTTCTCCGCCAATTGCTCAGCTTGGCTTGGCTCTAGGAAGAGTCCTGGTGGTTCCAAACTTCTTTTTATGGATGATGGCGGCCACTGTGCTCATTGGGACCTTCAATGCTGCAGAAATGGACCCTTCCCCAGATCTGTGCCTTGATAGAGTCCTGTCCCAGAGGTCTACAGACTGTTCCTCGGACATCATGGCTTGGTTTGTGCTTGGACATGCACTGTTAACTGTGGGACCTTATTTATACAGGTACAGTAGGTGCCTTTCAAATCATGTCCAATTAACTGAATTTAGCACAGGTGGACGCCAATCAAGTTGTAGAAACATCTCAAGGATGATCAGTGGAAACAGGATGCACCTGAGCTCATTTTGAGTGTCATGGCAGAGGCTGTGAATACTTGTGTACATGTAATTTTTTTTTCATTTTTTATTTTATTATGGGGTATTGCTTGTAAAATTTTGAGCAAAATAATGAATGTAAATCCATTTTGGAATAAGGCTGTAACATAACAAAAAAAGGAAAAAGTGAAACACTGAAAACCTTCTGGATGAACTGTATTTCATCTCTGAGGCCAGTCACTTCACTGGGTATTTTTAAGGGTTTACAGCCACTTTAAGGTTAGGAGCAATAAAAGAGAAAGAAAGCTATATAAACATGATAGAAGATCTAACCCTCTTCACTGTATCCAAAAAGAGGAGTCTTGCCTAGAGAACTAACACCGCTAATTGTAATTGTTTTCGAAGCAATCACACGATAATCGTTTTGTTGGTACAGAGGTTTCGAGAGACAAGCACGACAGTTCATCCGATATTATGCGATCAGACAAGCACTAAAAATTTTTTTGTATGATACCAGATCGTACAATTTTCATTAAATCAGTACAGCTGTCATTCGCAGATACAATACAAATACGAGAATTTTTGTAAGTTTAGTAAACTCTTCATGTTAGACATGCGACTAGCATGCAAAAAAAAAAAAAAAAAAAAAAAAAACCGGACGATCCGTTGTCGGATTTTTGGATAGCGTGTAAGAGGCTTAAGGTAGGCTGACAGGAACCATGGCTGTTCACAGGTGTTTACAATTCATTGTGAAGTCTTTCAAAAATCCTTTAGAAGGCATCCAGAGATCAATGAAAGCATCTACCATTTGTTGCCATTACATGCACTACAGAATGCCTGCTATTCTATAATTGGGAGATATAAGCAGGTGTTTTGTCGCTAAAATAGAAGGTTTAATCCTCCCACGTCTTGAAACATTACCTGACCTTTGAACTAATATTTAACTTTGCCTCAAGGGCAAAGTTGCACATGGAAACTGTTGTATAATGCTGCCTTTGAACATAGTACAGCTAAAACCTGTGCTTTTCAATGCAAAAAGGCTGAGTCTGACCTATGCTTACAATGCAAACACATCTCAATAAGACATGCTATGTTCAAAGGAACGATACGTAAAGCAAGTCAAAAACAGCCTCAGAACTGTCATCCACACGGTCACCATTAAATTAAATGATGGCTTTCAAACACAGGACAATTGATCTGCTTAAACAAATGCTTAGGATTCATTTACACCAGCAAGTTGCGGTAACAGATATTTAAAGAGCATGATGGGGCAAGTCCAGGTAATGTTTCCTAAATGGAATTAGATCACCTCTCCTCGAGACTGAGGCTCAGTTCACACTGCCACAACCTGAAAGTCGTGTGACTTATGGTGCGACTTTGCCAGGCAACTTCCTGGTGATTTTCTAGAGACTTAAGTACTACTTGATGCGACTTTGAAGCAACTTTCAGGTAATGCCTGGGTAATCTTCTTGTAATATTGGATCCAAATCATATCAATATAGATAAGGATGCAACTTGGAGACCTCTATTAAAGTCTATAGGCACAAGTCAGATAGACGTCACCTTGAAGTAGTACAGGAACCTTTTCAAACATCGGGGCGACTGCAGTAGTGCTAATTAGGACAGTTCTTATTGATAAACATGGGATTTCAAATGTCACACTACTAAGTCTGATCCCAAGTCAAGGCAGTATAAACTGAGCCTAAGGCCCCTTTCACACAGGACTAATAGGAAATCCAGAACGCCTTACAAGCGCAATAGGTTGGCGTCCATTCTCAGAATCTTTCAGGCCACTGGGAAAAAGATATTCTCTGGTTTTAGCATCTAACTGAAAATTTACTGTTTCAGGACTGTTATTGTTTCAGGGCTGCCTTGAAGGAGACCCACCTTCAAGCCAACACCCTCATGCAGAAGCAAACTAAGGGGCGAGTCAAAATACACATCCTGTGCCTTCGACTGAAGGGTTAGAAGCTTTTTCTACAGACAAATATTGCATCTCAGGGCTGTGTCCAAGTCTACAACCAGATATTTCAAGTGGTGCATCAGATCCACAGCTGAAGTTTGGAACTTCAGGATCCAGCCAAAGCTCTGCAGAGTATGCGTCATCTTCTAGACATTGACTGTCAAGTCTGTCTGCCAATTGTTCTGCCAAAGCAGGTCATCTGGATATCCAAAAATGAAGATCCCCTTAACTTAATGGTCAGTATCTTGATTAAAAAAAAAAAAAAAAAAAAAAACACCTGTGGTGCTGTAGCTAGGCAAAAGAGCAGAACCACAAACAAACTGGTATTCTCCTAATACAAAATGCAGTTTTGGAAAAAAAAAAAAAACACAGATAGCACTGGTGTGGTTGGAAAATAGGAACGTGTAAGTAGGCCATCCTTGATGTCCACTAAGGCCAAGAAGCCCATGATGAAGGGACGCAATCACTAACAGGCAGATTCCATATGGAACTTTTGTGTTTTAGAACAGAAAACAGGTTGTATTAATGATACAGTAGCCATGGCTGCCTTTCTGTAGAAGGCAGAAGATATACTGGGCAGCATAAAGTAAGGAGGAGACAAGGCACAAAGTCCTAGGGGCCTAGCTCAATTCTTCACCTCCAGTTCAGGTCAGACTATCCCCTTCAGGGGTCTTCAGTGTCTGGACTCCACTGCAGTGGGCCATGGTCCTGGACCTGTATAGCACCCTACAAGCTCTCTCCAGCTGCTGCAATGATGTGCTTCCTTGTGGGGTCCAGTGCTAGCTAGCAGCATTACAGGTCTTCTCTGATTTCCTGTAGGGTCTAGGTACAGTCCCCCAAAGCGCTGCGAGCCGGACGGTAACGGGTCAGAATAAATACTGCTGTGAAAAGAGCCTTCAGTTTAAGCAACAGGACACCAGAAAGAATTGCTAAAAGACCAATTTTAGTGGTAAAGGAAACAATCTTTCAGAGCAGAGAAAGATCCAGCCATCACCCATAGACACAAGCAAAAAACTGAAGGCATGCTGGAAGTAGGAAGGGTCCTGCAGGGCTGATTTTTAGATTTGCTATTTGCCAGTGTCCAATCACTTGCAAGTAAAGCGATACCAAAACCGTTACTGCATCTCTTAGGTTGCAGTCACTGTTTGCCTGACCATTTTTCACCAGTCTCCTTAGATTTTTCATTTAAATCTTGCTAGGCTATATGGTGCAGACAGGGCCAACCACACGTTGGAATTTCTGATTCAGCAGGATTCAGCCAAAATTCAAGCAGTGTATGGTCAGCTTAAAGGGTTGTAAAGTGTCATGTTTTTTTCACCTTAATGCATCCTATCCATTAGGCGTGTTAAAATTAATCGTAGCATTGATGCATTGCGATTCGACCACCCACGATGCGGCACCGATGCTACGACCTTGCACAATCGATTTTCTGATGACGTCACCCGTTTGCCGCTCTTTGCGTTGCCTCCGAATCCGAACTGAGCCAAAAGCAGCCAAAGGAGCCGTAGGTGTTAGCCACACCTTTTTTTCCCACCCCCGCCATCTCCAGCTGCCCATTGTTGAGTTTGGTGCTGTGAGACACTAGGAGCGAGTGTCCCAACGAGTCACCCTCTGTCTACAGGGCTGTGATTGGGGGGGCAGTGATAAAAGTTACAATGGGAGAAGCAAATGGCCTTGTCACTAATAGCAGGGGCCGATAGGCGACATCATGTGCTGTGCACTCTTGGTCAGTGTGAATATCGCGGAGGAAGATGGGCGGGGTTTGCTGTGTTTGGGTCTGTCTTACTAGGTCTTACTGTGGCCACCGCAGATGATATTGGTGACTAACGGTGGATGAGGATCGCTGTGTACACGGGAAGGGGAAGGACTGTGCCACTTTCGATCCCTTTGTGATCTCTTCTCCCCTGCCCCAGGTGCTCCAGTCACCCCTACACTCACTGTACACTTCTGTTACTCGGTTCCCTCTGATTACACTCCATGTTCCTGATCTGTATCCCCCCCATCCCATATCTGGTTATCATACACATAGCAATTTGATTGATCTCCCTAGTGATCACAAACAAGCGTTGTGTTGATGGAAATACTGAACGATCCAACAATACAATATCATAACATTAATTATGGTTTATGTATGCCATTTTTTTCTCTCTATTGTCTTATTGATTGATTCACATCACAACTTCATTTATTTGAAGATAATGAAGAGCAATGTTTTTACTACTTAGGAATATAAAATAAATCATTTTATCATTACAATTTGTAGTGTCTTGACCAATACGATCTGATACCGTTTAAAGTCCCGAGGTTTGTTACCACTCAGCCCCCCCCCCCCCTTTTTTCAGTTTAATTGATTTGAAATTAATACCCTTTTTTGTATGATTTATTGTTTTGCTCATTACTGTCCCACAAATGCAGCCATGCATTGCATGTGTGGGGCAGTAATGAGCAAAACTATAAATCACACAACAACAAAAAAAAAAAAAAAGTATCAATGAAGTTGTGATGTGAATCAGTCACTAAGACAATAAGACATACATAAACCATAATTAATATAAGGGCATACGTCATCTCTTGTGTCATGTCCGCAGCCTCTGATCCTCTCTACTAGTATCATGTCTGCAGTCTCTGACCCTCTCTAGTATCATGTCCGCAGTCTCTGAGCCTCTGTTGTATCATGTCCGCAGTCTCTGACCCTCTCTACTTGCATCATGTCTGCAGTCTCTGACCCTCTCTTGTATCATGTCCGCAGTCTCTGACCCTCTCTCGTATCATGTCCGCAGTCTCTGACCCTCTCTCGTATCATGTCCGCAGTCTCTGACCCTCTCTCGTATCATGTCCGCAGTCTCTGATCCTCTCTCGCATCATGTCCACAGTCTCTGATCCTCTCTTGTGTCACGTCCGCAGTCTCTGATCCTCTCTTGCATCATGTCCGCAGTCCCTGGCCCCCTCTACTAGTATCATGTCTGCAGTCTCTGACCCTCTCTAGTATCATGTCTGCAGTCTCTGATCCTCTCATAGTATTTTGGGGTCAGTCTGGAGCTCCTCTTTAAGTTGTCTGCTGTGTTTACACTTTGCTACATGCAGGTAGTGTTGACTTTTTTTTATTTTTAAGAACATATAAAATAAAAAAATGGAGTTCTTCTGACTGCTTGAATTTTTTGTATGAAAACAGTGCGCAGTAATCGTGAGGCATCATGATGCATCGCGTAATCGAATCGAAGACAGGATAATCGTAATCTAATCGGATCATGAGGCCTGTGAATATGCGCACCCCTACTATCCATTAAGGTGTAATAAGCTTCTGTCACTGACCGGCCCCCCGTTTTACTCACCTGAGTCCTGTATTCCCCCCACCGCAGACACGCTCTTCCTCTCTGCCCGGGGTACTCGGCTCTTGATTAGATTGATAGCAGTGCGGCCATTGGCTTCCGCTGCTGTCAATCAAATCCAATGACGCAGGTGCCAGGGGGCAGGGCCAAGTCCTACATTTGACGTTTATGGACGCCAAATGCTAGACTCGGAAGCGTGCCCGCAAAGTAACCCCCTGGGAGAGCACTTCTCTCAGGGGGTTAAACAATGCAGGGAGGAGCTACCGGCGCCGCCGGGGGACCCCAGAAGCCAAGGATTTGGGCCACTCTGTGCAAAACTAAATGCACAGTGGAGGTATGACATGTTTGTCATTTAAAAAAACTAAGCCTTACAGTCACTTTAAGTTGGCTTATAAGGCCGTCATTTATGAATACTCGGAGAGCGAGAGAGCTCTGTGCCTAGGATGTACATTATAACGTGAAACCATGGGGAACAGAAAAGAGAAGACCTGGTATCTGAATTTTACAAAATATGATGACTTTAAAGCGTTGTGGGGAATGTAGGTTATACTGTTAGAACAAAAGGTTTGTACAATGTATATGATAAAGCCAAGCTAAGGTCCACTTGCTCTTTCCAATGATGCAACATCAACAATATCCCTCAGTCGCCACTGACATCTTTGGTTGTCCTCTGGATACAGAAATTTTGGACGTCTTCACTAACAGACTCAGGATGATGTAAACACACACGCCAACAAGATTTAATTCACCCAACACCCTAAGCAATATTTTTTTTTTAAATCAGTAAAGAAGTTTGTTGAAAAACCGAACAATATACACAGGCATTGCCATATTGCAACAAGTACAAGAAGAACAGTAGTTATTATACATGTCATACAGTGTGTAACATATTGACAGATCTGAAAGAGCTACTTCTGTATGCATGGAATAAACTTAAGTGCAGTGGTGCTGCCTGATGCAACGGATACATTAAGTTAATAGATTTAGGTTGTCCCTAATAGGTCCTATATGTCCTTATAGGGGAGTTTTGCTTCTAATCGCATATTTATATATAGAGGTCTTGGAATCCTCTAGATTTGTGTAACGGTCAAACTAAACAAAATAGCATCAAATAATAAAGCAAAAGAAAAGATAAATTCTCTTTACTCTTAATACATTTGTATTTGTTCACCATGGATCTCTATATGCATTTCTATCTGATTCTTATATGAGCAAGTATTTCAATCATTTCTATCTCTGTGATGTGTTACATCTGTAGTAGCCTATCCTTAATTAGCTGGGTTGGGGCCAAACCAGGAGTGTCTAACCAGGGTTGCCACATTGCATAGAATTTTTTAAGAGCGTTCCTATGTTGGTAAGTAAGTTTTTCCCTTATTAGCATATTATTTACCAGTTCTACCCAACCTTTACCTTTTGGGACTTTCTGAGTTATCCAGAATCTCGCAATTGCCTTGCCTGCTAAATACAGTAGGCGTAATACTGCGGTATGGCCACTCGGCGAGAGAGAGGTTATCTCCAATGCACCGAGCAGACATAAAACAGGTTCCTGTAGAATTGGAAATTGAAATACCTGGGATATAGTTGTTCGAACGTACTGCCAATACCTGCTGCATTTTGGGCATAGCGGGGAGCTTCTAAATCCCCATTTATGTAGTTTGGATGGAGTTCTATATATTCTGTGTAATAAGAATAGGTGCAACAACCTGTGTGACGTGGAGACTGAAACCAGTGGGGCTGATGTCAGTCAAAGCTCCCACTGTTCATCAATGGGACCCAGATCTTTTTCCTACCCTGTCTGCAGGGCAATTTGGAGGCATCATGTGTTGAGTTGAGCAATCTAACATATGTCCTCGAGATCATGCCCTTCCTGTCTCCCGACAGCAACACATCATTCATCAAGGGATGCGCCACTATACTCACAAGAGAGGACAGCCTGAGCTAGCTTTGCACTGTGTGCCTAAGCTGCAGGTATCGATAGAACTGCAAATTCCTCTTGTAGATCTGTAAAAGATTTAAATACCATATCCCTGAACAGCTGGGGGATGTAATGCACACCTGCCGTCTCCCACTGACAAAAGTTTGTGAGTTTATATAGTTCCTTAAAGTATTTATTCTTCCATATGGGAGTGAGAGAGCAGACTCCTCATCCTTGAAGACTTATTGCCCCATATTAGATCTCTAAATTGGGCATCTATTTGTGAACCATATGGGGGTGTTATGAAATACGTACAGGAGTCGTGGGGCCCACACCATTTTAACCAAGTTCGCCCTCCCGGTGACAGATAAAGGTAACTTCACCCACGCAGCACATTTCATTCTGAATTTACGGATCAGAGGTGTCAGATTTAAGGTGAGGTACTGGTTGGGGTCTGTTGTCACCTTTATGCCTAGATAACAGAATTCTTCCACCATGAGTATATCTTTGGCACACTCAGGTAGTGGCTTTGACAGGGGGTCCAGGGGTAGAATCACGATTTATTCCAATACTAAACCCCAACAGCTCACAGAAATCTGCCATTAGTTGCATCACGTTTTTCAGAGAGTGGTCAGTATCTCCAAGATAAATCAGCGTATTGTCCGCATATAAAGAGATTACATCTTGTCTGGGACCACGGCGAAAACGGATGATGTCTTGTGAGGCCCGACATGGATGGCTAAGGGCTCAAGTGCAAGGCCAAACAACAGGGGTGACAAAAGGACACCCCTGTCGAGTGCCCCTGAAGAGTTTGAAGGGTTCTGATATGTCGCTATTGATTCGCATTCTCGCCGATGGGGCGTAATAGGAGTATTTGAACCCATTTTATAAAGGAGCGGCCCACCCCAAATCTTGTCAGCGTTTCCCAGAGATACCATCATTAGACGCTATCGAACGCTTTGGCCGCGTCTAACGAAAGAATGACCCTATTACCCAGGTTATCTACCGGGATTTGTAAGTTGAGAAGTAAGTCTGCGTAGGTTTTGGGCAGTCGATCTGGTTGGAATGAATCCAGATTGGTCTCTGTGTATCACTGTTTGAATACATTTGGCCAATCTGTTGGCCAAAACTCTGGCAAACAGCTTAACATCAAATGTGAGCAATGAAATGGGTCGGTAGGAATCTGGGGACATGGCATCCTTACCAGGTTTCAGTAGGATCACTATCAGCGCCTCATTCATAGAGGGGGGAAGTTTTCCCTAAGCAATATTTGATTCACACACTATAGTTCCACTTTAAGTAACTGTGACTCAATTTACATTTTCATTCATAAATATACAGGGTTTCAAAAGATTTCAGTGAACAGATAAAGCATGTAATGTAAAGGAAATTTACCGGACATCTGACGTTTGATGCTCTCTAGCTGAGCTGTAAGTAGTAGCTCCTCACATTTGAGAATCTCAAACTGGACTTCATATAGCTGAAGCTGATGAGTATAATAATCTGCTTCTAACTCGTCTAATACAGCTATCGCTTCTTCTCCGCCATGTAAACTCTGCATCTAAAATGCCAAAAAAAAAGCAAGAATAGCATTAAACAGAACCTAGCCTAATAAGGGTAACATTGTTATAGTATTGTTTGTCTTATGTAATTCACTGGAAACCGAATTAAAATAAACATACAACAGACTGGAATAAGAAAGTCTAAAAGAAACAGGTCACTGGCATAGAAAATATGCCAATGCTCCAATAACAGCATTTAAAGTATTTGTGCACACACTGCTCCAAAAGGCCATTGTAATACAGCCTATAGAATGCATATCTCCATTCGCCTTTATTTTTGTAAAATAAATAAATGTAATAAAATAAATGTATTCAATCTTTTTTATGAGACTGGCATGTAATAGCCCCATCAGTCCCTCCTAACTACGGCAGAAGGCTTGTGTCTTGAAGGGGCAGGGTTAATTACAGACACAGTGGAGAAGTTCCCCATCTTACATCACACACAACAGGCTGGCAGGTGGGCGGGATTAGTGACAGTGGGTGGGATTAATTCATCCAGAATTTTTATTGTGACCGTGGTGACACCCCCTTTAGCACCTGCTGGATTATATACACATGGAAAAGCTATTGGGATTTGAGCACATATCTTTCTTCTAATGTATTGCAGGTCAGTGACCAGACCTAGGACTTGTAGCTCTCCTATAACTTGTGTCGATGTGCCCCATATTGACACTGTATCCAATGTTGCATTTGCATTTCACAGAGAAGAATAGGATGGCCAGAGAGGAATTTACTTTGATGCAGTTGGCCAGCTTAAACATTGCAATGTATGAACTAAAAATCCCCAATTTTTTTCTAGTAAGGGTGTTGCAGCGTGCAGAGGATTCATCCAGAATTTTTGGGTGGGATTACTGACACAGCAAGCCTGTACTGGCTAATACCACATGCAGTGTGTGAGTGTGCTGCATTCCAGAACCAGCTTCAGTTTTGACAGCAGCTCCCAGCTGCAGCCTTGCTGTCAAAATTGAAGCGGATCCTGCAATGCAGCACACACTGAAGGGGGATTTATTTCTCCACTGTATGATGTAAGACTACATTCCCTACTTTGTGTGAATAGACTTGTCCCCTTACTAAACAAGTAGCTTGAAGGGGTTGTGGCCACAAAACTGACCATGGGAGATACAGGCACACCATGCATGGGTACAGCGTCCTTTAACTCCCAACAGTGATCTCAGGGACGTAAACTGACCATGGTGCTTACTGTGGTCAGTTTGAAACAGAGACCCTTAAGAACTGTCAGGAACGCCAGGCTTTTTTAATAATTGACAATTTTTTATTAGGTTTTGATCATTTCAATAAAAAAAATGCAAGACACTAATACAGAGAGAAAATAAAAAAAGAAAGGAAAATTTAAAAAAAAAATAAACTTCTGTGAATAGCATGGATGCATCCAGCAAATATACATGAAGCATAGCCGATTAACAAAGGAGGCTGAGGTATGGCTCTGCAAAGGTGAGAACATAATACAGAAGTAGTAGCTATAAGCGGGTCTCAGTCAACACTTATGCCGCGTACACACGACTGGACTTTTCAACGGTCTAGGTCCAACGGTCTTCCCGACTGACTTTTGGCGGAGTTCCAACTGACTTTCTGAATGAACGGACTTGGCAAAAAACAATCACACCAAAGTCCAACGGGTTCGAATGTGATGACGTATGACCGGACTAGAATAAGGAAGTTCATAGCCAGTAGCCAAAAGCTGCCCTAGCGTCGGTTTTCGTCTGTCGGACTAGCATAGACTAACACATTTTTCGACCGGACTTGAGTCCTTTGGAAAGATTTGAAACATGTTTAAAATCTAAAGTCCGTCTACTTTTTAGACAGCAAAGGTCTGAAAGTGTTGGGGGATATTCCTTTATTCCAGTGAAGGGCCACAAGGCACCTAGCCGCTGTAAATATATGTGTGGCCACTTTTTTTGCTAGCCCGGGAAGTTTAGAAGGGAGAAGACCCAGTAGAAACAGCTTAGGGGAGAAGGGAATATCTACTTCAAACAGCCGATGGAGAAGCCCCTGTACTGAGCGCCAATAAGGCTGAAAAGATGGGCAATTACAATATGGAGTAACGTTGCCCGGTCTTGAAGATATATCCAGAAGCGGTCCGAAGCAGATAGGTATATGGCACATAGGCGAGATGGTGTCATTTACCAACAAAAAAGGACCTTATAAGTATTCTCTTTATAAAGTGTGTATGTGTGTATATATATATATATATATATATATATATATATATATATATATAAAAGTGGTCAGCCTTCGCGCCGCTAAGTGGTAATAAGTGACTAAAGTGGAACAAAATCCAAAATCAGATATAATGAAACACAGATGCTGTGAAAAAGAGCCTGAGTGATATAAAGTGCAAATGCTAACTAAAAAATGCAGCAGGACAAAATAGTGAGCACAAACTATCAAATAATGAATATAAAGGGGTGGGTCCTGCGCAAATCGTGCCACTCAAATAAAATACACAAATTCAAAATAATATAAATATGTGCATACATACAATGCCGTGAAAAAAAATATAGTCCAAAAAACAGCACGCATAAAAATATATAAAAAATATATAAAAAAATGGAAAAAAGGTTTAATGATAGAACAATAATAAAATGTCCGCTACTCAAGGCTCCCAGAACTCTCACCTTTAAACGAAGTGAATAAGCAAATCAAACAAACTCCAGGATTCTCTTATTTCATTCATAAATAATAAATAATAGCCATCAGGAAATCCAAAGGAGGGATGCAATGATACAATTCCACCACTAGAGGGCCAGTCCCAGCTTCCAGAACAGGTGAAATGGATCTTCACTTCTATTTCACAGTGTATGGCTCAAAATAAGAGAGAGGAGGGGGAGAGAGAGAAACAGGAGACTTCCATAGTGTAGTAGTTTAAAAAACGGCAGGTAGATTTATTAAAAAGCAGTAAAGACTCTCACATTTTAATTGCAAAAACAAGCACAATCAGGAAGAGGGTATAATGACAACTTCCTCCCGCCTTACTCTACTTCCGGTTCGTCCTCTGGCCAATCCCTACGCGTTACGTCATGTGACTTCTTCATGGGGATGCCCATGAAGAAGTCACATGACGTAACGCGTAGGGATTGGCCAGAGGACGAACCGGAAGTAGAGTAAGGCGGGAGGAAGTTGTCATTATACCCTCTTCCTGATTGTGCTTGTTTTTGCAATTAAAATGTGAGAGTCTTTACTGCTTTTTAATAAATCTACCTGCCGTTTTTTAAACTACTACACTATGGAAGTCTCCTGTTTCTCTCTCTCCCCCTCCTCTCTCTTATTTTGAGCCATACACTGTGAAATAGAAGTGAAGATCCATTTCACCTGTTCTGGAAGCTGGGACTGGCCCTCTAGTGGCGGAATTGTATCATTGCATCCCTCCTTTGGATTTCCTGATGGCTATTATTTATTATTTATGAATGAAATAAGAGAATCCTGGAGTTTGTTTGATTTGCTTATTCACTTCGTTTAAAGGTGAGAGTTCTGGGAGCCTTGAGTAGCGGACATTTTATTATTGTTCTATCATTAAACCTTTTTTCCATTTTTTTATATATTTTTTATATATTTTTATGCGTGCTGTTTTTTGGACTATATTTTTTTTCACGGCATTGTATGTATGCACATATTTATATTATTTTGAATTTGTGTATTTTATTTGAGTGGCACGATTTGCGCAGGACCCACCCCTTTATATATATATATATATATATATATATATATATATAATCTCTTAGCAACACAGGACCATATATTTCTCCATTGTTCAGGAGACCGTTCCTCCCCAAGACGTTTCTCCCATTTACTATGTTTCCCTAATGAAACTGTCAGTAGAAATGTTATGTGTTCGAGGTCAATCCTTTCTGTGAGGGGCCAGATAAGACTAATCCTTCAAATGGGGAGGGTATGGAGACCTGAAGACTCGAGGTAAAAGAGAGTAATGGCGTATTTGAAGGTACCCAAAGAAAGCAGTATGGGGGAGGTCGTGCTGAGTTCGTCAAAGGATAGTAGTGCCCTAGTCACTGGATTCAACACGTGTCCATAGTGGAAAAGATTATTTTGCAACCAAGGAGAGATCTGGTAGGTTAAACGCACCAGGCTTTTTAAAGAGAACGAACCAACGATTTAAGAGGACAGATAAAAAGAAAAAAACAAAAAAAAAACCTACATACATTATCAAACCGGGCCAAATACTATGGGCAGGCCAAGTCTGCAGCCCAGCAATGAAGGCATTGCAGCCATCAGAGGAAGAGAACAAAAGCACTTAGTAGGGAAACTAACCCATTCAATTATCACTGGGTTGTCGAGAGCTCAAAGTAGCAGAGACCAACCCTCCTAAAGAAAATATAGTTTAAGTGCAATTGGAGTGACAGAAATAGATAACTCGTTAGATACCCGACACCGTAGTAACAAATTCCATTTTTATAGCATACAGCTGGCCATAGATTAATTGAAATTCATCCAGTCCGGCAGGATACAAGCCAAATTTCGATTCATCAATGGCTGTCCCTGTTCAACTTTTAATGAACAAAATGGAAATTTTTCATTCAATTGGCTGCAATGACAATTAGCGTATTCTGACAGTGAAGTCACAGCAGGGAGGATTCCGCAATCTACCTCATTTGTGTGAAGGGGGGAAGCCATTCTTTGAATTTCTGACTGAAGAAAAACAAATCCATCAATGGCCAGCCTTTTCTACTCAGTGACAGACTTGGTTCTCTGCAACACAAATCTGTGTGAAGATCCATTACAGAGGAGTGCAGGAGTTACTCGGCTCTGCTAGCACAGCTCTTTGTAGTACGAGCTCTGGAAGCAGCATTTTCAAAAATATCTAAAGACATTTAAGTAAAAATGCACTTTAAGAATGTCAACTTCCCTCTCCACAATGTACACCCGATAGAGTTGCCAGCTCGTTGTCAACTATAATTGTTAAAGTGGTTGTAAACCCTTACAAACCACTTTGACCTACAGGTAAGCCTGGATTAAGGCTTACCTGTAGGTCCAAGAAATATCTCCCAAACCTATACGGTTTAGGAGATATTTGCCCGAAGACGGGCACCGCTATTTACGGCGCATGCACCCTAGACAGCGGCGCGCAGGCACACTGAGCGGGGCATCGTCGATGACGACAATGCCGCGCGTCTCGGCTGCCGTGCGCATGCGCGGGAGTGACGTCATCGCGAATCACAGCGCCGGAGCAGCGAGACCCACCAAGAAGATGGACGTTTGGAACTACAGGGGACAGCGGTGACTTCGCTGGCTCCTGTGTCAGGTAAGTGACACATAATGGACTACTATGCGCTGCATAATAGTCCATTATGCTTTGTCTTTGCAGGGAATAAAAGAGGAAGTAAACTCATCAGGGTTTACTTCCTCTTTAAGCTCCACTCATATACTGTATATATTTAAAAAAATAAGTTTTCCATGAAAAAAAAACCTTAGTTACTTACCGGTAACAGTATTTCTATGAGCCTCAGGACAGCAGCTTGGAGATAACCGAGTACTTCAGGGTGGGACCACAGCTTATAAGACCTCCTGCCAAAGGATTGATCCAAATCAGACAGATCTAACCCGTAGTGCCGTATAAATGCCAGGTAAGCTTCTTTGATAGCCTGCTTTTAGCCTCCGTCTCAAAGTACTTCTGGAAGCTCTCTCCCCTTTGCATGCTCCCGTTGCCAGGATGAACAGGGCAGTCGATTTTGAGCTGTTTCTTTACTTCAAGGTATTTTAAAAGCCATCTTCTGACGTCTAGAATGGGAGCTAGACAGAATGTGGGCAGTAAAATTTTTTGCGTACAGTGGAACACTGTAGACTTTTTGGCAGAAAAACCAGATCTGTCCCTAATATTATTCTGTCTGGAGAACAACTCAGGAAAAGCTCAGGATTAGATAAGGGCATGCATCTCGCTAATCCTGTGGGCTAAAGTTACCGCTACCTGGAGGATCGTTTTCAACGTTCTCAACTCTACGGAGATATCAAAGGGCCAAAAAAAAAAGGGGCCTATGCAAGATTTAACTTAAGACAAATCCCACTTCGGGAATAATTTAATCGGCATAGTTGTACCCCTAGCTATAGCTGAAAAAAAAAAAAAAAAAAGACTCAAATGGCTCTAGATGATGGTTTTCTCTAGAAACATTGACAGAGCTGCCGTCTGGGCCTCGAGGGTGCTCGCTGCTAATCCCTTCCCCATTCCCTCATGGAGAAATCCTGAACAGAAATTAAACTATTGAAATTAAAGTTTTTTTCTGGAACACCAGGAGTTTATAATACTTCCAAACTTTGGAATAAATTGCCCTGGTTACCTTTTTCCTGCTTGATAAAAGGTTGCTGAAAAGCTTTTGCGACAGGCCTCTGCATCTTAGTAAGTCCTCCACAGAAAACAGGCCATCAGGTTGAGATATGTTGGGTCTGATAGAACCTTGACACGGTAAGTTCCTTCTGCTGGTAATCTCCAGGGGGCTTCGCTGATGAGTTCAGCAGGGATGAAAACCAAGGTCTTTTTGGCAAAAGGGTGTGATTACAATCAGATCTGTGGATTCCACTATGAACTTCGCAAGCATCTGCGGGATCAGTTAGAGGTGGGGAAAACCCACTTGTGAGCCAATGCATCTAACTCCATAGCCCGATCCACTCTGTAGCGTTTCTCTGGTTCGCAAATAAAACTACTTGAGGCAGACCCCACTTCTCGGAGATCGTCCAAAAGATCTCCTGATTCAATGACTGTTCAGACTCCTTTATCCTCTTTCTGCTTAGAAGGTCCGCTAGAACATTGTGTGCTCTACAAGTGCACTGCTGACAGCAAAGCTAGATTATGATTATGCCCAGGATAGGGTCTGATGTGCCAGCTCCATCAGTCGCCTTGCCCTGTTTTGTCAGGTATAAAACTGCTGGCATGTCTGACAGAACCTGAACATGCTTATTTTCTAAGGATTGACGCAAGAACAAAAGACTTGAAAAGTTGAATCATCCTTTATCTCCCATTGAAGGATCTTCCTTTTATAATTTAGGGAAGTCCCTGAGTCAGGAGTTAAGTTTAACAACATAGAAAGAACAGAACTTCTCAACATGAAGTGCCATGTTTGGGCTGCAAACCCAGAACCTCAGTGCTTTTAGGTGGAAATGTTAACCTCTAGCCACTGTGCTGCCAGTTGTTCTTGTAGCAGCCTTGATCTTTTCCATTGACACCTGGTACGACCACTTCTGGAGTCTATTCTATAGCACACGTGGGATTTGAACTCGCAACTTTGCAGTTACTAGCAGGGCACATTTGCCCACTTTTCCTATTTTTTTCTTGCAGGAGGAAAAATCTGGGTCGAGTCCCTCTCTAGACCCAGTAATCTTACTTGCTGTGCCATCCCAAATGGTTTAGGTGCCGAGTCATCTGCAGATTGTCTGCTAACTGAATTTTTGGACTCTGCAAATAGTAGCAGATCATCCAAATAGGGTACTATGGTGACCCCTCTCAGGGGTTCTAAGGCTTCCATCATTCTTTGGTAAAACTCTGGGCGAGGAGGAGAAAAGACAGAGATAGAGCCCCGATCTGCCCTATTTTGTTTCCCAGATTAACTGCCAGATGCCAAAATTCTTGAGACAAGTTTGCAATTGGGATGTGTAGATTCGCGTCTCACAGGTCGATTGACGCCATGAAACAATTGGAATGAGTAGATTCCTTAGAGAAAAGATCTTGTCCACCCGAAAACTTTTGTAAATGATGGATCTGTTTAGGATCTTCAAATACAGCATCAGCCAAAACTTTCCTGAAGGTTTTTTGCCTAGAAAGATGTGGGAATAGCCTTCCGCCTCCCTCGGGACCCCTGTTGAATCAGTTCTCTTAAAAGGGACATCATGGCTGGGGCTCTCTTGATCCTTTGGGAGACTGGTTATATAAAAGCTGTTCGGGGAAGTCCAGGAAAATTTTGGATTGCTTCCTCCCACTGTAGTCAGAAGGCTTAAAAGACTTCACCACTCCCCCCCCCCCCACTGCAAGGTGGCCATAATTGCTTTTTTGCTCTTTATTCTGGAGGCCTGAGGAGTATGCCCCCCTCTATCTCTTCCCCTCTGGGGGTACCCCAGTCTCTCCTGGCTTTGGTCTTTTTCCTTTTGAGACTGTGAAAAGGACAAACTCTTTTGGCGGAAAGCTTTTTTTCTTAGGAAAGGCCTTCTTTTCCGCTGTCCTGACTAGGACGGTTTCCAGGACTGGACCAAACAGGTAGTCTCCTGTAAAGAGAATTCCACACAGTTTAACCTTTAACGCTGAGTCTCCTGACCAGGTCTTGAGCCATAAAACCCTCTGGGCTGAGTTTTATAAGAGCTGACGATCTCGCTGACATCCTGGTGGATTCTGCTGAGACATTCGCTATGCATTTTACTGCTTTTAACAATGTAGGAAAATACGCTAGTAGGTTTAACTGCTTAACCCAGCATTTAAGGTTCCTAGAGACCACTGTAGAAGCCATCACTGGTTTTACATTGGACAGGGACTAGTCCCAAGCTTTCTTTAGTAAGGAGTCTGCCCTCTTGTCCATGGCATCTTGAGCATACCTATGTTTAACCACATAGGAAGAACAGAACGTCTGTACATGAAGTGATATGTTTGGGATGTGAACCCAGAAAGTAAGTGCTGGTAGGCAGAAATGCTAATCTGTTAGCCACTGCTTGAATATCAATGGCGATATAAATTACAGTTAGGAGATCATTCATTTCTTCCTAGGACGATTTGTAATGGGAGGTCCTCACCTCCTCCGAGTCCAGCATTGAAGGAGGCATACTCTCTTTTTCTTCGTCTGATTCACGCTCACCTTTTTGGAGGTGGATAGCAGAGGGTTAGAGAGGAAGCTCTGTTGCCGACCTGTCGTCCTCTTCAACCGAGAGCGTAAAGACTCCACGGTTTCCGAATGCTCCTCCTTACTGAAAAGTGTTCTATGCATTGCTGGGCATGCATTGCTGTGTGGATTCCCTCGCTAGCCCTGCAATACCCCAGTGGTTTAAGCCAGGAGTCCCTCAGCGGATTCTTACAGGAGGGGCTTTTCCCCCCAGGTGGACCTCTCTCCGATTTGGCAGTGGTTCCAACCCCACGGTCCAACCAGGTGCCACAGAGCCTTTAATGAAGGCAAAGAGAGAGAGCAGAGATGTACCCAGGAAACACCCCATTCCTGTAACACAGAGCTACCCCATTCTGCTGTACTGCTAAAAGAACATTCAACCTCTAGCAGACAGCACAGGCTTCCATGGAAGGACAACACAACAAAGCAAACACCCAGTGAGTAAGATTAGGGGCATCTCTGTACCTCTCTTACCTGGGTCTGGCTGGTGCACCAAGCGCCTGTATCCTGTAGCGGTTTCTGCCGACATACTGTCCTCTTTACAAAAATTTTTTTTTAAAGTGTGCCCTGTCCCACCCGCTTATGAAAGCGGTGTTCAAATCACACATAGGAGGTATCGCCGTGAACGGTAGAGCGAGAGCAATAATTCTAGCCCTAGACGTCCTCTGTAACTCAAAACATGCAACCTGTAGAATTTTTTTAAACGTCACCTATGGAGATTTTAAAGGGTAAAAGTTTGTCGCCATTCCATGAGCGGGTGCAATTTTGAAGCGTGACATGTTGGGTATCAATTTACTCAGCGTAAAATTATCTTTAACAATATAAAAAAAAATTGGGCTAACTTTACGGTTTTATTTTTTTATTAAATAAATTATTTTTCCCAAAAAAAGTGCGCTTGTAAGTCCCCTGCGCAAATACGGTGTGACAGACAGTATTGCAACAACCACCATTTTATTCTCTAGGGTGTTAGAATAAAAAAATATATATAATGTTTAGGGGGTTCTAAATAAAGGGAAGGAGATAGGCAGGCAATAAAAAAAAAACAGACAGAGGAAGCTCCATTAGCATTGCTGGTTGTCATACCAACGGCCACCACAAGAGGGCGCCAGATTCCAGAAGGAATCATAGGACCGCAGAAGGCCTCAAGGCCGCGGCCTCAATTACCGGCTGCCGGCGGAACGGCCCGACGCGATCACGCCGGGGGGAGTCCACGGAGAAAGGATACCCCCAGCCGTGCTGCGCCAGGTCGCTAATTCTAGCCGCAAATGCTACCTGGCGCCCGGGTTTTGTTGAGCCCTGTTATATGCAATTATATGCAGGATTTTGAATTGGATTAACTTGTCCCTAGTTGCAACCAATGATTGAAACGGGTAATCCCACATGTCCTCCTAGTCTTCACGGTCCAGTTCCTGCACCTCCATTCGCCACAGAGCAAACAACCCATCCAATCCAACCTGATTGGACAGCAGCAGTGCCCAGTATATTTGAGACAGCGGCTTTAAGAGTTCAGCATCGTTCAGTAGGGTTTCGAGGTCGTCATGCTCCATCTGGAGCTGGACCGACTTAAACTGTGAGTCAAAGGCGTGACCGAGCTGCAGGAACCTAAAGAAGCAAGAATTCGGAAGTTGAAATTTGTTTTTCAGTCTGTCAAAAGTGAACCCAGAACAAATCGCAGATATCCTTCAAGTATTTGATGCCCCTGCCAGCCCATAGACCGGGGTCTTATAATTAATGAAATTCCTTTAATCTGGGATTACACCAGAGTGGTGTACTAGGGGACCATATGGCTTTTACCAGGTTGGGTTTTATTAATACTGTATGCCAAGCCTTAATGACCGCTTTCAAAGCCTGTGTTAAAGGTGTCGGAGAACCCACCCATCCTCCTATAAAGGGCATTCCGAAGGGCCTCATAAAATCCCAAATACATCGCCAATAGGACTACTGATGAACTGGCATTGTTCGAGACCAGCCAACTGTGGGCGTGAGTAAGCATAGCCGCCAAATAGTATGTGTGAAAGTCGGGCAGGCAAGTCCCCCCTGTGTCCAGGGCCTGCGCAGAAATTTCCTACTAAATCTGACTGGATGTGATTGCCACAAGAATAAAGCTACTAGGGAATCTAGTTGATGAAAGAGGGTTTTAGGTATCCAGACCGGGGAATGCCTTAAAATATACAATAGAACTGGGAGCAGTTTAATTTTAATTAAATCAATTTTCCCTATAAGAGTTAGGGGGAGATTTGACCAGGCCTTTAACTTAGGCCACGTACACACGGGCGGACTGTCTGTCCAACTTAGTCCGCTGAAACGTGTTTCAGCGGACAATCCGCTCGTGTGTGGGCTTCAGCTGACTTTTTCAGCGGACAGTCTGGCGGACTAAGTCTTTCGGAATTTCCGTAATACAGTCCGTCCAAACTTGGTTTCAGCGGACAGTCCGCTCGTGAGTAGGCAAGTTGGACGGACTAAGTATGGCGCATGCTCAGAAAGGATTTACACGGCCGAAGGTTGCATTGCAGTGTATTGGACGTCGTATTTCTAGTCCCGTCGTACGTGCTGTACACGTCATCGCGCAAGCTTTCAGCGGACTGTCTGTTCATCGTGTGTGGTCAAGTCCGTTCATTCAAAAGTAGGACGGACTGTCTGTCAGATTGTCTGACGAACTTAGTTGGCCAGACAATCCGCCCGTGTGTACGCGGCCTTAGAGTTACATCATTGCAGTACCAGAGACAAATTAAGTTTACTGAAGTCCTTAGTGTTGGCAGAGATATTGATCCCCAAGTATCGAATGGTACTTGCCCATTGCAGAGGTAAGTTAGAATTACTCAGCTGCTTTGCCCCTGGATCTATAGGAAGAATGAGGGATTTGTTTCAGTTGGCGTGGAGGCTGGAAAGAGTTGCAAAGCGATATAGGATCTTGAGCGCCGCAGAAAGAGAAGGGCTAGGGTGTTGCAAGTGCTAGTTTCTCGACTATTGAGCTGACCCGGATCCCAGACACCTCATCTGACTTCCGCAGGGCTTGCGCCAAAGGCACCATCACCAGGGCGAACAGTGCAGGGGAGAAAGGACACCCGGGCCTCGTTCCCCTCCCAATTGGAAAGGAGGGCGAAAGTTTGCCTTTCAATTTAATATAGGCCATAGGGGATTTTGTAGAGTAAACTAATCCATTTCCGGAAGTTTGGGCCAAAACAGAAACCTTCAAGAACCTGCATCATATATGACCATCGGGCTGTGTCGATGGCCTTCTTTATGTTGAGGGCTACCAAGACCAGAGAGGCGTCCTCTTCAGCTGGGAACTGGAGATGGGTGAAGACTCATCTAAGCTTTAGGTCTGTGGATTTGCCCGGTATGAAGCCGGTCTGGTCTATATTGATCAGGGACGGTAACACCTGCATAATCCTATTGGCTAGCACCTTGGTAAGTATGTTAAGGTTATAATTCAATAACGATATGGGTCTATAGGATGAACAACAAAGGGGGTCCTTCCCTGGCTTGAGTAGCAATACAATGTGTTCTTGGTACATACTATCTGGCAACCTCCCGGTTTCCAGGCCCTCTGGGCGTGCATGACATGTTTGATATCCATTTACTGCCGTAACATCTTTTACAAAAAATGTAGTTACGTATTGTGTTTTTTTTGCATTAAAATTCACAAAAGAGTTTTTTCCCCCCCAAAAAAAAAGTTGAGTTTGAAAAACATCTGCGCAAATACCGTGTGACATAAAAAAATTGCAACACCCACCGATTTATTCTCTAGGGCTTTTGCTTTAAAAAGATATAGAACGTTTGGGGGTTCTAACTATACATCTAGCAAAAAAAAAAGAAAAAGATTTTTACATGCAAATAAAAAGTTGTCAAAAAAGCCCTGAAGCTGAAGTGGTTAAATTAGATTTTCAGGGCGTTTTACCAGTCAAAAAAAAAAAAAAAAGAAGAATAAATATCCCTTTCTTTGTTTAACAGAGGAATGTAATATATAGGAAATGAGATGAGACAGAAATGTCATGGGTGGGCATGCAAAGAACCAGGAGTAAGTTGTCAGTAGTTTATTTAAATTTTTTTAATGGAGGCATTGGAAGCGTGGGAAAGTTAAAGCTGAAGTTTAGTTATATATATATATATTTTTTTTGATACAGCACCATGCACGATAATGTATTTGTGGAGCTGTGGGCGGTAGAGCATTTGAATGACAGGACTGAACCACCCATTTGCAGAACATGATGCACGTGGGATAGTAGTAAGATAAATGCTATCAATATAAGATAGAGTAGATGTGTATGGCGGTGTAAAACAAAAAAAGGAATTGTGCTAAACTTCCCCTTTGAGAAGACTCCTGTTTCACTGAAAACATTTCAATGGCCCTGGCAGTTTAGTAGGGGTGGAGGAGGTCCACTTTAAGAGATCTGATGAACCTCTGACTCATGGAAAACTTTGTAAAAAGACATTTGAAATGACTAGAGATGCACGGAAATCTCGGCGACCAAAAAAATATGGTCCAAAAAAAGCAGTTTTTGGCATTTTTTCTAAGAAAGAGGTGCAGAAAATGGTGCCAAAAAATTCACGCGATTTTGCCACGATTTAACTACTATTATGCTGTAATTTTACTGTGCTTATGGTGTTTTTCATAGGTGATGAGACTCAAAAAGCGCATCAAAGGCGTAACAGGTGCGTTGATGCGTTTTTTGCTGCGCTTTCAACGCATGTCAACGGTGAGCTGCGTATATTTTAACCGACCAAAAAATGCAGCAAGAAAGATTTAACACCGCAGCTGAAGTGCAATGGACCAGTGTAAAGACATACAAAGAATTTAAATAAATACATTTTTCTTGAGCTTTTCTTGCGCTAAAAAGGTGCAGATAATGGCCGACAAATTCATATTCATTTAAATTCAAAATATTAATTAAAACGTAGATTATAAGTATATATAAAAATATATATCATATACATTTTCAGTCAAGTACATCCTGAATTTTCAGTTTCAGCACCAAAAGGTCTATTCAGAACACCCCTCTAATTAATACACTTGGCTACAAGTGTCACAGGAATGTGTTAATATAGATACCGTAAGAAAAACACTTTTTTTTTTTTTCCTTTCTTTAATGAATGGCCTCTCTCACCCAGGTCTTTTATTAACTTTTTCTACCGCTTTGACATATTTTATACTTAATTTTTCATTCATGAGTATTTCAGCCCAGATCTCACTAGATTATAAAGTCAAATCTTGCCTTAAGAAAAATGAGAGAAGCGAAAGAAAAGAGAAGCAAAAGTGAAAAAAAAGAAAGAGAATCAAAAGTGAAAAAAAAACGACAGAGAAGCAAAAGTGAAAACGACAGAGAAGCAAAAGTGAAAAAGACAGAGAAGCGGAAGAGAAAAAAGACAGAGAAGCGAAAGAGAAAAAAGACAGAGAAGCGAAAGAGAAAAAAGACAGAGAAGCGAAAGAGAAAAAAGACAGAAGCGAAAGAGAAAAAAGACAGAAGCGAAAGAGAAAAAAAGAGAGAAGCGAAAGAGAAAAAGACAGAGAAGCGAAAGAGAAAAAGACAGAGAAGCGAAAGAGAAAAAGACAGAGAAGCGAAAGAGAAAAAGACAGAGAAGCGAAAGAGAAAAAGACAGAGAAGCGAAAGAGAAAAAGACAGAGAAGCGAAAGAGAAAAAAAACAGAGAAGCGAAAGAGAAAAAAAACAGAGAAGCGAAAGAGAAAAAATACAGAGAAGCGAAAGAGAAAAAGACAGAGAAGCGAAAGAGAAAAAAAGACAGAAGCGAAAGAGAAAGAGAAAAAGTTAATATATTGGCTCTCCTCTGGGAACTTTTGACACAGAGAAGGCAATGTGTAAAGTCGCTCCACAAAGTGGTTTCATAAACGTACACCCAATGCCGTGTACACACGACCGGACTTTGACAGCAAAGTTCAGACGGAATGAATCCACCGGAACTAGTTCCTATTGAGAAAACCGCCCACCTGCATGCAGGTCCGACGGACCAACGAGGATGCAAGGGCAGCTATTGGCTACCGGCTACTGAACTTCCCTTTTCTAGTCCCGTCGTACGTCATCGCGTTAAACGATCAGACTTTGGTGTGATTGTGTGTAGGCAAGTCCGTTTCAGCGGAATTGCGTTGGAACTCCGCCAGTGTTCATTGTGATGGAAAGTCCGGTTGTGTGTACGTGGCATAAGAGTTTTGGTCACTCCCATAGATTTAAAAAAGTGACAACATCAGATCAGAGTAAGAGTGATTACTGTGATCAAAAGAAAATCACAACACTGTGACTCAAAAACCACATGAAAACGTAACAGGTGTGTTATTGATGTGTTCTTGCTGCATTTTCAAAGCATTTCAGCAAGGAAGTGCGTTTTTTTAATTGACCAAAAATGCAGCAAGCAAGATTTTTTTAAATCACAGCTGAAGCGCAACTGACCAGTGCGAGGACATACATTTAAAGGGATGCATTTTTCTAGAGCTATTCTGGCGCTAAAGGTGCGGATAACGGCTGACGATAAGTTCAATTCAAATAAAGTGCATCCTGAATTTTCAGTTTCAGCACCAAAATGTCCAATTCGGTGCGCCTCTAGTAAATTCACTTGGTTACAAGTGTCACAGGAATGTCTTAATATAAATTATAACACAATTTACGAATAGCCTCTCTCACACTAAGTGTTTTATTAACTTTTATCTATCACTTTATTTTGACATCTTTGACTCTCAGCATCAGAGCAGAGTAAGAGGATAACCGTCATAAGAAAATCACATTGATAATGCAGCTTTCAGACCACCAATATCTGAGCAGAAAAGAGCAGGAATCAAATGTTAAAGTCTATGTGAAGGTAGATCAAGTTCTAAAACAATCTTTCTTGGCGATTAGTCTGACCATGCAACTTTAGAGCCTGCCACAAGGGGCTTCTGCTTGTTTCAAGCAGGTTGTGCATTCCTACACAATTCTATGGGAATAAAAAACCCACTTGGTCAAACACAGGTCAGGAAGAGGTTAAATGCATGCCAATGAATTCTGAATGCATGTCAAACTGATGCCATCGACACAAGCCCAAAAAGAAGATCCCGACTTTCCTGCAAACAAGCCTGTATGCAAAATTCTGTAGTTAGTAGTCTACAATGCTTGAGAAAATTCAAGCTGAAAGAATTGAAGGAGCACCATGTATCATACAGCAGCAATTAACTAAAAGAAGCAACATGCAATTCAACATCAATACCTAGCTTATATGAAACTCATGTGCCTCAATCACACAAAAGGGAATAAAACACGCCAGCCACATATTTGACCAGGCACCACATCAAACTTGAAAACAACACTGAAAAGTGAAGTATAAGGACATCATGTTCTGAGGCAGACCAGACTAGTAATAATAGTACAGCATGATCTAAAACAGAACACGCCAACTCAAAAAAGGGAGAATCCTAAACCCTCAAGTCAAGATCTAAAAGTTCGTATTTCAAGTTCTAAAAAGCTTGTGGATAAACAGTGAACTAAACGCCAAGCACCAGAAACTCAATTAAAGACCAAACACTAAAGACAAACATTTACCAATAAAAACTTTCCACATACACTATAAAGAAGGCTAAGAGCAGACAGGCGATTAAAAGGCAACTGTACTGCTAAAATCACCAGCAATTAATCGCTGATAGTAGCAATAGATTGCCATTCATTTAGAAAAAAAATGCCCCCCTATAAGAGAGGCACACGAACAGCCTGTAGTAGCGATCACCAATTATTCACACAATGTTCCAAATGTGTGTTATTGCATGCTACTGCTAGCGATCAATTGCCAACAATTTTAGTAGCGCTATCGTACTACTAAGCATCGCCTGTCTGTGCTCCTTACTATGTAGCCTAATGGTGTTCTAAAAGAGAAGATGCTAAGGAAGTACACACAACTATGTTTGTATTCTTTTTGTCTTTTACTATACACTTCACCACTTAGCCATCAGGTATTCACTTAGGATAACACACAATTTGTTCTGATATATGCCTGCAGTAGTCTAAGAAGCGAAACACGCATCAGCCCTACAGAGTACCAAGTTCTCCAGAGTTTGAGCTATTTTGACCTTCTTTGAATTACTTCAATCTGTTCCTTAGAGCAGTGATTCCTAACCTCAGTCCTCAGGTAACCCCAATTTCCCTTTTGCCATTGACACGGATTGTAAGCACTTTACCTGCGGAAGATTTACCCCCCTTCGTGATCAGGCCACTTTTTACGATATGGCACTGCGTTACTTTAACTGACAATTGTGCAGTCATGCGACACTGTACCCAAATAAATAAAATTTGTACCCCCCCCCCCCAAAATAGAGCCCTCTTTTGGTGGTTTTAATCACCACTGTGTTTTTTATTTTTTGCGCTGTAAACAAAATGAGCCTGCCAATTAAAAAATAAAAAAAAATTATATATTTATATATATATATATATATATATATATATATATATATATACATACATACATACACACACACACACACACACACATATATATATGCATACACACATATATACACATACATATATACATACACACATCAATGAAAGCTTGAAGTCTTTTGTGGCATTTGTGGATGAGGCCCTTTACTTTCTCAGATTCTCACTCCAGTAAGAATGCTATAGGGCAGTCAGCAAGTGGTTAATCATTTCTGGACCGGCTCACAATGATATACGTCGCAACTTGGAAGAGGGATATTGTTGTTAAGGCAGCAGCTAGCTACCATAACCCTGGTGTCCTCTTAAGTGAGCGGTCCAGTTTCAGATAAAATTGGTCTCATCGGCGGGGATTCGCCGCAAGATCACTTATCGACGGCAGGCGCCGCTTACCGGAGCTGCCGACAGTGGCGGAGGCGATTGGATCCTTCTCCCTGTTCGGTATGGAGAAGAGTGAGGGGGAAGATGGCCCCCACTCGTCTCCATACCATTGCAGGGCGGAAGTAACGTCAGATCTCATATTTAAGCGGTCCTGTCGTGCTTTGGATGTTTACATTCCTTGTAATAGGAATAAAAGTGACACAATTTTAATTTTTTTAAACAGTGTAAAAATAAAAAGTAAAATAAAGGAAAAGGAAAAAAAAAAACACGCGTCCCGCCCTGTTCACATGCAGAAGCAAATGCATACGTGAGTTCAAACCACAAATGTGAGGTTGCGATTGTTAGAGCGAGAGCAATAGTTCTAGCCCTAGACCTCCTCTAACTAAAAACATGCAACTTGTAGAGTTTTTTTAAACGTCACATATGGAGATTAAGGGTAAAAGTTTGTCGTCATTCCACGAGCGGGCGCAATTTTGAAGCGTCACATGTTGGGTATCAATTTACTCGGCATAACACTATCTTTCACAATATAAAAAAAAATTGGGCTAATTTTACTGTTGTCTTATTTTTTAATGCAAAAAAGTGTATTTTTCCTCAAAAAAAAAAAAAATGTTCACTTGTAAGACCGCTGCACAAATACTGTGTGACAGAAAGTATTGCAACGACTGCCATTTTATTCTCTAGGTTGTTAGAAAAGGGTATATAATGTTTGGGGGTTCCAAGTCATTTTCTAGCAAAAAAAATAAATGTTTTTAACTTCATCAAATCTCAGAAAGAGGCTCAGTCCTTAGGTGGTTAAGCACATGTACAAGGTGAAGGAAATATTGAAAACATGGACTGTTGGGTGTACTTGAGGACCAAGGTTTCAAACCACTGCCTTAGAGTATCCTGGTGTGGGGCTTTAAAAGGCACTTCAGAGTCCACATATAATACAAAAGGCCCAATTCACAAAGCTTTACAAACGTCTAAGGTCTCATTCACACAAGATCTTGGTGCCAACTGCTGCAAGTTCCTGTAGCTGGATTCAGAGGTACATGCTGATAGTTGCAGCCTCTCAGCCTGTACAAAGCAAAGGTGAACTTACGGTACCCATGTGGGTGATCACCCAAGGATTAGTCATAGATGATCACTATTAGATGCAAGCTGTGGAAAGCTGCAGTCGCTGTTAGCCTCTCATTGCTTTGCACAGACTGAGTGGCTGCAATATTTTGTATCCAACCACAGGAATTTACTGGATTCTGCCCACAGCTGGCATTAAAGTGGTTGTAAACCCTTACAACACACTTTGACCTACAGGTAAGCCTAGATTAAGGCTTACCTGTAGGTCCAAGAAATATCTAAATATATTTGCCCGAAGACAGGCACCGCTGTCTACGGCGCATGCGCCGTAGACAGTGGCGCGCAGGCGCACTGAGCGCGGCATCTTCAACGACGGAGATGCCGCGCGTGTCGGCTCCCATGCACATGCGTGGGAGTGACGTCATCACGGCTTCGCCGAATGACAGCGGCGGAGCTGCGAAACCCCACAGAGAAGATGGATGCGCCGGACTACAGGGGACAACGGTGACTTCGCTGGCTCCTGTGTCAGGTAAGTGACACATAATGGATTACTATGCGATGCATAGTAGTTCATTATGCTTTGCCTTTGCAGGGAATGAAAGAGGAAGTAAACCCATCAGGGTTTACTTCCTCTTTAAAATTCTGTGTGAATGAGGCCTAAGGCACTCATCAGCCATGGAACTGTAATTTTTAAAAAAAAAACATTTTCCAAAGATTTTATTTGGATTTTTCAAACAACGAATGTACAAATAATGAAAGTCATTAGGTAGTGCAGTAAGGGTACAATAGCCAATAGTTTGCATAAAAATAGAAAAAGGAAAGAAAAAAAATCTAAGAAAGGAAAAAGGTTAAAAGATACAAGATACAAGGTACAAAGTAATTTCAAGTAGAAACAGTTCTAGAACCATCACGCTGATATTTAGTCGATTGAATTGAACCTCATTATTTAATATCGCTGAAAGCTGTCAATTATAATCCAGGACAATTTAGCCTTTAGGATGTCAAAGCGTAGGGTTGTTGTTTTCCAAGATCTGGCTATAGTACTTTATGCTGCTATAAATATAATTGTTTAGGGATCTTCTCCATTTGGCTGCAAAGTAGTGCTTGATTTGGGGATTTGTTTCAATCAATATTAGTGAAAGAAGAAATAAGAACGTAAAATCTATTCCAAAAACGTTTTACTTTGGGGCATAGCCACCATATGCGAAACATTGTCCCTGAATGTTCACAATCTCGAAAACACAATGGAGAAGCTCCTGTGACATAAGAAGCTATCCTTTTCAGGACCAGATACCACCTTAGCAAAACTTTGTAGTTGGCTTCTATGGTAGAAGTGTTGATCAGGGATCTCGAGGCATTATGAGCTAAACTATGCCAATCTTTCAGTTTGAGTTTCATTCAAATCCCTCCCCCATCGTTCCATATAACCTAGTTTCACAGGAATAGATGTTAAAATGGAATATATTATTGAAATGTGTCCTCTAAGCTTGTCAACATTTTTAAAGAGAGATTCCATCGTGTTTTTTTTTATAAATGCTATATCTAGATTACATGTTAAAGAAGTAATATAATATACAGATAGTATTGAGAGAATTCCGATTTTAGTAACAGGTGTTTTTCGATAAGGAATTGTTTTGTTAATATTCCCTTATGCTAAAAAAAAGTCAACTATTTGTAAAAGTCCCTTATTGATCCACCAACTAAAGGTTTGAGGAGCAAATCCATGGGTTAATTTTGCATTTTGAAACAGTGGTGTTAAAGAGGTACGAGGGAATTTAAATGTATACGTTTTAGTTAGTCTGTCTCATAATCCCAGGGAAAAGGATAGAGATGGGCAGAGTATAATAAGTCTAGATTTAAAAAGGTAGCCACATCAGTTGTGAGATTTAGATGGGCAGGAGCATGTTTCAATCTGCATTCATAGAGATGGAGACAATTTTGTGTTAAAACTAATCAGTTGAGCAATTCGGGCAGCAGAAAAATGTTTAATCAGATCTGGGACTCTCAATCCTCCCTTCATTTTAGGAGCAAATAGTGTAATTTTATTCACCCTTTTTGACAAATAAGTATCCTTATCCTGGTGTGTTATCCTGTGAATTGATCCTAAAATCTTTTATCAAAGTTTCTTATTTTTAATTTTCTACAAGTGGAGGCTTTGCTTTAAGTCTATAACCAAGAAGGAAAACAGTCAACTTTGTGCAGAAAATTAGCATCCCTAAAAATATATCTTAAATATTAATTAAAATATCAATCATCAAGAAATGTCAAATCTTATAAAAAATAAAAATAAAAAATAAAAGTTACAGTTATAAAAATATATCAACACTAGAAACATTACCTCTTCTTTCAGTGCATGTTTCTTTTGTTCTAGACAAATTTCTTTTGCTCGCATCAGTTGTAAAGTCTCCTTGGAAACCCCATACTGAAGCTTTTCCATGCGCTCCACAGCAGCTGCCCAGGCTGTCTTCCCAAACTTCTTTTGGTCAGCTCTCATGCGATCATACACAGCTTTAATCACAAAGAAGTATTATATACATTCATTATCTACCTAACCAATTTATAGAGCACTGAAATAAAAAAAGCAAATCAGGAAAATCAGTCACAGTCTGAAATGATCTCCAACTACCCCAGTATTGAAAGATAATAAGAACGTCACCACCATCATCATTAAGGATATAAACTAACGTGATTGTTGTCGTTTTGTTAGGCCCCTTTCACACTGGCGGAGTCTGCCAGAGGATGACAGGTCCGTGTCCACTCCGCTGATGCAGAGCGGACACGCACACAGCCCACTGTCTTTTATAAGCTGTCAGATGGAAACAGACCATTGATCCGCTTCCATCCGGCAGACAACTGATCCCCATCCTTCTGTTTTTAGCAGAACGGATTGGATGTAGGCGCATATCAACGGACACACGTCCATTGGCATCCATCGCTTCATAGAGAGCAATGGACAGTCCGATCAGGTCCGCCTGAAAAACTGACAGGCGGGGATGATCGATTCATCAGTGTGAAAAGGGCCTTAGTCACACTTGTTACCTTTGTTCTGAGGTTTAGTGCTAGTGAAATATTTCTTGGCTTCAGGTTTATCAAGAACCAAAATGGCTTTGATTCTCTTTAATCGCAAACTATATACAATTAAAGGTGCATGACAAGTAGACTTTAAACTGGCTCCATCATACATGTTCTGTTCCAGTAATAAAAATTCAGCACTGGGTTTAAATATTAAGACACTTAAAATATTTTATTATATATATATATATATATATATATATTTTTTTTTTTTTATAGTTTTAATTTATATTGATTATGCAACACATCAGGCAGTGTGTAGAAGAGGGAATACAACCAGATACACAACAGATTCCCTTTACAATTTCGAGGGGCAATGGAAACAAAGGTGGGACAAGTTGGAGCCCCAAGCATCTGAGTTATTAGAACCCTGGCAAATGCGGATACACAACTTCTACATGCAGATATGCACGTACGACAGACAGAGCATACACACTAAACAGAAAGTAAATAGTAGCTGGTTACCCTTTTGGGCCTTTGCTGTGATTTCAAAATATTTAACCGTTAGGTCCTGAATAGAAAGTACGGCCATGTGAGCCTTTTTTTGCCAATCCGTATCTTCTTTCTTCAGGCTCTCAATTCTTCTAGGGCCCAAATAATCATTCTCTAGGGAAATCTAAAAATAAAAGCACATATTGGCATTAAACAACTGAAAATTGCAAGGATGTTGAGAGTAAGAAGTCAGCAATACACTCAGCACAGAATCTAGATTCTTTGCTCATTTACAGCATCTTGACCAATGATTATGGCACATAGCTCACTATGTTAACCATACGCTTCCATTTTTACATGCAAAGTTGTTTCAGATATTTAGGGCTCAGTGCAACAATCTGTAATTTACCAATTAAGAAACAGTTCAACTAGTATATTGTGTCGATATCGGGTAAATTCATTTTAACTAAACACAGAGTCTATTCAATGCAGTGAAAGTGACAAAAAAGATGAATTCAAAATCAACGGACTGCATAGAATTCTATCCTAGAACAGCTCACTTCTGCTCTCTTCTCTCCGTGTTATTTGGTCTTGCCTCACCTTTACTCCTCCAATGTGCCATTAATATACACTGCTCAAAAAAATTAAAGGTACAATTTGAAAACACCTCAGATCTCAAAAAATATCATGCTGAAAGCGGTTCTTCACCCTAAAGGGGAAGTTCCGCTAGTATTATCCCTCCCCCCCTCCGGTGCCACAATCGGCACCTTTCGGGGGGGAGGGGGGTGCAGTTACCTGGATAATCCAGGTAACTGCACCCACTTCCGGCCAGACCGCCGCAGACCCCCGCATCGCTCCGCCCCCCCCCCCCCCCCCGTTGTGTTCTGGGAAACACACAGTTCCCAGAGACACAGCGGGGAACCAGCGCAGCGCGACTCGCGCATGCGCAGTAGGGAACCGGGCAGTGAAGCCCTCATGCTTCACTTCCCGATTCCCTGACAGAGGATGGCGGCGGTGGCTGCAGCGAGACGAGCGATCGCTCGTCATCTGCCACCGACATCGCTGGAACCTGGGACAGGTAAGTGTGATATTATTAAAAGTCAGCAGCTGCAATATTAGTAGCTGCTGGCTTTTAATATTTTTTTTTTAGGTGCAGCTCCTCTTGAATATCTATACCGATATGGACTGGGTAAAGTGTTAGGAACAAAAGGTGCAACATCATTTGATGGAAATAAACATCATCAACCTACAGAGGGCTGATTTCAAAGACACCCCAAAAATCAAAAATAAAGAAATAAATATGATGCAGCAGGCTAGTCCATTTTGCTGAAATTTCTTTGTAGCAACTCAAAATGGTACTCAGTAGTTTGTATGGTCCCCACGTGCTTGTTTTGTATGTCTGACAACGTTGGGGCATTCTTCTAATGAGACGAAAAAGAAAGAGCTCATAGTGCTTACTGTACTTAAAGCGGGAGTCCACCGGGACTCCGCGTTTTTTTTTTTTTTTTTTTTTTTAAAAGCCAGCAGCTACAAATACTGCAGCTGCTGACTTTTAAATAGTGACACTTACCTGTCCAGCGCGCCCGCGATGTCGGCACCCGAAGCCGATCGCTCGCTCGTCTGACGGGTCCTGCCGCCATCTTGGGTATGGGAATCAGGAAATGGAGCCTTTCGGCTTCATTTCCCGGTTCCCTACTGCGCATGCGCGAGCCGCGCGCCGCAATCCGGACGGTCCCCGCTGCCTCTGGGAGCTGTGTGTTTCCCAGCAGGCAGCGGGGCACTTGCTGAAGGGGGCGGGCGCTTGCGGAAAGGGGCGTAACGTACGCCCCTTTCCGCAGAGAGCTAGCCCCGGAAGTGGGTGCAGTTACCTGGATTATCCAGGTAACTGCACCCCCCTCCCCCCTGAAAGGTGCCGATCGTGGCACCGGAGGGGGGGGGGGATTCCGATGAGCGGAGGTCCATTTTAGGGTGGACCTCCGCTTTAAAGACCTTTATTTAACCCTCAATTATAACACTCTCATGATTAAAACTCATATTGCGTTTTGTAATAACATGCTGTGTGTGTTACTCTATGCCTGAGATCCCTCACCCATCCGGTACCACCAGTGAAATCGCACAAAAAAGTAGTGCATGAACCACTTTTTTTTTTTTTAATCGCCCTGCACGGGATCTAGCGCAGGCAAAACGCACTGTGTTTGCAATCTGCACTTGGGGTGTCCTTAGGATTATAGAGACCTGCAGCAGATCACAAATCCAATGTTTTTTGAACGTCGTGCAGGAAACGCTTACAGAACAAGGATCTCCCACACTGCATTCTGCTGTGAACGGGCCCTAACCCTTCTTAGTCTTCCCTTCCTGAACACTATTAACCATTACATTTACCTTACTTTTGTCATGGCATTTGAAACTGAGCTGCAGTACGGTGGCCAAGATCATATGGCGATTTAACAGGACAGGTCCCACTCAGAACATGAAAAGTAGGGGAAAAGACTGCGCTAAACCTAAACAGTGCAACAGCTGCTAACACTCAAAGTCTAAACAAAATACCAAAAATGAGTGTAGCGCTACAATCTGTGCACTCTATGGTAGTGTACAACCAAAAAAGTGATAAAAAATTCACCTCATTCAGAGGGGTAAAAAGATATATCACTCTTGAAAGTGTGTACCCACAATATTTAAATGTCCATACATAAACACATGAATAAAGTGATTGAATAAAAGCGACATTATCCTGTGACAAGATAATATTAAAACCCTGATATTGAAACAGTGCACTATAAGCACTAAAAGCATTACCATCGGTATTTGTAGTTTTTGTCTTTTATTTGTTATGATCAAATTGAGTGCAGGGTTATGGTTTATAATTTGGGGCTGTACTATTGTGGGGGTGAGTAAAGCTGCTGTAGTCATTGGAGATATACACAGTCCAAACATAGTGTACATATTAGGTATAATATGAATGTTTAGGCATACAGAGTGTTATGTCTATGTGTATAAAAGTGTAATGAGACTTGCTGCTGTGAAAATAAGTTTCCTTTTATATGGAGGCTTGGAACGCAGGTGTACCTCTACCCTTCAATTTATATGGAGGTTGGGAGTGCAGGTGTTTTTTTTGGCCACGCCCCAAACCGGGTGGGGCCAGCAGCATGCCTCATTATTTAGTTTATAAATACTTTGGCAATGTGAGGGGGGCACAGATATGCTCCAGTTGAAGACCCATCGAGCCGAAACGCATAGGGCCTGCTTATCTTGTGCCTGTCACGTTGCTGTTTTTATATATTGTCTAGTGATCACATTTTAATGTCGCATCTGTTTTTTCATACAAGATGTGAATACATTTTGAAATATTTTGACCTGCACCATTAGAGTGTTTTTCCTTTTTGCACATTTTTTGTTCATTTGAATTCCTGCTGGGCCATTTCACTGCGTGTAAAATCTGGATGGATGGTGCTTCTCTGCAAGCTTATCGTATTACTGGGTCAATTACAAGATACTTTCCTAGCTGCATTTCCTGGATTTGGTCTGGTTTGTTCCTCCCAAGCACAGAAGGTCAAGCGCTGTAAGCTCGTATGACACACCGCCGTACGGTTGAGGTTTGCAACAAATCTGGTAAGAGTTTGATCTCTTCATTTGAATATCATTAACCTTTGAAACTCACCGAGATCCTGTGGATGTCATATGAGCAACCTCAGATATTCATTGGACTTTATGATTTGATCACTTATTGGACACTGTTATATTGTTTCAATATCAGGGTTTTAATATCTTGTCACAGGTTAATGTCACTTGGTTTCAATCACTTTATTCATGTGTTTATTTATGCACATTTAAATATTGTGGGTACACACTTTCAAGAGTGATACATCTTTTTTACCTCTCAGAATTTTTCTGCGATTATCACTTTTTTGGTTGTACACTACCATAGGGTGCCCACTCAGAACAGACCTCCCTCTAAAGATGACGCACAAGAAAGCAAACAGTTTTCTAAAGAGAAGCAGACGTAGGACATGGCCTGATGAGACCAAGATAAACTTATCTGGTTCAGATGGTGTCAAGTGTGGCGGCAACCAGGTGAGGAGTATGAAGACAAATGTGTCTTGCCTACAGACAAGCATGGTGGTGGGAGTGTCATGGGCTGAGGCTGCCAGCACTGGAGAGCTACAATTCATTGAGGGAACCAGGAATGCAAACATGTATTGCGACATACTGAAGCAGAGCATGATCTCCCTCCCTTCGGCTGGGCCGCAAGGCAGTATTCCAACATAACGACCCCAAACACACCTCCAAGATGATCACTGCCTTGCTAAAGAAGCTGAGGGTAAAGGTGATGGACTGGCCAAGTATGTCTCCAGACCTAAACCCTATTGAGCACCTGTGGGGCATCCTCAAATGGAAGGTCTCTAATATCCATCAGTTCCGTGATGTCATCATTGAGAAGTGGAAGAGGACTCCATTGGCAACCTGTGAAGCTCTACGAAATCCATGTCCAAGAGGGTTAGGGCAGTGCTGGAAAATAAATGATGGGACACAGAATATTGATACATTGGCCCAATTTGGACATACTCACTTAGTGGTGTACTGTTGCCAGTGGTTTAGACATTAAAGTGGTTGTAAACCCTTACAAACCACTTTGACCTACAGGTAAGCCTAGATTAAGGCTTACCTGTAGGTCCAAGCAATATCGCCTAAACCTATATGGTTTAGGAGATATTTGCCTGAAAACGGGCACCGCTGTCTACGGCGCATGCGCCGTAGACAGCGGTGCGCAGGCACACTGAGCGCGGCATTTCCAAGAATGGAGCTGCCACGCGTGTGTCGACTCCCGTGCGTATGCGCGGGAGTGACGTCATCGCGGCTTCGCCGAATGACAGCGGCGGAGCTGCGAGACGCCACCAGCAAGATGGATGCGGCCGACTACAGGGGACAGCGGCGACTTCGCTGGCTCCTGTGTCAGGTAAGTGACACATAATGGGCTACTATGCGATGCATAGTAATCCATTATGCTTTGCCTTTGCAGGGAATGAAAGAGGAAGTAAACCCATTAGGGTTTACTTCCTCTTTAATGGCTGTGTGTTGAGTTATTTTGAGACAGCACATTTACACTGTTATACAAGCTGTACACTCACTACTTTACATTTTAGCAAAGTAGAGCTCACCTCAATTCACGAATCAAATCGAGTTTTGTTTTATTCTATGGACACTGCGCCGGTTCTGAGGAGCTGCGGGCAGGAGTTTTTAGGCAAGGCCGTAGCTTCGGCCTAGTCCGAAGGTCCAGCCTCGTGGACTAGGCCGAAGCCGGGGCCTCACCTAAAAACTCCTGCCCGCAGCTCCACAGGACTGGCGCGGTGTCAGCGCCGGTCCTAGGGAGCTGCAGGCAGGAGTTTTTAGGCGAGGCCGTGGCTTTGGCCTAGTCCGCAGTGTCCGCCCTCGCAGGCCGAAACCGCCACCTCTCCTAAAAACTCCTGCCCACAGATCCTCATGGTGAAAAATTTTTTTGAAAAAAATCGATTTGCTGAAAATTTTAATCGATTTGACCTCTCAACTCGATTCAAGATTCAAAATCGATTTTTTCCCCAGCCTGATAGCACAAAGTGTAATTTCTTCAGTGTGATCACACTGTTATATTTACAAAAATGTGAGGGGTGTACTCACTTTTGTGAGCTACTGTACATATATACATATATATATATATATATATATATATATATATATATATATATATATATATATATATATATATATATATATATACACATACACACTATTGTGCAAAAGATTTAGATGTGAAAAAATTATGTAAATTGAGAATGCTTTCAGAAATGAAATAGAAGTGGAAGTTTCTTTTTATCAACAAAATGGAAAGTAAATGAACAGAAGAGAAGTCCAAATCAATATTTGGTGTGACCTCCCTTTGCCTTCAAAACACCACCAATTCTTCTAGGTACATTTGCACACAGTTTTCAAATGAGCTCAGCAGGTAGGGTGGTCCAAACATCTTGGACAACTAACCACAGATTCTCTGTGGATGTAGGCTTCCTCAAATCCTTCTGTGTCTTCATGTAATCCCAGACAGAATTGACGATGTTGAGATCAGGGCTCTGTGGAGGCCAAACCATCACTTCTAGTACTCCTTTTTCTTTACACTGAAAATGGTTCCTAAATGACATTGGCTGTACGGTTGGGGTTATTGTCCCACTGCAGAATAAATTTAGGGCCAATCACATGCCTCCCTGATGGTAGGGCAGTCCCATTGCTGGGAACATCCACCATACTTTACGGTTGTCTGCAGGTGCTCATTGTATCACTCTCTAGTACTTCAGAAAACAAAACTGCCTACTGCTATAGCGAAATGTTTCAAATTTTGACTCATCAGTCCAGGGCACCTGCTGGCATTTTCTGGGCCCGGGTTTGTATGTTTTTGTGCATAGTTGAGTCACTTAGCCTCGTTTCCACATCCAAGGTTTTGAGCTCCAATTCTTCCAAGAACACCACTTCTGGCCAGGCTTCACCAGGTAGCAGATGGGTGTACCTGAGTCCCACAGGTTTCCACATGTTCTCTGCTGATGGTACAGCTGGACATCTTCCAATGTCAAAGAAAAGTAGCTATGGTGAGTTTTTCATCTGCTGCATTTCCCTGGCTGACCACTTTATCTACAGTCCCCAATATTGCCCGTTTCTTTGTGCTTCTGCAAAAGAGCATGAACAGCACATCTTGCCCATACAATATAACTACCTTGTGTCTTGTAGCTGTGTTCGGTCTTGCCATGGTATATGACCTGTGACATGAAACTGCCTTCCACAACCTCACCTTAGTAGCAGAGTTTGGCTGTTCCTCACCCAGTTTTAAGCCTTCTACACAGCCATTTCTGTTTCCGTTAATGATTGTGTTTCAACCTACATATGAAATTGATGATCATTAGCACCTACTTAGTATAATTGTATAACCGTACACCTGACTCTAATCCTACAAAATCCCTGACTTTGTACAAGAGTGTAAGAATTGATGCTGGTTAGAATCAAAAGAGTAGTCACATCAAATATTGATTTGATTTAGATTTTTATTCTGTTCGCTCAGTTTGCATTTTGTTAATTACTAAAATAAAACAATAAAAATATATATTTTTCTTCACACCTGCCTAAAACTTGTGCACTATAACTATATACAGTGCCTTGCGAACGTATTCGACCCCCTTGAACTTTTCAACCTTCTGCCACATTTCAGGCTTCAAACAAAGATATAAAATTTTTATTTTTTGTGAAGAATCACCAACAAGTGGGACACAATTGTGAAGTGGAACGAAATCTATTGGATTTTTAAACTTTTTTAACTAATAAAAAAATGAAAAGTGGGGCGTGCAAAATTATTTGTCCCCCTTGCGTTAATACTTTGTAGAGCCACCTTTTGCTGCGATTACAGCTGCAAGTCGCTTGGGGTATGTCTCTATCAGTTTTGCACATCGAGAGACTGAAATTCTTGCCCATTCTTCCTTGCAAAACAGCTCGAGCTCAGTGAGGTTGGATGGAGAGTGTTTGTGAACAGCAGTTTTCAGCTCTTTCCACAGATTCTCGATTGGATTCAGGTCTGGACTTTGACTTGGCCATTCTAACACCTGGATACGTTTATTTGTGAACCATTCCTTTGTAGATTTTGCTGTATGTTTGGGATCATTGTCTTGTTGAAAGATAAATCTCCGTCCCAGTTTCAGGTCTTTTGCAGACTCCAACAGGTTTTCATCCAGAATGGTCCTGTATTTGGCTGCATCCATCTTCCCCTCAATTTTAACCATCTTCCCTGTCCCTGCTGAAGAAAAGCAGGCCCAAACCATGATGCTGCCACCACCATGTTTGACAGTGGGGATGGTGTGTTGAGGGTGATGAGCTGTGTTGCCTTTACGCCCAAACATATTGTTTTGCATTGTGGGCAAAAAATTCGATTTTGGTTTCATCTGACCAGAGCACCTTCTTCCACATGTTTGGTGTGTCTCCCAGGTGGCTTGTGGCAAACTTTAGACGAGACTTTTTATGGATATCTTTGAGAAATGGCTTTCTCCTTGCCACTCTTCCATAAAGGCCAGATTTGTGCAGTGTACGACTGATTGTTGTCCTATGGACAGACTCTCCCACCTCAGCTGTAGTTCTCTGCAGTTCATCCAGAGTGATCATGGGCCTCTTGGCTGCATCTCTGATCAGTCTTCTCCTTGTCTGAGCTGAAAGTTTAGAGGGACGGCCAGGTCTTGGTAGGTTTGCAGTGGTCTGATACTCCTTCCATTTCAAAATGATCGCTTGCACAGTGCTCCTTGGGGATGTTTAAAGCTTGGGAAATCTTTTTGTATCCAAATCCGGCTTTAAACTTCTCCACAACAGTATTACGAACCTGCCTGGTGTGTTCCTTGGTCTTCATGATGCTCTCTGCGCTTTCAACAGAACCCTGAGACTATCACAGAGCAGGTGCATTTATACAGAGACTTGATTACACACAGGTGGATTCTATTTATCACCATCAGTCATTTAGGACAACATTGGATCATTCAGAGATCCTCGCTGAACTTCTGGAGTGAGTTTGCTGCACTGAAAGTAAAGGGGCTGAATAATTTTGCACACACCACTTTTCAGTTTTTTATTTGCTAAAAAAGTTTAAAATATCCAATAGATTTCGTTCCACTTCACAATTGTGTCCCACTTGTTGGTGATTCTTCACAAAAAAAAAAAAATTTTTATATCTTTATGTTTGAAGCCTGAAATGTGGCAAAAGGTTGAAAAGTTCAAGGGGCCAAATTCTTTCGCAAGGCACTGTATATATATATATATATATATATATATATATATATATATATATATATATATATATATATATATATATAAAGTTTGTTTTTTTATGCATTTGAAAGTGATCACAGCCAAAAGACATAATGCAACATATCCAGATTACCAACTGCTTCAATGCACGTTAGCAGCTGTGTTTACATGTGCAAATCGAAGCTATATATAACCTTACCAATTTGCATAAATATAAATATGCTTGGCTTTGGGATACAAAAGCAAAACTGTCTTAGATAACTATGCCAGAATGTTACATGTGAAGATCAGACAAATTCTAAAAAAATGCTGTAAGGGAACAGAATTGTGAAGCTTCATGGAAAGCCACCAATTGCACAGGGAATGACATCGTGGAGATTGTCCAGCAACATGAACTGACAAGATCAGTGAGCGGGAAGAAGCAGCACAGAAAATGACAGCATTATTAATTACACTTTTTGGGTGGCAGAGAAAACACACAGCTGAGCTCTTTGTCAGCCCAGCATGATGAAGACAATGATTTAAATAGGGTTAAACCTATTCACTCATCATCTATGTCAAACGCTTCTTACCTGGAACTGCTCCTCCCGCAAGTTTTTCCAGATTTTTTTTTTTCCTATGGTGCTCTGACCTCAAGGCCCACTAAGGTGGTGGCAAACGGGCCATTATGGATCCGGTGGAGCTTCTGCTCAGGATGATTTGTCAAGTTTTTTGGGGCCTGATCCATAAACAGTCATCATGAATATCTGTTTATTTGTTGAATTTTTCACATAAATATATCCCTTTTTAGCCATAAATTTTTTCATATTTTTTGTTTTGTAATGTTTTTCTCATATACACACAGTATATTGTAAGTGTTAATCAAATACAAAAATAAGCACCCCAAATGTCATGTAGATGGAGATTGGCAATCCAGATTTTTTTTTTCCACCTCTAAAATCAAACTAGTTTCAAACTACGTTTAATTACTATAAAATAAAGTGAAAGCAATAGATTAAAGGCTAAACCCACCACGTTTCATGTTAGAACCATATTCAAGGCTGAAGACGTAAAACAATCACCACTGCAGATGGACTTGTAGCTATCAATTAAACACAAGTGCGCCAATTTCTGCACTTGTAGTGCTTTGACATTTCCTCCAGCTCTCAAACTGAAAACCTGTAACTTCTTGTGCACCGGGCATTCCTCCCTGGGGGCATATGGCCCTAAACTTTAGTACCACTGGGTACACCCTCCAGCTGCAGCAGCTTTCAGCCTTGCAGATTTTTACAGGCTACCTCATGCACAGGGGGCCAATGTCTAGTGTGCATGAAGACTTAGTCAGCCCATAGACGGTGCAAATATCTTTCCTGCAATCAAAGAAATTGGCACTGGTGAGGAGTCATGTTGGAACAGGAAGGGACCTATCCCCAAACTCTTTAAACAAAGTTGCATGCATGAAATTGTCTTGGTAGGTTGATGCCTTAAAGCCTCCTACAAACAATTGGATTTTCCGACGGGAATTGTTTAACAGGCTGTTGGCGGAAAATCTGACCGTTTGTACGCTCCAACGGACAATTGTTGTCGAATTTTCTGCGGACAAATGTTGGATAGCAGGCTTTAAAATTTTCAGAGGACAAATGTCTGTTGTCGGATTTTCTGAGCGTGTGTACACAAGTGCGTCGGACAAAAAGTCCAAAGTACAAAAAACACGCATGCTTGGAAGCAAGGGCAAGCTGGAAGCGGACGGTCTTTGTAAACTAGAGTTCATAATGTAGAATTAACATTTGTAATGCAGCAAATTATGAAATCTCCAAATGCAGCACACAATTCTCTTCTTTAATGGGATAATAATGAAGCTGCTTTGCTGGTGATACTGATGGAGTTATAGCAAACGAATTTTCAAAGGCTTTTTTTTTCTAGTGATGAAGATTACTATTATGCTTTTTTTTTTTGTTTTTTTTTGGTGCAAGTTACCACAACACCATTATCCCGTCGTTTTTAAGATCAAAGATACAACTATGTTGGTGTCCCTTGTTAATTTTACATTGTATTTAAAATGTAGCTGCCTAATCCCAAACTGTCATTTGAAGTAAAACACATAGCCAAGTATTCTCCACAATGTTTTTTATTGTGCATTAAAAAAAGAAAACAAATAAAATTAGGCATGCCATCTGCCAATAGAACTTAACCAAAAAGTGCATTCTATGTATCCAAAAATATACCAAATCATTCAAACTAAAAATAAAATAAAAGCCTTGTGCATGTGTCCTGCTTCTTAATATAGGGGGTCAACAATGCCAAGAGTTGGTGAAAGCAGGGTCCGTCATCTGGAGATAATTCCAAAAATCATGTGGATTATTCTCCTAGAGCTCCCGCAGCAAAGGCATATGACATAATTGGTCACGATCATTAAAGCAACCAATGTTTGGTCCAAGAAATCCTCCTCTTCCTGGACTGAACTTGGGTCAAAGCAATAGCTCCAAGGCCAATAATAAATCACACATCATCTCCTCCGATTCCGCAATATGGCTGGTTGGCGAACGGCGGTTCAGAAAAACTGAAAAGCGCAAATCCACACTCCCCAAACTTCTACTAACATGAAATTAGCAGACGGAGCCCAAAGGGTGGCGCTAAAGAGCTGAAAAATGAAGTAGTACGTCACCACGTTCGTGTTTGTTGGCCCAGCAATTCCTTGCCCTTTGCATTCAAGACAAGTTCCTGGCCAACTTCTTTTGGACAAAAGTCTGAGGTTTTGTCTGTGGAAAATCCGATCATGCGTATGAGGCTTAAGAGTTCTCTTCACTGGAACTAAGGGGCCAGGCCCAACCCCATATAAACAATCCCACACCTTAACCCCCCCTCCACCAAAATGATTTGGACCAGTGCACAAAGCAAGGCTCATAAAGACATGGATGAGAGTTTGGGTGTGGAGGAACTTGACTGGCCTGCACAGAGTCCTGACTTCAACCCAATAGAACAGCTTTGGGATGAATTAGAGCGGAGACTGCGAGCCAGGCCTTCTCATCCAACATCAGTGCCCGACCCCATAAATGTGCTTCTGGAAGAAGAATGGTCAAACATTCCCATAGACGCACTCCTAAACCTTGTGGACAGTTTGACCAGAAGAGCTGAAGCTGTTAAAGCTGCAAATGGTGGGCCAACTCAATATGGAACCCTACAGAGTAAGATTGGGATGCCATTAAAGTTCATGTGCGTGTAAAAAGGCAGGCGACCCAATAATTTTGATAATATAATGTATGTGGGAAATGAACCTGCAAAGTGATATTAAAGTTTTTTTTTTTTTTTAATACAGGTTATGCTTACCTGCACGTGCAGTGGTTTTGCAAAGAGCAGCACAGATTCTCCTCTTCTCAGGTCCTTCGCTGGCTCTCCTGGTCCCTCCCTCTTGCCGAGAGCCCCCACAGCAAGCAGCTTGCTATGGGGGCACCTGAGCCACTGCTCTGTAAAGTCCATTCAGACACACAGCAGAGTCTTGACCCCCCCCCCCTCCAATTGGGTCACTGAGTCTGATTGACAGCAGCAGGTGCCATTGGCTCAGCCAATCAGGAGTGATAGTGCTGAATAGCTGAGGCTCTTGTGCAAAATTGCTGGATAGTGATGGAGCTCAGGTAAGTATTAGGGGGGCTAATGCACACTGAAGGTTTTTTATCTTAATGCATTAAGCTGAAAAACCATCTGACTTTAGGACGGCCGCTCGGGGTGCTTGGCGATCGCGGCTGCTAGGACACGGCGCACCCTAATCTCTGTAAAAAGCCAGCCCTTTAACCATGTGATCGTGTCCAATCACAGCCGGTCACATGTAATCACGGAGATGCCGGTAATCTGCGCACCTCGCCTCACAATGACAGAGTGTGTGGCAAGGAGAGCCGATCAGCGGCTTCTTCTAGCAGGAGCATTGTACACATGTATTTAAATTACAATAGCGCCCCCACTGCCAGCAATCAGTGCCCACAAGTGTCAGCTATCACTCCCCACCAGTGTCCAATAGTGCCAGCAATCAGTGCCCACCAGTGTCCAATAGTGCCAGCAATCAGTGCCCACCAGTGTCCAATAGTGCCAGCAATCAGTGCTCACAAGTGCCACCAATCAGTTCCCATTATTGATGACAGTCAATGCTGGCTATCAGCGCTATTAGTGCTGCCCATCGATGCCCATCACTGTTGCCCTTCAGTGCCACCCAATGCTCATCAGTGCTGCCCACCCATGCCACCTGTCAGTGCCTCATCAGTACAGCCTATCAGTGCCCCCTCATCAGTGAATGAGAAAAATGACTTGTGACTTGTTTACTGACAGAAAACTAAGAAAACTTTTTTTTTCAAAAAAAATCTTTTTTTTTGTATAAAATAAAAAACCCAGCAGTGATTAAATACCACCAAACGAAAGCTCTATTTGTGTGAATAAAATGATAAAGATTTCACATGGGTACAGTATAGCATGACCACGCAATTGTCATTCAAATTGTGAGAGCGCTGAAAGCTGAAAAAATGGCCTGGGCAGGAAGGGGGTTGTAAGTGCCCAGTAATGAGGTGGTTAAATTATATCTAACATTCTAACAGAACTCCAGTAAATCCTCGGAATGTCCCATTTTCAGCTATTAGTCAACACAAGTCTAAGGCCTTTTACCAATCACAGCAAGAAGAAATGAGCTTGTCACATCTAAGACTTATAGAGTTAATTCAATTTGCGTATCTACATTGAAAGCCTCCATTACATGTTAGAATTTCCTTCCAACACTGAACACCTATAATGACACGCTTATTTTTCAGGCTTTCTTCTTCTAAGATGTAAAAGAATTTTAATTCAATATGCCATTCTGAAAAATCTTGCTTGTGTTGTCAACCTGAATCCAAAAGAAATGAGGAAATGAGACATCAAAGGCAATAACTACTTGACACAACTAGGACAATCCTAGTAAGGCCCATATTTCTTACATAATGAGATTACAATATGTATCTTAGGGGAGACAAAATCAAACGCTGCTAGATATCGTGCGAAAATAAACAAAATCAGTCTTTGATGAAAATGCCATGAAAAAAATAAATGTCAGCTGACAGAAGAAACAGAAGTGTGATATGGATATAGAAAGCCCCTCTCCTCAACATTCTGTTGATAAGAATCTCTCTTCTTTTAACTGTGAAATACAAAAACAATCCCACTTTAAAGTGGTAGTAAACCCTTACATATACCCAGCAAAGTGACTGGCCTCAGGTGGTACACAGAGATTAAACAGATCCTCCTATATAAAGTTGTACCCGTTTACCTGCTGTCTTCTCTACATCCAGCCAAAGTGCAGAATTTATAAAGCTTGGGAGAGCTGTCAGAAAACAGGGCGGAGAGCTGAAAATACACTCTGCAGAGCTCCCTGAGAAGAGTTCTGAGAGCTGATTGGAGGGACAGGACAGACCCCCTTCATAGAGCACGCAGGAACAGAGCTGAGGCTGTCATTCGGCTCTTAATTTATTGAGACACACTATAGAGCAACCTTTCTCAACCATTTCAACAGAGGAACCCTTGAAATAGTTCTCCAGTCTCTGGGAACCCCTGCTAAAAATTAGGGCGGCACAGTGGTGTAGTGGTTAGCACTCTCACCTAGCAGTAAGAAGGGTGCAATGTACAGGGATAGGGACAATTGTAGACACTCACTCAGGTTGAACCGGATGGACCTTACTATGAAACTCATGATACATTAGTGTGATGGTCAGTGGGAAGAATGGTCCTTACACTTGTGGTCATTGGGAAGAATTACCTCCTTACAGATAGCTAAAAAGATCAACGGTGTCGTTGCAAACTTATCTGAGAGGCAGAAACGGCCCAATGCTGAAGGAGCCCCTAGCAACCTCTGGAGGAACTCTGGTTGAGAATCACTGCTATAGAGGGGTATGCTCTGTTCATATTTCATGTCTGAGGTGTACAACCAATTTAAGTAAGCCTACCACTGCAATATAGTTTTTTTTTTGTCTACCTACAAGTACCGTGCTTTGTATAAAAAAATGTATAAGGGCTCATGCACACTGCAGCTTAAAGAAGCTGCTCCTAGAGCAGGGATACGCAATTAGCGGACCTCCAGCTGTTGCAAAACTACAAGTCCCATCATGCCTCTGCCTCTGGGTATCTTGCTTGTGGTTGTCAGTCTATGCCTCATGGGACTTGTAGTTCTGCAACAGCTGGAGGTCCACTAATTGCATATCCTTTTTCAGGAGTTTACAGGTATATGCTCTTACAGACGGAACCCAAATCTCTCCCCATCCCAAACCCCCATTCTTGAGGGGAGCTTTCAAGCAGAAAAAACACCTAAAATGTCCGAAAATGTGCAAAAACGCATTAAAAAAGCTCAAAGAAGCTTGAACACACAGAAAAAAAAAAAAAACACGCTCAAAAAAGCTCAATAAAAATGTGCAAAAAAGCCCAAAAAACGACAAGCTTCTTTAACCGCTGCCCGTCCGCCTCATGCAGATATACTGCGGCATAAGGGCACTTACAGGCAGAATCACAAACGTTGCCCTTTGCAGGTTGCGGGCATGCAACGGGAGCTTTGCGAGCATGATCACGGGTCCCGCGGACTCAATGTCGGCGTGGATACCCGTGACGGTCTCTCGGTGAGGAAGAACGGGGAAATGCTAATGTAAACAAGCATCTCCCCGTTCTGCCTAATGACACTGTCACTGATCCCTGTAATCTGAAGATTTTTGTTTTACCAAAAGTATGTAGAAATATGTATATGTATATGAAATATGTATCGGCCTAAATTGAGGGAAAAAATAGTTTTTTTATATATATATTTTTGGGGGATATTTATTATAGCAAAAAATGTGTTTTTTTTTTTTTCAAAATTGACGCTATTGTTTTTGTTTATAGCACAAAGAATAAAAGGCAGGGGTGATCAAATACCACCAAAAGAAAGCTTTATTTGTGGGGGGAAAAAAAAAGGACGTCAATTTTGTTTGGGAGCCATATCACATGACCGCGCAATTGTCAGTTAAAGCGACACAGTGCCGAATCGCAAAAAGTGCTCTGGTCTTTGGCCAGCCAAATGGTCCGGAGCTTAAGTGGTTACGTTGAAATAAAGGCTCAATTGCTTGTAAAAGCTGATTTTTTTTTGTTGCACAGTGTGCATGAGACCTAATGCAATACAAGGCCACAGTATTTAATAAAAAACATTGTTTAGTGGAGGAAAAAAATAAAAATAAAAAATAAAAGTTTACTTTAACCTCTAGAGATCCGCGCTATAGTCGAATGACGGCTACAGCGCGGACCTGCTTTGCCGGGACGACGTCTATTGACGTTGTCCCGTGCACGAACGTGCGCCCAGTGATCAGCGAGTCTGAGACTCGCCTGATCACGGATCGGAGCAAGGGGTCGATCCCGACCCCTTATCACGTGATCAGCTGTCAGCCAATGACAGCTGATAATGTGACACAACAGAGCCGGTAAACGGCTATTTTTCCTCCTCGCGCTGACAGCGCGAGGAGAAAAAAATAAAAAAAAACTATCACGGCCAGCATATCAGTGCCCACCTGCCCCCTGACAGTGCCACCTATATAATAAAAAAGTACCCCCCCATCAGTGCCATCCATCAGTGCCCACAGTGCCACCCATCAGTGCCCACAATCTGCCTCAACAGTGCTGCACCCCAGTGCCACTTATCAGTACCCATCAGTCCCATCTATCAGTGGTACCTATCAGTGCCCCTTAGTGCCACCCATCCGTGCCACCCATCCGTGCCCATCTTATCTGTGCCCATCTTATCTGTGCCCATCTTATCTGTGCCCATCTTATCTGTGCCCATCTTATCTGTGCCCATCTTATCTGTGCCCATCTTATCTGTGCCCATCTTATCTGTGCCCATCTTATCTGTGCCCATCAGTGCCGCCCACCAGCGCCCACCAGTGCCACCTCATCAGTGCATTTCAATGAAGGAAAAAAATGACCAGTTTGCTAAATTTTATAACAACCTATGAAACATGATTTTTTTGATTTTTTTATTTTGCATCTTTTTTTGTTTGTTTAACAAAAAATAAAACTCCCAGCTGGAATTAAATACCACCAAAAGAAAGCTCTATTTGTGGGAAAAAAATGATAAAAATGTCATTTGGGTACAGTGTTGTAGGACCACGCAATTGTCATTCAAAGTGCATCAGCGCTGAAAGCTGAAAATTGGTCTGGGCAGGAGGGGGGTTTAAGTGCCCAGTAAGCAATTGGTTAAATTATATTTCTGTCGATCAAAAACGGCTTCCTTGAAGCCCAGCCAAAAAACTTCTAGTCACTGAGATCAGCGGCTGCTTTGACAGTGGAAGTGAACACACTGCGCACACATCTTCCAGAAGCGCATTTGTGAGAAGGCCTGGCTCGCAGTCTCCACTCTCATTCATTCATCCCAAAGGTGTTCTATCGGGTTGAGGTCAGGACTCTGTGCAGGAAAGTCAAGTCCCCCCCCCCCCCCCAAACTCGCTCATCCATGTCTCTATGCAACTTTCTGCACTCTGCCTCCTAGCTTGAAGTAAAACATCAACTACATGTAAAAATGATTGTTACCATTGGGTCAGCAGACCTAAAGGCTTGCACTGAAAAAAAGAACGGTAATGCACAGCCCTGCAAGGACAGATGTGCCCGAGTATGCCGGAAAACCAATGGCTACTAGAGCTGCACAATTCTGGCTAAAATGAGAATCCTGATTTTTTTTGCTTAGAAGATAACGATTCTCTCGCAATTTTCACAGCATATCATCTTTCACATTATATATATAAAAAAAAAAAAACACAGGCTAACTTTACAGTTTACTTTTTTTTCTATTCATCGAAGTGCATTTTTTCCCAAAAAATAGCGTTTGGAAGACCGCTGCGCTAATACAATGTGACATAAACTGTGGCACAAGGGCACCGTTGCATGAAACTTACGTGTGTGTGTGTGTGTGTGTGTGTGTGTGTGTGTGTGTGTGTGTGTGTGTGTGTGTGTGTGTGTGTAGTTCCTTTAAGAGCCGCCAGAGGGTGTGCGCACCCGCTGCATGGCAGGGGATCCGATGCGCGTGGCCAGCTATCGCCGCCGGCCACGTGCAATCACAACCGCCAGCATGGGGATTTGTGTGTGTAAACACACAAATCCCTGTGCTGTCAAAGGAGAGGAGACATATTGTTTGTTCTTAGTAAGTAGGAACAGCAAAATGTCTCCTCGCCTATTCAGTCCTATCCCCATACAGTTAGAACACACATTTAACCCCTTGATCACCCCCCTAGTGTTAACCTCTTCCCTACCAGTGTATTTACACAGCAATCAGTGCATTTTTATATCACCGATTGCTGTATAAATATCAATGGTATCAAAAATGTGTCAAAAATTTCTGATCTGTCCGCTGCAATACCGCTTAAAATTGCAGATCACCGCCATTACCAGAAAAAAAATATATATATAAATGCCATAAACCTTTCCCATAGTTTGTATACATTATAACTTTTGCACAAACCAATTAATATACACTTATTGCGTTTTTTTTACCAAAAATATGTAGAAGAATATATATTGGCCTAAACTGATGAAGAAATTTGTTAAAAAAACATTTTTGGGGCTTTTTTGTGTATAGCGCAAAAAATAAAAACCGCAGAGGTGATCAAATAGCACCAAAAGAAAGCTCTATTTTTGGGACAATGTTGTGAAAAACTTTTTTCTTTTGACAGCTGAGTGAGCAGAAAACTCTCTATACTTGTTATATGAATGAATATGGAAATTCTGCATAGAGATCGTGAGGGGGGGGGGGGGGTTTAACCAAGAACACAATTTATTTTTATTTTTTTAACAATTCATTGTGCAATTCTAATGGCTACACTTAGGTACATATAAAATTGCAAACTGTACATAGGGACACATTTCTTAAGGTGGTTGTAAACCCTAGGACATAAAAAAAACAAAAAAAACACAACAAAAAAAAAAAAAAAACTGCAAGACAAAGGAATAACAAGCTAGTATGCATAGCATACTAGCTCATTAGGAATTACTTACCTGAGATCTAAGCCCCTGGAGCTGTCCTTGTACACCGCTCTGGCAGCCGACATTGCTCCCAGAGTTACTTCCAGGTATCGTGGGCTCCAGCACTCTGAATGGCCGGAGCCACGATGACCTCACTCCTGCGCATGCGCACAGGAGCCACTGGTAACGGCACACTCACTGAGGCAACGGCACGTACGTTTAGGAGATAGTCATGGTAGCTACAGGTAAGATTTATTATAGGCTTATCTGTAGCAAAAAGTGTGTTGTAAGGCCCCTTTCACACCGACGTCCCGTTCAGGCCCGCCTGTCAGTTTTTTAGGCGGACCTGAACGGGTGCTCCATAGAGGTCTATGGAGCGTCGGATGTCAGCGGTGACATGTCCGCTGACATCCGACCCGCTCCGATCCGAAAAAGTGTAACGGAGGAAAAAGCTATTTTTCCATCCGTCTGCGGATCGGATCGGGTGACGACGGGCACTGCGGTCCGTCGTCATCCGATCTCCCATAGGGGAGAGCGGCGCTGTGACAGATCCGTCCCTGCGCAGTGTGCAGAGACGGACCTGTCATCTCCCTGCTCAGCGGGGATCGGCGGAGTGATCCCCGCTGAGCAAACGGACATCCACGGGGCGGATCAGAACTGGTAAAAATAGGCAGTTCAGCTGTTTTACCGATTGCTCAACCACCCACCTTAAGGGTCCTTTCACACGGGGCGGATCAGTTCTGATCCGCCCCGTGGATATCCGTTTGCTCAGCGGGGATCACTCCGCCGATCCCCGCTGAGCAGGGAGATGACAGCTCCGTCTCTGCACACTGCGCAGGGACGGACCTGTCACAGCGCCGCTCTCCCCTATGGGAGATGGGATGACGACGGACCGCAGTGCCCGTCGTCACCCGATCCGATCCGCAGACGGATGGAAAAATAGCTTTTTCCTCCGTTACACTTTTTCGGATCGGAGCGGGTCGGATGTCAGCAGACATGTCACCGCTGATATCCGACGCTCCATAGAGCTCTATGGAGCACCCGTTCAGGTCCGCCTGAAAAACTGACAGGCGGGCCTGAACGGGACGTCAGTGTGAAAGAGGCCTAAAGCGGTTGTATACCCAAAATTCTGACTTTGCATCTAATTTTATACTGCAATAATAACAATGTATTGCCATTATTAATTTTTACTCTACCTGCTTCCTTTCCGACTTAAAGATATATTGCTGAGTTTATTATGTCTAAGGCGCATGCGCCGTAGCCTCGATAATTCTGGCAAGCCGAGACCCCGACAGAAAAAGTCTGAGTCTGTCGGAGCTGCGTCATTTCTCGTTGTAGACGTCAGCCCCGACATCCTGCGATGCTTCCTCTGAATTCTTCCCCAAGAGGATCATGGTTACCTTGTGAGTCGTACCTCACAGGGTAGAGGAGAGACAGACGGCGCGTGTTTCTAGAGGCTTGGATATTTTGTTATTAGTGCGCATACGCGGGATTACAGAGACGAGTAGGCGGAAATACAGATCTATTCAGACGCGGAAGACCACAGTGGAGATGATGCTGGCTAATATGCTGAATAAACTTTGACAAGATAAAGAATATATGCAGTAAGAACAAATATATATATATATATATATATATATATATATATTTATATATTTAAAGTGATCAATCGAATCGTAATGACCATTTCTTTCAGAATATTGTGAAAATGGTATTTATGTGGAAGGGTTTACTACCGCTTTAAAATAACACAGCAGGCAGATAAATCTGTACACATATAAAAATGATACCTCCTGTCACATTCAGCAGCCAGTACTGCCACCGAATGTGATCCACTCCAGTGAAATGCTAGGTCCGTGGTTGCACCGTTGTATCCCAATTAACCACAAATAGAGCTTTCTTTTGGTGGTATTTGATCACTGCAGTTTTTTATTTTTTGCGCTATAAACCAAAAAAAAAATAAAAAAAAAATAAAAAAATAAAAACACTACAATTTTGAAATCTAAATATTTTCTCAAATTTAGGCTCTACAAACTATGGGATATAACTAATGGAATTTTTAATTTATTGTTTTGGCGGCAATCAGTGACTTATATCAGGACTGTTATATTGCGACAGACATTCTGACACAAACTGACACTTTGTGGGAACCAGTGACACTAATACAGTGACACCCCATATCCTAAAAAAGTACTACATGTTCTATGGAAGGGAGTTTCTCCTCCCATCCGTTGTTTTTTTACTAGTGTATACTCCGGATGTGGATATGATGTTTGTCCCTAGAACTGGTTAATCACAATCTAGTTACCAATACAATGATCAGTGCTAAAGATATGCACCGTCACTGTACTGACACTGGCTGGGAAGAAGTTAAACAGCTAGGATGATCAAAGGGTTAAAAGGTGTGCCTAGCCTGTGTATGTGTACTGTCTGTGGTGCTTTTACTAAAAAGGGAAGCAATTTATTTTATTCCCCGCTTTCCAGGGACACAAAATCCAGCACTTTCCGTCAGGACGGAGCTCTGTCTTTTATCGATTGGCAGGTGCTGGCGGATATCCATTGGTCGCCACCCACTGATTGGTTTCTGCTGTTCCCCTAGGCGGAAGTGCAGAATCAGGTATACGTACACGTGATTCTGCACAGAACGTTTGCCGCCTTGTAGCAGTAAATCTGCTATGGGGCGGTCAGCAAATCGTTAAGGAAACCCTGACTATCAAAAAAACAAGAACAAAAACAGACATCCCAAAACAGTAATTCAGAAGGTGGCACTATCACCTCCTGAATGCCTGTCAGCCACTCCTGTATAGCTCTCTGAAAAGCAATTCACTGCAGATCCCTTTTTAGAACTAGTGCAAGTGTAAACGAGCCCCAACAACAGCGATAATATTACTTCTAAACTTAAGGATTCAAAAAATAGCACATTCTATACAGAAGTGGAAAAGAAGTGCTGCTAAGAACAAATGCATCAAACTCCTTTTAGATTTTCCAGCTTTAACAAATTTTAGACACCATAATAAATGAAGTAAATCTTTGTCCCAGAAGCTTGCAGATCAGGAGTTCTGACATCACTTATGATAAGCATCAGTAACTCCAGACCATTGAAGCCACAGACAGGCAGGAAACCAGCATCTTCAGAAAGAGAGAACACCTAACAAAAGCAACCCTTCCAAAAAATGTGACACAAATTTAAAACGGAAACAGAAACCTATTGAACAATATTATAAATAGAAAAATAAATGGTCCCCGTCGTATTATCAAAAAGACAAAAAAAAAATGTATTTTTTTTTAATAAAGAAAAGAACTATAAAAACGCAAACAATAATAGAAAAAAATATATATAATAGAAAACAAATCACCATCATGGACTTGCTGTATAAAAACCAAGTAAGGTTGTTCCAGATAACCACACATGGCACACACACACATACCATAGCACCGACTGCTTAATATACTAGAGATCCATATATGCTAGGAAGTCTCAGTGCTGAACACAGGCAATATATAATATTTATTGGTGGGCACATTGTATCATTTTTCACAGAATATATGAAAGTTCTCTTTTTATGCCTAGTCCTTTTACGTGGGTAGAACAATGTATCAATTGTGATCCAAACAGACCAGCATTTTACTTTTAAATGGTGTGTTCATCTCAATCACACACACAGGCTGAGATCACCAAAGCAGACCTGGCAGTGCAGCACTGCACATGTTGGGTATACTAATAAAGAAGCAAAGTCTTCCAAAGTAATACCCCTAAGGCCCTATACATTATACAATTTTCTTCTATAGATTTTCTTTAGATTTACCAAAACCATATATGAGGTCAAATCTAAACACTTTCAGTTTGTGTGCCATCAGGCATACCCTTGTATGACACAGTTGAAGGTAAATCTAAAGGAAACTTAAGAAAATTGTATGGTGTATGGCCAGTTTAAGACCCCATACACACTATCAGATTTTCTGCTGATTTTTGTCTTCAGATTTACCAAAACCATGTAGTGCAAGGGCCTGCCTGATTGCATACAAATGGAAACTCCTAAGGTTTGACCTCATATTATATGGTTTTTGATAAATCTGAAGAAAAAAAAAAATCAGCAGAAGATCTGATCGTGTATATGGGGCTTTATGGCCCATACACACAATCCGAATATCGTAAAACCGTTTTGGTTAATAGTGGCAAGTAGAAACTGAATAGCTAAATAAAGTCATGAAAATTCTCGTACGATAGAATAAAAAAAAATTGGAAGTGATGTCATGTGTTGTAATGTATTTGTATTGAATTTTCAAACGACAACTATACTGACTAACCGAAAATCGTAAGATCTGGAATCGTGCAAGGAAAATTTTCGTGAGTGTCCGATCGAATAAGATCGGATGAACGGTCATAATCGGCTGTTGAAAGTAGTGTACACACAATCCGAAAATCGTACTATCCTTCCTCGGGCGACCGTTTTCATACGATATTTGGATCGTGTGTAGAGGTCGACCGATATATCGGCCGATATTTGGCATTTTTTAATTAATCGACATCGGCTGATTGTGCTGATAAAAAGGCCAATTATATCTTCAGCGCCACTTGCAAATTACTTCTGTAATAGAAGTCAATGCAAGTTGTCTTAAAGTGGTGTTGCCACCAAAAAATTAAAAGTGCTTAAAATTCGTAAAAAAAAGAAAAAAAAAATAATTGGCAAAAAAAAAAATTTTTTACTCACCTCTAAATACCGGTTGCTAGGGGGTCCCTCGTAATCTGCCTTCCTCATTGCCCAGGCTGGTGACATCACTTCCCCTCGCGCCGCACATTCACCTGGGACCTGTCATGTGTCCCAGGTGACTGTACGGCGTATCACGGCGCCCTGCGCCGCTCGCGCATGCGCAGTGGGTGCCCGGCTGTGAAGCCACAGCCGGGTGCCCACAGTATGCATGACGGCGCCGCGAGCGGAGCGGGGAGCGAGGGGGGGGGGGCTTCGTTCCCCCGCATCGCTGGACCCTGGGGCAGGTAAGTGTCCGATTATTAAAAGCCAGCAGCTGCAGTATTTGTAGCTGCTGACTTTTAATTTTTTTTTTTAGGGGGTACCCCACTTTAAGTCTTCAGTGAAGTGACTTGTTTCCTCTCTGGGCAGTCTGCCAAGAAAAGAGCAAAGAGATACAATGTTTACACTTCTGAATGAACAGAGCTATGTGTGTAGAAGTTCTCAGTTTAACCATTTAAAGACAAAATCTTTTCTGACACTTGTTGCTTACAAGTAAAAATCCTGTATTTTCTGCTAGAAAATCACTTAGAACCCCCAAAAATTATATATATTTTTTTTTAGCAGAGACCCTAGGGAATAAAATAGCGGTTGTTGCAATATTTTATATCACACGGCATTTGCGCAGAGGTCTTTCAAACGCAATTTTTTGGTAAAAAAAGATACACGATTAAAAAATTTTTAAAAAACACATGAAAACAGTAAAGTTAGCCCATTTTTTTTCGTCCAAAAGTTTTGATTACCCGTTTTTGTGTATTTAATATTTAATAAATAGTTTTTTTTTTAATCTAAATTATACATACAAGTGAACTGATTGGAGGTTTGTTTTGTTTATTAAATGTTAGAAATGTTAGAAATGTTCTGTATCACTTATTACTTAAAGTGGTGTTGCCACCAAAAATATAACTTAAGTTGTATGTGCAAAGGGTCTTAATAAAATTAATTGGATAAAAAAAAAAAAATTTTTACTTACCTATTTCTTGCTGTTGCTAGGTGGTCCCACGAAATCTGCCTCTTCCATTGCCCGGGCTAAAAACGTCACTTCCCTCGGCAGCCCAGCTCGCTAAGGCTCCTGGGAGAAGTGTGTCACCATTTCCCAGGATGCCTTGAGCATCACCGAGGGCTACAATCGCGTTATTTCCAAACCGGAAGTGACGCGATTGCATATGTAATTTGGCGCCATATTTGATTTGGGAATCCCTTTGTCATTGTTTATCTCCATTGCCATCACAACGGGGCCGGACTTCCGACGACAACACCTGTTGTCATGGCAACCGGAGCTTTTGACGGCGCTCAAAATTGCGCTTACTGCGCATGCGCGAGATCTTTAATCGAACGGGCGGTGCATGCTGGTCTTTTAGCAGCACACTCTCCCGGAAGAGGATGCCTGTGGGCTTCACATGCCCACAGGCAAAATGACAACCGTCAGGAGACTGTTTTATAAAATCTTTTTGGAGGAGAAAATGGCATGCTGCTGTATTGAAAAAAAGAAAAAGTAAGTCTTATATTTAATACTAATAATGATTGTCAGTATGCCAAAAAAAAAAGGATAAAGACAGTGGAATCCCGCTTTAAGGCTGCTTTCACACTGGAGCGGGCAGGCGTTGACAGTAAAACGCTGCTAGTTTTAGGCTGCTAGCGGGGCACTTATAACCCAGCTAGTGGCCGAGGAAGAGGTTAAATGCGCCCGTGAAGCGCCGCTGCCAAATCAGATTGCATGCGCTTTGGCAGTGGTGCCCATTCATTTCAATGGGCAGGAGTGGTGGAGGAGCGGTATACACCACTCCAAACGTGCTGCTTGAAGGACTTTTTTTTTTTTTTAACATCCTGCCAGAGCATCACCTCATTGTGACAGCACTCAGGCTTTCACACAGACTGCAGGGGAGCTGTTTGCAGGCACTTTACAGGTGCTATTTTTAGCCCAAAAGCGCCTGAAAAATGCTCCAGTGTGAAAGGTGTCTGTTTTATGAGATGAAGGGGAAAAAAAAACAAAAAAAACAAAAACAATTAAAAAAAGGGAAAAATAATTAACATATCGGGCAAAAAAAAAAAAAAAAAAAAAAAAAAAAAAAAAAAAATCGGCATTATATATCGGCCATCGGCCGACATGATTTCTAAATATCGGCATCGGCCAGAGAAAATCCCACATCGGTCTACCTCTAATCGTGTGTATGGGCCATTAGGCTCAGCTCACACATGTCCCGCCGCAGTTTAACTGATTTTAAAAAGGAGTCTGGTGCGGTTTCGTTCACTGGCTCAGGTGTGAATTTTTACTTGAAATTGCACCAGAACTGGACTGAAAAACAGAGGAGACTTTTTAAAAACAGACCGGACACGTGAACCGGCTCATTTATAAGCATGAATCAGAAGCGGTTCAAAGCGCATCCAATTTACATATATTTGAACCAAGCCTCAACCACTTAAGGACCGGGCCTCTTTTTCAGATTTGGCGTTTACATGTTTAAAACATTTTTTTTTGCTAGAAAATTACTTAGAACCCCCAAATATTATATATTGTTTTTTTTCTAACACCCTAGAGAATAAAATAGCGGTCATTGCAATACTTTTTTTCACATCGTATTTGCGCAGCGGTCTTACAAGCACACTTTTTTTGGAAAAAAATCATTTTTTTGAATAAAAAAAAAATAAGACAACAGTAAAATTAGCCCAATTTTTTTATATTGTGGAAGATAATGTTACGTAAGTAAATTGATACCCAACATGCCATGCTTCAAAATTGCGCCCGCTCGTGGAATGGCATTAAACTTTTACCCTCAAAAATCTCCATAAGCGACATTTAAAAAAATTCTACAGGTTGCATGTTTTGCGTTACAGAGGAGGTCTAAGGCTCTCGCTCTACCGATCGCGGCAATACCTCACATGTGTGGTTTGACCGCCGTTTTCACATGGGGGCGCTACTCACGTATGCGTTCACTTCTGTAAACATCCCTTGTAATAGAAAAAAAGCATGACAGGTCCTCTTAAATATGAGATCTGGGGTCAAAAAGACCTCAGATCTCATATTTGGACTTAAATGCAATAAAAAATAAATAAATAAAAGATGTAATTTAAAAAAATGACATTGAAAAAAATATACCTTTAAGAGGTATGGGCGGAAGTGACGTTTTGATGTCGCTTCCGCCCTCCTATGGTATAGAGACGAGTGGGGGCCATCTTAGCCTCACTCGTCTCTATACTCAGCAGAAGAAAGGGCCCGATCGCCTCCGCGTAGGAGAGCGGCGGGAGTGGGGTGGCACCTCTCCCGCCACCGATGACTGTGATTTCACGGCGAACCCACGGTGGAGACCACCGTTATCGTACACAGGACGGCCTCCTGTAAAAGAGGGATAGCTCGGTTGTGGCAGCAGTTGCTGCCGTTACCAAGATATCCCTCTTCAAAAAAAACTTATATTTACATGAGGCTGTCCTTAAGTGGTTAAAAGAAGTTCATATTTTGGAACATGTAACACGTTACACTTGTATTAAGGATGGTACATGTAACATGTTTCAGCTCCTGCCATCAATCCCCCAGCGTGAGAGTAGGTGGGGAACCTTCTGCCCCACCTGCTGTCACCTTTTGAAAAGAGTGCAGCCATGCGGAGCTCCACCCACATATCTTCATCACTCACTCATTCAGCTGATGGCTTGTAATTCTGAATGAGCTGCAAGGGTGCTGATGAGCGCTCTTATAGTTCATTCACAAGCCCTGCAGCTTTCAGTCAGCCTGTATGAAAGTAGTAAAAAAGAAAAACATTTTTGCAGAGCATTTTTTTTCCTGCAGCAGTCTGGAAAGCATTGCACTTGTGATTAGTGAAGGAGGGGGGCAATGCCAGGCTTCTGCAGACAAGACCTGCAGCTTGGGTTTCAAACAGTCAGCCTGAAACTCAAGCTGCAGGGCTTGTCTGCAGAAGCCGGCTGCTGCAGGAAAAAAAATGCTCTGCAAAAATATGTGCGTTTATTTTTTTCTGAAAAAGTAAACTTATCCTTTAAATACAGAGGGATCCTAATCCGGGTTACACATCTTGATGAAGCCAGTCAGTGGTTTGCGTGTACATTTGGCACACATGCCATGTGTAGTTGACTGCTACTACTAAATGTACTGAAATTGCCTGAAAGTTTATATAGTTGTACAGCTATTGGAGTCCAGCACTGATGAGTAGTGATTGATTACACTGCCTCTTGCATTCCTTGGAAAGTGTGTCTGTTTTCTGGGGATGGCCATGTGGAGAGGATATGATGAACTCCAGGGATGAACTGCACAAACAAGTACAAACCTGCAATCACAGATACACTGGTCGGAAATCCACAGGCTGCACAACTAGTGCAAGAAGAACTGAGACGTCTACAAGTCCATGGTGGTGGCTTTAATACCATTTATTTTCTATTATATCAGTTTTTCTATAATGGTTTGTGATATCACAACATTTTTCATTATTTAATAAAATGTTTAAAAAATAAAAAAACATTTAATAAAATGTTGCTATTTTTAATAACATGGTGGGAACCATCTCTCCAATTATAATATTTTCATAAAGAGACCAGCAATGGCAGGCTACATAATACTTGAAATGAAGACACTCTAAGGCCTGGGTTCACACTATTGCGACCACAGACATTGCATGCGATTCGCACCCGCACTGCTGTGCTGATCACTTGCGATGTCTGTGCAATGTGAGTCCAGCCACACAGTTGTATGTTGTATGACTTTTTCCCCACACTGAAATCGGACTGCATGGGTGTTCACACCCATGCAATCTGATTCCTGTCTGAATCCAAACTTCGCACTGCAATCTGTGAATTGATCTGGGGGTGTCATTAACATTGTATTGACATCTGCATCGGGTCACAGAGGGCAGTGTGAACTGCCTGCGGGAGGCGGGAAACGGTGCTGGAAGCGCACCAATTCTCGCATCGCTATAGCGTGAACCCAGGCTTAAAGGAGAAGTAAACCCTCAGCAACCCCTAAGTTTCCCGGCAAAGCATAATGGGCTTCTATGCATTTCATAGTAGCCCATTACATGTCACTTACCTGACACAGGAGCCTGCGATGTCCCCGATTTCCTCGCCAGCTGGAAGTGCCCATCTTCCTTTCTGGGGTCACGGACTCCGGCTCTGTGAATGGCCAAGTCACGTGACGTCACTCATGCACGTGCGCGCAGGAGCCGTCAGTCACGGCATGTCCTTTAATGAAAACGGCACGCCATGACCCTTCTAAAGTGCGCATGTGACTAATACATCTGCGCATGCACAAAAAGAATCCTCGTACGGGGTGTTGCCAACCTACCAGATTGAAATTTACTGACACAACACCCAAAATTTACTGGCACAGCCAAGTTTTTACTGGCGTTTCCAAAAGTTACAAAATTACAGTTATAAGTGCAAATTAGAGTATTGAGGCTACAAACCGATACAATATGCAATTAGCAATAAGATTTAAGGTAGATAATAAGGCAAAAAACATAGTAGTAGTAGTAGCTCAGGGACTGGCCTCAGGAGGGCAAGCAATTAGAATGGGCAGCACACGCACCTAAAATTGACTCTCACAGTGACACTGACAGCAGTGTGCAGCAGCACAGCTGGTGACGACACCTCACTGACACAACACATCCCCTCCTGAGCCACAGTGACCGTCTCTCTCCAAGCCAAGTGGCCCATCCTGTCCACTCCAGTCTAAAGAGCACTGACGGTCCTGGTCCCTGCCTGCTTTGCTCCCATACTGCAGACCCGCACACTGCTCTGCTTGGCTCCACTGCACCATATCACACGACATGCTCAGGGGGGCTGACAGTCATGTTACATAAAAAGCACTAAAGTTAATAAAAAATATATATAAACCATACATATACATTATTATATATATATATATATAATAACATATTAATCGTTCAAAAAATTATCAAATGGTCGAAGTAATGAGGACGTGTGGGTATATACATATATATGTGCATACACGAATAAACACAACCATGTATACATAGATGCATTGACGCAAAGTGGATGCATTAAAGCAGAGGTCCACCCTAAAGTGGACCTTCCGCTCATTGGAATCCTCCCCCCCTCTGGCGTCACAATTGGCACCTTTCAGGGGGGAGGGGGGTGCAGGTACCTGTACAGTACAGGTATCTGCACCCACTTCCGGGATGGCTCTCTGCGGAAAGGGGCGTAGATCTACGCCCCTTTCCGAAAGTCCCCCGCTGCCTGCTGGGAAACACAAAGATCCCAGAGGCAGCGGGTCCATCCTTATTGCGCAGCGCGACTCGCGCATGCGCAGTAGGGAACCGGGAAATTAAGCCGAAAGGCTCCACTTCCCAATTCCCATACCCAAGATGGTGGCGGCAGCACCCGAGAGACGATCGAGAGATCGGCTTCAGGTGCCGACATCGCGGGCGCGCTGGACAGGTAAGTGTCACTATTTTAAAAGTCAGCAGCTGCAGTATTTGTAGCTGCTGGCTTTTAAAAAAATAAAATAAAAACGCGCACTCCCGGCGGACTCCCGCTTTAAGATGAAAATGCTATAACAAAGCCATAAATGTGTACAGTATCTGTACATGCAAAAATGCATACACAGGTCTGTGAAATAAGACATCATGCACACATATATACATACACACATCCCATAATAAGAGAAAAATTTATATATATATATATATATATATATATATATATATATATATATATATATATATATATATAATAATTATACGGTGGTGGACATACCTAAAGAAACATAGACTCTATATAATGAGCATAAATGTAAGGATTGGGATTTTTATAAAAATAAAGATGAAGTTCTAAAGTATGGCACTGATTTCAAAATTCTCATTTAACCCTCCAGGGGCCAAAACATTCAGGGAGAAGATCCAGTACATTTCTCTATGACAAAGTTTTAGAAAGCGCTCAGCTGGAGGGAGGTCTCTAGGCATCTCCTCGATCACCCAAACCATTAGACCATCAGTTGATTTGTTATGATGTTTGAGGTAGTGCCTAGGGACACTATGGGTGTCCTGTCCATCAGTAATAAAACGGCGATGTTCGCGGAATCGCTTACGTAATGGCCTAATTGTTCACCCAACGTAGAAGAGACCACAAGGGGGATGTCAAACAATAGACCACATGGTCAGAGGAACATGTGTGAAATCCTTTAAAATGTATGTTTTACCTTTTATACAAAAGTCCTTCTGACCATGTTTCACAAAACGTCAGGTCTTACAAAAGGGTTTGCGGTATTGGTACATGCCGGAAATAGCTAGAAAGGTGGGGGGAGAGTAACCTGGAGATAATGGTTTCTCTTTAAGTTCACTTGGTACCACCTTACTTTTTATATTAGGGGCTTTTCTGTAGGCAAACTTAGGCTTGTTAGGTAGGACAGGGAGAAGTTGACGTCCTGAAGCAGCAAAGGCCAGTGCTTTCGCACGATGCCCTCCATCT